>NC_140605.1:27881634-29081634 GCF_057381915.1 Diplotaxodon limnothrissa
CATGCTTAATGGCATATGGCGGGAGCCTACAGCATCATTTGTAAGGTCAGCACCGAGACAGGAGTGGCAGAAATGATGCTGTTTGAGTCATGACATGTCAGAGCAATCCGCTTCAGCGATCAGTCCAGGAAATGGAATGGCTTTTTTTTCTCCCTCCTTCTTTTTACTATCCCACTCTCGCCTTTCGGGGCCCAGGGACAAACAGACAAACACGAAACAATCTGGAAATGGTCAAGAAAGACCTTGGAGATGTCTGACAGTCGGGCAGTAAACAAGAAAGAGAGGATTCATAAGGTGTCAGAGAAATTCACGTGCTGGCTACACCAGGGTCGCCATCTGACCAATTAAATGAGTGTCAAGTAGCTCATCAGTGACAATCTGGAAATTATAATGCCAATTAATGTGAGATTGATGATGTCTTTTTACGAAGACATGTCTATGATCAGCACAGGAATGTAAATGCTACATAGAGTTGCATACTATATATCCTTATTGTCATTTTTATAAATGTATAAAAATAAATCAACAGTGGGTAACAGCAGCTATCACACCAAGGTCATGTAATCAGTAAAAATACTGTTGGCTGTGACAGGAATATTAAATTAGATTAACATTAAATGAAGAATAATTTGGCTGCCTTAAAGAAAGAAAAATTTAAATTTGATTTTAAATATAATACTTAAAGTAACAGAAAAATTAACATGAGAAATTTTCTCATTTCTCAAAAAAAAAAAAAAAAGAGAAAGAAATTGGATTCATGATATGATAATATTTCTACAGTGGCTATCATGTGTGTCAGCACTTATCAGGACAACATTAAAATATGTGAACGAACTGGAGGCTAATCAAATCTACTGATCACACCAAGCCTGTTTTGGCACAAGTTTAATTTAATCAGCTACTAAAGCTGACAACAACAAAAAATACAGACACTTACATACAGATTGAAGTTTTAAATGCAACTCCAGTGAGACTATTCTCAGACTCTCACTCTGTTTTTAGACATTCTTCCTTTTCAAGCTGACAAATCTCCCTTCAATTGAATTCATCCCCCCACCTAGCACGCAGGCTGCACGAGGGGGTCGGCATATCCATCATCGGCTCTCTCCCTCCGTTAATCTCTCTGGGCGTCTTCGGTCAGCAAATACATAAATCAATTATGGTTTTAAGCTTTATGCCATGATTTACCCAACTGATCCCTCCTGGATTACAGCGGAGCTTAAAATGTGTCGGTCAGGGCTAAAGCTGCAAGTCGCCTTGACATTCATTGCACTCCTGCCACGGCGCTCACCGAGCAGCATGTCAGTTGCCAGAAATATGGATCGGAGAGCATTTTGAATAGTCTGACAGTCAGACAGGCTGCTTTGTTATAACATAATCACATTCATCTTTAGTAATACAACTTTTAAGAAAACATTTAACTCTTGTAGCCTCTTATTTAAGGTTCAGGGTCAGGGCTGAGATTCCTGACAAACCCGTGAAGAAATACTCAATGTAAATTATTATAGTAATAATGTTTTTAGAGGTTAATCAATGATGTAATCTAAAAAACATAAAAAGCACCACCTCTAACATTATTTACTCAAATTCTTGTTCTTCCAATTAGTGTGTTGAAATAAATAACTTTCGGGGGGGGGGGGGGGGGGGGGGGGGTTGATGTATTTTAATACTAAAGCATAAATTAGGGAGTATGGAACTATTAACTTTTGTTTGGATAACTGTCTCAAGGAACACTAAGAAAACAAATAAATCTCATAACCCACAAAATCTGATAATGTTATTGTAGCAAACAACTCTTTTGTGCAAAGTATTGATTTGGTGGTTCTTTATGCCATATTAGTTCTTGTTCAGGGTACATAATTGTAAAACTCACCCACACTGTTTTTACTTTTTTTTTCACCTATAGAGAAAAGTGGTTGTGCGTTCACTTAAACAAGCCAATAACCTGGCTTACATCAGCAGCACTTCTAAAATAATCTGATTTTGCATATCGATTTGCTACTCGATGTTAACTCGACTTCTCACTCAGCAATTTAAAGAGGAGAACGCTGAGCTTATGCTATCAATAACATTAAAGCTGTTGCAATTATATGTGGCCTTGCCCTCCAGCTTATGAGCAGATAGCTAGCACGAACCCAGAATCAACCTGTTGAGCAAACATCATCCGTCAGTCTCTAAAGAGAAGGATAAAAAGCTCACGTTGTGCTGTTCTGGCCTCATTTTCCTACCTGAGAGCTCCTTTGTGACAGGTGATGGTGGAGAGAATGGGGGGTAATTTTTATGACCAGCTTCTTAGTGTGCTGGTATCACTCCATTGGGGCCCCTTGCCAATCTCTGGCAAACCATTCAAGTGGCAACAAAGAGGCTAATTAGTAGCTCTCTCGCTTGAAGCTGCGAAGGGCTCCGGTTTGATACTTCCCAGGGAGGCTAGGGGGCCTCCGAGGTGGCGGTGGCAGCTATTTCACACACATACACACAGGCGCATACTCACAGGACATTTGTGAGCACACTTGGGTTGGCCCTTTGGCTTCAGCACATTTACTCATTGTGGCCGTCCTCCCTACGGTCCGCCAGAGTGATAGAATCAGAGAGAGGGAACCGGCACATCTTCTTTCATGTGGCGGGGACCCGGAGAGGGGATGCTAATGGGATATCGATGGGATTAGAACCCACAGCGTTCAGGTCCAGGAGAACAGAGGAAGGGCTCCATGAACCAGAACTAAAACCCACTGAGCTTTAAGGTCAGATCATTCTAATTCTATTGACTTTTTCTTATTTAATGGGAAAGCTGACAATGGATGCATGGACCTTAATACAGTAAGAAAAGTCTGCCAAAAGGCAGATTGTAAAATAGAGAAACTCTGCTTATGCATTTATCTGTGCGGTAATTTACACACAGCCTTTGTGCCACAGCCTCTCCTCCTGCCAACACTCGCACTGCAGCTTCTGGGACTAGAGATACACATCAGGAAGTTAGGGGTGATAATGCATTTGCATGTCACCTGATAACTAGCAGTAATTAGCACTCCCCTTGAGTCCCCACCCTGGCCTCTCAAAAAAATACAAGAGAAAAAAATCCACAAGCTTGCATGGTTACAAAGAAGGCCAACTTAGAGTACAGTATGTTATCATTAACCCTCTCTCCAAACCACAAGTTCCCCCACATAGACAAAAGATGGGGGCCTCAGTGTATTTGCTTCATAGCACTCCAAGCCAGACCGCATCAGCAAAGGCCACGTCTGCTGAGCGCTGTTAGCCACACAGAGGCAGCTGGTCACACCGAGTCAAGCTGCTAACTTTTATTGCACAAGCACACTCCCTCCACTCTTATCTCAGGGAGGAAGGCGATCTAATCTGCTGCTTGATTAGATCGCCTCCCTCCATTGCCACAGCCACTGTCTGCATATTGGTATCCCCCAACCCCTATCTTGGTGCTGCCCTTCTCTTACTTATCTTATTTCTTACCACCACCACCACACCGTTTCCAAAAAAGCATCTTTTCCCCCCGCCCTCTCTAAAAAGACTACTTTCCTGTGCCACCTGATGACATCGCAGTGTAGGACAATAAGACGCTTGATCTGCACGCTTGTGTGCGTGTAGTATATTCCACAAGATGCAGCCCCCTGAGTTAAGTCTTTAATCGATACATCTCCCTATCCTGACAGTGAGGACAGAGCCCAGATCTGAGATCACAGCGATGGCGGTGTAAATCTTTACCGTTCAACCAGAGCCTTTTAAAGCCTGTCTATAATTGGGACTCAGCCAGCAGCTGCCTCGGCTCTGGCTATCACCACGGGCCTGGTCAAAGCAGCAGTTCCTTAGGGGCACAAACAAACACCGCACCTCCAATAGGGGCAAAAAAAGAAAGCACCTGTGCGAGGATAAAAGGGAAATGATGTGGCAGCCAGACTTGAATAAGCCCTCTGCTGTTGTCTGTGGCTTAGGTGTTTCTTGGAGAGGTGTTTTTCGTTGAGTGAGGCTTTTTGTGCTATTGGATTATTACACCAACATGTACTGTACCTCTGAGTGCAAGCAGGGGAGACTTAACTCACTGAGTGATTTCAAATAGAGGGTAATCCACTGCCATGTAATGGATGCTTTGTTGCCCAGCTACTTTCAGGAAGCAGGAAAATGCTTGCACAGTTTTACAGGTTAGAATCAAAAGTCTGCTGCTCCCTTAGTCATTCTTATTTAAGATCAAAGGCGACATACTGTATTCAGTGAGTAAGACTGTGACAATGAAGCAAATATCTGACTACCTACTTCAAAGCACAGATATTTATCCTTTATTGTTAGCACATGTAGTTTTTTCCCCTACTTTTTACATTTAAGATGAGCAGGATACAGAAGGGCTCTTATTTTGAGGTCAACAAACACTCTGGACTGCTGTCTGGGGATTTTGCACAAACTATACCGGATGTCACCTCTCAAACAACAGCAACAGTCTGATTTTTTATACACACACACACACACACACACTCTATTTGTGAGGTTATGCACTGTGATCGGCACAGACAGTTTTCTTACGGCATCAGAACCTTGTGGTTTTGTTGTATGTCGAAAGAACAACACTGCTCAGTGTTGTAGAGTCTTCAGTCTAGCTGCTAATAGAAATAAGAGCTATGGAACTTATGAGATAATATTAATATATCTAATCGTGAGAGTTAAAACGACATGGCCCGAGGTAGTTGGCTACCACATTAAGCTACAACTGCTGTGGTTGCAAAATGGGCGCAGTGCTGTGCTGGTTTGAAATTTTTGACAGGTCCTTTTGCAATTTTATGACAGGCACTATCAATCACCACGAGTGAAAAGACTGGTGACTATGACTGGATTGTCGACTATATCACAGAGGATGTTATTCCGTGTTTCTGAATTGTCAGTTTGACCACCAATCACAAAGATCCGAATAGTTAAAAAGATAAGTTAGTTTAATTTTAAATGCTTTTACAGTTTTTATTATATGTATTCAAATAACTTTATCTAACCATAACAACATGACAACACCATAAGGGACTTATATATACATACACATACATATATATGCATCTTATAAAGACATCGAAAGGTTTTGGGGGTTTATTTTGGTGCATCTCCACATTTGCATGCTGTTCGATTTATATTTTTGTCAGTGGTTTTCATCACTGGATGCCATCACACGTATTCCTGTAAATCCTAACCCAGACAGTTACAACTGGAAAAATTGGTGAAGTGCGGAAAAAAATATATCAAAAGAAGTATTTTATTTATATATATATATATATATATATATATATATATATATATATATATATATATATATATATGAGTATATAGACATACTGTATTTACAAAAAATGTGTGTTTTTGTTGTCATGAAACAGGTGTATTTATTAGTTGACATTTGGTACCATTGAGTCCCTTCGACTGTCTTGCAGGCATCCTTTATGCTTATTGGAGCTCACTGGGGATGGGGGTGGTGGTTAGAGCAGGGCGATATGGCCAAAAATATTTATCACGATATATATTTGAAAATTTGCGATAACGATATAACTGACGATATAATTGATGCGAGACAAAATACAACTCCACAACATTACTAGTGCAAAAAGACAACCTTCCTTTTATTTTCACTTAAACAAGAAGCTGGTTTTTATGTACATTAAAGCTATATAAAAATTTAACAGTGCGAATACAAATTCCTTGCTGAAAGTTTAACCAAAAGGCATTTCCAGTAGAAATGGGCTGACATATCCTGAGCATAACCATGTATAATATCCACTGAAGTTAAAAAGAGGTGCTTTGCAACATTAAACTGCAGTGTGCAGTACGTATTTTTCGGACCATAAGGTGCACGGGATTATAAGGCACATTAAGCGAAACAAGGCAGTCAGATAAATCAAACTTTATTAAACTCATTCTTCTTGCTTCCTCCACTTCTGTACCATTGATTCATTAATGTTGAATTCTCTGGCAGCTGCTCTATTCCCATGTTGTTGCAGTATATTAATGACTAACCTCTTATTGTGGATGGATTATCTCAGTTGTTATGGATGATCTCAGTTGTTCTCCTGACTGAAGTTTGGTCCGTTTACAGCATCCTGCCATGCGATTGCATTTGTCTCTAACTATCAGGCACGTTAACTTTTATAAGTGGAAAAGTGTTAGTGTTCGTCCTCCAGCTTCACTGTTTATGTCATGCTAACATAGCTGTGTCGCTAGCGATCACGTAGCACATCATTATATACCAGCTAGCCCAACTTCAGTAACCCTACAAACGTCACTGCTGTTTAGTTTCCCGTCTTCATTTATGTTGGAAGTGATAGCAGAGCTGTACGTTTGAATTTATTCAGAAATCTCTCAGTCAGAACATGCTATATCATGCTTGGGTAACTAGCGAAACTAGCGAGCTAACTTCCGCTAGCTTCCTGCTAACTTCTAACTCCGTTAAATGTAATAAATTTTGTTTTCATGGATGCCTGGAAGTTAAACTTCATAGTTACACCTGGTAAAGCAGCAATGCTGATCGTTTTATTAAAGATGAAAGAATTTAGACAGTTTTTAAACTCTCAGTGATGCTGCAGTGTTGTTTGACCTGAAGGTTTACGGAGTTTAGGACCCAGATTACTCCCAGATTTAAGAGCATCTTAGTCCGACAAATACGACAATAACGACGGCCGCTTGCATGTTCTGCAAAAAAATGTGCTTTGTCGTGTATCTGACGGACAAACGCCAAACCAGTTCCACATCACTGAAGTTGCACCATTTTTACAAACCAATTCTGGTTCATTTGTTTCACTCAACAATCGGCCATGTGCGTATGAAAACAAAGGCACTGCGCATGCGCGTTTTACTCCCATTCTATCGCGATATTTCATTTTCCTATCGTTGCCTAACATTATACCGGTATTACCGTGAACGGTATAATATGGCCCAGCCCTAGTGGTGGTTAATTGTTGCTAGTGACCAAAGCAACCGAATGTCATTGTGTAAGGAAACAACATCTATACCTTCCAACAGCTTCCCCTTAGTGTGCAGGTTACATACGTGTGTGTATGTGCATACATTGTTATCACCTGCAACAAATGCATTGGACCGCTATCTGAACTCAATCTGCTCTTGGTTTACTAAGAAGGAGCGCCAAGGGTTATCTGTCCCACTCTGATATGCACAGATAAGGGCCTTGGGCCTGCTGTTTAAACACCTGCGGCCTGGGGTATTAGAGCGCCCTCCGTCCCCTTTGCCACAAAAGAGGAGGAAATGGAAGAGTGAGCGCTGCCTGCTACTGCTGAGGGGAGTGTATGTGAAAAGTAATGAACACAAGTGTGTGCGCGTGCGGAGGTTAATGCGAGGGTGATTATTTCCACCGCTGCCAGCCTCTGCCCCAAACACTGCCATCAATAATAAAAATAACAGGAGCGAAAACAGAGCAGACAAAAAGGAATTCATTGACTTATCCCGTTCATTCATCGCCCCTGTGCCCCTCCAAAAATAAACCCAGGCTGTACTATGAAAAGACACTGCTATAGCATTGATACTTATCAGTAATGTTTAACGGCTATATGCTGGAAAAGCTCCTTTCAAACAGGCTCTTTTTTTTCACTTATGTGATGTACATTACAGCGAGGGTCAATCATTTGCATGAGAATGGACGATTAAGTGAAAGAGATAAACCCAAGGCTAGTTCCCGTGAATTGGATGCTGTGTTTGGAATACCAAGCAGAGGAGCCCCCCCCCCCCCAACTACCCCCACTGCCTCTGCAGAATTAGCCCCCTGCATCATGCATTTATTTTCTAAATAATCACTCAGGCCCTTCCTGTGTTGATTATTTTCTCAGTGCAAGGGTTGCTAAAATATTGCTGTAATCCTGTCTGCCTAAAGCCCCAACAATGCACACCGTGGGCTAAATAAATCTAGGGCTTGTCAGTGGGGACGTGAGCTGGTGGCCTGATGGAGGGAAGGTGGAGGGGAAAAGTTGCCATGGTCAGATAGACTTAGATTAAATACAAGGAAACTCAGGCACTTATAAGTCAGAGTAAACCTTTCATTAAGCTCATTTTTGTTTGCACAATAAGTTAAACTTTCAACATCAGTGCTTTTACAATACCCAAGGTAAAATACAGATAACACAACTACTTATAAAGTAGTTCAAAGAAGGCAAAATCCTCAAATATCTATAGTTATCTTAAGATAGTCAATCATTAAAGGAATTAGTCTAAAGTTAAGTTAATTGATCAGCTATCAGATCAGAAAAAGCAGGCAAAAATCTACTTCTGACATAACATTCAATATAAGCTTTTTCCCTTCAATTATAATAATTTATTCTAAACTGATGTACATTATAAGGCTTTCATTAACCTAATATCAAGGTAGCATCTCTGCTGCTTAAAAAGAAGCAAACACAGTCAATAAGCAACTCCTTACACTTGTTTTGCCAATACATAATGAATTCAGTGTTTTTATGAAAGGTTGCAGAAACTAGATTTATACAGGAAGTGGGCACTTTTCGGTGCATTCATTTAAACATAGAAGCCCACATTGACACCTCACACCACTGACCTGTGCCACATCTGGAAACAATTAGACTCATGTTTGACTTGACCTGCCCGCACCTAAGTGAACTTTGCCAACTTTTTTATGCGTTTGTTGCAGAGGCAGTGCTGACCCTGACACAGTTGCTCCGGGGGAATGATGCGTAATTAGTCAGAGGGAACACGACTCCACTTGTCTGAAATAAAACATCTTGCATACCCATCAGGACGATTAAGAAGTGTGACAGGATAGCCATAAAAAATAAGCAATAAATAAAGAAAAAAAAGAAGAAGCAGGGACTGGATATGATACCAAATGACCCACAGTGGAGTTTGTGAGGACACGAGAAGCGTCTGAATTATCAAGCATCTCAGGCGAAGCGGACCTTTCATGTCAAAATGGCAGAGCAGACAGCGGATGATGCAATGTTTGATTTCTACACTTCAGGAGGCTGTCAGGACAGCACATACAATATTAAACAGTGTCGTGTCGGTGTATCAACCAGTGTAAATTAGCCCATTAGTATGCTATGGGGTGAGGCGGTGAGATCAATGCATGAAACGGTTTGGAAATCTCCTTTGATACAAGATTTCCCAGCTTGAGTGAATTGATGAAATTCCTCTTGAAACACAGGCAACCATTTCACACGCCACACTTTTTCTCAAGACAGAGACGAGCGTAGCCTGTCCGTTAACGCAGTTCGGCTACATTAATGCATCTAAAGAAGAGGCTATTGTGCTTCTTTTCTTTTTAAAAAGTGGCTGTAAAAGCCTGCTTAGGATGAACTAATCATATGCGCAAAAGCCACTTCTTTTTCTCTCCTTATGATTTTTAGACGTGTAATATGAGTCAATGCAAAAATCCTCTTTAACTTAATGAAAAATTAGCTCTGATCATGAAGGTCACACAAATATATACACTGTGACTTCCTGTATGTCTTTAATAGAGTCAAACCTATTCGGTAATATTTCTTTAACTTGAAAGTCTGGACTGAATCACTTCAGTGCTTAGCCATGTATGCCAAGATACCAGCTCAAGAATGATGGGACGGGTGATAAGGTTCAAATCCTCCGGTGAACTTTAACCACTGTGCATTCCTTTGCATTGATTCAAGCAAACACTGCAGGGTGAGAAGGTGGCCTTCAAAGTAAAATTTCTTAAACATTACGACAGCACGAAAGAGAGGTCATGCAAGATTAATATTCAGTTTGCTTGCTCAACCAGGGTCAATCCAAATATGACAGAAATCCAGTGAAATATATCAAATTGAGCAGGGTATTATGTCAGAAAAAAGGGATAGAGAGATTTGAAAAACTTTCAGTAATTCAAGTGAGGTTTCGGGGCAAAAACTCTGGGGGTTTTTCTGGTTTACTGTCACTCTCCTGTCCAAGAGCTACCTCCTTGTCTCAAAGCCCAGGTTCAGCACTCATTTCCTGGACTGACCATCTACTCCAATTATCAAGCTAATAAAGGCCCCCCTTGTGCAGTTATGGGAAAGGGGAGGGGAATTGATTCCAGGATGAGGGGGTTCCACTTTGGTAAGTGTGTGTGATAGCTGCCGCCCACATCTTGTAAGGTGTGACTAATGGTCTTGGACAATGTTAAGACAGCACTCCTTCAGCGGTCACCTGGACAGGCCTGGTAGTTACTGAAGGAGCAAATCTCCAAGTTTGAGCTGTCAGCCACACAAAACTAAGGTTTCTGTGATTATAAAAGGATGTTACTATTTGCTATTTCTCATAATTTCAAAGCAAAAAGCTGTCCACTTTAAATTATTAACAATAGGAATTAAGTTACTATGTGGATCATGAATTAGTAAAATGAAGCCAAGTGACTTAATTTCACATTCTGATGCACATCAAGAATTCATAAATAAACATTCAAAATTTCAGTCAAATTAAGGGTAGTTGAAATGCTAAAAAAGGGACACAAATTTCAAGAACAAAACAATTTTAAAAAAAATTTTTTAAGCAACTATCTTCAGAAGAAAAGTTGTCTTACCTGTGCTGCTCCACAGCTTCATTATCTGGTAGCTCTGCACCGCAAACATTGCAACGTTCATGCTGGTTCCTGCCGTCTGGTTTCATGCCCACTGCCAGCTCCCCAAGCTTGCTGAAGAATTCTCTCTGGATGAAACTCTGAGGCAGGAGTCCCCCATAGGCACTGAAGTCCATAGACATAGCCAGGGCTGGGGACATGGGCAGAGCGGACGCCATGGATACTGGCATGGACATCATGGCATCTGATTTATGATTGACAGGTAAGGAGTAGAGAGAGGCCAGATGTTTCTCAGTCATTCCAGCCATTGCTTCCATCCCCATCTGACTGACTTCAGCTTGAGAGTCGCCCATGCCTTCGTCACGGACGTAATGCAGCTCACGGGCACTGGTGATCACGCTGCTCCTGGTTGGCGTTCCGGGACCATCTCTGTTCCTGTCCTCCCCACTTCGTTCTCCATTGCTGGAGGCACTGGACTCCATGTTCTGTGGGCTTTCGTGGCCATTGCCACCCATATCCACTTGCATCATCTCAGTCTTGATCTCAGTCATCAGTTGGTTGGAGTTGCCGTGAACTAGTTGTTCACCACCAAAGCCCTGCTGGAGCAGAGACTGGCCGATGCTCATCAGACTGTCCACAGCAGCTTTGGTGGGACTCAGGGTGGAGACACCAAAGGAAGTGGAGACGGAGGGACTCTGGTCGACGACCCCGGGCATGTTAGAGACTTGCTGTGTACCTGACAGATAGGGGCTCCCCATGGAATGCTTTTTTGAGTTTTTGGCTCCATTGTGACCTTTGCGCTC
Source organism: Diplotaxodon limnothrissa (assembly GCF_057381915.1). NCBI lineage: Eukaryota > Metazoa > Chordata > Actinopteri > Cichliformes > Cichlidae > Diplotaxodon > Diplotaxodon limnothrissa. The sequence continues at coordinate 27,892,948 of NC_140605.1, forward strand.
ATCGTCTTCCTCTGTGCTTCCATCGTTAGCGTTGACCTCAGCATCATTTTCATCTGAGGACTGGATGGTTTCCAGGATCTTCAGGCATTGCTCTTCTAAGTACTCAATCTCAAGTATCTCGGCTGCATACAGAAGGTCATCCAAGTCTTCCACCTTGGCCTGGAGCGTGGCAGTGTAAGCATACTCCAAAATCTGCTGAAAAGTCTTTGGTGATAGAAAGTCCAGGGTATAATGCTGGCTGCTGCGGTGAAAGAGGATTTCAAACATTTTGCTGGTGCAGGCTAGCACAGTCCTGTGAGCGTGAAACTCCTGGCTGTCTACCATGATGACCACGTCACACAGAGTTCCAGCCAGACGCATCTGGTTGGCCTTCTGCAGCAGGGAATTGGGGTGGTTGGGGTTCTGAAGCTGGATCATACCCATTTTAGTTAAATCCATGATGTCGATGCAAACCACGAGGCCGACTCATGAGGCTCTCCTTCCCCGATCAACAATGTTTTTAGCTATCTTTGTAAACAAGATGAAACCTGTATGGAAGACAAGAGGGGAGAAAAAAAATCAGCTCTGGTAGAGTATCATGAGTACAAAGTATCATGAGTTAAAAAGATATTAGTCTTTACACATTTAAATCCAACATGCTCAGTCTGCGTTTTTTTTTTTCTTCCCTTCAGAATCTGAATGAATGAAAGGGCTTTCTCTTTTGAAAAATTTTTTAAATTCCAGTTTATCATAAAATACAAGTGCCTTTCATTATTGCAATCACGCTGCAAATAAATGTGATGAATTTGTTACGCTTATTTAAAACATACCACCTCTTTCTCTCTCTAAATGGCAAGTGTGAGGCAATTGCAAATATCCTGCCAGTGTGGTAAACACTCCGCTCAGTGGCATTGTTCTTAAATTCAGCAGAGAGTATTGACTGTAGATTTCTGAAGGGAAACAATTTGTGAGCCAACATGCTCAACCTGCATATCAATCAGTCCAACATATGTTACGTTACAAAGATGTCTTCATTTAGTTATCTAATCGGTATGTACACCAGTTAAACAAGTGTGAATTGTGGGTTTTCACTGCCGCTCGGTTCACAAAGACCATCAGCAGCCTTTCTGAAATTAAATAGCATCTTACTCAGTATTCTCATCACAGACGGGAGCAGAGAGCAGCGGCCAGAAATGGGTGGAAAGGAAAGTAGGATGAGGCAAAAGCACACAACACTGCTGTACCAAACACAGCTCTCAGTCGCTAATGTTGAAAATCGCAAATTTGTCCTCCTCCTACTCCTGTTAACCTGATTACTGAAGTTAACAACGCAACACGCTCCCACAACCCTATACTTTGACCTGCACCAAAAAAATAATTAAAGCTGGCTTAGATTGAATACACAGATTCACCACTACATTCAGTTTAACACTGAACTATGCTGCTTCTTCATTGTCCCAATTAACTAAACAGTTATTTGCCACTGCACCTACTCCAAGTGAAGCAGGAATGGTCACCAGATTAGTGTCGCCTTTGACCTACAAAAGCTCACTCAGGGCCAATTTTTAGGTTTTCGGAAGAGTGAATAAGTCAGGCTTATGACAAATGACAAAGTGTGTCAGATGAAGTCTGGTGAGAAGTGACACGCTGTCTAAATTTGTAATATTATTATTGCTTTTATTAATAATAATCTTCAAATTAATTTTTAAAGATTATGAAACAGACAACTTGGGCAGCTCTTTCCCTCCCTTCACACCTGTAAAAAAAGAAAAGAAAAGGAAGAAAGAAGAAAAGAAGAAAGGAAAAATAAACCTTGAAAAAATGATAAGGTTTCTTTTTCTTGCCAAACCTTCTATAATATATAAATAAGATCATCTAAACACACTGAATCTGAATATTCAGGGGGTAAATGATGCTGCACCTATTGTTAGTGCTGAGAGTAACGGAAAATAATTCTCCCGGCTTTTGGGGCACTGGGCGGTTTGTCTTTTCCGTACCTTGACAAAAATCGATGTAGAATGTAGGTAATGATAAAACCACAGGTTCTCCTCTAACTGAAATTAGCCTCTCAGTAAACAGAGATCATGCCTAAAACCCGACATTATCTTTATTGCAGGTATGCCAATAGCGCCGATTTATGGCCCCGTAAATGATCAATGCTTGTTGCGCTCTGTGGGTTATCAACTAAACTGTGGCTTCACTGGGATGTAAAGTTGCTGTCTGGGGACTTTGTCTGTTTTCTATTAATAAAGGAAAAAGGCTGCGTGGGTCTAGACGGCGTTAATTTTAGCCAGACGCACCAGACAAATTATACACAACATTATGCGTTAAGCAAAACATCACGTACTACATTAAGTACATTAAGCCTGGAGAGATTTCCTCCCAGGAGGACGATATGGACCGCTGACAATAACCACATCACGCCGACTTCACAGAGAGGCAGCATAATCAATCTGATCACGAGTTGTCTGCCATAGCGCGCCTTGACGAGCCAGCCACAACAAGAATAAACAGCGTTCAATATTCCAGACCATGAGCCACACTGACAGACACAAACGCGGAGAGATCAAAATGGTACGGGGAGGGGGGGCAATCAGATACCGGTGCCTGCTAAAAAAGTACACGCGACACAGACGGCAGGCAAGGGTCTCCGATTTGAGCCAGCTCTCATTTGATCAACGCACAGGTGGACTTTGAGGCATGATGAACACTGTAGCGCTACCTTGTAACAGTGAAGGAGAAAGAAGGGGGGTTTGGTCTCGGGAAAGCTGCCTAAGGGATAAAGAGGAAAAAAAGAGTGAAAGGGGAAGAGAGAGATCAGACACACTCGATAACAAATCAATTTGCCATCTGTTACCAGTTCCCCCACCTCACAGTGTGCTGCGCGTGCTACGGCGAGCCGATTATTGGTAACCAATCAAACATTTAGCTGGCTGTCAATCAATGGCAGTGCGCCTGTACAGTGACTGGATTTACGGTTGTTTCGTGTGTAAAAACCAGTGTCTCTAGTCCCCCATCATGATGTCATCACGGCTAAATAAGCCACGCTGGTGCGTCTGGAGACACAAGGACAAGCATGAGTGTCGCCGTCCTTAAAAAAAAAATATGGGCAAAATTTCCACCAAAACAAGCTAACGCGATTTCAAAGTCACACGCAGCGAGGCGTCATATGTTGTCTGGCTCCCCGTGAAACAGCCAGACCTCACGTCCTCTGACTGCGATCTCCAGAATACTAACGAGCCCGAGAAGAAGAAGGGGGGGTTACGTCAACCTTAACATCTCTACACTGAGCTACAGTGCGTTAATGCAAACTTCAACACCTTGCAGCGCAATCAGGTAAACACTTGTTTTCATCCAGAACTCCGGTGCGCAAGTCCAACTCGCATGCCAAAGTCGCGTTTGCAGTCAACTTCAGCGTGAGGTTGAATGGGGACACGCATAAAAAAGCCGATCCTCAGCACTATAAACACATCAAAACATCCATATGGTGAATGAAAGTACGCGAAGAAAACAGTACTAGATACATGCAGAGTAGCGGGTCTGGCACTTGTCGCCGGGAAACTGCAGCTGCATTTAGCCCGGATTGGTACTCACCTAAGTTGCACGTTTTGATTCCGGATAGTGCAGGGGGATTGGGGCTACAGCATAGTAAGGCAGTTCGCAGTACCCGCTCTCAGAACATGCTCTAACTCCTTTCTTCTCTCGCCTTAGCAAATCAACACGGCGCTGACGTCAACGCAGCCAGACGAGAAGCAGGCAGGCGGGCAGCCGGCGCTGCGCTCCAGTCCATACAAACACTGAGAAAGTGAGACACCTAGGGGGCTGTCTCATGTCAAACGCCTGTGTTACAGTATGGCAGTGAAAGGTGAGCGACACTGCCCTCTCTCCAGCTTCCTGAACGCACACATAGCCTGCGGTTGTTCTTTAACTCGAGCCAGGAGCTGACTTATGGGTTCGGCGTTACAGGAGGGAAACTCAAGAAGAGGGGCTCATAAAAAAAAACCCTCTAATATTTTCACTCCATTCATATCGGTTCAAAAATTGGTGTAGCAGAGGGACAGGTATGACTTAGTGCAAAGGAGCGATGAAGCTGTGTAGCTGTGCTGTCTGGCACATAATTAGCGTACCCAAAAAACAAATGGAGAAATTATTCAATTAAAAAAAGGCTCTCTTTCTATCTTCTTAAAAAGTAACATCGTGTTCCATGACTTGATGTCCTACAATCAGAAAGCAAAACACATTATAATTTCATTATTTGTGTTCCTGGCAATGATGTAGTTTCACATCGATATTCTGTGATATTAGTGCTTCCAGCTTCCTATCCTATCCTCCCACTTCTATCATTTTACGAACTACGCATTAAATTATTATTATTTTAAATCCTAAATTCAAACCGCTACACCACTATTGCTGTCATTAACAGATTTTACAGTGGAATATTCAAGAAACTAGGGGGATTTTTAGGTCAGTGCAAAATTATAATACTCGCGATTTAACTGTGTAATGGCTAGAATAAAGTTTATAACCATCCAAAGTAAATGATGGACTGAAAAATGGGTATACCTAAATCAGAATCTAATACCTTTAACCACAACATGGTTCAAATGTTATGTTAAAAAAGGGTTAATAGACATGGAAGTGTCAGTCACTGCCAACAAAACTCTGAATGAGCTCACAATTCAGTGTGATTAAATATATCCAAGATCTGCATCTGATTTCACTGATTTCATAGAAGTAATTTTCATTCGCTTGAGTCTTAGGTCCCTCGTTTTAAAATACTGACAACAGGAAGGAAGGAAACTACTGGAGAAACAAAGCTACGCATGCAGCTGTGGGCCAACTAATTTCTTGTTTTATAAAAATCCATCCAAATGATCAGTGCAGTGAATGACTTTCAGCCAAATGGTTTTGTAGTGCATTACCAGCCCTGGATTGTTTTTATCCTCCTCTTTTTTTTCCATTGACCTATAACAAGCGATGCAATGGGCAGCTCACCTCATAATTGTTTGGCTTGATAAAACTCTCTATTGTAAAAGCATAATTTGGCTCTTTTCTGGATATAAATTTGATAGATGGTTTTGCCCTAATGATGATCACTGTCTAGTGGCGATCCTTTACCCTCGGTTTTATGTCACTATATTTTCATTTTTGCTGTTACGTTGCCTTTAAGTGCTTCTTGAGAGCTCTTACTTTCCTAAAGTCACAAATAAAAATTGCCCGTAACTCAGAAGGAAGTTGAGAGAATGGACATGATGTGTACATAAATCCTTATCCAAGTTATCCATTTGTGCAAACATTTATGTTCCCCAGCTCCTGCTTTGTTTTCTCTTTTATTGTTAAGCAAACTTTTTATCTACTGCTTTAAGAGGGTTAAAGATTACAAGCAACAAATGAAATATTTCACCATCATGGCACATAAATCTATACAGACATATGTAATCTGTGTGATTCCAAAATAACTGTAATTGTTATTTTGAATGGCAAACATTTATTATCAGCTATTCTGTTAACAAAGTGCATAAATATAATGCCTTGGGGGTTAAATGAGTTGACATTTATATATATCTGTTCAGTGGTTAAGGAATGCATATTGTTTGAGGTAGAATGGAATATTTTTACCAGTAAAAGTCCGGCAGTTTAAAATCCTACAAAACTGAACCTTTGCAAAGTGGTGCAGTTTAAAGAAGAACCATTTACAACACAACGGCTGTAAGGCCAAAAAAGCTGGGAGGGCCAAATCATCCAGCGTGATGAGTTCGAACACCTTCGCACCTCAGGCTCACATCAACACTCAACTGACTGAAGCTGATAAAATTGAAGCAATGGACGAGTCAGGTCAGAGTAGACTTTCTCAGGGAGACCGGGGTCGCTCAGTGTCTGCAACAGATCACTCGGCATGCCCTATCAGTCAGTGTCTGACAGCAGCCTTATGGTTTCCAGAGGAAAGAAAAAGATAATCATTAATATTTACAAAAATGACAAAAGATGCCTCATAGCCAAGGCATAAAAACTGATCAAGAGTGTTCTTTAGTTTTTTTTAATAGATGATACATTTGACTAAAATGTCTTTGGACTGTCATTCAGAGCCACCAGCAACAGACAAGCATTTCAGTTCTGCATGACAGTCTTGGGTAACATAGAAACTTTATTCCTGTTCAAACTCCCAGACAGCTAATGACTTTTGCTTTGTATTGCTCAACCAGTTTTTGTTTTTTTTCTAATTTCTGTTTTTCTCTCATGAGTTTTGTTTCCTACTCACATAAATGACTCAGTACCTGTGACAGTCACCCTCACGGATCAGCCGCTGGACTGTAAAAACACCAGGATGCTTTAATAAACCGCCTGTCAGAAATCTTTTAGTAGCGACTGGCCAGGTGGTCAGTAAAGGTCACGGCAATCGTAGATTTAAATGTCAGACTGAAAAATAAGCGGGCTCAATTGGAATTAGTAATCGCTATCATTTTCTCAGGCAAAGAAAGCAAACACTTCCTCGGCAGTATTTGTTACAATGTCAAGCTTTCTCTTCGTGCTTATTGAAATGATTTTAAAAACAGCAACAAGTCGAGGTTCTTGCACCAGGTTGTAAGCAGGCCCGCGGTTTATAGCCATTTCAAAATGGGAAGCATAGGTTCGGAGGCTTTCAGGGAAATCTCATTTCCTTTAAAATACAGTGGTGCTCTGGGAATTTTTAGATTCATCCGGGCACGGATCACAGAGTGCTTCATTACCTCTGAGCTGCGTGCTGTGCAGGCTTACCCAGGGATAAAGAAAAAGGCACTCCCTTAATCTGGCAATAATCCACCATTTTACTGAGGGGAAGGAAGATGTGGGCTAAATTATAAAAACCAGATCATCACTACACTTTAAAAAAAATACCAAGAGTTGGAAAAAGATGGGCTGCCTGGAGGAAGTTTTGGTTCCGAATGGGATCATTAAATGTCACTGAGTTAATAGGAGCTCCGGTGTGATTCAGTGGCAGGTTATCTGGGCTGCACAGGTTTCCATTGCATTCCCACAGATATATACTGCAGCTCACTCTACCGTTGTTTTCTTTGCTAAAAGAAGGTGATCAGTAATAATGAAAATCCTTATGTAGTGCTTTTCAATAAAAATAAATGCATGTGCACAGCTAATATACAAATATGGTATGCTTTTTGGAAATATCAAAGGATGGTGCACAGTTCTGTGCAACTCCACATCAGCAAATAAAGGAGGCGAGGAGATCCAGGATTAATATAATCATGAGTAAGAGTAATAGTTTTTGTATATATGCACATTTACAGAGAGATTTACAGAGCACAGTGAAATAAAATGAGAAAAGTAACCAGTTAAAACAGCAAAAACAGACAAATGGAAATAAAATAACAAATACAAGCAGTATTACTCATTTTTTCAGTACACTAAGGCTAAGATTGTTTTTCTGTGAAGGCTCCACACTTTCATTTTAAGTGGCACCATGCTGCAGATCTCCTGTGAGTTTGTGGTGTCCGTTTCCTACACTGTAGTCTGCTTGGACAAAAGCCTGATGACGGACGAAACCAAAACATTTCAGGAAGGCTGGGTCAGTCGCTGGGGTGGAGCTGGACAATCTCCAGTCTGCACAGAGAAAGATGTCAGAAGTCCTCTCCATCATGGACAACCTCTCCCACACTTCACACGCTGTTCTGGCCAGCCAGAGAAGTGTGTTCACCCCCAGAGTTATAATGACTAAACACTTTGGCCATCCACACATTTCATCCTCTTGCTGCTGAATTAAATTGTAATTTTTTTTTTACATTCATTTTCAATTATTAAAACTTATTACTAAATTTTACAACTTCACAATCTTAAGCGACTGCAGTTTCCCCCTGGGGATGATTAAAGTTCTCCTGAATCCGATTGGCTAATTATCAGTTTTCTTGTTCAAAACCATACTCAGGAATGTGATCAGGCCCATAATCTTGAAAATAATTAGAGCAATCCGATCCAAATTAAAAGCAAAATATGTCACAGATTCAGGGGAAACTCAGAAAACAAGTCAGACTGGGCACGTGCAGTTTATTAAGAGAAAGACGTCCTTACAAACCACAGGACGAGAGGCGGTCAAAGTCTGATATTTTTTAATTTGTCTGTGCCACAGAGCTTTGCAGTTCCCCAAAATAAATTAAATATTATGTCTATATATTGAATATTAAAAAATAATGGAGCCATGTTGTTGCTGGGAAACATGGCATTATTTTGCCTCATTACCATGACCACAGATTGTGAAATTCATTTCAGGTCAATCACACTTAAACTGTTGTACTCGTGTAAATACCCACCAAGACATCATATCCGTGCTATTAAACCACTAAAAGTAAACAACATTTTTACTGCTATCTGGACAGCATTTCCTAAAACCTACAGCTTACTAAACTCATATCAAAATTAAGCTGTGCGACCCATTTTTCAAGGCCTTCGTCTTCAGTATTAGTGTTTGGTTGGGTCTCACCAAATCAGCTTTTTAGACCCCCAGACAGATATAAGGTCAAAAGTTATTTTCAGGGTAATGGTGGTAGCCATTTGAACATTTTGGTATCATATTATAACGCATGCTGACTGTTAGAATAACCTAACATAATAATGTTTGATGATCTTCGGCGTGTATTTGCTCAGCCAAAATTTTTTATGACTGCATTATTTAAACTGTAGCTGTACTGTGTCAATCTTACAGTTTCTTAGTAGTTATTTACTCTCCTACCTTCTAACGAACACAAAGTTTTAGGCTTCGATTCAGACTAAATTCTCAAGCATAGACAGAGGTGACAGGAAAACCTGGTTAATGGTTCTGTCACGAAGGAAAATATTTCAGGTTAAGATCTTTGAGGCTCTGCTGACCAGAAACCCCCCATTGTCTGTATCCTGTGTAGCCACGGCGCTTGGAGGTGATGTGTGTGCGCGCCTGTGTATGAGTGTCTGTGGGTGGGGGGTGTGTGTATAGGCCCCACACAGTGGACCTTTGTGAAACTCTGCCCATGCAGCCAAACTGAATGGACTCTTTTTACACTTGTGTAAACCTGGGGGCGTCTCCGGCACTGAGGCCACACCTCTCTGACCCCTGACCCTCACCTCTGGCCTTGCTGGATTTGGTCAGGAGGTACTTTTTTTGGTTGCCATGTGCTTATGGTGAAAGCCAAAAATCTTTCACTGTGGATTTTAGTTTGATCCCACAGACACACAATCTCCTGCAGACTGTAGTTCAAGCATTTTATACTAATATGACAACATTTGTGTAACCAAAATAACTTTTTTTCATAAAACACAAAATCCAAGGAAAGTAACTATTAGAACAGAAATAACAAATGTAAGCGAATTAGAGCAAAAGTGAAAAGCATGAATCTAAAGTAGTTCACTCGTCCAAAACGAGTGCACTTCATTTTTCTGACCCCTGAATGACCAGCTCTTCTCTGTTTACCAAGTTACAGGTTTGTCCACTTCCACAGACAGAATGCTCGAACCTGCAACAGGTTAATGGGTGAAATGGCTATGTTGACCTAGGTGTTTTATTTACCAAGTGCCTGTTTACTTCTCCATTCCAAGCCTTCAGCTGCACCCTCAGAGGACAAACTACAGCGCTTAAGAGAATCCCCTGGATCAATACTTCTCTTTTCTTGAATGGCAAAAGAATGGCAGCCCCACAAACAGGACTTGTTTGGTCAGTTTCAGGTGAGGAGCCCCTTGATCTAAGACTCTGCAATCATTTCTTAACCAACCATTGACAGACCATTGGCTGTGTTGAAAGGATGGTTATTACAAAGGCGATAAGGTTGCTAGTGAAAAGGCAATAAATTATCATCTGTAGATAACATTTTTCCGTTGTAAAACAGAATGCACTTTTCACCTCAAAAAGCCGTTAAAAAAATCAAATAATTCATACTGGTTCTGTGTTCACTGGCTAAACATCAAATCTGATAAAATATTAAATGTATTATCTCTCACATAGCTACGGGGGGAAAACCCACCCAACTTTTTTTAATCAAATTTACAAAATAGTATTTATTTGTACTCCTTCATGTATTAGAACACTTCTGTAGCACTAGCTATCAAAAAAGAGCACTTAAGAAAACTGATGAGTCTGCGTTTTGTCTCATGATTATTCACTGATATAACTTTTGTGCTTATAGTAAATGTATGGTGTCAGATTATTCCAATGTCCTGTGCGCATATTTGACGTATTGCCATGCGTGGGGGCAGAAAAAACAAACAGAAAATGAAAAACGAGCAGCACAAAATCCAAAATGCAAGCAATCAAAGCGAACAACGCTAACTTCGGTGAAACAAGTGGCTTTATCCTTGCAGTGAGACTTTGGGTCATTTATAGCATCTACCCTAAAATAATGGATGTGCCCTTGTGATGTCGGTGTGTGATGTCTAGCTAAGTTATTGAAGAAATTTATGACCCGGCATCGCGAGCGGCCATACTGCTGAAGAAAACAAAAAACCGTTGGTATGTCTATGTGTGACAAACTGTCACTGCGGCCCTGCTATTTTTCAGGGGAAGGCAGCATTACTGTGATGATTCATTGTATTTTCAAACACGAGTGCAAATTATTCAGAACAAAACAACAAAATTAGAACAACAAAAAGAACAAAAGCATTTTTTAAAGGAGAAGGAAAGGCAGACAGCAGAGAAAACCTCTTTTATCTTGAAGCTTTATGTATTTCTCCGACTCTGATATCTGCGAGCGCAGCGTCTACTCATCGCTTTTTCACCATATTATTTTTAAGCTAAATGAACACTGATAAGGCTAATTGTAAGCGAAATAAGGAGATCACCCCAGGTATTGTTTAGAGATCCGTTTTATATAATCCTTCCTATTCAGTTTCTTTTTGAATTCTAGAATTTAAATTCTGCAACAAAGCTTTGAGATCTGGATCTATTTTGGTTTAGACAGGTGATACACAGAAAAAAAAGAAAAGGTGGGCAGACAAACACAAAACCCCACATGGACTTTGGTGGGGTAATTTTCTCATTAATAATTAACATATTTGAACCCATTTAAACTCTTCGCCAATGTCAGCTGATCCCCGGTTGAAGAAATCACAGCAGAAAAGTGGTGATCTGAGAGGAGAGAGCCCGACTCACAGTCTGACAGGAGATCAATTCCCTCTCATGCCTTAGGTAGTCCTTATGCATTGTACAGTGAGAGTGGATGAGGCAGACATTGACCAAATAAATCAGAGGGATTTTCACTGTATGTTGAATGCATTCTTTCTTCAGGGAAATCCCATTCCAGAACCACATTGGTTCAAGCCTGTGGGAAGCACATGGACATGTGGTCTTTGCACTTTTTATAAACCCTTAAAGATATAAGATTGATACATTAAATAAATAGGAAATAAGCACTTCTGGCTAATCAGGGATACCTTTTATGTTAATCTACTTCTTGGATTGAATCTGTACTTTGTCCACGATCTTTCTACTTGACTTGATGCCACTTGTTTCCCATAACTTCTATCAAATAATACACATCATGTCACTGTCTAAAAGTAGCATAAACAGTCCAGTGTTCCATACAACTTCAATCTGTTGACTTTATTTTCAAAACTAAAAAAAGTTTAGTTTAGTTTTGTGTTTATTGAACATTTTCTTTGTTTACTGGGGCAGCGCTTATACTTTTTTTTTTTTAGGTAATTGCTGTTTCTACTGTCTGAGTACAATGTTGTGTATGTATGTGAGCTAACACACACTGTGTGCAGATGTGCTTTTGTGAATTTAAATAGATTAATTTTTTTCCCATATTTTTTTATAAACTCGATGCCATTGAATATCATACAGTAGAATTCATACTTTTTTGTATTATGACATCCCTAGATAGCAAAGTAGGGGCTTCTTTTTTCATTTTTCCATTAAATGGAGTTTATTAAGCCCGATAACAGACGAGACCTTTGTGAGAGGTCTGGCAGAAAGCCTTTGGTTTACTTTCACCGTTTGTCTCAAATGGATCGGGCTTTGTGCCTCAGCTAGCTTGCTATTTCATATATTTTTGTTACCGGTTTGTCAAACCATGCCTGGTGAAATGCCTGCCTTGGAAATGAAACCTGAGCTAAGAGGTTTCAGACAACTTTCCATTTGTGCATTTTTCAAGCACTTGAGGAGATACAGCTGGGGAATGAGAAGAAAAAGAAGGGCGTATGATGCATTAAAGGCTTAGGCAGCCAGAAATTGAATGTTACAAGTTTGTGGGCTGTGCATTATTCATCAGGGCACTGAAAAACCTGGACAATCTTGACAAACTAATTCAATAAATGTCTTTATGATCAATATGCTGCATACATAGACATCACTGGGCAAGAAGTCGCATTTAAAAACAATTTTAAAAAAAGTATTTCATGAATAAATCAAGCAAAGTAACTCTGCCCAGTAACCTGTACAGAACAGCCTCTTCTGTATTTTGTTAAGACACCCTGAACTGTGCTCTCTTCTGCACTTTCAGCTGCTCTGTTGGTAAAGTGGTGCTAATGTCGAATATTATAACGATCCCACTCAAAGTAATGCTGATGCATGGGATCTCCTTATTGTTCCTTTGCATAAGAAGGACTCATTTGTTGCTTTTTGATGGATCATTTGAGTTGAGGGAGCATGTGGAATTAGGCGATTGTTGGATTGAATGCATTTGGTGCATGTAAATTTGAAGTGGTAGTGAACATTTTCAGTGACTTCCCTGTCTTATACTTACTGCACTCTTGTTTTTATGACTGTCTTTTGGATACTGTACATGCTATCAAAAACATCTTGACATCTAAACAGCCTTTCTTTGAGACTTTATACAGAGATGTAACCTACATATGCTCAGTTTTCTTTTGAGCCTGAAACACCAACATATGTTTGCTGTATTCACAGACGCTGCAACCGTACACTCAGGGTATTTGTTAAATACTTGACAATAGAACGAAGACCTACAAACACACACGCACATGCACACCTCAATTTCTTCCCGGTGTCACTGTGTGAATTTGTTTGTCTACCTGTGTTCAATTGCCCTCGGTTTTAATTCTCTCCATCCTTTTTTGATGCGCTGCTTAATAGCCCCTTTCCTTTCAGAGGAGATTGCATGGACATCTTGGAAGGGCCAAAAAGCCCACAGATAGACTAGTTTAGCGCCTAGTCCGTGTACTTAAATTAATCTCACATCACTGTAATGAGTAAGAGAAGAACTCAATGGTGAAATGGTGGGTGAAGAAATAAATGCAGAAGGACAGGCAGTAAGGAGAAAAGAGACAGGCTAAAGAGTGAGACAAAATGAAGGAGATTAAAGCACAGGTTCAGTGATTGGTAGATCCGGTGTAGTGCTTAATAGCATACAGTAAAGTTTCTACTTCATCCAGAAATGCGATGCACAGTAATCCGTGAGGTGCAGTTAGAGTAGTGGATATACACCTGCGCTGGTAAAAGAAGCAGCAGGGGAACAAAACAATTATACCTATCAGCAAACGAAATAAAACTCGGAAAAAGAATAAGGGAAACACAGAGTCAGCTTTCTCTGTTATTTCTTTTTTTTTCTAGTTTTGGTTTTGGTTAGTGCCCTTGGCATTTCCTGGCAGCGTGAAGCAGCTCATTCAGGTTGCGCAGCCCATCCAGCTCTTCCAGCATGGTACATCCATATTTGCTGTTGCAAGAATGTTTGCTGTGCCTCCCAACACAATCTCAAGAGTGTGGAAGAGATACCAGGAGATGGGATAGGGCCATTGTAGGGCATCAGCCCAACAGTGGGAATGACATTTAGCCCTATGTGTATGGAGGAACAGGAGGAGCACTGCAGGAGGAGCACTACAAAATGACCTCCAGAGGGGTACTCATGTATATTTCTGATCAAACTGTCATAGTCAGGCTCTATGGGAGTGGCATGAGGGTGGTACCTGTGTTCACAGACCAGCATCATGCATCTAGATTGCCATTTGCCAGACAACATCAGAGCTAGCAGGCCCACCATTGGCATTCTGTTGTCTTCACAGATGAGAGCAGGTTCATTCCGAGCACATGTGACAGATGTGAAAGAGTCTGGAGACATCATGGTGACTGATATGCTGCCTGCAGTACCGTCCAGCATGACCGGTTTGGCAGTGGGGCAGTGGTGATCTGTGGAGGCAGATCCTGGGAGGGTCTCTACGTGCTCGCCAATAGTAACCCGACAGCTGTTGGGTACTGAGATAAAATCTTCAGGCCCATTGTCAGACCTTATGCTGGTGCCATGAGCCCTGGGTTCCTCCTGTGCTGGACAATGCTTGGCCTCGTGTGGCTAAAGTGTCCTGGATGATGAGGGCATTGATACCACTGGCTGGCCCTCACATTCCTCAAAGACTTGAATCCAATTTACAGCCTCAGGGACTTTATGTATTGCTGCCAAATAACACCACAGACTGTCCAGGAACCCTGATCCAGGTCTGGAAGGAGATCCCCCAGTAAACCATCCACTGTCTCATCAGGAGAATGACCAGATGTTGGGAGTACATATGGGCAAATGGGGGCCATACATACTAATGAGCCAGATTATGAAGCAAGTTGGATTAGACTGTAACTTTTATCTTTGACTTTTAACATCATTTTGAATCCAACCCTCAAAACAGGGATTAGTTTAGTTTCCAGTCACTGTTGCACAAAGCAATCAATGTTAACAAAGTTTTTCAACTTTAATGTTTTGTTCATAAATATCCGATGTGTGGTTGAAGTGTTTACATAAATATTACAATTACTATTTATGATTTAAATGTATTGTGTCATAAGACTCACACAAGCCACTGATAAATACTATGAGGCAACATGACTACGGGAATTAAGTTTGAATCGAGTAAACATTATGATGCATGAAAAAACATGAACGGCAGCTGCTCTAATGAGTGAATCATATCATGAGATCTAGAAGTTTTACATAAATGTAAAACAATTATTATAATTTGGAAAATCTACATATCTGTTTTAAATTTAGGATAAAAGGAAAACGATAAAGCACCTTTTTGTTAGTCTGTTGTACCTCCTAAAGGAAAATAAGGTTCTTTTTCATTAGTTGGTGGGCAGCTAGAGGGGGAAAGGGGGGATTTTAGCCAAGGAGTGCAATACCCAGTGTAAGAGATTTTAGAAAATAATAAAAAATATATACAATTAAAACATGCAGAGGGCCTTAAAACACACACACACACACAACTAAAACCAATTATATTAGCAGGCCAGTCTTAGATATAATGTGCATGCAACAGTCTCAACACAAATGCTCTGGCATTATTTTCACTGGATTTGTGTCTCACTGCAAGCACCTTTTACTGGGTCCATCTCCTCCACATCAGACGCCAGTTCCACAAACACAACTTCATGGCCAATCCCAGGTCTTGTTTTGCATCCCATCTGTCTGCAATGTCCATCTTGTTACTTCCCTCTTGCTCTGCTGAAGCTCCGCTGCGTGTCTGCTGTGCGTCTCCTCTCTGTCTGTGCTGACTTCCTGTCGTTTCTACACAGTGACTGCGGAGGTGTTGATAACTTTTTTGATTAGGAAGATGTTGGTAGGAAATAATAAAAGCATGCAAAAAATATTTTTAAATTAAAACACACAAAATAAAACCACGATAAGAGTCAGTAAAATAGCCTCTGGTCCTATATCTTCAAATAAAATCTGGGTTAAATAGCAAATAAAAACATTTGGGAAACGGGTTTTTTTTTTTTTTTTAAATTCCTGTCATATTTGTCACTGACATGCTATTGCTGTTATTGGACATGTTGCAACTGCTTTTAGGGATTCAAGTTTCAAAAGTAAAGTCCCAGCACAACATTTTGCAGCGCAATACAAGATAATAGAAGATGGAGCTTTGATTAAGTGTTAAGCTGTTATCAGAGCAACAGCAAGAACTGCCTCAAAGTAACCTCTTTCTTTAAAATGACGTGCATGTATTCTGTTTGCTATTTGAAGGTTTTGCATCTCCAATAAAACAAGGTTCAGAAAAATTGAAAAAAAAATATAACATGGGAAAAGGAGTGAATGGAGTAAAATAAATGTAGTTTTCAGAAATTCCAAATAAGAAAGTTACCGGTCTTACCTTTCTGTTTAACATCCAGTAGGACAGACACCTCTGCTGACAAACATTCAGAGCTGAACAGAGTCACAACTGCACAATAAAGTGAAGAGACACATGACACACTTGACATTTGTTATTATACTCCCAGAATACCTGCAGAGATAGCTACTTGTGATGTCATGCTACGTTAGAAGCAGAGCAGCATTTGCAGGTGAAAGGTGTGAGTTTCTGGTTTTCTTTTTTTTTTTAACCCAGCTGATACGTCCACAGGTACACGGGTATTTTTGAAAACGGAGATTTTCCATTTTCGTTTTAAAAAATAATCCCGTCCACACGTAAACGCAGAAATGAAGGAAAACGCTGCTAGGAACATGCCAAAGCAACAGGTGGCGATATATTCCTAAAAAACTGAGTTTTCGAAATTATCCACCCTGGCAGGCGTTTTTTAGAAATCTCTGTTTTCAGTGACCGAAAACGCCGTTTATGTGTGGACGAAAGGTGCAAACGCATAGAAAAATCTGCGTTTTGAAAAATACCCGTGTATTTTTGAAATATTTTTACATGCAGCAGTACTCGGCGTGGATGCTTTGAAGAATATACGTGAATTTGCCTCTTTCTGTGGAAATATTACAGGAAACAATCACCAGAAAAAGCGAGTCAAGAATATTTTTTGTTCCTCATTAAAGATTCTTCAGGAACTTGCAAAACCTCTTAGTGAACGTAGATTTTTTTTAAAAAAATATGTACATCTGAAGGATGATCTTGGCAGAAGACATTCAATTGCAGGTGAATCTGAAGGCTTTAAAAGGCTGTGGGCTACGGAGGTGTTTTGAGAGTTGTTCTGTCAGAACTCTGGAATGATTTTTTTTGCAGTGCACCACGGAACATGATTTTGAGACGCTGTGCTCGTGTCATTATTTCACTAAACAAGAGCAGAATGGAGTAGACTAAAGCATGTGTCATAGTGATCTTTTTATTTCAGTCACAATGACTCTATTGATCAAAAGAAATTTGTGAAAGTCACACATGTTCACAGCTGCTGAGGTTCCTAACAGGTGATAATTCTGCAGATCTTGAGGCAGCCTGTCAACACAAACTGATCCAAAGGCCTACCTTTGTGACTGAACAGTTGAGCAGCGTCCTTGTATTACCGAAATCTGGGTTGCCCATTCAAAGAGTCGCCTCCCAGTTATCTTAGAAAGACTTAGACAATGCGATGCAGAAATTACTTTCTAAAAGTTACAGATTTCAGACTCACAAGCTCGACTGGCATCAAGGCTAAGCTTTGTAGTTGTCTTTTTTTTTTATTGCGGTTGCACTTTTAAAGATACTATAGCCCAGGTTTTCAGCCTTTCTGACAGCCTCGCCAATGCTTTCATTCTGTTTGTTTGCTCCTTGCAACTCACAGTTCATTAAGGCATATGGTGAATACCTCGATGAAGGCAATGAGTACAGCTACATTTTGCTGTATTAAAAAAGTATGAATTTTAATGTTTGCCTTGAATGTATGGTTAACTGAGTGTATGAGATGAAATGTACACAAAGTTTTTTCTTTCTATTAATAAATTTAAAAATGTGTAATTTACTGTGGCTTGAAAGCCTCTTTACTATCTCCACCGCTATCCCCCACACGACCTTTTTCAAACACACTGCTGTGACAAAGCATATCTGTCCATTGTACTGGGATTTTGCACAGGATCAGACTTGCTCAGATGAAAGGGCATCACTGGTGCACTGCAACTTTTACATCACTCGCATAACCTGTGTGTCTTGCTCTTGTGAAGAGGAGCTGAAAGCGGCACCGGTCCTTTAAATCCTGAAATTTTGTAAGAAATCTCTTTGAGTGAAGCCGTTCATTTCATGCTTCAACAACTCCCGGCTTCAACTTTGCATCATCACACAAACACACAATCATTCATATAAATTCGACTCATTTCACTGCACTGTAGTGGTCTCAACAACGGTGACATCATTGTTGTGGTCCTTTTGGCCATCCAGGTCATTTGAGCAGAGTAACTAGTTCATTCTGGAATCTGATATTGGCAACATTTAAAGAATAATGTGAGAAGCCCTATCTAGTTTCAGCTTTTAAATATGTAGTATAAGCTTACTGCTAGATGCGGAATATTTTTTATTATCTGCTTCGTTTATGTAAATGTTGTGTCTGTTTTTGAATGATAATTCAAGGATAACTTTGATTCCGCGTGAGCTGCATTGCTGGTGCATTCTGACTTCAAAGACACGATCATTTTTGACACATATCCCAAGTCAGCTCACAGTGGTTGAGCAGGTTAGACAAAGTAGTCCAGTTGTCCTAGCAACATTCTTCAGCCCTACCTGGGGGATTCCCAGAGCTCTCCTAAAAAAAAAAAAAGAGTACATATACAGACAGAACTATTACGCCATTTATGCCATTTCAGTGGCTTAGCATTGAAACAAAGGTCATAAAGCTTGTGATGCACAGTTTTTGTGCTGAGGTTAATGCCACAGGAGGTCTAGAAGTTAGCAGTCACTGATTTAGCAGAGTGTTGGCAACATTTACACACTGTGTGTCTCAGTGCGCACAAGTTGCTGTGGTTCCTAAACTCTTCCACTTTGTAATGATGCCACTTACAGTTAATTGTGGAATATCTAGGAGGGAAGGAATTTCACAAACTGACTTGTTGCAGTGGTGGCATCCTTTTATGATATGTGAATTTAACGTGTGCTTCAGGACGACCCCTTTAATTCACAAATGTTTATAAAGCTAGACTATACAACTATGTGCAAACTCTTTGGTGTTTCCAGGACTGGAAACACCAAAGAGTTTTACTTTTCCATATAGTGTATAATCTCACTGCCTATGCTGGGGTCTCCCACCAGCTGGAAGCTCTTGGAAAATCCTGATCAGATGCATAAATCCACTAAACTGAAGAAGCAACAAGAATAAGCTGTAGCTCCGCTCTGAGCTCATTCTGGATGTCTGATAGCACTGGTGCCCCCAGGTACCCTTTGCATGAAACTCATTAATTCATTATCTTCCACAGTCTTGTTGTATGATTGCAACTAATCAGCAGCAGTCAGGTTCCATCGAGTTCATCAATAGTCCGTCAAGAAATAAATTGTTAATGTAAATATTTTTAATATGCATCCACCAGTGCAGTTTTAATTCTCTTCAAGTGTTTTCTCTATTTAAACATGATCTGCCCAACAATAATAACATAAGCTGTTATCATAACTGTGATACTCACACTACATATATGCACATACACAAAAATGATTACTGGTTTTATTAATATGCATATGGTGTGGGTGTTTGTAAAGCATAAAAATATACATTATTAATTACACTTTAAAGAGCCGTATGTGTTTAGGTGAGTGTATGTGAGCTGACTCCTTGTCTCCACCATTTACCACGTCTTGTCTACTTCCTGTGGAAAGACCACATCTGCCTTTCATTGAGAGGAAAGAAAAGAACCACCTCTCCTCTCCTCATCACCCACTTTTTCATCCTATCGCCAACCTAACACACACACACACACACACACACACTTATACAAAGTGTAAAAACCAAGCTCTCTCCAGCAAAGCAGAATTACAAACATCTCTCCGATATATTTCCTGGCTCAATTTGCCAGATTTCCCTGCTCCTTTTTTTAGTTGCCAGATTCTCAGTCGACAATATTTAATTTAAAGAGTAAACACACTTTTTTTTTGTTTGCACATTGGTTGATGAAAGGCAGGTAAAAAAAAAAAAAGGGGGGGGGGGGGGGGAGTAAAAAGTCTTGCTCTGATTCCCATTGTGCTGAGTAGAGCCAGTCAAGCTCTTGTGTCCATAGTGCTTAACCACTGGACCGATGGCAAACGACACAGTAATCACCTTACAGTGTTCCTGGTGTTCCCGGAAAAAAGAAGGCCTACTCACCGCAGGAAAGCTTCTCACAGCTAATCCTTTAGCACATCTCTCTCTTTCTTTTCTCCCTATTCTCTCTTCCATCTAGATTCCAGTATCTGTAAATGAATCATTCAGGATAACCTTGATTTGTTTATCCTCTAACTAATACTGATGTTCAACACAGATTATCTGCTAATGTGTGGACTTTTCACTTTGCCTTCAAATAAACTATAAGTACAGTTTTAGCAAAGCAGACGGAGATGATGGACAAAATAAAAATGAAAAAAGGAGTTTCTTGCTGACACTTAGCATATGTAGATAGTGTTTCCTGTTAACTAAAGCTTAAAGATGAAACCACCTTAGTGCTTTGGTTCTAGTTTTTGGCTCCAGTTAGTTTACCCACCTTCATGTATTTCAGTTAGTTCTTTTGTCCCCCCCGCCCCATCACTTACCCCAGTACGTGTTGACCTGCCAGGTACCGCATTGTCCTTAAGGGTCCTCCTTAAGGTCAGATCACTCCAAGAGCAGAGTATGATAGTCAGCAAGGTCAGGGCTTTCCTTCATCCAGATTTCTTGACCAATTCTACCTTTCTCAAAAGTTTGTGTAGTTGTGGAAGAGGATGTAAAACAGGGTTCAGTTTTATACAATGGGTTAAGTAACGCAAATCTATTTCAGACTTAAAGGAAAAAAAGCTCTTGACTTTAGATTCATCTGAGTTAATATGCCCAGAGTGGAACAAATTGAGGTAGCATGGAAGATTAAGGTCAGAGGAAATACTGCACGTCTTCACGCGCGAAGAATCGAAGAACAGATAAATCAGCGACTGAAGAACAGTTTACAGTTGTCAAACACATGGTTTAATTTGAGGCATTTGGATATGTTTTCATAAAAGAGCAGAGCAGGTCGATATCGTAGAAATCGCATGCTTGTGGTCATTACACACAAAGCGATGCGGGTAGAGTTCTTTAGATTGTTGGTGGATGGAACAGATCTATGTAGGGCTTTTCTATTTTTGTTGAGCACTTTAAGCATTTTACTGTACAAGGCACACCCACACACACCCACGCATACACAGTGCTTTAGCTATTTTACACACATGAACTGATAACACACGAGGGGCATTTATTGCACTTCCCCATCATATCTTTTTCTCAGGACATCCATCCATCCATCCATCCATCCATCCATCCATCCATCCATCCATCCATCTCCAATCCAATGTAATCATTCTTTTGGAAATCTGTATTGTCCAGTTCCAGTTTTGTGTTAACAATACGTGGCCTGCAGTGCTTTTCAGATCTTCAGTGATCTTCATTAAACCAAACCAGAGAATCAAAGATTGTCTTGGTTACACTTTTCCTAGACATTCCAGACAACAAACACATCGGAGGAGAATAAAACGAAATAAAACAAATTATAATAAATCGGCTTCGTCAAGCGAGATGGTGAGAAGGAGGGGGGGGTGCAATAATTGCAGTTGTTTCATGTGTGTACCTGTTGTGTCAACCCCCTTCATCCTCTGTCTGTCTGTTCTGTGACCAGAGGACGAGAGTGGGCAACAATACTGCCAGCTGCGGCCACAAGCTGTGAGCAAAAGCCATTCATTTAAAAGGAGTTTTTGTTCAGCTTAAGAAGTGAAGTGGGAAGTTATTTCTTTGAAGAAGCCCCCTTCTGAAGATTTGCTGATAAAAAACCGAAGGTTCTGTAATTTGCCGGAACTCCTGGTGCATTCCTGTGAAAGGTCCAGTACACTAAGAGAATACCAAAACAGGAAAAGAAAATGGGCAGTCTGATTTTCTGTAAAAAGTATGTGAATACACTGAAAATTTTCTACATATATATGTGTGACTTTAAAAACAAATCAACAAACTACCCAAATTACATTATTTTCTACATACATATTTTTAAGTTTAGTTATCACTTATGGTTAGTGATAAGCCCCTTGATGACTGCACTTTCTGTATTTAAAAATGCTTATAAGGAGTCTTGAAATTGAGATAAAAAGCAGAAGTCTGTGAAGTTGAATTATTAATGTACTATAAGCTGGGTCAGTGCCAAATACCAAAGCACAATAACACTAATCCTCTTGTAATAATGGAATTCAGCCACAAAAGAAAAAGAAAAAAGTACAACACTGTGTAGGAATGGTGCTTTTCATTTATGTAGTATAAGTCTTTCACATGGTACAAATATTAACTTAAACAACGATTTGCAAAATGTAGATTTTCTTTTAAAATCTAAACTTTTGTGTTATTATTGGCCTCATTTCACCTTTACACATAAAAAACCTATTTATTAATATATCAAACACAGAATAGTTGTGTAACACAAAACTATTGTTATTATTATCATTATTATTATTAAATTTCAGCCCTGCTGCAAAAAAATGCAAAACCAAACATAATACTAGGAAAATAAGCTCATGTAGAGGAAAATATAAATGTCGTCTATACATAAAGAGTTCATAGCAAAAAGAGAAAGTTGCTGAAAGAGATCTGGAAAGCTCTTTGGGTCGTTTGTCATTTTTTCTTTTTAGCATGTTATTTTCCCAGTGTCAGAGTATCAGTCACACTTTATTCCCCAGTGCAAAAAAACTGATAAAAACTGATTATTTGTGCACAATGTATCCATGTCTGCATATCAAACATCTTTTGTGCCAGCTGTCTGTCTGCTGAATGCTACTAAAAAACAAAATAAAGAAATAAAGTTTACAAGATCTTACTGTAAAGAATGGCTTTTTTCCCTTCCAGCATGCGTGCATACTGGAAGCGACTTACGGCAGTACAAATAGCATTAAATGATGAAATCTGTTGTCCATCTACTGTATATTCTGCTACTTTACTCAGCTCCTAGAATATTGTATTTTGATTTGGTTTTGCCAAATTCAAAGACTGAAATAAATAAAAATATAAAGATTAGCTCACATCTAAACAAATAAAAAAAAACTTTTTCCTGCTTTTAAACATTTTACGATTACTCAAGAATGAAATAAAAACTGAATTTTGGAGAACTCTTCTTTTCTTTTTCTTCCCCCCCCCCCCCCCCCCCCCCAATTGTTGATTCCTATTTGTTACTATTTAACTCAAAAGATTAATTAAACAGATGCCTATTGCCCTGTACTGCCTTCTCAGAAGCACATCTAAACCAAAAGTACTCGATGTCCATCCAAAAATTATAGCACAATAAAAACAGGTTCTTCTTGGTTAAAGATTGGCTTAAAAATGTAGATGACTCTTCACAAGGAAAGTTTGGGAGAAGGGAGGGGGAATTGTATGAGAAGAAAAGTTCTTGGCATGGTGGCCACAGTGTGTGAGTTTGTGTGCGTGTGTGTCTATGTGCGTGTGTCTGTGTGTGCTATGATGTAACACTGATGTGATTTAGAGGTTGGGAAGCAGAGATGAAGCAGAGTGTTCTGGATAGGAATTCATGGCTGGCTGACCCTGTGCTGAGGCAAAAGAAAAAGGAACAAGACAGGAACAGCCTGGAAATGAGAAGACCAAAACGTGGCTCTGAATGACAAAAAACAAATACGTCTCAAAAATCTGAAAGGAAAGCTATGAGAAAAGAGAGAGAGAATCTGCTGTGCAAACATCTGCTTCTGTATATTTCAAGAACAAACCGAGGCTCAGTGTCTGGTACATTCAGACTGCATTCTAATCTGCTCAACAAAGCTGACTATGATGAGAAGCGTGGCCTTCTGTTTCATCAAATCATTCCATCTCCAGTGAATACATTTGATTGTTTACAACAATTTACAGGCTTTTAATTTGGAAAATTATTCTATCGTTTGGCACAAAATATTACCGGCATTCTGTTTGGGAACATTATATTGATGCTTATGCCGAGGGTGGGCTCCAAGGCAGTTCAAAGACCCAGATCGTGCTCAAATCGCTACAGCAGACAGGCACTGTCAGAAGCAATCAGGGAAACATTTGAACACTTTCAGACGCTTCTCACATATATGCGCATATCTGAATGTGAAATTTCTTGTTTCTTGTGGTTAATTTCTGTTTGCACTTTAGAATAAATCGAAATTAGTCACACGCAGAAAAATGCCAGGAAATCTCACAAAGAGAGAAGAAGCTAATTGCTCTGACTCTGTGTGGCAAGTGAGTTCACTGTGAAATTGTGCCTTAAATCACAGAGACACCAGGTATCCTAACAATAAACTCTTCTAAAAAGAACCAGAAGGAAAAAGTTCCTAAGGTTTGTAAGAAAATTACCCCAAAACTGGGTTGTTGATGACCACTATTAAATTTCTCAAGCTTATACGGTAAGATGTTTATGTGCTCAGTCTTTAGTGTTAACTCATTTGCTGTCCCCATCTCAGTTCAACACAGGCCCGAGTATCTTGATGCACGCTCAATCATCCAGGTAGACCTTTTACAATGTGTGGTCATCTCCACAGTTGTATATTTTCTCACTTGTGCCATTCGGACAGCAATTAATGCTTAAAACATGCTGCAAATGGAAACTTTGACAATGACAAAAGGTAGACAAAAATCTACATAAATGACTCAACCACTTTACTAATTAACTCATTACCACACGTTGACTAATGTCCTCTCTAAACAAGAGATAGGTGTGGTGTGTACCAATCAGCGTAACACATGGCTTCACTATTATAAGGCTGTGTGTGCGCGACGGCAGAATTAAATGTGTGTTCAGACAGGTAGTAGCCACGAGGTTAGGCTATGTGCTTGTAGTTATCTGTGTATGGGATCAATCCCAGGCCAACGAAAACCACACTGGACCATTGTTATAGAAAGGGGGGAGGGACAGAGCCCTTGAAAAGCACCCTAATCTGGTGAGTGCAAAGTTGAGCAGATGAGTGGAATGATCTCTACAGAAAAGGAGAAATGGGATGATATGGAGCTTTGAAGAGTCATATTACTTATGTAGCTGATACTTGGTTCTGATAAACCGCATGAAAATGGGACCTGCATACTGCTGTGAATCACAGCTCCACAACTTTGTTTAAATGCTCTTTTTTACTAGGGTGTAACTAGCGCTTCCACAGAGCACAAATAATCTAGTGCAAGTAAACTTGTACTAGACGTGTGTGTGTGTGTGTGTGTGTGTGTGTGTGTGTGTGTGTGTGTGTGTGTGTGTGTGTGTATGTATGTATACACACACACACACACACACACACACACACACACACACACACATATATTAGGGTAGTTAAACATACCTCAAGTGTAAAATACAAAAACAGCTCAACTTCACATCTTTTACCAGTCTAACATAAACCTCATTAGTGTTAGTGAACTGATTTTATTTACAGCGATTTGTATTCCTTCTACAGTGCTTCAACATTTCTGATTTAAAGACAATCTAATCATGTATTGATTGCTTTTGCTCAACATTTCTTGAGTTAGCCTGCCACCTTTTGGAAAACATAGGATCATTTAATATCCATAAGAACTACTGAGGAAAGTCTGATTATTTAGACGGCAAGGGTCTAATTAGTCCCACAAGCATTCATTAAAATGTGTCTGCTGTTAATTTAGTACTAAAATGGAACAGAGTTTAACATTAGATGTTCTATTGTTGTCAGAAATCGACAATATCTAGTTATTTAGTTTATAAAGACATTAAAAGATAATAGAGTAATATTATGTTAATTACAGAAAATAATGTAGTGTCACTAATCTTGTAACAACTAAATCATCCTGTGATTTAGTTGTTTAGCGTCAGGTCCATTTTCAAGCTTGGGAGCATACTGCTCTCTAATGGTCATTATAGAGAACTGCATAGGGTCTGATGCAGTGTATAAATGTATGTCAATGGGTATTTCTTCTTGTAACAAGAAGTTTATCAGCATGAGTGTTTCATACGTCAAAGAGGAGAAGAAAAAGAAAAAAAATACTAATGTTTCTGTTTCATCCATGTAAAAACTCCCAGCTAATATAAGGTGTTAAGTAAAAATGCTGTTTTTATGTTCATAAATGAGTGGATATTTCTTTTTAGGTAAAAAATAAAACAAACCCAAAAAACAAACATTAGTAATGTAAGCAATTTAAAGAGGTGGCAAACTGAATTTTAAGGTCATACTCTGTAAATGTATTTTATTTACTCAACATTTATGTTCTGTTAATCCAGTATTTAACATGTTACTGCGACAAGTCTAGTATATAAACATACAGTATTTAAAAATATTAATACTTTAACACAAATATTCACTTTATATGTTATATATTAAATATAATTAATAATTAATATAATTATTTACAACAACAAAAAGCTTATTTTTCTTTTTTTTTAAGTCTAGGTAAGTGTTTTGAAATCAGTTGCAGTAGTAGTGAATTTCTTGACCATGAACATGGCATCTGGCTACAATAATGGTTTGCATTTTTGCCTTACAAGTCAAATATCCCCAGTCTGATGCTTGGAGAAGACGCAGATCCCTCTGTGGCTGCGTCAAGAAAGGGCATCGTAAAAAAACATTCCCAGCGTAAACACGCGGAACCATCTGCTGTGGCGATCCCTTATATGTCTAGTTATTTTTTCCTACTATGAAAATACTTTAATACAATTCTCAGAATGTTTAATAAGAATAAAATTCAAGGTACTGTCGCTGAATAGCCACATTTTCCTTCTTTAAAAGATCAAAAGAAATTTTGCTCGATAAATTATTGCCTTAAAATACAGGCCACTGCTTTGAAGGTATTTACCTTCAAATAATGAATGTGATAACTAATCTTAACTGTAGCTTTCAGTCTTCTTTGACAAACATTTGACTAACAGATATCACCGGTGAACTTTTCTAGGTTACTTACATAAAGAACAATTTTTTCATTGCAAGTTTTCTGAAATGCATGTTTAAATATGCAAACGAGGTAGTAAGCATCCCATCATGTGTGTCTGCACAATTCTTGGTATGAAAGAAAAAACCTTAACAAGATGCATTTTTCCTTTAATTTTATTGAACACAAAATTTCCGGCAGAATGCAAGGTCAGAATGTTCTTTTTGCCTCAGTTAGTATTCAGTATTTACAATTGCGACAGTGGGCAGACAGACAGAAGAGTGGCAGCCTACAGATTTTTTTACCTGCAGCATAGAGCTGATGTTTACACACACACACACACACAAAGCATAAGAAAAAAAAGAATGGGGAGCTCTGGATCAAAGAGAGTGACCAGTGTTGGCAGTGGAAGCTGAAGGCTCCTGTCTGACTGAATAGGAAGAAGTTTGGGGTTAGACATTTGTGTGCAGGGGATTTATTCTATTCTCTGTGAGATAGAGAACCTTGAAAGGATGCTTTTCATCTTTTTGAAAACCTGAAAAACTCCTCGAGTAGAACTAGATGTCTTTATTCTTACTGAATCAAGTGGTGGAGTCAAAGGAAAAATCCAAGGCTGCTTCTGTGTCGTTCTTGTATTTTTGAGGCTTTGAACAAAGGCCTCTGGCTCACCCGATGTGACTTCACAAATGAATTTTAGGAGGTGTGACTGGAGTGGAAAAAGTTTTCATGTACAATACTTTCACAGGGGAAACAGTGAGGTTTGGTCATGAGACCGCACCCTTTAAAAAAAAAATTACAATTCAGAGCTGTGCAAGGAAATCACGTTTCTTTTGAAGCAAAATTGCGCAAACAGGACAAAGTTACACAACACAGGGTCAATACAATTCATTAAGCCATAAATAGTTTTTACATAGCAAAAGTGATTACGTGGTAGTATCCTTCTAATATATGTTGCATGCTTGCTTTAGACAAATGTGTTTCAAATATTATAGAGAATGTGAGACCTGAGCGTCAATGTGCCTTGTACTCCAATGTCAGTGTTTTCGAAACATCTTTGTAATATGGTTTGCCCCCCAGTTCAGTTTATTACAGTTTTGACTTGTATTAGTTATGACAAGAGGTTAACTATAAAGATCTACACCACGTGTGTATTTAGGCATTTAAAATTTCCATTTATTATGACAGAAGTGATGACCAAACATAAATACTGTATACAAGACCAAATTATAATAAACCAGAATTCTCCTTCAGCAAGGACACTGCAAGCACTCATAATAACACAATGATACAGCCATTTAAGACTTATATGAGACAACAAAGCTCGGCTTAATTAACAAATCAAATGCAGTAAATGAAAAAGCAAATCAGCAGGGAAATGGAGATGTGAAATGTTTAATGCAGACACTGAAAGAAACTGATCGCATGCCAACATTTTCATATTTAAAGGCACTGTGTCTTTCCAGTTTGCTGCTGTCAGACTTCTGTACATCGGTGTTGCTAATTCTGTCGCATACTATCAGCTACATGTTTCACAAGCTATTTCAACTCTATGACAAAGGACTCAATGGCTTCACACATTCAGTGTACTAGCTTGCAGCCTAAAGTAGGAGGAACACTGTACAAAAAAAGGTCACACATAGTCTCATTACCTTTCAAATCCATAGCAGTGTGGAAAAAATGTTTTCGGTGAACTTCTAAACATATGACGAGATCTTTCATTTCCAAGGATACGTTTAATTCCTGCTTAAAAGAGGCCAAGTTCGTTAAGATTTGCTGAAAAGGTTAGAGTGTACATTCATTTCAAGTCACTAATCCAGGTTTTTAATCACATTTTTCTTTAGAAATCCTTATGGTCTGTGACAGATTGGATATTTTTATTGGTTCAAAAAAAATCTGTGAATTTAGGGGTTTTCAGACCCACTGCTGCAGATGTATAAAATCAAGCATCTTGGCCACACAGTCTGGTTTTAGAAACATTTGTGAAAAAATGGGTCGTTCTAAAGCGCTCACTCAATTTGAACGTGGTACTGTAATAGGATGCCACCGTTGCAACAAGTCAGTTTGCGAAATTTCTTCCCTTTCCCCCAATGAGCTGTAAGTGGTATTACAAAGTGGAAAGGTTTAGCAACCACAGCCACTCAGCCATGACTTGGCAGACCCTATGAAATTATAGAGCAGAGTGGCTGAGTGCTGAGACGCATAGAGTGTAAATGCTGCCAATGCTCTGCTGACTCAATAACTGCAGAATTTAAAACCTCCTCTGGCATTAACGCAAAATCTGTGCACCGGGAGCTTTATGGTATGGGTTTCTATGCACAAGCAGCTTATGTCTTTGTACTGTACATGCTCACAAATTTCTGTAATGATCAGAGAATGGTTGATATTAGGTTTCCTAATAGAAAGAAGCAGTTACAATTATAGACTGGTTACACAAAAAGCTCAAGATGATCACTTAACCAACTCATCTACAAACTTTCGGACATTTTTAATAAAGTTTCCAGCAACTAGACTTTGTTGGTAAATGCAGTGGTAACACAAGCTCACACTGAGTGCAGCTGTGGTGCAAGTGTAAAAACAACAGCTGAGACAATTAGACGGTTAAATCACTGACAGGTAAGCGAATCTAAACAAGCTGAGCTTTTGAATCTCCCGGTGAGTGATGGAGGTTAGCCCAGTCAAGACAAATCTGTGTCAAATATTCAACAACCCTAAGCTAAAGTTCAAACAAACAAACTGAACTGAACACATCTGGCCTCTGATTCACATTTAAGCCCAAAGCTGTCATGTAAACAGCTGGTCAAGAATGCTTAAAGGAGACCTCTAGAAGGAGACTTTGAGGTGACAGCATGTGAGAGAAAAGGAGGTAAAGGTAAATTTCCTCCATTAATCTAAAAACGTTAATGGGTTTGTGTTGTTATATACTGCTTCCAAGGTAAACTCACAAGGACTAAAACTAATGGTTTGCTGTAGTCAAACAGTGAGACCAAAAATTATACACAGGAAGTTGCATTATTTTCAATGTAAGGTAGAGAGCAGACAGTGTCAAATATTAGTTGCAGATCTATCTATATAGCTTAATTTACCGAAGTACTACCCAGAAGAAATAGTGGCCATAAGTCAGATTTCCATTATTTACATCCTGTAGCATCCCATTTCATTGGTCCCATTTATTTAATATATAATCAATGATCAATCCGTCTATTACATTTGGTCACATGTTAACTTGCTTGAGCTGGTGAAGAGCGAAAACAGTATTAATAAATGACTAGTGGGTTTTAGGATACTGATGATATCGAGTATGTAACAGAAGTTTTCACCAAATTCAGACAAAAATAAGGTAGCAATTCTTCTTTGAAACAAGACTTCATCCAGCCTTGAAAGCTGGAC
Organism: Diplotaxodon limnothrissa; assembly: GCF_057381915.1. Taxonomy (NCBI): domain Eukaryota; kingdom Metazoa; phylum Chordata; class Actinopteri; order Cichliformes; family Cichlidae; genus Diplotaxodon; species Diplotaxodon limnothrissa. The sequence continues at coordinate 27,922,961 of NC_140605.1, forward strand.
TTTAAGAGATGTAATCACTGCAAAGAAACACATTTGTACTCTTCGGTATTCTTCACTGTCACCACTTAATTTAAACCCAACTTGTCTCCTGAAACTTAAGTTTATATACACTTAATAAGCAACATGATAATAGGTTGCACAAATACATTCAGTCAAAATGTATGCATGATCACCTTCTCTGTGTTTTACCCCAAACGTGTTGATGCGTGTAATTCAAATAATGCACTGTTTATAGACTTGCCCTTAACTCGGAGCAAATCTATAAAATAATTTGTAAGCATGCATTAGCTACGTGTCTTGTAAAAAACCATTAGATTGCTGTATATAAATGTCATTTTTAGGACAACAGGGTTGAAACCAATTAATAGTAGTACTTATAGCATGATACATTTTTCACTGGTGTTTTCTTTCATTTATCATGGCTTAGGATACATCTGGACCAGAAACCTTCAGAGACAACAAAAAAAAAGTCTGAATATGAACCAAATGACAGCAACACATACAGAAATACAGTAAACTTGCAAAATCAGGCATGCTAATGTTCTAATCTCTAGCACTGGAAATAACACATAAAAAAAGCTAAATAGGCAGTTTATCTGCATATTATTCAAACACAAAAAATATCGACAGAAGAAAAAAAAGACCCATTTTTTCATAATGCATTACCATGATGATGACCATACTGCATAAAGAATAGTAGCATCGGTAATGTACATGACTTACATGTGTGTACATCATGAAGGCAGTAATCAGTGAAGTAAAGCTACAGTCCAACCATGTTTATCTACAGGAAAATGTCGATTCTTCTCCGCTGATCAATTTAATATTAAGTCAAAGAAAGAAGGTGAATTACAAGAGATCAATTTTTTTCTGTGACAAATAAACAGGTAAACTTATGTAAAGGAACTAAGGCAAGTGCATGAGGTCTTTACATATTCCTGGTCAGAAGACACTGCAGAAAGAGAAAGAGACCAATGGTTTTCTTTTTTCTAATTTTTTTTTCAGTTGCTTCTTGTTGGTTTTTCTAATGCAACGGGGTGGTGTGTGAAATTGCTTTGAGGTTTCAGTGACTGTGACCAACCCCTTTTAACCTTAAAACCCAACAACCCGAACCCTCCCAACCCTACGTGCCCTCTTCTTCTTGCTGCTCACGGCTAAGAAGATTACGCTTTACTTTCGTTGCCATTCATCTGAGGAGCCTCGTTGGGAACTGTCTTCACTTCGGCTGTGGCATTCTTCACCTCCGCCTCGCCTTTAGTGCTATCATCCTTCACAGTCTTACCACTACAGGCACAAATGTAAGAATGAGAGAGACACAGAAAGACAAAAAGAGAGGAGATTCTGTTAGCAGCAAATCACTAAGTCTCTCTTTCACAGCTAAACGGTCTGTTCTGAGCTGCCTTTTGTATCATTTTTCAAAGAAAGAAGGGAGGGGGAAATTGGGGGAAAACATGCAAGATGCTTTGAGGGAATTTGTTTTCCCTCCTGGAACTGAATGCATTTCACACATAATGGGATCAAGCTCACTATCCTAGCCAGACATCATATAAAAGTACATGGATGTCACAGCTACTTTCAAGGAACAATGAATGCTGATGTGGAATGAGACAGGGCTGGTACAGTAGCCACAATGGATGAGGGAATGAAAGACTGAGGCATAACCTCCAACACAAACTACAATTCACAAGAGGATTACATGCCATCTGGACTGAGCTGAGATACAATGGAAAGAGACTTTTGGGCCATACATCATTTAAGTTGAAAACTTTCTGGTGTTCTGGCTCGGATTTTTCTTTTTTAAGGGCATTGCTTTTATGTCTTCTGTACCGTGCTCCTACTGTGCCTTAGAAAAATAAGGCAGGGACAGTGCAATATATAAGATCTGTAAATATATCTAAACCTGACCGCCTTCTTAGATGTCATCTTATAAATTTTTGGTGTCAACTCCTTTAAATATGGTGTAATTATTCATATAAACTGTAAAGCTCCACTAGCATCCCCCAGTGGCTGAACTGCTTATTACATTACACAATTAAGTTTTTGCTGAGCAGTCACTCAGAATGTACAAAAAGGTAAACATAGCCTGTATCCTCTTGGGCTAATAAATGCTGTCAGCAGGATGTGAGATTATGAAGAAAAAAAATGTTTGCAGACTTGACACTTTTCTCCCCCCAGTGTTCCAAGAAGGAGAACTTTTTTAATGTAATAATATAAATGCACATTACAGGAATTTACATTTTATTTGTGTCCTGGGGGGATGACCAAAAGCTTCAGGGAAATGTTCAGTTTAAATTCATGTTACTGTTAGTTTTCAAGAGTTATGGGGATGGGAAACTGTGAATGGTGCAGATGAGGCTGTTGGATGCTTTGAGTTCTTTTGGCTCAGGTTCAACAGTCTTAAACTGCACAGGGAATCTTTCTTTTAGCTATTTTTGCAATTCAATTTTTTAACTGAATTGCAACAGTTTATAAAATTTTTTCGGTCTGTTAGAAAAAAGTCAGCTGGACGTTGCTTTAAACCCTCTCTGGAGCTCTCTTCACTGAGTCAGTGTCCGATTGAAGTTCGGTCCTGTTTTCTGTCTCTCTTTATCCCTGGGCATCTTTTTATGATTCATTCAGTTGTTCCATTTTTGTTACCAATGAAAATATACCGACAACTCCTGGAGAACAAAAAGCATCTTTTCTTGTTTGTGTTTGTGGAATCAAGACTTATTTTTCCCCAAAGAGATTTATTATGTTGTAGAAGCCAGAACTGCATTGTGAAATCAATTTATAAAGTATTTTCCCCTTCCCGAGTTTTCATTTTCTTGCACAGTTCTCGCACTTACATGCTCATCAAAAACCTAAAACCAAAACATAATATTAGACAAAGACAACCCGAGTAAGTCCAGGATATAGTATTTTAATGATGCTTTCATGTATTACCTTGTTTTATGTGAAAAATGTAATTTTGGCCCTTTGTTAAATCCTGAATTAACTTTGATTAAATACATTTTTTGGAAAGCTGAGTTCAATTTCACTAGCTACACCCAGGAAAGATTACTGCCAGACCTGTTGGATCCAGCGTGTCTGTGTGACTGTGGCTTAAAAAATAAGGTCAGCTAAAAAATAATAATCTCAAAAGGCAACACCTCATGCCACAATCTAAAGAAAAACAGCTGAGAAACAAAGTCATTGACATCTATCGGTTTGGAAAGGGTTAAAAAGCAATTTCTAAGGTTTTGGGACTCCAGAGAACCACAGTGAGAGCCATTGTCCACAATGGAGACAACATAACAGAATCCCAGGACTGGCTGGACAACCAAAATAGGGTCACAAAAGAACCCAGAATAACATCTTGAAGAGTTAAGTTCAGTCTTCACGATTAAACAAATAAAAAAATAAACTGGTGTTACGAACTTGCATGTCCATGTGTTTGTTTGTGCAGGTGTTGTGTCTTTTTATGTTAATTTAGCTGTGCCAGGGCCCTGCTCCGATCGGTGCGTGAATACACTGCCTCGACGTGACTGGTTCCAGCTGGAGGACCCGCCCATTAAAAGGAGGCTGGAGTACTACAGCGGAAGAGGTCCTCGCGTTTCTCCTCATGACCCAGCAGTATTCCTGTGGCAGCCGCTGGCTGCAGTGCGCTTAGAAGTTGTGGAAGTGGAGTGGGTAGGGGTGAGCTGCTGTTTCTTTTGATCACCCGTTTTCTCCTGTTTTGAGTTAGTTAAGGAGGTCAGACTCTGTCTTTATTTTTGACTTTGTTTTGGTAAGGTCAGGGGTGCGGGATTTGTGTAGATTTGTTTTGTTTATTGTTTTGGCCTTGGCTCACCCTGAAGTGTTGACACTCCCGTTTTGGTTCCTTTATTTCACATTGTAAATAAACCACATTGTAACTAACGGATTTGTTTCTTGTGGCTGCTTGGGTCTTGGGGGGGGAAGCGAGTGCCTCACTCATGTTATTGCCTGGCCCTAGACGGGTCGTAACACTGGGCAAAAATGGCATCCATGGGAAAGTTCCAAGGTGAAAACCACTGCTGACCAAAAAGAACAAAAGAAGGAAAAACCCGCCAAACATCTTGATGATCCCTAAGGAATCAAAAGAACATCAGAGCAACAATCAAACATGGTGGTGGTAGTGTGACGATCTGGAGCTGCTTTGTTGCTTCAGGACCTGGACCACTTGCTGTAATTGATGCAACCATGAATTCTGCTCCCTACCATTAAATCCTGAAGGAGAATGTCTGGCCATCAAATGAGTTCGGGTTATTCAGCAGGACAATGATCCTAGACACACCAGCAAGCCTATAAAAAAACTGCACTTTGTGTTTACTTGGGTTATCTTTGTCCATCCATTCACTAGCGCTTATCCTTTTCAGGGTACGCGCGGAGGGCGCTGGAGCCTATCCCAGCTGTCATAGTGCGAGAGGTAGGGTACACCCTGAATGGGTCGCCAGTCTGTCGCAGGGCTAATACATAGACAGAGACAACCAGTCGCACTCACATTCACCCCCCCCCCCCCCCCCCCCCCACACACACCTATGGGCAATTTAGTGTTTCCAAGTAGGGATGGGTACCGGTGTCCATAAACATGACATAAACGGTAGTAACCAGACCGAAAAGCAGCGCACATTTCGGTGCTTTATTTCGGTGCTTTTTTTTCCTGAGCTGTGATACACTTCTAGCCAATCATTTTACGTTTCCGAGGATAGTAGGCGGGGCCAGGTACGTACGTTCTGTTAGAGCAGAGCTACAGATTAAAAATGTCCAAGGCGAAGCGGTCAAAAGTCTGGCTGTACTTCACAGCAAAATATGCAAACTCAGCAGCAACAAGTGCTTTAAGCTGATACTGTGATACTGTCAAAGGAGGTAACACCTCAAATCCGATGAAACACCTGGCGACGCATAGCGTTTTTTTTAAAAGCCCAGAAATGCGCCGTATTTGATAGCTTGCTGCGAGACCTCACACCGAGCACATCTACTGCGGGTGGGTTGCCTGTTATGCAACATCCCCCAAAAACACGAAGAGGAGAGTCCTGGCCCCTAGCCCTGCCAGTGTAGCAGAAATGATGACGGATGATGGTGGCAGCAGCAGCCGTTCTTCTCTGCGTGAGTAGCTTAATGTTGTTCGTGTAATTTACGTTGAGTAGGCTAACCACGTTATTACATTAATGCATGTAAGGTGAACTAGCAAACATCATCATAGCTACATGCCGCTGTCTTCTTGTTTGATGGCAGATACTCCCTTCACCCTGGCTAAAAAGGCTAAAATGACCAAAGAAAAAGTGGAAAACAGTTAAACATGAGAGGTTTAGGACAAAGTTTGTGTTTTTTCCATTGTTTAAGCACTGCTTCCAGCCAAGAGTGATACCATATATGCCCCATAGCTGCAGAAAAGGCTAACATTGTTATATTTTTACAAAAAACAGCTGAACATGAGAGGTTTTTGGACCAATTTTGTGTTCTCCATTCTTTAAGCACCGGTTCGAGCACCGTTTGAGCACCGGCACCGTTTCAAAAGTACCGATTTGGCACCGGTATCGGATAAAACCTAAACGATACCCATCCCTATTTCCAAGTAACCTAACCCCACTGACTGCATGTCTTTGGACTGCGGGAGGAAGCTGGAGAACCCACGCAAACACGGGGAGAACATGCAAACTCTGGCTTATCTTTGTCAAATATCGAAATGTATTTGATTTTAAATATGTGACAAATATGCAAAAAAAGAAGAAATCAGGAAGGGGGAAATACTTTTTCACTGCACTATACAGGTTTGCGTTGTGCAATTAACTATATAAAAGGTTTAAACAACGATGTATTTTCTGCCATCTATTTCCACATTTTCACTATACTAATATTCCACACAGAGCTGCAGTCCATTGTTTGACATTAGCACTGTACTGTTGCTCATTTAAAATTCTGCCTATCCTATTAGAATGACCAATTAACCTAACAAGTGTGTCTTTAGACTCTGGGAGGAAGCCGGAGTATCCAGAGAGAACCCACGTGGGGACGGGGACAACAGGCTTGACATGCCAGCTGCGGTAATTGAACCCAGGACCTTCCTGGTAACAGGCGACAATGCTAACCACTTAAACCCTCTCTTCTATAATCAACTTGCTTCAACTTTTGACCTTTACGCAGTAGAATTCACATCTGTGAGTCATTTATGCAGTTACTCCAGTTTCAAGTTACTCTCAACTTCACTGAGAACCAAATTACTGATCATTGTGAGTCTAACTGTATTTCAAGCACGTGCAAGCTTCTAAAGAGCTATGCAGGGTATTAGTCACTTTTTAAAATCATTCTTACATCATCAGAAACTATTCACAAGTGCACAATTGTATTGGCTGTTGAGTCAAGGTCACATTAGACACATCATTAGATCAATGTTAAAGATACATTTAAAATCTAGGAATAATAATGAGTGTAAAACATCTATTAATAATGAATTCTTAAAGGTACATATTCTATAGTCTGCTCTTATTTCGTCTCTTCTGTTAAAATAAGTCCAGAGGAGGGCTCTACCGCTCAGATATCCAATAAACCCACAAGAAGTCTGACAAGACATTTTAGTGTTGGGATGCTGAAGAAGGATCACCACATAGATCAGTGGGAGAGCTGTGCTTCAGTCCTGTCAGAGTTATGAAGAAAAATCCCCCTGATGACAAGTTTGGTTTTATCAAGGTGATGTTGAGCTGACAAGAGCCCTGCTTCCAACTGCCTCTCAACTCCCCATACTTCATCACTGACATCTTCCTCTGGCCATCCAAGTGAGTAAAGTATGAGATGAAGAAGGCAGAGAAAGAGGAGTGGCTGTCAGCAAGCCTCTGTAATTTATCTTCTGCAGCTTCCTCGCCATACTCAGACTGTCAGAAAAATCAGGAGAATCTGCAAACTCGTAGGGCCAAAACTCCAAATAATAACCTGTCATACCGCCACTGAAACGACAGCTTCTACAAGAATTGAGACAGAAAACAGAAGTGTCTGGGAGAAATTTGAGGGACTGACAGTTTTCTTTTGGCCTTCACCATCTATTATCTTATCACAATGAAGAGGACAGAGCACAGTAAAGCTGCTGCTTGGTGAATTTTTTAATTTACTTCAGCGATTTCAACTGAAAATTCTTCTGCCGAGTTCACTACACGAAGATTTCTTATGGCGCAGCAGGACTTGAACCCCAGCTATGGCAAACTAAGCACCATTAAGTGTATCACTTACAGTCTATTAATTGCACCTAGCTTAGGTTGTAGTCTCTGGCATTCACCTACTGCTGCTTGTTTTAAGAGGTCAATTAAAAACTACTTACAAAGACTGACATGTGATATATGATTTTAACACCGTAGGGATGAATTTAAAGCTTTTGATCATATTTTTCTGTTGCTTATGATAAAACAAGCACTCAGGGCTAGATTTAGAGTCCCGATATTTGCACAAAACTAAGGAAACAATTAAATCCTGTTTTAAACTGAGTCTAGCACTCGTAAGTTGGTACTTGTAAGTCTTTTTCACTCAAACTTGCATTTTGCTGTTTCACAAATGGCTTTAGAGCAAAGAAAACCTTTTAATTTAAAAATATAAACTTTTTAAAGCAATTTTAAATACTGTGATTTTACAGATTTTGCAATATGTTTACATCATCAGCTAATTTAATTTAAGTTGTAATCTTCTGTACATCAAAAAGAATTAGATGTAAGTTCCAGCCTTGATCTTGTTTGATTCCATTTCACCCATGTTGAGTGCACTGCTTCTCAGCTTTTACGAAGAAGCCAAAAACCAGAACACTAAGGAGTGGGAAACTCATGTGCATGCAGCTTAAAGCAGGAAAGACGTGTGCCTACAATGTTCAAGTAAATTTAACCATCTAACCCATTTACCATCGTCCAGCTATGAATGTTTCAAATACCTGCAGTCGGCACCAATAAAAATAAAAGCCCGGTTTAATGAACTGATTAAAATGACTGAATATATTTTTTGTATATTAGGACAGTGGGTGTTGCTAGATGCCCCAGAAGGTGAACAAAATGCATCATTCTCCTACAATCTGCCCATGATGATGAGGAATATGAGATGGCTTAGATGTATGGTAGGAGAAAATCTGTCTCTACTACGTGAATAAACAAACAGGTGGAGGAAGGTGGTGGATCTTGATTGATGACAGGCATGCTGGTAGCATGCTACACTGGTAGCATCCCAGTAGATCATTATCCTTGCTACCATTAAAGGAAAATTCCACTCTTGCATACTCCTAAAATTCATAATATTCTTGAATAATGTGCAATATAGTGTTAAAAACAATGGGTACATGTTTTAAAAAAGACTTAGGTTTACTACTCATGCAATGTTTGAAAATGTTTACAGCCAAAGCAGTTTTCTTTCTTTAAATTGGATAATTATTTTAACAGTTTTTGTCTTGAAATCTAGGTGTGCTGCAACTGTTGCTGCTGGAAATGTTTTTAACCTCAGCTGATACCAGACAACAGCCCAGAATATTTTTAGGGAATAAAAAGACCCATCAAAACCTCCAGTAGGGGAGAACTACTTAAAAGCACTGAGTCATTTAGATTTACCTTTTTTTTAAAAAAATAAATAAATGTGGGATCTTTCACAATATAATAAAGAAAAAAAAAGAAGTTTTTAATCTCAGAAACATGATGGTTTGAGGCTTTGAGAATAATGTTTTTAAGATAAACACAAGTACAGTCATTTCCACTATGACTGCTATTTGGCTCCGTGCTTTGGCCTCTAACAGTTTATATTTATGACTGTGAATTGTCATTAAATAAATAGCAATGGAAAGACTTTAGGAAAATATCGAGACCAGGAAATAAATTTAAACTAATTAACAAGTTTTAAGGAATCAAATCTTGATCTAAAGCTGCCTGCTATTTTCTGCCACATGCCTGATGAGTGCAAAACTGCTTGGGGAAGTCTGATAATACATAAGTGGAATTTTTCCTTTGAAATGGAAGACTTATGAGCTAAAGGGATGCTATCAGGCTCAAAGAGATACTTGGAAAAATACAGATATGGAGGTGCTCATACTCATTTTGGGCTGGTGTGGTCGAGTCTGTGCACGGGGCATTAGGAACATCGTTGGTCGGGCCGTCTACTTGTGAGTCCTTATTCTGGGTGCTGTCAGGGGCTTTGACTGAGTCCCGCGGACTCTGTGGCCCATCAGCATTAGCAGAGGGTGGGCTGACTAGCTCTGATACAAGGGGTGTTGGGTCGGAAGATGCGGCAACTTTAGGGGTGTCGCTCAGGTCAACCAGAGGTCCAACATCAGGTTGGGGGTTAGATTTATGCGAATTGGCTGTAGGGCTGTTTTTAGGGTGAGACTTGGCATGGGCCACTTGGGTTGGGCTGGAGGTGTTGGTTGTTAGTGTGGTTCTCTCACTAGCAGGACTGCTTTGTGCCGTGCTAAAGCTCTCAGTAACTGAGTTAGCAGCTGTGGAGGACAGCAGATTTACCACCATCGGCGTGGTGTCTGCAGCAGCAGGCCTGTTTTGTGGGGAGAAGTGGGAAAAACAAGGTAGGAGAGGGAAAGATAGGGAGTTGGCACAGGGGAGGAAGCAGAGGGCAGAAAAGTGAGGGAATCAAGGACAACAAGGAAAATAAAAGAGGTAAAAGGAGAGTGCACGTCGGGGGATAAACAAAGCAGATTAGGTTTCTATTGTGCTGCAGTAAAATAAAAAAGAGACTACACAATCAAAATGTTAGCAACAAAATATTTGTAAGGGGAAAACATAAAACAATCCAACAATAAACTATAAAGGGAATGGAGGGAGTTTCAGGATTAAGATGCTCGGATGTCTTTCACAAGCAGTTTTCCCAGCAGAAGGCGGTGTTTGTTCATGCTTTGAATGTGTCTGAATGATTTATGCACCTTGGCAAACTCACTCAGAAGGAGATTCGACAGTGCTCGGCTTTGAAATGAGACGACTGAAGTTTCAACGACAATGTACTGTGATAATTGTTAAGTTGGTTGTTGCGCTTGTTGCTTCTTGTTGCAAAAATAACATTTGAATGGTTTGAAATTGTGCCAAAAAAAGGAAGTCAAGCAAATGTATTACTTTCAATATAAAATGGCAAAATCTGGAAAGTCTTAGTTAAGAGATGACCCAAAAATGCAGCGCCCTACAGCCTGCATCATGGTTCTGTGGCCGTGCATATAGACCAGCACTTGCAGAATCATTTCTATTGAGTGTTCACCGTAGGCAGTTAAGTGTGATGCGTCATACATGGTCATACATACTGTATAGACAGCGGGACATTTTAGCCTTGCATAAAAATGCTTACAGTGTAAATTACCAGCACTGCTCTGTGGTATGTATAACAGTCCTTACAAGAGAACTGGGTCAATATTTGAATGAAAGCTGGGCCGGACCAACATTATATTTGTAAAATGTTTCTGCTCAGAGCAAACCAATGATTTGCTTAATCTCTCTGTACTCTTGACACTCACTCAGGTTCTGTCAATGGCGTGGTCTCGTTGGGCTCAGTGGCACCTCCTCCTTCTTGGTTTGGAGTGTTTTCTTCCTCTGTTCTCACTTCAACAATAGGCTCCTTACACTCATCTTTGCTGTTATCCAAAGGAAATATTGTTACCAGGGTAATGAATTAAGTGCACTTAACTAGGTGTGTTATTTTTCAATCCTACAAAGAGAAAAATCTGGCAGTAACAATGTCAAATGAACAGGTTAATTTTAGTCAACTAAAACATACAAAAACCCGTCAAACGCACTCACCCTATCATCCTCTTTGATCATCTTCCACCTGCACTGACCTGTAAGCTCTGATTGGTGGTTTTCCCTGAGGCCTTGTGTTATCATCACACTGCTCTCTGATTGTGCTGAGCTGTGTGCATTGCTGGGACTGACCTGTTTAAACGCAGGGTGCTAAATAACGCTATAACTCTCACGATGCACTTTCACTAAATTTGTTTTGTGCGAGCTGTCAGAGCTGAAATATTTATTTGTTGCATTCGGAGCTGGCGAGATGACGGACAGTTCGACGCATAGAACAAAATGTTTGCTCAAACACAGGCGAACATGCAGTAACTGCATTTCAGCGCCATTAAATATTTACAGTTGGTGCTGAATAATTGAGGGAATTTCCCTAAGGATAAAATATAAAGATTTGCCTGCTTTCACTTTAGCTCAGCACCTTGGGAATTTGCTCTTTTGTCTCAAACTCGTGGGCAAAGACTTAAAAACATGTTTTTAGTGTGTACTTACATACATCTACCCAGGAATCAATGGAGTCTAATAAGCCCTCATACAGGGAGTGCAGAATTATTAGGCAAATGAGTATTTTGTCCACATCATCCTCTTCATGCATGTTGTCTTACTCCAAGCTGTATAGGCTCGAAAGCCTACTACCAATTAAGCATATTAGGTGATGTGCATCTCTGTAATGAGAAGGGGTGTGGTCTAATGACATCAACACCCTATATCAGGTGTGCATAATTATTAGGCAATGTCCTTTCCTTTGGCAAAATGGGTCAAAAGAAGGACTTGACAGGCTCAGAAAAGTCAAAAATAGTGAGATATCTTGCAGAGGGATGCAGCAGTCTCAAAATTGCAAAGCTTCTGAAGCGTGATCATCGAACAATCAAGCGTTTCATTCAAAATAGTCAACAGGGTCGCAAGAAGCGTGTGGAAAAACCAAGGCACAAAATAACTGCCCATGAACGTCAAGCGTGCAGCTGCCAAGATGCCACTTGCCACCAGCCATATTTCAGAGCTGCAACATCACTGGAGCGCCCAAAAGCACAAGGTGTGCAATACTCAGAGACATGGCCAAGGTAAGAAAGGCTGAAAGACGACCACCACTGAACAAGACACACAAGCTGAAATGTCAAGACTGGGCCAAGAAATATCTCAAGACTGGTTTTTCTAAGGTTTTATGGACTGATGAAATGAGAGTGAGTCTTGATGGGCCAGATGGATGGGCCCGTGGCTGGATTGGTAAAGGGCAGAGAGCTCCAGTCCGACTCAGACGCCAGCAAGGTGGAGGTGGAGTACTGGTTTGGGCTGGTATCATCAAAGATGAGCTTGTGGGGCCTTTTCGGGTTGAGGATGGAGTCAAGCTCAACTCCCAGTCCTACTGCCAGTTTCTGGAAGACACCTTCTTCAAGCAGTGGTACAGGAAGAAGTCTGCATCCTTCAAGAAAAACATGATTTTCATGCAGGACAATGCTCCATCACACGCGTCCAAGTATCCACAGCGTGGGTGGCAAGAAAGGGTATAAAAGAAGAAAAACTAATGACATGGCCACCTTGTTCACCTGATCTGAACCCCATTGAGAACCTGTGGTCCATCATCAAATGTGAGATTTACAAGGAGGGAAAACAGTACACCTCTCTGAACAGTGTCTGGGAGGCTGTGGTTGCTGCTGCACGCAATGTTGATGGTGAACAGATCAAAACACTGACAGAATCCATGGATGGCAGGCTTTTGAGTGTCCTTGCAAAGAAAGGTGGCTATATTGGTCGCTGATTTGTTTTTGTTTTGTTTTTGAATGTCAGAAATGTATATTTGTGAATGTGGAGATGTTATATTGGTTTCACTTCCAGAAACATTCAGCTTTGATATTAATGAGTTTTTTGGGTTCATTGAGAACATGGTTGTTGTTCAATAATAAAATTATTCCTCAAAAATACAACTTGCCTAATAATTCTGCACTCCCTGTACTAACAGCCCTTTTAATAACCTGGTCGCAAAATAAAACTATTATTTCAGATTTGTATAAGTTAAAAAAAGAAATTTGGCTGACTTAAACAAGTAGTTTCAGTCTGCTTAGTTAGATTAAACCAATGTCTTTTCATCGTAGTACATCAGATACTGTTGTTCTGTCAGATACTGCTGGCCTCACAGAAATACACATTAGTGGTGCTTTAGGATGGGTGTTCAGTGCACTGGTTAACAATCCAGCTGTTAAAGAGTGATAAAATCTACAAGTTTCTCAGCTCTGAGACATGTCCTGCTTTGTTTTGCCTTGTTATCACTCCATTACTGGTTTCTTTTGTAACTGACATTTTATTGTGCTTTCACCCGCTGATTCCATTTCAGTTTAATACTTGCTGGGTAAGGTTTAGGACCCAAAACTACTAAAACATAGAGTTATTCTGCTCCTTAATAAAATGAATCCTTCACCCTGAAAAAACAATAGTCGAGGTTTTTTTTTTTTAACAGGCATCCACGTGTGATTGGAACAGAGACTTTTCTTATCTTTGCTGTAACCAGGTGGACTTGGCACTGAAGCCAGTGGTTACCTTGTGAAGAGAAAATGCCAGCAATGCCGACCAAAGTAAAGTGAGCTGAATAAGCACATCTTTACTGGCTTTATTCTAAAGTTATATAAATAATAAGCATTGATTTGTATTTATGGTTCAAAAGATAACTTTAAGCCCTTTAAGTATTTATTCTGTTTTTTAGCTCTGCCTTCTTCTCAGTCAGCTCCTGAGAAATATGTTGATATTTGCTGCAAGTCCAACAGCTACACTCTAACTTAGGTTCTCTGATGATGGGTATTTTTGAAAATGTGCTAATTCTCTGTAGGCACACCACAAATAATCTGTGTTCCAGTCAAAAGATGACGCTTGCTTACGTGAATGCCGCCTTGCCCTCCTCGATGTCCTTGCTCTTTGCGCCTGGGCCAGCTTTCCCACAGAAGTTAACAGCAATGCACATGAGGAGCCCGCACTTGTTGAGGAAATAGCAGGTGACATCCACGCCCACCAGCAGCAGGAAAAAGACAACAATAAGGATGCCTACGATGGCCCCGGTGCCCATGCCTGAGCCACCACCCATGGCGTCTGAAGGGACAAAGACAGGTAGAGGGGATATACAAGCAAAACAGGCAGAAGAGGAGAAGAGGGTTCAAATATAGAGAAGAGGGGATGGGAAGGAAGTTAGAAAGAGAGAGGGAGAGAGAGATGATGAGGAATGCAATCAGGCTTTTAATACAGTGCTTCAGGTTTCAGTCAAAACCTCAGATGTGTGTCGCTCTTTTCAGAGGAAAGCTGAAATGGTGCAAGAGGGACCAACATAATTTCTAACAACTTTATATCTGTTCTTGACATCCCCGGTGGCCGAAACACTATGTTCAATTTCATACAGAATCACAGAAATTGCAAAGACAAAAACAAATCAAAACAAATGCAAACAAACAAAACTATCGGTAGCCTTTCGAGGGCTTCTAGGCATATTCTTGTTCTTGTCACTAGGCGTTTCATAATAGGCTTGTAACACATTTATAGACATTTGTGGACTGACTATTAATATTTGTGCCTGAGGTGTCAATATGGCACCATTAAATATAAATATAAATGCAATACACTACATTGCATACATATTTTACAATAAGAAAAAATGCCTCGAAAACTGCATGAGGAGCAAATAAATTGCAATGACAGTCTACTAGGATATATTACAACACAGGAAAACAATGTTGTAGCAGAATATTCTATGTGTACTCATAGTTTTAGCAATTCACATTTTTTTTAAACACCCGCCCAATCATTTTACCAGTTTCAATCAAACTTTCTTTGGAAATGTGAAGGTTATGAAGGGTTACCTGAGCAGCATGTGTGAGCAGCCAACACATTTCTAATTCAGCTCTGAAGGCAGAGTACAAATACAAGTCATTTTCTCCTACAGATTATTTGAATAAACAAACGCACATGCAGATTATAGAGAGAATAGTATAAAGATGGATTTTGGAGGTCAAGGCCAGCTTAGACAGCTACATTTACTACCTTTTTTATCATTGTGTGCAACCTGCTGCAAAAAGCACGGAGCATGCATTGTCGTAGTGACCTCAGTCTGTGAATTAGCGCATCACACCTTTTATTAATGCTTAATTAATAATTAACAAATTGATTGACATTTTATGTAAATTGCAATTGTTTCAGAGATTCAACTTAGAGCCACAGAATTCATGCCAGTGCAACTTCACTGCACACTATGACTTACTGGATTTCAACGTTCTTCTGGAAGAAACAATAGATCTGATTGATAACAGCAACAGAATAATGGAGAAACTGTATAATTGTTAAGAAAAGAATAAACTGTAATGCTTTGGATAAATAAAAGAATAAAGAATAAAAGGGATTCACTACTCCACTGAAAAAATGTGGATAAGTTAAACTAACAGAAAAAAACAGAAAAGACAAAATAATAATTAAAAAAAAAAACACATATTTCCTTGACTGAGGTAATCACAGTAAGCAGGATTCGTGGTAACCAGGTATAACAAGATTTCTTGTAATAGTCAGTGGACACTTAAAGACATAAAGACAGGCCTCCCTCAACTCGCATTTGGCTTCTTACTGAGACTGTGAGAAACAAAAAGCAATCTCTGCTTGTTCATCCAATGAACTTAATGTTGTTCAACGGAAACACAACATTCAGGTGTATCCGAACTCAGACCTATTTCTACTTTATCATCAGAAAGGTGTGGTATTTATCATTTTTGCAGCCCACTTCTAGTCTTATGGGTCAGTCACACATTGGAGTGAGCTGTAAGGGAGCTTGGTGTTGCAAAACACTTGTAGTTGCCTGGTGATTCTGAGACAGGTCACCTGGCAACGTGTCTCCAAACAATCTTGGTCTGGCCTGGAGTGGCTGCAGTCACTCTCAGACAGACAAGGAAAAATTTGCAAATAACCGCAGTCTAATTTATAAATGCAGACAGATTACAAACATGTTGTACTTAATCTGAGTCAGTTTGCTCCAGTGAATGAACCTCGTCTCCCATGTGTCTGTTAGCAGTAGGAGACTCGACTCAGCTGGTTGTATTCTGGTTCTATTCCTAAAGCAAGGCTGCGAGCACCTACACAGCTACATCACTATTTGTTCAGACGTTTCTGAACTTGTGTTTCAAATCTCTATCGTCTTAGCTTGACTTTGAATCTAAGTAGTTCGTTTGAAATTATGTTAAATTAAATTTCTGTTCACGCAGATCATTTTTGCTGACTTGTTAAAAATATAATTACTGTGTTATGACAGCTTGCATGTAATTGCCAACTTGACCCCACTGACAAACCTGATAACAGACTCACTCCATCTTATTGCCATTTTAAAGTTGTCACGATGCACTAAAGCTACTGTGAAGATGACAGCTGACTGTGAGCGGTCGCAGACCCCGTCCTCCGTCCTTGAAGCAACGATTTCAAAGGCAACAAAATCACAAATTCCTTGCACACAGTCTCCAGCCACGGTTTTCCCCAGGGTGACTGTAGCCTTACTGACCACTACAAGTAACATTCACCCATTCACACCGAAGTTTAGTGAAAGCCTCACAACCATACCTGAGGCAAATTTCAAATGAACAACCTCTGGACTGGAGAACCTGGAAAAAAATCTGATAACATCAGAACATCCTGTATTGGCTCCATGTATTAACACAATGTTTCCCAATCAAGGCTTGCATTTAATATGAAGATGATTTAAAATCAAAGCTGAAAAGATGTTTGTTTGTGTTCAGCGTGTAAAGTCAGAATTATAGTTCCAACCCTGTTATGTTTGTTATTATGGTGTCTACCGTGCCAGTAGGCAATCAAATTGGAAGACCTTCAGTTAAATTAAAGCCTCTCTTACATGTATCAATTTGGCTCTGCTTCAGGCAGTAAAGACTGCTGTAATGGCTCGCCAGGGTCTGATAAGGATCAAGGGCTCATCAAAGTGTCTGAGGAGAATGTGAGCGCTGTGCAATTTGAGGACCATCTTTATGTTAACTGTTTATACCCTCAGCCTTGGATATGGGAAAAAGGGAAAGGATCAGCCAGTGACAAATATGTTCTGCAGTCGTGATTCACTGGAACTACGGAACGAACCCCTATTTATAATGGCCTCTGCACAGCCTGCAGCGTATTCTAAAAGCTTAAAGTATAAATAAATGACAGCAGCGTTACCACTGTAAGGAAGCACTGTGAGCTGCGCTTTCAGTTTTCTGCCCATTTTGTGGTTTCACACATTCCCTACTCTTTAGATAAAAGGCCAAATATAGATAATGTACTGCCACATCAGTATACACTAGTTACTCCAGCAAAACAGACTTTGATCTGAAGTAACCACAACGAACGTGACGATTTAGTGTCACTTCCATTAAATCCATGTGCACTGGCGTCTAAAACTGTCATTTTGTATATATATAATAAAAAGCCAATGTCTTTTTCAAATGGAGCAAAGCAGTAACTGCCACACTGAAGTATCATACTTAAATGTGTGTGACAGGTAAAGAGCGAGCAGAACTGTTAACACGCTCTTTACAAAAATTCACTGGATCTTAAACCACATATAAGTCATTTGGGGTAACCAATTTACTCGTATGCAACCCTGCAACGAATAACTGCCATACTAATCTTTGACTGTTAACATACAGCTTTACTTTATGAGATGTCATAGTATGACATCACACTTTCTGCCAGTGATTTAAATTGCCTACAGAGTGATGAACGCTCATAACGAAGATGAAACCTCATTGGGCCAGTTTATGCCACTAATATGTCAAATGTAAGTATTTTATAAAAGCACCGTGTAAATGTGCCATTAAAAGGAGACTGAAACACATAAATTAGACCAAATGAAAGCTCCAATTCTCTTGGCCTTTGAAGTAGAAACAATTGTTGACACACATAACACTCTTTAAATGCTGACGGGAGCACACCCCATGGACAGCTATGCTGCAGACTTTGCAGGAAAAAAACATTTTATGCCTCTTAAAGATGTTATGTTTGTGCTTACTGCACTCTGATGCATTCACAAGTGAAAGCACTGCCCTGGGCCAACTGAGACGTTTAATTCAAATCCACTATCTTCCTCTTTCTGGCTGGCCCGGTATGTAAACCTTCAATTTCTTTGATGGTTGTGATGAAAATAGCAAGAACATGCCAGAGTTCTGCGTACTTATAGGTGACTACAGTGGTGCAGAAAACACTTGTTTTTTTCTCTGCCCATTGCTTCATTTGCATTTTAACAGGCACAATAAATCATGTGCCATGTATTCAGTGCTGAGGGGGGGTTTCTTACCGAGTGCTCTCACTGAGGGAGAAAGCACAAATCTACCTGTCAGGGTGGACTACACAAACATTTCTCTTTACGGGCTTGTCGGGTACAGTACTGAGACAGGTTTCCAGACGACTGCTGATAAACAGACCGCATGTGATAAAATATTTCACTACACACATTTCTGAGAAATCAATAAGACTGCCAGATATGTGCAGTTGTACTCTGATGAAACACCTTTATATCAGGAGTTAGATTTGAGTCCAACCGTGCAACTCTGCCCATGGGTTGCAGTGTCTTTAAAAACTTGTGCTGTAAAACACGCAGAAATGCAATAAAAAAAATCTTCCAGCACTTGCTTTACATTTGATGGATTGGTTCAGCCATAAGTAAAACAGCCAAATCTAAATAAAAAAATATTAATTTTAGAGTAGAAATACAGTTTAAGACATTTTAACAACATTTATTTCACCAGAGGGCCCACATAATAGTCTCAGAACAGTTTGTGTTTGAGATTCAGTGGAATGCTGAACATTGCAGTGATTAAAATAACCATATGCATGCAACAGACTGTAGAAAAGCAAACACAGAGTCCCCCTCATCTGTAAAGGAAGAAGCCCAGTTGAGGACAAATTTGTTTATACTGTAGACGGGGAATACAGACTGTCTGACTGAGGTGTAAAAATGTGTAAGCTGTCACCGTTTTTCAACCAGCACTACAACTGTATGTAACAACTGTCATTACAATTGTTCATACAACACCATCACAGACTCCCCATGACTCTTATTTTCTTCTTTTCCTTTCCTTCGTTGGGTCTATTTTTCCACCTATGACACATTTCTGGATACTGCATTGACCTTATTTGGCTTTAAAAAAGTTTCTTCAGTAATTCCCATGTCTGCGTCCTCCATCAAAGCTCTGCCACAGTGTGGCACTGCACCACCATTAAAAATAAAATCGGCTCCAGAATCAGTTTTCTTTTGGGGCACAAGGAGGCAGGGTGACGCTCAACCGGCGACCGACTCCCTCTCTGACTGATTTAAGATCCTTGGAAACTCTTCATGCAGAGAGCGGTGTGTGGCTAGATGGGATTTCAGCCCTTTTTAAATTAAGATGCTATGAAAACAAGTGCTACAAACTGATGTGCATGCTGGCTTGAAAGTTAGGAACTCTGGACTCATTTCCATAGAGTAAAGCTTATAGAGGAAAGAGGGGAATCATTCATTTAAAAAAATGCATCTATTTTAACACAATAGCTATTTTGACACAGCGATGATTTCGATGACGCTTCTGTGGATTGTTTTAAGCTCCAACATTTGATTTGAAGTTTCTGCCATTAATCACACCAAGCTAACCAGCTGAAGAAACGTTTCAGGCTATACAAAAAAGGAAAAATCCAATAGAAAGAGAGATGGCAGCTTTCCCTTTAATCTGTATGCAGTGGGCGACCTGAACCATTTGCTTCAGGGAAGAGAAATATTCTGTTTATATGCAACACAAGTAAGTTTGATGCAGACATTTAGATGGAGATCCTGATTAGCAAAAATGAAAATCACTCAGCACTGATCAGCACTATCATTACTCGGTAGGCACTGATGAACAACTGGGGGGACAAAGTGACAAAGAACACCTCAAGGGTGTCGTAAGCTCTTATTTTCCTTGTGACAGAACTTAGTTGAGATTAAACCGCAGTGCCAGGGATAATAAATGGAGGGAATACAAATCTTATTTTAGACCCCAACTCATAAAAAAGCGGGGGTGCCACGTTACCAAAGTGAAAACTGCTCAGAGAAAAAAAAGTCAATAACATTTGAAACTAACCTTGTTAACTTTTATTTTTTCTTTGCTAATAATTCTTCTGCTCTTCCTCACAACTAATTCTCCTTCATTCCTGTTCAGAGAAATGGGGTGTTACAGATATTGATGTTATTCAGGTTTGATGATACTGCCTATTCTAAGGCTCAGGCAGAGAGCTTATGGGGATAGATTCACCTTAGCGTCCCATCAAAAGGCCATCAAAGATCATACGTTCAGTGGAAAAGCCTGTGACATTTGATTACTTGGAACTCAAGTGCTCTTTTCTGCACTTTTTCTATGATTTCTTATGAGTTTTAGTTAGGTACGTGTTGTGCTGGATGTTAAAGCACTCACTAGCCACAAGAGCACGCTTGATGGGAAGATAAATTTTTTCGTATTTCTAGTATTACTGAAACGTGCACTTACACAGTGCGTGTATATCCGTGTGAATCTGACTTTTAATACAGACATAATCAACTCCAATCCATCAGGACCATATGGCTCAAATTACCAGCAGCAGCACAAGTCTTAGTACCGCTTAGCTGGAATTTGTGATAAATCAGAGAAAAGTGGTTTTAAAACACACGCTAGCTGTATTCATTACAGCAAACTGACTTTCTGTATGTCTGGCCTCTATGATGGAAAATGCTCATCAAGACAGAATAAAAACAATGACCATTCACATATGTGTGATTACTGAAAATGTATCAATGCTTTATTAATTCTCTCACACTAAAATGCTGTTGATCATGGCTGCAGGTGATTTTAATCTCTTAAGTTATGCATTGCAATCTGTCATCTCTCATGACTCTGCAAACTTTAATGAGTTGTACAGCAGAGTGATGAACAAATGTTGGAACAAATGGAAACTATATAGAGGACTTTAAGTAACCCAAACTCTGACAGCCTTTTTTAAAAACCTTTAGCTTGTCATTGCCACTGTTAAAGACGGACATTTAAATTGGCCTAAGGTTATTCCCTTGTTAAGTCTCAAGTAATTAGCAATTTCTTAGCCAAATGCTCCGTTAGTTAATAAGAGCTAATAAGCACTGAGGCATTACTGAGAGTTAAAACATTTAAACTCCAGTAGAGTTGCTAGTGTGGCCGTTCTCCATGGTGTTACAATCAGACCAGGCCTCCATGAAAAACTATAACAACAACAAAAAAAAACTAAACATACAGGAGCGTGGAAACAGAAGCTAGCAATAAGCTAGCTAGCCATTAGACATGCTATTATGAAGTACCATATTTCAAGTGAAGTATTTAAAAAAAAAAATACTGCTACAGAATACATAACCTCCACCCTTGCAAAACATAACCACAGTGTTGTCAGATCACAAAACACAAGTAAGAATCCTTCTGTAACTGCGGATTTTCATATCTTTGATAGCTTAAACTAGGTTGCCTGGCTACCAGGTCAACAAAAATTAAAGGTGGTCCGGAAAGACTTACAAACAATGTTGTCGGCCATTTAATAAGGAAATCAAATTTCGGTGTTTTTTGTTGTGTAAACACTGGATACATTATTTTGTTGCTTAGATCGTAGCAGCTAACAACAGCCAAAAGAATCTACTCGGCGCCATCAGGGTTGCATATTGGTTTCATTCTAATGTTTAGCTAATGTTTGCATATTAATATCCATATTTTTGTGCTGTTTTACACTGCTGCAAGGCCTCTATACAATATACAGTTTACCATTTGTTCCTTTTTTATGCAAAATGCATACTTTATCTTCTTCACTTAGGCTACAGCCAAGCCCCTGACCTCAAAACATCTGGGTTCAACAGTCATGTTTGATGTAAAGCAACACTGAATGCAGAATACAGACATTTTGTTAAAGCTCCAGAGAAAAAAAGGGCAAAAATCAGCTTAACAATCAGCTTCCCAGAAGAGTCAGACAAAGATATCTTAGTATGTTTAGTCGCCAAAGCCTCAAAGTCATTACTTTCATGAAAGAAAAAGAAACAATTTATTTCAACCCTACAATGGTTACATGGAAATACACTGATAAGCACTTACAAAAATGTCTCAGGAATAGAGAAGAAAATAATTCCACATTTTTTAATTAAACAAAATTTTTTAGTGTTTAACAGCTGTTTCTTTATGGGTTTTTTTTTTCTTTTTTTAGACATTTCACTGCTTTCAGGTAAAAAGAGAGCATGAATCCTCCAAATAACAGCTGATTTCTCGAATATCAGTTTGAAAAGAGTATGTACACTTCTTCACAAAACATTAGTTTTTCTGCACATCCTTCTGTTCTCTCCTGACAAGGCGGTTACATAACAATGTATTTGAAAATGAGCATAATATAATGTTGAAAATTAAGAATGAGTCTGGGAAAAATGAGTTCTCTGACCATAACCGATATTAAAATTCTCTGCAAATGTTATCTTCCCCTCAATTTGTACAGCAGGACATTTCAAGCTTGTATAAAAGAAGAAGAAGAAAAAAAAAACAGCCAGAATTTAGGCACAGCATTTGTACTCATCTCCTGGTTAACACATTCATAATGCTTGACTGGGGAGCTTTGAAGCAGCTGCATAGCACATTCATGAATACTGGATCATGCCTTGTGTCAGCTTTCATGCAGTGTTCATGCTTTTATGTCATTTGTGACATAACAGTGGAATGGATGTGTTTGTTTAATAGGCAGTAAAGTCCAAAATAAAAGTCTCTTTACAATTTCCGTGTCTGATTAAACCACTGCAGACACAAAATTAAACAGTGTAATTATTCTATTTATCACCCCCTCTTCAGATCACATTAAGGCATTATGAATGTGTTACTAATCAAATCAAAAACAAAGCTACAATACTTTGTCTACATTGTATCCTGAAAGAGCACCCGACGTCCAACTTGCAACATTGACAAAACCCTAAAAATCTCTCTCCTTCGGAATCTATTCGTACACAAGATGACATTACAGTGAAAACAGACAAAAAAAATATTAACAGAATCTAAAAACCAGAAAACTGAAATTGATGCAAGTACTGAGCACCCTGTAATAACGTCATGAAACCAATGTCTTGACTCTTCAACTTTTTTTTTCTTGTGTGTGGCTGCACAAGGGTCAAAAGGCATAGAAAGCAAAGGTCTGGAGCCAAAGATTTGAACGGCTCAGACTATCCTCTTTCTCCTTGAATGCAATCAGTTTATGGGAGCCAGAGCACAGTCAGCACGGACAGAAGAAGAGCTGCCAGACTGCACGTCACACATTGGCAACCGAGGGTAGCTGAAGTTATAGACCAACAATAAATAAATATCCACAACAGAGTATTTTGAGTGATAATCACAGCAATAAAGTGTGACAAGAAAAAAAAACCACACACACACAGTAAAAACACAAACAGAGAAAGAAATTTGTGTGTATGGCAATGTCATGGTCCATAGGTGCCCAAGAAGATCACACATGGAGACAGGAAGGACACGGAGAAAAAAAAGAAGCAGGAGAGAAAGAGGGAAAAGAGGGAGAGAGATAGAAAAATAGGTCAGAAATACAGAAATACAAGTCTGGAAGGTTGTTTTTTCTTTTCAAGACTGACTTGAAGAATAAAAAAGGAAGTCTAAGTTAAAGGGTAAAAATAAAAAGAAGTTATAGCATGTTAGTATCACAGCAAATGACACATGGTTCATGGCAGGCATGGGTGGAGGGTCACACAAAGGAAGGTAATGGGGGATGACATCGATAAGGAAGACATTTCAAACACACTGCAGCACAGTCTCTGTTTTCACCTTAAGGTTCAGTATAAAGAAGGGGAGTTTTAAATCAGCCATGGTGCAGAGCAGCGGCCAAGTTTAGGGTAAGATAGATGACAGCCTGAATGCAAGAACACATCCACATGAGTCAGGCTAGTATCTCTCACTCCTAATGGCCAGTGGTGTAATATAAAGTAAATGCAAGCACAAGCTTGCTTGCCAGTGATGCATAAACTGAATGCCAAAGTCTCATTAATTCACAGATTCGGTAATAATGGAGTAATAAAAAAACACAGCAACGCGTCTCTATATTTTATTATGTGTGTCTTTGGAAAGTTTGAGCTAAAGGCCAGAAAACTGGCGCATGGGTTTCCAATCAGCAGCTCTCTGAGCCTGCAGAGGAAAGAAGCTGGGCTGCTTTGCTCACGTAGCCTTAGCTACTATTGTTGCTCTTGACTTATCAGTAAAGGCAGTGCAGATTGTAGATGGATTAATTAAAATGTTTTTTGTCTACATTACGTAAGACATTACCTTCAAATCCTATTGGATGTTGCAATTGTAAATGGCTTCTGAATTTGGGTTCTAAAGGGACCCGATAATTACTTAAAAGAAATGTTAAAAACAATATGGCAGCTTTTTTGTCGGTAAATAAAAAGGAAATTATCTTGTTGACAGACCTCGTGGTTCAAAGTTCAAATATGTATGGACATCTTTTTTGTGTTTGTATGGACACATACGGAAAGAAAGCATAGGCAAATATTCACAATAGTACCACTTGTTCATCTAGCATTACACCACTGGTCATGGTTGGGGGAATGGCCCATGCAAAACCAAACATCCAAAGCAGACGCTGGTTATGAAGGTAAAGTCTGTGACATGGATGAATGGATGACCTCATGTTACAAAATGTTATTAGCTTTATAGTTTTAGTCCTAAGTCAACCTTAGCTGGGGAGATTTGGATGGATCAAGATGTGCCACTTTGTTTTTTATATTATCTCTTCACATTTGGGCAGCATTTGACTTTCCGTGAGACTGTGGCAAACAATTGCCGCTCAGCTGTACCTGTGTGCATTAAACCTAAAGAAAATTAGCTATACACAAACCCTTTCACACGTCCGATTCAAATAAATTCAAAGGACAACAAACTCCAATATGTTTTCAGAGATCTTTTATGCTGAAGTGCATTCACATTACTGGGCTGAATGAATTCTTGTGCGTATGGTTGTTTTTTTGAACATAAAACAGAAATTTAAACAGGCTGAAGCTCGACCTTGCGTCCGCACTGGACTCCCAATGTGAGATTCAGATAAAATTGAACATGCAGAGTCCTGCATATAAAAAAGGAGCAGCTGTTGATCAAGCAGTACAAAGAACAGCTGTGAGACTGCAAGGGAATAGTGGAATTAAATGCAGATGTTGTAGCTAAAAATAAACCTCGGCAATAGCCCATGCTCCCTGAAGTGAAGAAAAACAACAGCAGCTTGGAAGTAATACCAAAATATCTCAAAACAAAACAAATAAAAATAAAAACTTGAAAAAGTAATTAGAAGACTTGAAGGGGGGCTGACTCGGATGATACTAAGGTTAACTTGTAGTCTGGTAGATTTAT
The DNA here is from genome assembly GCF_057381915.1 of Diplotaxodon limnothrissa. NCBI lineage: Eukaryota > Metazoa > Chordata > Actinopteri > Cichliformes > Cichlidae > Diplotaxodon > Diplotaxodon limnothrissa. The sequence continues at coordinate 27,948,060 of NC_140605.1, forward strand.
ATGTGATCCAAACCTCCCACTGCTATATGGCTGTTGCCCAGCAAGGACATGAAAAAGAAAAAAAAAACAATTACAGCATACGAAAACTCCCAAAAACCAACCAAACTACCAAACAGGTTTTTTCATGTGCCATGCACTGGCAGCAGTTGCCTTTTAACAACTCCAGTAAAGAGCAGAAAAACATTAATCCAGCTGGAAAAGGCACCATGCAAAGACTGTATGGGCTGCATCCCCACCTAACTAGGCCACACATTTCAATTCAGGTCAGTCTTGGAGCCTGAACTGTGAGACCTACTAAACCTGGTAGCAGAAGGGAAGACAGATGCTGACAGAAAGAATGAAAATCAGAGAAAATGTGAAACAAAGATAGAGGCAATAGAGGCTCAGATATCGTAATACAAACAGAGAGAGACTGCAAACAAATCAAAAAACAATGAATGGTGTATAAAATGTGGCAGGATAGGAAATTATGGAGTATGGTCATTAATGATTTAGGAAAAAACTGAATCTGCAAGCTTCATTAAACTTCATTTTTTTCATAAATAGTGACTTACTCAACTTCAAAAGCTGAAACTGTGATGAAATTTAGATTGCATGCATATAATAGTTTCTTCAACATTTGTATTTTGGATGTAAAACGTCAGTAATCTATCCCGATTAATAATAAAGCTCAACTACAGTGACTATGACCCACAGAATTTTGAATGAGTAGCTATGTGTGTGATGATAGCTCTCTAAAGAACAAACACTCACCGGCCACTTTGTTAGGTATACCTGTTCAAATGCTTGTTGGTGCAAATATCAAACAGACAAAGTTAAGACGATCTGCTAAAGTTCAACCCAAGTGTCAGAATGTTGAAGCAAAGGTGATTTAAGTGACTTTGAATGTGAGAAGGTTGTTGGTGCCAGACAGGCTGGTCAGACTGTTCCAAAAAACTGCTGATCTGCTGGGATTTTTCCCACACAACCATCTCCAGAGTTTACAGAAAACAGTTTAAAAAAGAGAAAATCCAGTGAGCGGCAGTTCTCTGGGTGAAAATGCCTTCTTGATGCCAGAGGTCAGAGGAGAATGGCTACGCTCCTTCGAGCTGATACAGTAGCAACAGTATAACCTCTCGTTACAAGCAAGTTATTCAGAAAAACAACAGATTCCCCTACAATAGTAGAAGACTGCACTGGGTGCCAACTCCTGTCAGTTAAACAGGAGGTTGAGGTTATAATTTGCAAGGTCGTTTTTTAAAATTGGAAAAACGTTGCCTGGTCTGTGAGTTTTGATTGTGAGATTTGGATGGTAGGGTAACAATTTTGTCTGAACAACATAAAAACATGGATTCGTCCTTCCTTGTATCAAAAGCTGCTGATGGTGGGGGGATGTATTCTGAGAAAAGCCTTTAGTACCAACTGAGAATCATTGAAACACTACAGCGTACCTGAATATTGTTGCTCACTGTGTCTATCCCTTTATGAGCACAGTGCACCCATCTTATCATGGTTGCTTCCAGCAGGATGCCAATGCCACAAAACTAAAATCATGTCTATATCTATCATGTCAATACGTACAAAATCTCTGAGGAAAGTTTACATAACTTTGTGTGCCACAAAGAATTAAGATGCTCTTAGAGACAAAACAGGGTTCAGCTCAGCACTTTCAAAGTGAACTTAAAAAACTAGCCGATGAGTGTAGTTGTCTGCTTTGACTGGTAGGAAATGATTACAGCATTGTCCTACTACTTGATGGCTTAATTTTGTGTATTATTTTATAAAAATGTTCTGTCAGTACTTTTGAATCTATAGCAAGGCACAGATTTTAATTTGTGTTTATGACTTGTGGGCTGTTTTCGGGCACATTAGTTTAAAGATTGGGCCATTTTATAAGTGATTTCGATTTTTCAGGTAAAATATTTTTCACAGTGTGCACTTGACAGTTAAAAGAAAATATGACTGAGGCAATCAACACTTCCTTTCATAAAGAAGAAAAGGGCAGGCGAATAGTGAAAGGGAGGGTGACAATGGAAGAAAAACAGGATGAAACAAAAAAAAGAAACACAGACAGAGTGTAAGATGTCAAAGAATTTTAAACTGTTAGCTAATTCAAGTGGGGAGGCAGCCCAAGTTAAAAAGTGCACTCTACACACAACACAGCAACAGAGCAAAGGCCGACCGTGACCACCTGTGTAGACGATGTATTTGGGAATAAATGGACAAAACTCTGTTTTCTCTGGGTCTGACTGTAGTCTGTTCTCACATCATTGGACATTAAGATTGAGGAGTTGAAGTCACCTCATAAGAAGTAATGAGACTTGGAGGAGCCGGATATCCAAGGAGAAATGCAGTGAGGATGCCTCTGCATGTCATATGGACTCATTAGCTACTTTTGATCTTGTGCTGCCTGGGCTTCAACATTTTTTGAAGCGAGTGCAGTGTTTTAAAAAGGTGCTCTGTGCATAGAAATTCATTCCTTCAGGAAAAGAGGATTTAGTGGAGATGACATTATTAAAGAAAACAAAAGTGTGGCACTGACTGAGAACTAGAAACAAAGAGCGTAGGCTGGGGGTAAAATGAAAATAGATTTCAAATGACCCAGCTTGCAGTCACTTGTGTATTTCTACTGACATCAAACTTTTGGTGCACACATGCCATGTTCAGTGTTTGGTTTATCATTTAAAAACCCATTTTGGCCTACAAGGACAAAGCCTGTGCTTATTAACTATTGTAGAACAATGTTAGATTAGTTGCACTGGGCATTTTAAGGTTATCTACTATAGTAAACTTTGTGGGCAAGTTAGTTTAGTTCCTTAAATGTAAATCTCATTTTAAAAAATCCCCAACTCCCAAAAAGTAGCTCTTCAAAATACACCATTAGATCAAGTCTTTGTGTGATATTATATATAATGCCTGGATTATAAACCTTACAGTTACACTACTGTGCAAACGTTTAGCACCAGGTTCACTTTTTCTTTAAAATGTGTGATTTACTGAAACATATGCAAATATTTTCACAATAGAAAATAACACATTTCCAATGGGAATGAAATTTAGAGTTTGTGCTCATTTCAAACACTCTGTATAGGCCACACCACTACGTGCCCCTCGGCTTATAATAGAGTCTTTGCTTTACGCATCAATGGGGTTTGCATCGTGCATTTCCTTTTGGTTACCAGATATGAAAACAGTAAAAACAATACACCTCTGCCATGCGACAGACAGAGATAGATTATTCATGACCGACCCTGCAGCCAGCAAGCTTTGAATAAGCACCTAGCAAAAGTCAAAGATCCAAATAATAGATTTTCTGGTCACGGTAGAAGCCTATGTGCACTGTGGCTGGTGTGTGTGGATGCTTAGGGTAGGTATGATGGGAACAGTACCTGGGACAGTTGTGGGCTCTGTATCTGTCTTGAAGGTGAGGATGCCAGGCTTAGATTTGCCCTGCTCATTCTCTGCCACCACATGAACCTCATACTCCGTGTTCCATTCCAGGCTGTTCAGGACGATATAGGTACTGTCACTGGGAAGGCGGAGCTCTGGTTTCCAGTCAGATACACGCTTCTGAGAAATGGATTTAGAAAGGAACAATTCAACACTCTCAAAGGAAAAGCTCATTTTAGATCATCTACAAATGTCTCGATTTCTCAAACTGTTCTTGAGCTGACATAAAAGCAGTACATGTTCTTTCTCAACATGTTTTTCCGTTCCAAAGAGATTAACCTGGTCCGAAACAGTTAATAATGAAGGAAAAACAAGAAAATAATGAAATGTATAAAGTACTCACCAATTATTATGCACAAATTGTACACAAGTAGATCTTATAAGAATAAATGAAAGTGGTGTTTAAGCATTTATCTTTTCCATCAGGTTAGTAATGACTCTTTTTGAATACATAGTTATAATTCAGTGGACAAGTGCTGCATGAGAACATAACTTTATATTACCACCACTGCAGGAAAACTAGTCTGCTGTAAGGGTTGGTTGGTCTAATTACAGTCACCCTTTCTTCCTAGTGACAACTGTTCCAAAGAGGTAGAAGATACAAATTGAAAGGGGGAAATGACTTGGATGATGAGGTGGCTTAAAATGCTTTGGAGTCATTAGCAGGCACATATTTTGACAGATTCCAGTAGATTTACCCCTGCTCAAAGCCGTAGCCAGATTTGACTACTTTATTGTAACTGCTATTATTTTTTTTTATGTTGTTTTTGTTTTTATATCAAATGCAAAAAGTTACCCCCATTGCCAGAAATACTCACAGCCTTGTATCTGATCAGGTAATGTTTAATCTTGGAACCACCGTTATCTTGCGTGATCCAGTTGATCTTAAGAGAATTGCCCGGGCTGTGCACCTTGGCCTGCAGTTTGGGAGCACTGGGTTCCCCTAAACAGGAAACCAAGGAATGATGATTAGATGACAAACGGTGGTTACTGCATCAACACATGTTTACCTTTAAAAACCAACTGCCTACATTAATTAACATGTCTGAAATTTTTTATCTTAAAAGAAAAGAAAACTGCGCTACAATAGACACATTTTTTTCACCAGTGTCTACCAGGAGCAGATCAATAACATTAATAATTTTCAAGCCTTCACCTCAAATAATAACTTGGTTAGTAAGTTTTAGTTAATGTTAATTTCTCAACAACCAAAATCTTTCATTACCCTTGAACTATTTGTTTAACCCAAGCCATTCGTTTTTGTGCCTAAACTTAAACTTTAACCACAGCAGTGCCAGATCAGGGGGCACACAAAATTGCAACAATTTTGGAACACCCATCAAAAGATTTGCAAAATAGTACATCTATGTGTTAAGTTTGGAGGACCCACTGAAAGAAATATAACCTCCATGAGAAGAGTATCTGATAATTAAAGACAGACTTTAGGTGGAATATTACTTCCAGGACGACTAGAAGCAACAGAGGTCAACGTGGCTGCCTCAGAACCACAGGCGGAGGTGTTGTTCTCCTTGAGGCCCTCATTATCTGCTCTGTCCTCCTGAGTAATGACTGCTGGGTCGCTGGATAATGAGCCTGTAGGCCTTGATTGGACATGTTCCTCTATTACTTTTAATAACATTTACATAGTCTTGTGCGAAAGGAGGTCAATGTGTTTTTTGCGTGTGTGTGTGTGTGTGCTGTAGCTCTTCGTGGCACTGTTAAGGCAAGGGTGGAGACTAACAACCCAAACTCATCAATTATGTGCATATTGGTTACACACAGTTAGCCTTGTTAATATGTTATTAAATCCCCTACCTTGTGATGCTATAATCTTTGCCCTGTGCTAACAATCTTAAAAGTAACAGCCACACCAGCAGGTAACAGAAAGGCTCAGTGGTGCTGCAATTTCTACATGCATGCTACTGATAGAAATTCAATAAGGAGTTAAACCAAAAAATCTCTCTCTCTCTATATATATATATATATATATATATATATATATATATATATATATATATATACACATACACACATTTTATATATATATATACATTTTGTGATAGTCACAAGAAAAAAAAAGTCACGTATTCAGTATTTAACATTTCAAACATCAGTGTTAGTGGTTGTAGTTAATTAAATGAATATGCATGAAGGCACTTTTTCTTGAAGTAATCAAATAAGCACACTTTCTAAAAACTGCATCCCACCAGGCAGAAGTGAGCATGACACAGGCTGAAAGTGAATCAGACGGTATTAGTTACAGCAGTAGTAACTCTGTGACAGGCAGACATTGATACATTCAGCATTGCATCATTCTGGGTTAGGTGAATATTTCTGAAGGCTAAAACAGAGAAAGTGGAAGATTAGAATGAAAAAAACTACACATGCAAAGCTTGAAATTTGGCCCACTGCTGTAAATTCAGAAGGGTATCGTGTGAAACACCACCCATGGCCTAACATGCATGTGGATGGTGTGGTTCCACATGCAGCCCAAGCTAATCACAAAGACAGTATACAACAAAGTTATTAAAAACATTCTGTAGAATAAAGAAATTCATTTAAGTTTTACGAGTTCATAGATCATAAAGGAAAATCATCTCATAAGTGCTGTATGTGAGCGATTATTAACAGTATGAATTATACAAAAGAAAGGTGAATTTTGAAAATAGTAAATGTCTCAAAGTTGGAGTCTTTGTTCAGGTCAAATGAAAAAAAAAAAAAGATAAATGTTTTTAACATTGCCCAATCGTCTCAATGACTTCCCAATACTAAAAAGATGTACCCAATGTTAGCACTTCTGCATATGCAAACTACTAGAAAGACATTACATCAAAGATACAGAGACATGCAGGTAGGACAGACATTTTCTTTAAGAACAGCTGAACAACAAGAAAGAGGATGCAACAAGAAAAAGGAAGTAAACTTGCATGCTGCAGTAATGCAAAGGATTGTTGTGAGTCCAACCGGTAAAACAGTGTGAGCTATGTAGCTCTCCAGGGGAAGAATATGAAACATTAGCCTTGTGGGTGACTATATTTAACAATGCATGCAATGCAAATTGTGGTTAGTGGCACTTTGTGGGGCTGCTCGTATGATGTTTAAAAAGAATTCATAATGAAATGGTTTGTTACAAAACCGGAAAAGTGGGGTTTAAAAAATGCTTTGCAATGCTATCTGTGAAGGCATTTGGCCATATTAAAGGCAAATCATGTTAACAACAACACATTTTACATGAAACATAATATGACACAATTATGTGTGACTTTGTTAAAGATTTTTCTAATTAGTCATAAGTATAGTCATAACTTCTATGTTAACCAGGGTGAGAACTCAAAAATTATGTTTAAAAAGAAAGATGAAATTAAGCATATGCATCCAGTAGCACTTTGCTCTGCAGCACATCCAATAGTGCCTAGGTGTCAGACATAGCTGGAAAATTTGCACAATGGCTTTGCAAAGTTTAAAAATTGCACTAATATCTTGAATTTGTTGCTAAAATGCACTGGTATTACTGATGCAGTTGTACCAGGATTACTACACAGGAGCGAAACTGTCTGCAAAGTTTAAAAATGTGAGCACTTCTGCAGCTTGCTGTTTGAATGGAATAAGTAAAACGCTATTATAGTTTTATTTCCAGAATACTGGGTGTGGAATGATTTTGCGCCTGTAATGGCCCACCGTTATCTACAAATTTTAACATGCATTGTTGAAAACGCACTGACTTTTTTCAAAAGACATTTCAAGCTGTGACTGTTTTGTAAATGTGAATGTTTCACATTCAGAATGTAGTTATTTACACTTACAGAAAGAGAAAATATCACAATCGTGTCATTATTTATTACGCAGTGGTCTACTTATTGATCCAAGTTAAGGATATAGGCTGTTTAAGTGCGTTTAACAGATCTGAACCTGATCTTATGCATCAATTTAGCGTGTGTATAAAATCTTTTGTCTATTTTCTCTGTTTTATTGTGCTTTAAGATGACTGTTGTGCTGTGATTTGGCACTACAGAGAAAAAAACTAAATTCTACATGTTAATTCTTCAAACTTACATCACTCTTGCATTGCTGGCTCTATGAAGATTAGTGTTGTTTGTGGTGTTAATTTTAGCTTAGTTGAAGCTCAGCTTCAGCTATACATATATATAAAAAACACCCAGCACGCCCCTGCGGGCGGTTTATCCTTCAAGCTCGGGTCCTCTACCAGAGGCCTGGGAGCTTGAGGGTCCTGCGCAGTATCTTAGCTGTTCCCAGGACTGCGCTCTTCTGGACAGAGATCTCCGATGTTGTTCCCGGGATCTGCTGGAGCCACTCGCCTAGCTTGGGAGTCACCGCACCTAGTGCTCCGATTACCACGGGGACCACCGTTACCTTCACCCTCCACATCCTCTCGAGCTCTTCTCTGAGCCCTTGGTATTTCTCCAGCTTCTCGTGTTCCTTCTTCCTGATATTGCTGTCATTCGGAACCGCTACATCGATCACTACGGCCGTCTTCTTCTGTTTGTCTACCACCACTATGTCCGGTTGGTTAGCCACCACCATTTTGTCCGTCTGTATCTGGAAGTCCCACAGGATCTTAGCTCGGTCATTCTCCACCACCCTTGGGGGCATCTCCCATTTTGACCTCGGGACTTCCAGGTTATACTCGGCACAGATGTTCCTGTACACTATGCCGGCCACTTGGTTATGGCGTTCCATGTATGCCTTGCCTGCTAGCATCTTGCACCCTGCTGTTATGTGCTGGATTGTCTCTGGGGCATCTTTACACAGCCTGCACCTGGGGTCTTGCCTGGTGTGATAGACCCCAGCCTCTATGGATCTTGTACTCAGAGCTTGTTCTTGTGCTGCCATGATTAGTGCCTCTGTGCTGTCTTTCAGTCCAGCTTTGTCCAGCCACTGGTAGGATTTCTGGATATCAGCCACCTCCTCTATCTGCCGGTGGTACATACCGTGCAGGGGCCTGTCCTTCCATGATGGTTCCTCGTCTCCCTCCTCTTTCTTGGGTTTCTGCTGCCTGAGGTATTCACTGAGCACTCGGTCAGTTGGGGCCATCTTCCCAATGTATTCTTGGATGTTCCTTGTCTCATCCTGGACTGTGGTGCTGACACTCACCAGTCCCCGGCCCCCTTCCGCTTAGCGTACAGCCTCAGGGTGCTGGACTTGGGGTGAAACCCTCCATGCATGGTAAGGAGCTTTCTTGTCTTTATGTCAGTGGCTTCTATCTCCTCCTTTGGCCAGCCTATTACCCCAGCAGGGTACCTGATCACGGGCAGGGCGTACGTGTTGATGGCCCGGATCTTGTTCTTACCATTCAGCTGACTCCTCAGGACTTGCCTGACCCTCTGCAGGTACTTGGTGGTTGCAGCCTTTCTAGCGGCCTCTTCATGGTTCCCATTTGCCTGCGGGATCCCCAGGTACTTGTAACTGTCCTCTATGTCTGCAATGTTGCCTTCTGGTAGTTCAATCCCCTCAGTTCTGACTACCTTCCCTCTCTTTGATACCATCCGACTACACTTCTCCAGTCCGAACGACATTCCAATGTCATTGCTGTATAGCCTGGTAGTGTGGATCAGTGAATCGATGTCTCGTTCACTCTTGGCATACAGCTTGATGTCATCCATGTACAGGAGGTGGCTGACAACTGCTCCGTTCCGTAGTTGGTATCCATAGCCAGTCTTGTTAATGATCTCACTGAGGGGGTTCAGGCCTATGCAGAACAGCAGTGGGGACAGAGCATCTCCTTGGTAGATCCCGCACTTGATGGTGACTTGTGCTATGGGCTTGGAGTTGGCCTCTAGTGTTGTACGCCACATCCCCATTGAGTTCCTGATGAAGGCTCTTAGGGTCCCATTGATCTTGTACAATTCTAGGCATTCCAGTATCCAGCTGTGGGGCATTGAGTCATAGGCCTTCTTGTAATCAATCCAGGCAGTGCACAGGTTTGTCAGTCTGGTCTTGCAGTCTCGGCTGATTGTTCTGTCTACCAGTAGCTGGTGTTTTGCGCCTCTGGTATTCTTGCCAATTCCTTTCTGTGTCCCGCTCATGTATTGACCCATGTGCCTGTTCATCTTAGCCGATATGATGCCTGACAGGCATCATATATATATATATATATATATATATATATATATATATATATGGAGGGTTTCACCCCAAGTCCAGCACCCTGAGGCTGTACGCTAAGCGGAAGGAAGGGGGCCGGGGACTGGTGAGTGTCAGCACCACAGTCCAGGATGAGACAAGGAACATCCAAGAATACATTGGGAAGATGGCCCCAACTGACCGAGTGCTCAGTGAATACCTCAGGCAGCAGAAACCCAAGAAAGAGGAGGGAGACGAGGAACCATCATGGAAGGACAGGGCCCTGCACGGTATGTACCACCGGCAGATAGAGGAGGTGGCTGATATCCAGAAATCCTACCAGTGGCTGGACAAAGCTGGACTGAAAGACAGCACAGAGGCACTAATCATGGCAGCACAAGAACAAGCTCTGAGTACAAGATCCATAGAGGCTGGGGTCTATCACACCAGGCAAGACCCCAGGTGCAGGCTGTGTAAAGATGCCCCAGAGACAATCCAGCACATAACAGCAGGGTGCAAGATGCTAGCAGGCAAGGCATACATGGAACGCCATAACCAAGTGGCCGGCATAGTGTACAGGAACATCTGTGCCGAGTATAACCTGGAAGTCCCGAGGTCAAAGTGGGAGATGCCCCCAAGGGTGGTGGAGAATGACCGAGCTAAGATCCTGTGGGACTTCCAGATACAGACGGACAAAATGGTGGTGGCTAACCAACCGGACATAGTGGTGGTAGACAAACAGAAGAAGACGGCCGTAGTGATCGATGTAGCGGTTCCGAATGACAGCAATATCAGGAAGAAGGAACACGAGAAGCTGGAGAAATACCAAGGGCTCAGAGAAGAGCTCGAGAGGATGTGGAGGGTGAAGGTAACGGTGGTCCCCGTGGTAATCGGAGCACTAGGTGCGGTGACTCCCAAGCTAGGCGAGTGGCTCCAGCAGATCCCGGGAATAACATCGGAGATCTCTGTCCAGAAGAGCGCAGTCCTGGGAACAGCTAAGATACTGCGCAGGACCCTCAAGCTCCCAGGCCTCTGGTAGAGGACCCGAGCTTGAAGGATAAACCGCCCGCAGAGGCGTGCTGGGTGTTTTTTTTTTGTTTTTTTGTTTTATATATATATATATATATATATACACACACTCTCATATATGTACACACACACACACACACACACACACACACACACACATTCTACAAAGTTCTGTACACACACACCCACACACAAATACTCAAGGCACCAAGAGTAAATTCGGTGTTACTCTATAAATGCAAGGGAAAATAATCATTGTGGTTATTATTATTAGTAATCGCTTTGATTATGAAAGTCATGGTTAGTGAATGTTTGTTACTTAATTACATAATGGCTCGTAGATGAAACAAATGGCTAAATGAATAAAACTGAAAATGTTTTAATGCCTCTTCTATGAGCCTAATTTAACAAAGGCCTTGCGCATGATTATTGCTGATGTAATGGTCTCGAACTAAACAAAGGAAATTTACCTTCTGTTGGTCAGCGAAGACGACATCATCAGCACCATGCAAGAGCCACATGACAAAGTCACATGATGCCACGGACATGAATGGTTGAAAGGATAACATAGAAGAAGAAAAAGAGGGAAAGTGTGGGGGGTAGCAGGGACAGGTGGGGGGCATATGGGAAACATACAAAACATTTTGAAATGATGAAAACATGTCAAAATAATAATAAAAAAACAAAAACAAGAATGTTAAAGACATAATGACAAAACAGAATAACAAAAACAAATCGTAAATTGATAAACAGAAGTTTTTGAACATATAAAAAATATGTTATTGAATATATGAGGTACTGGATATTTAGTTATGGCTGTTAACAACACTGAGAATATCAGTAAATAACCAAACAAATAAACTAATTAAGATATTGAAGACTCAGCCAAAACTATACACCCAGAATTGCCTCATGCATCCAGTTGACAGCTTTTCCTCTGGCATTTTTTTCCCTCTGTTATTTATTTTGGTAACAATTTGGCCAGATCTGAATTTTAACTTGTACCCATTCTAGTAGGGCTGATTGTCTTTGAAAATAAATGACATGTCGAACAGAAAATCAATTTTAAAATCAATACAAATAAATTTTAGTTGTTGTTGTGTTTTTTTTGGTAACAATAGAGCTTAAATGAAAACAGAGGAAACTCTGCAGCTTTGGGAATAAAACTATGCCAACTAAGTATGATACACAACACAGCAGACAACAATAGGAACACATGAAAAATCTGAAGAAATAAGTTCTACGACAATCTAAAAAAGCACATGTGGCATTTGTTCTGAGGAATGCATTTGTAAAAGCACTGAGCAGATACACTGCCATCAGCTGCATCCTATTTCAAGCTAATGAATAGTCACAACTGCATTAGACAAATGTTATTAAAATGGTGTGTCAAAAAGGAAAGACTTGTTAAGAACAATATTGAGACATACAGATCTCACACAGCAGACACATCATACATCAGGAACTTAAAAGGAGCAACTACACTTACAGCAAATACTCCAGTGACCAAACACACATGTTATGCTTCTTTACACACTGCACACTGTTAACCAAAATGACGTTTTAAGGTCTGTGAAAACCACAAATGACAGCAATAAGCAGTCAGACAGGTTAGTCACTTAGCAGTGCTACTGGTTAAAATTTTACTGCACACAATGACGTTAAAAACCTCAACCCGGGTCTGCTTGGGCTTTGTTGATCAGTGTCAGCGATCTCCCTTTTTCTTGTTTTTCAGAAAACGGGCTAAGTATTCACAAAAAGTATTTGTGGAGGAGCAAGTTATTTTTGGTCCATTCCCTTAAAACATTCATTAGAAAATCCTGGTCTCTGCTTCCTACTTAGTCACAGCTTTCAGTCCCAGTCAGATAAAGAACAATTGGCAGTGGCTATCCATGCTCTGGCGTAGCCAGTCAATACATGAAGGATGATTTTGAGATGCTGTTAACACGCTGCTGTCTGGCTTTTCAGAGAGAAATGGAGTGAATGCACACTAAGGGGAGGATTCAACTCATGAGCGATCTGGGAGAAAACAAGTTGTGATTAAATTGAGTGGATGAAACAACTGAAAGATTCACCGAAAAGACAGATATCCTTCTGTCATTTTAAAGAATGGCTCCTCATGGTTCGTTCAGCTGTGAATGTAACAACACTGCGGGACCAACCAAACTGTACTTTAACAACTGTAAGATCAGCTTAACTATATGCTGTGTCTCACCTAAACAGATAACAGGGTAAGAACCAGAAATAGCTTTCAATACTTTAATAGCTCCTCAGTATGTGAGATCTTAATAGTAAATTGTTTGATCATTTTTTGGGCGGTTGCCTTCCCTTTTTTTGCACGCTTTTTTTTTTTTTTTACAAATAAACAGATACATCTGAAAATTAGCTTTCATTTGTCATTAGCAGCCATGCCCGTTAGCGTGAACAAATGGCACATTGAACATACGCTGATTTGATGTTTAGCTTTGTTTTTAGGAGAAAAAATGGTGCAAAATAAATGTTCACTGAATCTACTTTAAGATCAACTAAATATGTAAGTACACTAGAATTTGCTTAAATTACGAATGTTTTTACTCAGTAAAAGTATAGAAATTGCAGCATTCTGTTATGACACAAACAGAATATGAGGTGTTAGCATGGACCCTACTACCTTAATGTTTATAGCAAATAATAGCATAAACAATTTGTATGATGTAGTGGTATGAGTTTTCTATAAACCACCTAACTTTATACTAAGGTGTTAGCATGATACCTCTACAAATAGCAATTAAACTACAGTAAGTATCCTCTACACCTGTCAAAGTAAGTGGCTCAGTAGATAAAGCAGGCCTGGTAAAACAAACTCATATATTCCAACTGCACAACAACGGTCTCAAGAATCTAATTTTGAATATTAATGAACAGGCAAGTTGTGTTAATTCTGCAAACACAACACTATGTCAGATGGTTAACCTTTAAGTGTTAGTAAAAATCTAAATTTTTAAGTATTTGAGACAATTAGCAAAGCTATTCGATTTCTTTGTCAATTTTCACTCTGTAGAGGGATTCTGAGCCCTCCTATGACCCACAACAAATATAAATGAAAACTAGATGCAATGCCAAGCAGGTAAGAGAGGTAAAGAGACACAGCGCACACTGCTGGACTGGCATACTCACTACGGGCCATACTGGTGGCAGCAATAGGGGGTGGTATCTCTGATGAAACTGAAAGATGGTGAAAACAAAATGAGAGGCGCTGGAGTCCTCAACAGAAAAAAAACCCCTCAAGGATGGGACTGTTTCTTTTTGTCTCTTGGTCATAAAGAATTTGCCTGGATCACTGACAAATCTAAATCAAATCTAATGTGTTAATATGGACATGAAATGATATGAATAAATGCAATTTTATATTTCCATTTGATATTTTCATACTGATTATATACTGGTTCTCTCAGGGTGCATTGTGCCACTTATAAGAACACAAAACTTACTGTGTAATTCTGGCCCAACCAGTAGCATTTACATGCTCACTAAGCTCAGATCTTTGCTCTTTAACAGCAATGGAAATGTGAGCGCTTGCTAAGACATCATTTCTTCTTGCTGACAACCACTGACAGCTATTCATCTAAGAGTTTACAAAGCTCATAGTTCTTCAAGTGTTAGATATTGTAAACTAGTGGGCTGCAAATACACTAAGAATCATAACATTTAGGCAGTTTACAGGAATAGGTTTGTTCATGTCCTCCCACTGATCCAACTGAAGCCAAATGGTTCACAACTGTGGTTTCCTAGGTTCCTCCCACATTGCATGCATACATGCATTTTAGATATTTGCAAACAGATTTAGAATTTTCTTGCCTGAAATACTGGGCTCAGGTCTTGACAGCCCACCTGGGTTTAAGACCGTGGCTGCTTATAGCGCCTCGATATTTAGAATGCATAAAAGGCTGAAATGAACAACTTATAAGTTGACAGAAATTATGCTCCTTTATCTTTTGAAAGCTCAGGCCTGTAGCATTAAATTAAGTTCTTATGAAAGTAAAATTATGGCCAGATTTACCAAAATTTTGCAGCGCTTGTAAGACTTTTGAGGAAAAAGCTGCATTCTTGTTTGTACAGTAGTGACTGTAACATGTCATATTGATTTCTTACTATACCTATGGCAACTGCCTTTTGTTTTGTTTACAGCAACAACATACAATTACTCGCTTAACAAAATTATAAGCACAACAATCAGACACACACACTCACCCAAACACTTAGGCGCTACAGCACTATTACACTCTTTACACCAAGTTAATTAAATTCTTCTCTTTAACTCTCTTTTAAAAAGACGCAACTTATTTGTCCCTAAAAGTATTATACGGCAGAAAACATACACACAATGTAAACAGCTGCACATTTCCCAGTCATGCTTCTGGAACTGAAGCTTTTGACAGTGGTACTATGAAGTCAGTGCACTGTGTTGAAGAAAATGTAATCAGAAAATCTATCCATCTTTCTTCTGATTATCTAATTTAGAATCACGATTAGCTGGGTACGTTGGGGCGAGAGGCAGGGTACACCCTGGACAGGTCGCCTATTTATCGCAGGGCGAACACAGAGAGACCGACAACCATTCACACAATCACATTCACAACTACGGCCAACTTAGAATGTCCTTAGACCGTGGGAGGAAGCCAAAATACTCAAGAACCCAAACGGTGAACAAGCAAACTCCACACAAAAAAGTCCCAGCAGACTGGTGGATTCAAACCCTGGACCTTCTTAATATGAGGCACTGGTGGTTAGCACTATTGCCTCAGGACAAAAAGGTCCTAGGTTCAAATCCGATTTACATTTCAACACTATTGTGTTGAAATGTAATTGGCAAGCATGTCGAGCTGTTTTCACTACTTTTTAGTTCTGGCTGGAAACTTTTCTGCTGAAGTTTACTTGCACTGCAGTGTTTCAGTATTTGGTTGTATTTTTTCACTTTTCAACATTCTTCTAAAGGTTGTAGATAAAGTGAACTGGTGAAATGTTTTTCTGTGTGTGTATGTGTGTATTTTTCTATTAAGGAAGATACAATGCATTGAGCTTCTGGGTCTCTGTATTATACGAGATATTAAAACCTCTTCCTGTGTAACAGTAAGCACAGTCTTTTCTCAAAGAAAGCTACACCTCCCTCCTCCAGTAATCTACTGCAAACTAGTAGTTTTTTTATTTTCTTACTTTCCAGATATTAATCTCTGTGTCTGAAAACATCTAATATCAAAAGAATGGGAACCCAAAAGATCTGGGGCAGTTGAAGACTGGAATATACGTAAAATATATGCAAAGACACCTGGTTTTTAAAATAATTACCAGAAATGATTCCATACATCGTCGGATAATGCAACTATATATAGTCTTTAATTTAGGCAACGTCATAGTCTGAAGAGAGTATATTCCTTATATAACATTCCCTGACTGAACTACTGCAATGCAGAAGTACATAATTTTTTTTTTAAAGAAAAAAAAAAACCACACCTTTAAGGCGTCATGAGACAAAAAACACTAAAAAAAAACAGGAATTACAAGCAGGACTGTTGCAGAAAACAACCTGCTCTTTAAGACCATCACACATATATCTCTAAAATGATCCTGACACTGCATAAAAGTATTCCATTTGCTATATTAGGAAAAAAAAAAAAAGAAGAAACTAATGCTGATTGGTTGGGGGGAAAAAGAAAATTCATAGTTCTGGGGCACTGGATGATGATTCTGTGGAACACTGTGTGATCAGTTCTTACATCCAGTTGGCTGTAGCATCATTTAGTAACCACTCATTTTTTTTAACACAGAGAACGGTGAGGGTAAAATACAACGGGAGGATGGAGACAAAATGCAGACGAATTTAAAGCAGCCAAGACATGGAGGACAGAAACTTACTTGTGACAGAATACCCTGAGAAGTCCAATGGAAGAGAGAACAGATGAAAAACCAGATGAGAAAACAATAAAACAAAGAGAAGAAAAAAACAATGAAATGAGAAATATGATCAATGAAAGAGGCCAGCTGCCCTGTCAAATCGTTAACCCACTGTCTATTGTGCCTTACTGAGTATTCTGTTCACACAAAGTTCTGCTTCTCTCTGTTTTACAGTTGATAATACTGGTACTGTATCAGCAACTACAGTAGAAAATACTTTTAATGACTTCAAGGTGTCGATCAAGGTAAGGAATCTGGATTTGCGGCTGATAATCCCCCCCTCCCCCCACTCTGATGCAATATAACAAACTGATTACAGCATCTAATATGATTCCTCCATCAAATTTTAGTCAATTTTTGTAACGTCTGAGCTGAACTTCAAGTTAAAAGGGTTTCCAAAATAAGCATAATGAACACAGGGAAGAGATTTGTTTTTTTTTTTTTTTTACTGCAAGCAAAATAAGAGGATGCTGAGGAGCTATTTCTAAAGGGGGGGGGGGGGGGGGGGGGGAAGCACACAAATGGAAGTGTGACATGAAGGCAGGCACAAAATAAGACAAAGATTTATTCCTGACCTTGGTTTGAAATGCTGACTGATAAAAAGCTCTGTTTCCTCTCCCGTGAATTTACATCCTTATTATTTTTTACTATGTTACAATGTGCAATCACTTGTTATCATGTTAAACAGCAGTTACTGGATCATTTTTGCTATATGATTTGGATTTGAAAGAGAATCAAAATGCAGAATGTACGCGTATTTACACTACTATCTGGCCCAATTTATACTTCAGTGAGAAGCGTGTGACAAAAATACACTCAAAGTCACATTTCATGTCAGGCCGACACATCCTGGTGATGACAAGTGTCACATACCTGCTCTTTGATGTAAAGTTTGCCCCATATGTCTAACTAACTAAGCTGTGATATATAGGAAGCACCAAGGGCAATGACAAATATGTCCAGAATATCCACCAAACCCGCTTTAACGCCGTTAAATAGAAAATGTTCTTGACCTTCTAAAATATCCAGTAATTCATCATGCTCTGCCATCACTATCAGAAAATATAAACAATTCTCAGCAGGACTCGATGTGTGGCTGCTACATTAAAAATGCATGCTGTCACTGAACTATAAATACAGAGACAACACTCTTTCACACTGAAGTATAAATCAGCTTTAAGAATGTGCACGTACTTTGCAGAAAGCTTTCAGTAAATCACCTGAGCTGTGGGCTATGAAGACGAGGGTTCATTCAGACTTACACGCTGCAAACATTCACCAAAAAAAGAGGTACATAAAAGTGCTAGGTGATGAAGGAGAGGTAGGTTACACATTGCATCGTTAACCCTATTAACAAAGTTGGATCATGGAGTGACGGCGTCGTCGTGAGTTATCGTTTCTTCTGGCCTGGATGGAAAAGGATTGCGCTGGGGGCTTGGCATGAGAATAGAGGAACGTAAGGGTGAAAGCATCTGGGCACAGCTAGACACGGGGAGGCAGCGGAGTGAGCTACGGCATTAGGTTCAAAGCATTTGGGTCAGAGGAGCACTTAGAGCAGGAGCAAGAAGCGAGGGGAGTACTTACGGACTGGCTCAGTCTTGAAAGTGCTGGCCTGGCTGCTCTCGCCTTCACCTTTCCCATTGATGGCGGACATCCTGACCTCGTATGTAGTTTCTGGTTTCAAATTAGTGATGGTGATCCCAGTCATGTCTGTTGGAGGCAAGGTGGTGTTATTCCATAAAGGTGTACAGTGACCCGAGGAATTCAGAACTGAGACTCTGGGAACATTTCATATGTGACCCAATCATGTTGGCTTTTACCAATTTATGTGAGGTTGGTCAGTGTGGCTGCCTGCGTGCTACTTACCTTCTCATAGGCCGCAGTAGAGTAATGCACTAGTCCACCCGTTCAAGATTGTTTTCATTTTGTTTTTTACACTCACACTTTGCTCTGCTTCCCAAAGTAGAGATCTCTGTCTCCTCCTTTCGCTTAAGCTCACCACAATATAATAAAAATGGGGTATTTCTCCTATAAGTTGCTCAGAATGATTCAGCGGGATGCCTGCTGTGGCCTGATCCATATTAGGAGAAGAATATTTCCTACATGAAACCTTGGAACTACAAAAAACCGAGGCAGTAATTCCATGCTGAAAGCTTTTTGTTGACACTTGATGCCAGGACCCCACAGGTGAACTACAATTTTAATGAGTTTATAACAATGACTCAGTTGCATACAAACAGCAACCACAATGACCAATAGAGGGGTTATTAATTTTAATTGTATATGTGAAAAACAAATCCCAAGAAGGGCATAAATTGTAATTGCAGAGGGGCTCTGTGATTTTATATTTCAGGTTCTATTGTTGGGGGGGAATCAAAGATCTATTGTTATACAAGAGCTCTCAGGTGTATTATGTTTTTTTAAAGGCCATTGCAGTGATCTTTAAATGCCATTTTTCAGGGTAAATTCCATTGATATAACCAATAATCTCCCAACAACAACAACAATCTATATTCAATAATCTACATTGAAGTGTAATACATCTTATAAAATTATTACTTTCTAAAACTCAGTTTTAAGATTTTTTTAAGTTTAAAATTTGCTTTTGACAGTCACGTTGTTCCTTCCAAGGAACAGTTGAGATTTCAGTCACGATACACATTCACGGTCTTGACATTTGTTATAAAACTGAGTTGGCTGATCTCTCAGTGTGCTATACAAAGAATAGTAATTTCATGGATGAGAACAAATTTAGGCTGTGAAAACCAACTGAGAAACATCTCTCCATTACTGTGACCATTTATGTCTCAAATTTATGTATCAGTGAGACGGACTTGCAGAAAGAGCTGAGCATAAGGCTGCTCGGGGAAACTGCATGAATACAGCTTTCAAGCATTAGAGCAGATGAATTGAGAACTGGGCTTTTAGCAGCAGCATAAAACTGATGTCTTTGCTGAGTCCATTAATGGTCAGATTAAATTTTTACAGCCAGCTCAAAGTAATATACCTGTGGGGGGGGCATGTTGGTTGCCTCTGCTTATGTAAAAGGTTTTCTCCACAAATAAAACGTTATTAAATTCGGTGCATCTTAGTCAGTGTCTTTCAACATTACTGCAGCACTAATATTGTAATTACGTGTACAATGTGAAAAATTTACTGTTATTTCCATAAACAGTAAGGACTAAAATTCAATATTTGGTTAAAAACATATAAAAGGACATCCAGATACTGGGTATCTGAGAAAATGATTATTAGTATTAAGGATTTGTGATTAGATTTAATTATAAAAATGTATAATATCCAGGTACCGATTAGTATTAATAATTTTCAGTCAAAAGGTAGGTAAATAATGTGAAATATTACTTGATATGCTCACTGATTTTAGAAATAGGTCCTAAAATGATGTGTTTTTAATTAATGCTTATTTGAATTCACAGTAACATCAGCCTATCAATAGTGCGAGCTCGTATATCTTCAATAAATCCCAAACTAAAGACAAAAACACTAAAAGAAAAAGAGTATTTTCATGTATAGAACTGAATGCTCCATGGCCCCAAAACCACTGCCATCAAAAACACATCAGTGAGAAATACCAGTCAAGCACTGAGGTAGATTACCATTAAGATCTACTCTGCACTGTATACTTTATGCATTATGGGAAAGCAAATGTGAGTATTTTATATTTACACAGAAATTACTACAGACTATATGGATACACAATGCATGAAGCTACATATGATCTGTTAGTACATGCAGAAATATTTACACAGTGCAGAAGTAAGGCTGTTTTATGTGTGTGCACACAGCAGCATCAGTACCTATATAGCATGGACCCACAGTGATATGGGTGTGGTATCTATATCTGGCAGTACTGCTTTTAAACATGTGATGGCAGCTCTGAGTCACAGTACTGTGACAGACACAAAAGCCTTTTTATTGACACAGTTCAGCCACTTGATAATTCAGTATCAGTAACAATATACTGCCTCCCTTCATGGCATATTGTAGCTTCAGTAGCTAGACCTTTAAAAAATGATATTACAAGTATCTTAGGAAATACGATGTGTTTTGCAAGGTCCTTTCACAGCATGTGTGTTTCAAAATCGCTCAGATTTATTAGACACAGAGTGGTTTAACTAGCTGTATGAAATATTTCTGACAACACTGACTGTTTGCGTGTGGGTCCATGCATTTCGTTTTGTGTACACGCTCACATGTCAGGCGGCTCATGGGCCTTGAGCTGACAGCACAGCCTGTCAGCCACTGACTGATACATCCCATGTGGCAGACAGGACGAAAACCATCCAGATTTGCAGGAGCCACAAACCCTCAGCGGGACGGGGATATTATCTAGGGCCTGTCAGTGTCGGAGCTGACTGTCATTTAGGCTATACTGTGTTCCACATCTCTTCTTGACATCAGCTACTGTCATGTTTGGATTAAATGTTGTCGCAGAACTGTTTTCGGCATGTAGGAACTAGACATAAACACATAACAGTCGCGGAGCTGAAACGCTGTGCTGCGTTTCTCTTTGCACCGCAAACTTTACAGTGGATTACCCTGGAATTTAATGTTTAAATATTATGATTAACAAGAAAATCTCAAGCCTTGAGCCTTTTTTACCTAACGGCAGAAATGAATAATTCCATAGATTTGCTGACAAAGATGGACTCTAGAGTCCTCCCCTTCAGGATGGCTCTTAAAGTATGATGCATCAGTTGGATGCTAAGAATTAAAGTGGCCTAAGTGGTACTAAGGTGTGGATGATGCAGCTGATGCCGACACGGAAAGTGGTAAATAACAACCCTTCCATCCACTGCGCTTCACTGAAAGTATGTTTTTCAGGGCTCTAAGGGGAAATGTATGGAAGAGATGACTACTCAGGAATCATAGCAAACCTAAATCATACAGAGAAATCTTTGTCCCAGCAGTCATTTTCAATCTCCTGCTAATGGCTAAATGAGGCTATACGAGCCCTAAACTTCCATAATGGCATTTTTTGTAAAGGCTACCACTTCTACATGTGCTTGTTATACACAAGGAGGGATAATCCAGCAAATTTAGTTTGCGTTATGACCGACTCACCATCCTCAACATCTTCCTCCTTGCCAGTCCAGTCCTGGCCAGGCAAACGCCATTCCACTCTATACTTGATAATTGGCACTCCACCCATTGAATCAGGCTCCTCAAACTTTACCACTGCTGTGCTTGAGAAAGGCTCCACTTGTTGAATTACAGGCGATGACGGCACCTCTGCAACGGCAAGCAGGGAAAATAATGTGTTAATACTTTTTTCAGTTTTCAAAAGCTTTTTAAAAAGCAAAAAAAAATTACAGCTTTTCATAAACTGCTTTTAGCTTCCATTGTGCACACTATGTTCTTTGCTCTGCTGCAGTGTGGGGAAAAAGAAAAACAACAAAAAAAGGACTAATATTTAATGTTAGGAATCGGTTTGATTAATTTAAAATAGGTTTCAGAGCTTCATAAACTCTTCTTCAATCGACTAATTTGAAATCTAGCAGCAGCAGCAGCAGCTCTTATCATAGCGGTTTTATATTTCTGGCTGTATTTGCATCTCTATCCTCTCTCTCTCCCTCTTTTCATGAAACTCATTTCAGCTTACTACAAAAATGTTACCATGCTGGAAAAGTGCTCACGTTGTGGCTAAACATAGGATGGTATTTACCACAGTGCAATTTCAGTCCTCACTTGAGATAACAATCACACCCACCTCTGTGAGTACTATGACAAAGGTCCTCACTGACATCATCAGCATTAACTGTTTTCATTTGCGAGGCTTTTTTATCAAACTTAAGAGAAAATGCTTCACATTCATTAATTAACAATTATGACACCAAGTTGCAGCCGTGCTAACTGTGTGCCCGGTACTCAAAGTTTGCAGGGACAGTACAACTTCAGCTCATCCCTGGGATTGATTTAATAACAAAATGAAACTTTCCTCTGTGGACGATGTCATTCTGTTTTTAATCTTTCAGCCTTTACGATGCTAATCAGTATATTAGTTCTGTGGTACACTGGTCTATTATTTGTGTCCCATGTAAATCACTGGTTAAAAAGTGACAGTTTCTTTTATTCTAGCCTTTTTGTTGCATGTTCATGTCAAGGTAAAACATCTAGATACAGAAAAATGATCAGGTCAATGCACAGAGTATCGCCTTACTGGAAATAAACCCACATGGATCCAGGGGGATGAAGTCTTTTGACTTTGCTGACATTTGCCGCCACATACTAAAATCATGATTAAGATATGTGTTTAAACAATTATTCCACGTTATTATTAATTCATTTGTTTGGTGTAATGAACATTGCAATGAAACAGGTTCACTAGCGAGGCTGAAGCACGTTAATCTTCTTTGATATCAATCTGCTGATAATTAAAAAAAAAAGCAAACTGGGATGACTATGTCACTGTCAAGAGGGATTAAACTAATTATAAGCTCATCTGCATATGTCTGCACGCGTCCTGGATCTGCTTACCCAATGATTTCTTTAATGATGCCTTTTCTGGACTGAGTACCGTGTCTCAAATAGCTTCGTTTGGTCGAGCTCTTTGCCTCACATTACATGCAAAAATGTTCTCACGGACATAATTGCAGAGAAAAGGTGTGGAGACTTATTTACAGGGTTCTTTTTAGGATAACTCTGTTTGGAAGCAGTCACTTTAGGCATACAGACGAGTTATGCAGCAAATTACAAAAAATACCTCAAAAAGCCTACAGGATATTACACAATGTCAGCACAGGGTGTTACCATAATTAATTTGACCACCCTGCATTTAGACAAGGTCCTGAGCGACCTTCTACTTCTAATGGGTCCAAAGCAATTTGCATACCAAATGAAGCTAACGCGAGAAAATAAGACTTAAAGGGCAGTTCCGCTGTGATTTCAATTTTCTTCCATTGCCTGTCTAGCCTGTGCTCTGAGTGTCTCCAAGTCCTGGTTTGTTTTTCTTCCCTATTTATACTGCAGGATGCCTTTGTGCTTCCTCATACACAAACACAATGCCACTTTTCATTTGTATCCAGGCAATACACGCATATCTTTGCTAGAAGTCTTTTAATCATCTGAAGTCAATTCACACCATCCTGACTACACTTTCACAAGTAGATGCTTCAGATCTGCGCACTGTTGCTCTAAATACAGACAAAGCAGATAAATTAGTTCATCATAAATTCTAAATCTTTCATTCATACTTCTCATTCATTACCACTTGTCTTGCATACAGCAGTGGTTCCATTTGTTCCTGCTCTGCTAGAACTTCTGATGGAGATTTTTTTATACCTTTGCTTCCTAAAGTAGCTTCTGATTGCATTCAGAAATTACTTTTACATTTTTACTGCTAAACTGATCGACCTTTCTCTTGGTTTTACTGGTGAGTTGTCAAACCATTTGTTTTTAGGTGGTTAGATCCATATTGGGAATATGACTCTAAAATTCAGTCCATGGCAGTGGTTTGTGAAGTTCTTATTTCACTTCTGCATAAAAGACACTGGCCAGCCTGGAAACGTGAAGTCTCGTCATTTCATTATTTAGAGTGTTTCTTTTGTTTCCCCAAGACACTAAAAATTTCACCTAAATGGGAGTAATTTCTGGTTAACAAACCTGCTTGGATAAGAAGGAATTCCTTGGATTCAGAACCCATCACATTGGTCGCTGTGCAGTTGTAACTGCCAAAGTCGTTTTGAGAATCAGGGGTAATCTGAAAGACAAAAAGAAACAAAAAGAGACAAAAACACCGAGAAATATCAGGTTATGTCTCAAGTTTTTGGATGTGAACACAAAAAAAAAGAAAGAAAAAAAGACTCTGACTATATGCATGACGAACTTAAACACAGTGTAGATCATTAGGGTGTAGTCTCACTTAATGCTTTTCTGCTATTTAGCATTTGTGTTAGATCTGGAGCCTGGTTGTTATGCAGATGCACAGATTTCTTGATTTTAATCATTACCCATTGGTTCATTAACACAGTGTCTAGCAGTTGAGTGTGCTCAACACTAGGCCTATAATTATAGTCCATTTAAAGTTGGTCTGGAACTACTTGTTAGCTTTTAATGCAATCTTTCACGTTACTCTTTAATCTCACTAAAACAGTGGCTTATATTAGCCACAATTCATTCTTGTGTAACAAACAGAAAGCCTTTTGTGAGCTACGACTCTGTTTTTTTGTGTGTGCGTTTTTGGATACTTCTCAAAAACAATAAAAAAAACGGAGCTGCGTTCTAAGTAATCTGCCAAACTATGTCAAATATACAGAGCATGTTTGTGTATTTTGTGCCTCTTTATGTCAGTAGAAATCAGCATTAAGAAGACAGATGCAGCACACCTCAAGGTAGCTGACAGATGGTGTGTTATAGATCTTCATATTAGTGCTGTTGGCAGTGGGCAGCTGGAAGCCGTCTCTGAACCAAACCACCGAGGCTCCGGGATGAGCCTCCACCTCACAACTGATGTTGGCCGGGTTTCCCTCCCATGTATATACTGTCACCGAACCCAGGATCTTTGGAGTATCTGAAGGAATAGACAGGGGAGTGAGGATACTTGAAACAGATAAGCAGATTGTCAAAGGTTTACTGAAATTACTCAGACAAGTTAAAGAAAACAACTCTTATGGTTGGCCAAATTTATGCAGATGACTGACAAACCCGTGGAACAAACTCCTTTACTACACATGTGATGCATTATTAGGTAGTGCAGAAAGTAGTACTGGATACTCAATGGGGAGAAAAACAGATGAAACAAAAGAAGACATTCTGGGTGATGTAGGATTCATCAAACAGCACAATAATGACCCAAAATATCTGCAAGATGAAACAGCCAAGATGTAAATACTGCATATAATCAGCTGTATGTGAGTAAAACGTTCACTTTTACAACAGTCTAAATTGAATCCAACAGGAATCTGCTTGTAAAAAGCAGCACTGATTTTTAAGTATGTGCGGTATAATAAAAACTCCAAGCTCTGTTGAAAAGTCTAAAGGACAGAACGGTATCAGTCAGTTGGATATGGCCATTATATCTTGTTACGAATGGCAGTATTTCCTTTCATCCTTGAAGCTCTTCTCCACATTTCTAGCAGCTTTAATCAAGGCTACCAGTAAAAATACTCGATTTAGAATTCATGGCAGCAGAAAAAAGACATGTAAAACACACTCACTACGGAAAAGAAAGCAGTCGTGGCAATGGTGACAAAAGCTACAGTTTTACAGAATGGTAAACAGATACTAAATGAATTCTAATGCTTTACTTGTGATCTATAAATTTAATGCCTTTTATGGTATGGATTTATGTTTTACAGCCAACTTGTGCTGGTTTTATAAGACATGAAAATGCTTCAGAGAGTTTATGAATGTGTTACAAATAAAAAAAAAACATTATAACTAATAATTATAAATTAGCACAACCACTTAGTTTAAAGAAATAGCACTGCTCGGGGTTTGATGACCAGATTATTTTTCTTTGATTTCTTTAATCTTATATGTGCCTGTAGCATACTTATGGATTATGCAGCAAAAATCAAATAAACGACTGAAACCAAGCAACAGTTTGACCAAGCTATTTTCACTTCCTACATGAAATGAGTTGATACCATATAGCCAAACCTGTTACACTGCACCCCAATTTTTGACAGGAAAACAGACAAGAGTAAAGGTAACGGACGGTAAAGTTAATTAATTCTTCCCTTCATTGTTTCCTTTTAAAATCTCCTGCTCAAATCACTGAGCATTGATTTTAAATTCAGTGAAGTATGCTTTGCTTCACGAGTGCCGTAAAATGCAGTGGCCCCTGACACTGCCAGGGCTTTACTTCTGACCCTATCCTTTAAAAGTCTGCAGCATGCTGCGGCTGGGATTGATGGACAAGGCTGAGTCAATAGATGTTCCATCTCCTGCAGCTCTGATTAGATTCTCACTCTTTCTGTCAGTGCTGCTTTTGGTCTCATTGACTCTATAGGGCCTGCGACTTGCCTGTTTGATTTCTGCAGGCTGCTAGCCTGGTATAGGTGAACATAGGAGGAATGCATCTGCCACATAGGGTTCATACATATCAAGTAGGCTGCATAGAGCTCATGTATATTAAATAGACTGCACAGTGCCCATAATGATATCATATAACAAAGTGCATACAAATGCAATAGTTATACAAAAAAGATGACAGCGTCACATTTGCATGACTAGTACATTCATACAAAAGTGGCAGCAACAGCGATACTTACTACACATAATTGCATTACTATTAAAGACTGCATTACTATTAGAAGGAATTTAGTCTTTTTTAGTGGAACACTGAAATAATACTCCATAAAACTCCCAACCAAAAACCCCTGAACTATTTTACATTCAAAGTGTTTCCTGTTCAGCTTCTTTGGGGAATTAATCTGTAGTATGAATTAGTTTTTCTTTCTCTCATTGATCTGTCAGTTTCATACAATATGTAATCAATATCAGTATCGCAGAAAGAAATGCTGTCTTATGCCCATACACCAAGTAGGTGAATTAGCTTGTCTTTGGCTATCAGGACATCCTAACTTGAATGAATAATTGGCTATTGCAGGGGTTATTCTTCAATAGAACTACAGGCAGCCAACAATGGCTCTGTGCAGCCTCAATACTAAAATATCATCATGCTTGCTGATATTCAGCTCTTAACAACCGCAGGGGAAAAAAGCCATGCATAAGTCTGTAATAAAAAGCAAAATCTAAAGTTACAATTTCTAATTCTCCATCCAGCAGGACTAGGAGAATCAGAAAGAGTATGTAACAGGTGACCTGCTTGGAGCTCAAACAGTGTTTTCATTAGACATTCATGTTAAACAAACTTCAACCTCTGACAAAATGGAAGTCAAACAGAAAGGACATTAACACTTTCCTATCAGTCCTTCAGGAACAAACCTAGACATGCTCAGCCTAGCTAATGGGATCATGCTGTGAGGCAGATAGGAACTTCCATGCTTCGATAACGTCTCCATTGTGTGAGTGGGTGAGCGGTGATAGAGGGGACAGTGAGTGAGAGCTGTGCCCACGACAAAGCACCTTTTCTTATCGATAATTGCTTGGCAACAGTAAATCAGCTACCTGATAATTTGATGATTACTCTAGCAAGCCCTTAAACATCTCTATCAATGCTGAATTGTGATTATATCTCTAAGCAAATTACAAGCGCACTGAGCACAGGGGCATATTAATCCAATTAAGCATCCATTGGCCTTATTTCCCTCTCTCATTCTCTCTCTCTCTCTCTATCTTTTTTTTTGTTAATTAAGTAACATTTGATAGGCGTCAAAATGAGATCAAGTATAATTTTATACACATCAAAGCACTAGTTTATAGTTTGGTGCTGATGGAGCATTAAACCATCACCAGGGTACATACACTGTACTATTAGGGTCATTTTGTTTTTTCTTGGTGCTGTAGCACAGCGGTCCCCAACCCCCGGGCCTCGGAACGGTACCGGTCCGTGAGTCGTTTGGTACCGGGCCGCGAGAGTTGAGGCTCAGATGTGAAATGTATGGTTTTCAGGGTTTTTATCGGTTTTCAGCGTTATTTTGTTATCGTTTTGATCGTTAACTCTGTTTTCCTGGGTCTTTTCAAGTGTGTTATGAATAAATCTTCTTTTTTTCGGTACCGGTACTAGTTTTATTTTGTTGTATTTATCCGCGACACATTAAAGGCTGGTCCGTGAAAAATATTGTCGGGCATAAACCGGACCGCTGCTGTAGCACACTGGAGCTTTGTAGTGTCTATATAAAAAAATCAAACTTGTTGAAATTGTAATTCTCCTGGTACACCGCCCTAAAGATCAAAGGGGCCAACAGTCTCGCACTGTTGACCCTTACTTGGAGTGTCACAGACTCTCACGGTTGACCAGCTGCAGAAAGTACAATTTAGGCTTTACAGCATTTCTTGCAAGCTTCAAAGAACATGTCCAGTCCTGCAAAGACAGATGTGAAAAATGCCCACGATTAAGATCCAGAACTTATTTTTAGTCCTACGTGAAACAACGTCAGCTACACTATGGAGTATATTCAAATACTGTTGCTCAAAAATAAAGGGAAGTTTAAAATCTGCTGTGTACCCCTGAGTGTACCTTTTGACTGGTACCATGCCAAGATGGATGATGAATGTTAACTCTCCATCAAAGGTAATGTGACTGTCCCTGATGGGCTGAGACAAATGCAACCATATGACAGAAGGAAGATGCTGAAAAATGACCAAACTTCAGTCAAGAGAACATCTGAGATGATCCATCCACAACACGAGGTTAGTCATTGATATGCTGCTGTGCGCTCTGGATGATTCTGAACTGAAATCTTAGTTCGCCTCTGATTGATTCTTCGTGTGTGGCAAACTGTGAGCCAATGGGCTGTAGCTACATTGTAAGGTTTTAAAAACTGAGCTTAAAGGGACACTGCACATGAGTAGTGCTAATGGAAAGCCAGAGAGGCTGACAATGACCATAGATTGTTTTTAGAGGCTTCTTCATATCAAATAAAAGAAGATAGAAATTAAAAAGACATCAGTAAGAACTAGGATCCAAAAGCAGGGTTGATACCTGATTTCCTGAAGAGTTGTTCTTAATTACCTGTAACTGCTGTAGTACATTTAAAAACACTTACGACACAATGTTATAAGAATGTTATTTTAAATTTAGACGTATGGAAGTTTGCTTTTGTTTCTTTTGTGCTGTTAAGTCATTTTTAATGCATCAGCTAATTTGAGAATGGGCTTGAAGATGATACCCTCACCCTTAAGGACTTTAACTGATCTTGTTACTATCTGCGATAACATTGGTCACCTTTCTCACTCACTATGTGCTAACAGACCTCTCCGCATTGAATCATACTTGTTATTAATCTCTGTCTCTCTTCCACAGCATGTCTTTTATCCTGTCTTCCTTCTCTCACCCCAACTGGTCGCAGCAGATGGCCCCGCCCCTCCCTGAGCCTGGTTCTGTTGGAGGTTCCTTCCTGCAAAAGGGAGTTTTTCCTTCCCACTGTCGCCAAAGTGCTTGCTCATAGGGGGTCATATGATTGTTGGGTTTTTCTCTGTATGTATTATTGTAGGGTCTACCTTACAAAATAAAGTGCCTTGAGGCGACTGGTGTTGTGATTTGCCGCTGTATAAATAAAACTGAATTGAATTGAAAATTGATACTGTCAACAGCTTGGTATAAATTAAATAATAATGAAGTAATGTTAGACAAACCAAGCACAGTTTATCTAATGTTTGCTACACCTGACAGCACACATTGCCTCTTTAATGTCTAAATGCTTTTCTATCCTCTCTTTGTGAAACCAGCTCAAGGTTTTGGTGTCACACTGAGACCTTCCATCTAGAGACACCTTTTTGAATAAGCATTAAACATGCATATGAGGAGAAATATCTGTGTGAGATGAGAAAAAGATTTCCACATGCAAGGCAGCCACAAGGCAGCAGTGGTTTAAATCGATGTCATGAGTATCAAGTTATTCTTGACTGGAGAGACATGCTCTCTTGCTCTTACTGTTAAATTGCTAGTGCTATAGATTTCCTTGCCTACAGCTAAAACCATCAGCTAAAGAACAAAACCCGAGAAAGTTCTCTAGGTGCTGTCAGAAACCATTTTTGGAGACAGAGAGAAAAAAAGATCCAGTGCCTGAGCACAGATAGAAGTCGAAAAAAACATCTGGGCTCCATATATGGAAAGAAATGAATTACTGCAGGAACAAACTGACCTTCACTGCCTGATAAATCAGTATATTGTATCACGGTTAACAGATTTTCGTAATTTAACAATAGTAACTAATACTTTTAACATGCTCTTTGAAGACTGTTTTTTGGCTGATGCAACAACTTATAAAAGATAAATGTAGCAACAGAGTTTCCATAAAAGAATTCTTTTAGACACTACTCCTACCCCGTTTCCAACAGACTAAAATGAAACGTTAAAACGATGACATTTTATTAAGCAGATGTCAGCAGCAACAGCAGCTCTTATCAGTTTCATATTTGTACATATAACAGTGCAAACTTATGGTTATCTGTGTTGACAGCAAAGATAAACCACTGGAGCGTGCGGCCAGGCAGAGTTTTGTGACTTACAGCGGACTTCCAGGTACATGTGCCGGGCGTCCTGGCCGATGGAGTTGCTGGCGGTGCAGAGGTACTGTCCAGCATATGTAAACTGGACATTTTTCAAGGTGAGAGAGGACACCCGTGCATGACTGCGCACCACCACATTTCTATCAAGGCTCTATAAAGAAGAAGAGAAAGAAATTATTCTCACTTATAAACAGGTAGTTTTATATAAAACAGGGCTAAAGGGTCAGTCTGTATTTGTTGTTTTGCTAGCGCAAATGGGACAAATGAGTAGAAGATAAAGTGGGAACTATAAACTGAGAAAGCAAGAGTTAAAAAAAAGAAAAAAAATGTGACGACTGACTGACAGGTGAGCCATGTGAACTGCAGTGCAGAAATACCACAAGAACAGCGGGATGGAGACAACATAAAAGCTACAACTGCAATGAACTCTTCTGAGAGAGAATTTAGTATTCCTTGGATGCTATTAGCTGATAAGGCTAAATTTATTCTATGTTTTTTTTTGTTTGTGTGAAGTGAGTGCCACAGGAGCAAACAAATCCTTCCTTTAAATCCTAAAAAAAATAACGTTAGTTATAAAAATCTTACAAATATGCTGCTAAAATTTATTCTTTTCTCATATATATATATATATATAAACAGCAACAGACTGGACATCCTGGCCTCTGAAAAACTATTGCTGGGATAACTATTAAACCAGCGTCAGAGCCCTGGCTAATAACCTGCAAACTCGATTGCTGTCCTTACCATTTAGCAGTCTGGTTGCAGGGTTACAGGCAGTCTAATTGCACTTGGAACAGTATAACTGCACTTTTAACAAACAGCTTGTTAAATCTGGTTTGTATTTGTATTAAGAGATCACATTTATTAGCCTGCCTACTGAGCTAATACTGCTATTCCAAGCATGTGTTATGCCTTACTTAGAGTGATCTCTTAACAGCTGTGCAGCTGACATCAAAAGTGGCCCAACGACCTCATTTGTTTTTTTTAACAAATGCAGTGGATCCTAGCTTCTCTCTGTTGTGCATGTAACCTGATGCAAATACAAGCCCAAAGCAGAGGGGGGGCTTCAAGTTCTGCACCGTTTTTGCGAAGACAAAAAGTATATTTGTTTTGAAATCGCATGGTGAAAGTCAGTAGGTGAAAAAAACAACATCGGTAATAAAGAGAAGCCCTATGAAATGATTAATAAAACTGCAAGCCTATAAAACCCATGGCTGTTAAAAAAACCTGTAACAGTTTATCTTCCCTTTGGGGGACACAGGCGACACAAAAAGGAGATATACATCTTCGTTCTAGGTGCCATAGTATTTGCTTTTTATTTTAGGCATTCTAGCTAGAGCTTCGGCGTGCAAAGCTCTGGCCGGTAAACTAGAATATAGATGTAGTATATAACCGAGTCATATTTGTTGTGTAAGTATTACGTCAAAAACAGCTTTTCTTTGCAGAGCAGGGTGACGCAGATGTGGCAGAAATATTTCTGCTGTTTACGGAAGATCTGAGGGAGTGTCCTGGAACATTTTGAAAGGGCAGCATTAATCTTGTCTTACTGCAGTAACACAGGAAAGAGCTGTACTGGGTACACTGGTGGAATATAAACAGGAAAAAAGGTTAATAGAGAATAATGCTTTAATGATACAGCACAGGTAGCAGGGAGAGGGGAGACCTTTGAACAGGATTCATTCATTAACCAAATCATTTTAATTACAAAAATGAATTATGGTGGTAGACTTGTAAGGCGATGTATGGACAGGATTTTTTCAGTGTCTTGTATTTTGCAGTCACTGCTGATTTGATCTGCAGAGCAAATCTTTGTACACGTGTTTTGCTTGTCGTACATTCTGTCCGGCAAGTGTTACATGAAGAGGGAGACTGTCAGGCATAACATGCACAGGCTCTGTCTGTGTATTCATTAGATGTAGATCTGCTATTCTCAGCAATCACGGTGCAAGAGCCATTTATGCTTTATCTTCCCAAAATACTAGCTCAATAAAACGATGTTAGCGCTGTATTAATAACATGCTGAAATTTTATAACCACCTCCTCCTTTGAAAAAAATGAGGCAGTTTAGGCAGCTAAAAATAGAACTTTTTAACAAAGCAGATGTCGGCGAGCTGAGCCAACAGTTTAAAAAAATGAACTCTGCTACATCAAGAATTCAGCTCATGAGTAACTGTCTCCCAATTTGGTATCAGGATCCTTTAACACAACGTGGCACATGAAGATATATATTTGTGGAGAACACCTGACGGACAGGACAAACCTGTGCCTCCTCCAAAAATTTAACTTTGAAACTACTGGGAGTGGTCCTTGTCAACTTTAATTTCTAGAATGTTGATTTATGGAGCACCCTGATGGCCCAGGGGTTTAAGGAACAGAACATGAATATACAAAGGGGTAGGCTATTCA
Source organism: Diplotaxodon limnothrissa (assembly GCF_057381915.1). Taxonomy (NCBI): domain Eukaryota; kingdom Metazoa; phylum Chordata; class Actinopteri; order Cichliformes; family Cichlidae; genus Diplotaxodon; species Diplotaxodon limnothrissa. The sequence goes on from NC_140605.1 coordinate 27,981,036, forward strand.
TACTTTTAATCCAGCCTGGGACTTGTGTTGCTTGCTTATCATTCCCCATCTATTTCTGTCCTTAATTCTTTTAATTTCTCCACTGTCAAATCTTTCATCAAGGAGAAGTATACCAAGAAAAGTAAGTGCAATTTCTCTACTTGGCATTCTCAAGCACTCCAAAGTGTTGAGGCGGGAAAAAGGTTACGATTTTAAGACAACGGTTAATTTAAGGAGACGGGTAACTAAAGGCAAGTGGTAAATAGAGTTCTATTAAACCATTTCCTTTATCTATAATTGTCTTTACTTAACATGCATCGAGTTGCTAAAAGAAAAACAAGCAGTCAACAACATGGTCATATGATCTTCTTATGAGTTGAAAATCAGTCAGTAGGCAGGTTATAATAATCAGACTTTTATCTGGTTTAAGTGTCAAACTGTCTTCCAAAGTGCACTTCTTAATGAAATAAAGATAAAGTGAAAAGGCTTTGCTGTTGTCCTTAGCATAATTTCACCTTTCATGTTCGATTGTCTTCTATGACTAATTGTTTAATGACTGCTTTTTAGGGTTGCTGATTAACACCTGTCAGCTCGGTTCACCTAACGTCCAATGAAAGCAAGGCCGACGCTATTACTGAAGATCTGTTCGATCCATTCTGTGCCGCAATAAGTACATTCGCTGACAGCTGACTTTCTGTGTGGGCCTACAAGAAAAATATTTAATGGGCTCGTTTGTTCACATCTAACTCTATGGCTTTATTCTTGGAATTTATTGAAGTAGTCTGCATGATTCACAGTTCAAAGTACCTGGGCCTAGGTGCAGCCCCTCAGTCTAAAACAGGCAAATGTAGATCCCTTACTCCTCCCTTTAGGATAGCTTTCTTCATATAGGTCTTTGCATAGGTCTGTCGTAAGGAATAGCTGCTCTCATTGACATCATACAAAGCCAAAAAAAAGCTTCTTTCAACTGAGATGCAGTCTTTAGCCTTACCTCTTTGCTCACATGTATTCCTACATAAGCAAGCAAGCAAAAGCATCAGTAAATCACTAGAACAAAGTAATAGCAACAATAAAAACACCAAAGAAGTAGTCTTTAATTGAACTTCTGTAATGAAGTGCACAGTCAAGGATGTCAAGTACTGAAAAATCTGTAGTGACCCTTGGATTAGACTGGGCTCAGAGAGGTAAGAAAAAATGTGAAAGTGCTCCCGCTAAAACATAAAAGCATAGGTCACAGCAGTAGATCCATAAAACGCAACTTAAAACCCAGTCAACAGCCCAACAAGGTGACGTGATTATTGTCACATGCTGGGATAAGGCTATGTTAAACAGGCGTGTGGGAAAAAACTTTGCAGCATTACATCAGCAGGAAATGAGTGCTATGACTGATTGAAGCACGTTATTGAAGCCAGTTAGGACAAACTTGTCAAAACTCTGAATCTGTGTGTTATGGATGCTGAATATGACAGTTAATTCTTAGCTTGGTTCCTTGTCACAGTGGTGAGTGAAGTGAGCTGATTGTACTGTGTCAGTTCTATCCAAAGGTAGTAATTGTTTTTGCAGCAGGCCAAGAGTTTGCATGTTTTTCTTTTGTGCCAAACAACAGAACAGGAAGCTCAAGTGCTTTGGGATTTTTTAAAAATGCAAACACACTTGGCATCCTTAAGCTTACCCTGTAAAAATGCTTGTTAATGCCATTCTAAGAGTTCTACCTAAACATGAGCCTTAAAAGTGGACAATGCAAACAGAATTCTGTCAACCTTCTTTGTATTAGAGGTTGAAAAAAAACCTCTCAAATCCTGGAGAAACAAAATCAAAACTCTCTACTTGGCTACATATGATCAGGGGCAAGGAAGACTTTTTTTCCCATTTGGGTGAGCTGACCTAGTGAGACCACAGTATAAATGAGGCCCCAAGGTGACTGAATGAGGCAGCTACTTCAGTGCACAGTTGAAACAAAAACATGCAGGCCCCTGGCCCATGACAGAAGGCTACACCATTAAAATCCATTCTGTTATTTGCTAGAGTTTGGTGAGTTAGAGTTAGTTTGCTCACAGCAGAGCAGACAGTGTGTTTTTTTTGGGTGTCCAGCTGCTGATCAATCAACAATACAGGATTCATCTTTTTTTCATGCAAAGTCTGAGCATTCACCACACTGTGCAGCAGGAAACAAAGAATGGAGCTACTTGGTCTACACCAAGATGCCTGCGTCTCACATGGAAATTTGTTGACAAAAATAAACAGTGATAAACTAATGGAGCAAGTCTAAATGCATACTGGAACTAAATGTATTAAATGAACTGTACTACGTGGCTATTAGTCTACACATTAAGCGCAAAACTAAATATGGTGCATATTAAATGTGGGCTGAGTGATAACACTTCTGCTCTGCAAACAAAAACAAAAAAAGGTGGTGGGGGTAAAAGTGGTAGTCTATGATGCAAGTCTGGGCTAGTACATCTAGAATCAGGCTACGATATTTGGTAGCCATACCTCGTATGTGTCTGGTCGAGTCCAAGAGGCCTAGAGAGGACAGAAGCAAAGAGGCAAAGACAAACAGCGACACAGTGGAACAAAGTGAGCTTTTGGAAATGACCCACATAGAACGAATGCAGACTGGCTTCAATGTGCAATGACTGAATCTTTTAAATACCGTTCCATGGTTTTGTTTTAGATTGTTAAAGCAAACTCAAGCAAATACATTGTTGCCAATTAATTTCCAGAATATCTACAAGCGCGTTTTCTCCGTTCTTGGTAGTTTCTGGTTTTTATCTGTCTTTTAAATGCTATCAATCATAGTTTACTTTGTTTTTGCAACGCACAACATGTTAAAGATGGAAGTAGCCTCTAGGCATGAAGAGGTAAGCAGATTGCACATAATGACTTCAGTAAGCACTGTCCTTAATAAGAAATGCTCATAAAATATTCACATTTTGAGTAAAATAGGTAACAGAGGAATGAGGGATTAAAGGTGTAGCTACTTGTGGGAGAAAAGTTAAAAACGCATGAACGTGTATCCTCATTTTCTCAGATTACTTCTTGCTTAATCATATGTGATTCCAAAAATGCCAAATGGGAACAGCCAAATACTCAAAATGGGACTTAATAAACCAGTGGCTGACATCAGAGTGGTAAAGACCTTAGGCGCTCTTTTATAAACCATCTAAGATTTCTGCATTTGTATTAAATCGGTGATGCCATCTTGCAGTAATGTAACTAGAATTTAAAAAAAGATAGAATACCAAATGCAAATATCAAGGGTAGTTACCGATTTGCCTTTCAGGCAAACAGCCGTGATTTTTTACAAGATTTCTAGAAGCGGGACTTGGCACTGTTCTGATGTTGTTTATGAAAACTACAGATTGGATTCAGCTGAATAATTTCATTCAAAGCTTTATTTATTATAATTAAACAATTAAGACCAATGATGTCATAAATAGATTATATCCCTCTGTTGATGTATTAAAGGCTAGCTGAACATTTGGCATTGTCTAGTTCAAGGTTTTCTTGATGTGAAAATGACTGTTATGATGAGGGCCAGGCTTTCCAACTTGGCAATCAAGGAAGTAACAGAAATGGTCAAAATGCCAAACTCGAGCACATTTTCCTAGAGCTGCATGGGGCCAGTTATTAATTAATGTACTCTAATAAGAGAGAATTTGGAGGCACACTAAGGAAAACAAGGCACTGCAACTAATTATACAAGAACCACTACCGGCACCTAGGGACTTTGTTTCCTAATCAGCACATTTTCTCATCATGGCTTACAGTATGTATCTTGATTAACTCATTCATGTAAGTACAGAACATTGACTTCCACCACTTATCCTCTATTAATATAAACTACGTACAGATTCCTATCATGTGGTATAAACGTTCAAACCACAAAGACCTTCAGCTGAACTGAGATGATGTCTTAATCATACATTACACAATGACGCCATTAGCTGTGTTTTTCTCAAGCCAGTAATATTCAAAAGAAGAAGCCGAAGACAGAAAAATTCCTGTTCTGTCATTGCACATCATTATGAATATGTCTGTGCTCTCGTACCCTGGCTGGTATGAATGTAGAACTAGAATGTGAATGGAAGACAGAGCGTGGCAAACAGGAAAGTAATGATGAATGAAGATCCAATGAAAATTAGTGACAGCTATTACCAAATGATCAGCGGGATTTTCTGACTACAGCAACATTAAATCAAAATGTATCTGACAGTGATAGATAGGGAGGAGAGGGATGATAACAGCCTGTGAATAGAAGACATTCAGTGGCAACTGTGAATACGACATGCAAGTCCTGTCTTGCAGGTGGAAGATTACATTCAGAAAGTCGCAATACAGTCACGGCTGCCGCAGCTGATTGGCAGTGATGAATTGCACAGTTAATAGGAAAATATGAGAATATTTTAACTGACTCAAATGTACAGACTGATCATTTTCCAGCACAACCGGAGTGGTGAACGGATAATTTGCACAAGTTTGCCATTAAGTCTAAAATAAAATCCGTCTCAGTTTAAGAACAACTTAACGAGATGTCTGCATTACAAGAACTGAATAAATAACACATTCTTCTTTAGTACAATGTTGTTCAGAAACAACAATATCCTACAGTTTTTTCCATTCTTAAAGACCTCATAGTTCCATATCCCCCCCCCCATTATAACACTTTGCTCTTGGATTGAAGGCTTACTTCATAGGATATAAAAGTAGAGTGGGAGCTTCAGCTGCAGGCCCCTCGTCTGTCGAACCAGCTCCCAGCTTAAATTTTGGACACACACTGTGTAAACTTCTAAATTAAATTTAAAAAGTAAAGCTTAAAACGTTCCGTTTTTGATAAAGCTTAACTATTAGGACTCAAGTGTTTCTTGTTTGCATCTAATCATTAGTTATTATTAATCTCTGGCTCTCTTGCACAGTGTGTCTTTTGTCCCATGTCTCTCCCCAGTCGTAGCAGATGGCTGCCCCCTCCCTGAGCCTGGTTCTGGAGTTTTCTTCCTGCTAAAAATGAGTTTTTCCTTCCCACTGCCACTAAGTGCTCGCTCATATGGGGTCATCTGAATGCTGGAGCTTTCACTCTATTACTGTGGGGTAATAGATAAATAATGATAAAAAGCACCTTGAAGTGACTGTCGGGATTCGGTGCATTATAAATAAAACTGAATTGATTTAAATCATCCTGCTGCTGTAAATATAACTGCCACATTTGGTGCACAGTCTCACAATAATGTTATATTTTCTCCAATTAGCCGTCTGAATGCTTAAACAACTGTATCAACGATATTTACAATTATTAGTATAGAGAATGTTTACAATATGACTAGAAGAGAGTTTGTCAGACAGTCATTACCATGGTCTTTTTAGTTTTATATTATTCCACCAAAAATCAATAGTTCATTTCACAGAGATATATTTAATGTGAAAATGAGCTACATGGTAACTTTCAGACATAATTCATCACAATGCACCAGCTGACAGAGCATGTTAAATGAAGTAGGCCAGCATGGCCCAAAATACTGTGCAGCTGACTCTCTTATGCCCTGTGGGAAATAACAGGACAGGTGCTTTCATTGCATTTACAGTGTGTAGCTCCAAGAGTAGTTCTTCTATTGTTCTTACACACCTGTGTCATTTGAAACATTTGAAGAACAACTGTGTCTGCTATGGCAGGACAACAAACACTGTTGAACTATTTTTGTGTGGGAACATATTTCACAGGAGTTACAATACCTCTCAACAGTCAAACAAAAAATGGACTCAGGGTTTTCATGCTAAATGCTGCTTGTAGTGACAGGGTACAGCTTATCTTATGCCTAATTAAATGCCAGCATATTGTTGGCAGGAACAAGTTTTATGCCAAATTGTGCTTTTTTCCTGTTATTCCACAGCAAATGTCCCGAGGCCAGCAACCAGTCTGCAACCCAGCTGTTCTGTGTATCAGGGAAATATGCAGTGTCCAACTTTAGTGCTTTTAGAAGTAATATAAACATGTGGCAGTATGTAACGCAAGCTGAATCACAAACCAGTGCATGAAATGTTTTTCCCGAATCCAAAAACCTGGTGGAGGCAGCGAGGTAATTATCTTAATACTGTTTACTGCATTCACAGAAAATTACCCCTCTGAAGTGACTAATCTGTTTGCTGCTAGCACCATGTGCATTGTCAGAATAGACCGTTCAGATGGATTTTTCAAAATTATACAATTTTAATGAGCTGATAAGAGCATAACAATAGACTTCGGATGAGACTCTCTCACTAGGCTGGCAACTGCCAGAATGCTGTGACCACTGCAATGGAGAAAATAAGGAAAGGAATGGTGTTCATAGCTTACACATCCTAAGAAGCCGTTTACCATATCCTATAAGCAAAGCTTTAATCCAGCGTTATCTCCAGTGCTCCTGAAGGACATGAAGAGGAAAAACTAGGATATACGCCAAAGCATGACAAAGATGCATAACCCTTATGTGGCTGCTTTACTCATATCGTGTTCATCCTGGGAAAAAAGTGCCCACTCGTTCCCAAAGTGGATTATCACAGTAGTTTGCCAGAGTGGCATAACTGGAATCACAACAATCTGATTCATAGCAATAATTAAGCTAATGCCAATTAAATCATTTTCACTTTGTTTTTTAAACTCTTGTTTGATTTCCTGTGAATTTTAAAAGAGCACTTTTTATAGTAAATTCACAAAAAAAGGAAAGAAATTTCCATTAAAAGCCAATGAATAAAAGATGTAGCGTGTCAGATGCGCTGTTAAAAACATGTGGGGAGACATAAGAAGTCTGCACTCTCTCTCCTCTATCAGTCACAATGTAAATGTACAAAAGCATTAAAGCAACTCGGGCTGTATAAGACAAGGCTGTCAAAAGTTCAGAGAGATCGTGAAGCAACATCAAAACCTCATTGTGCAAAGTTCAAACTCATGTAACAATGAGAAATGTACGAAGCACTTTTAGCTGCATTCCCAGCACGTGGGTGGAGTTGAATAGCCAACTGATTAGTTATTAATGCCATGAGATGAAAAGTGACGGAAGTGAAAATAATTGGTGGGATTTCAAGGCTGAATTTAAAAAAATGAAAGTCAGTGAATGGCTGACAAAATTCCTTAAAAATGTCCATGTGAGTTTTTGAAAATTGAAATTGAAGCCTTTTTCTGAAAATTGTATTTAATAACAGCTGCCAACAAATCTGGAGAGCATGTGCTGTATTGTATATTACAGTGCAGGTCATAATATGTAAGTGGTACAAATTATGTGGAGGCTCTGTTCTAGCTTTCATCCACTTTATCTTTTCTAAATGACATTTTTTTTTAATTTGTTGTTTGCCATGTTGTTCCTTAAGAGCAGAAACGTTTTAGGCAAATTTCTCAAACAACTGTAGTTTTATTTTTTGGTACCTCTCTGTCATTAGCACCCCTTTTCCTAAAAACACTGGCTTTTTAAAACACTTCTATTAACTGGAAAAAAATGGTTTCTGGTGCATGACCACACAGCAACTCTACCTGTTCTCCTTCAGTGAAGACCTTGTTTCCAAAACTCCAGGAAATTGTAGGTGTTGGGTCACCGGAAGCCTGACATGTCAGGGTGACTTGATCATCAAACTCCGAAGCAGTTTGGTTACTCAAGTAGGTAATGTTGGGTTGGACTAGAAGCAGGACAGAAACTGTTATTAGAATTGGTTTTCTAGACACATAAATGTGGGTTCCTTCTCCAACGAGAGTCAGCGGGGCAATTTCAAATATTTAAACTGTTTCTTTATTCTTTTTTAAACAGCTAATAGATGCTTGACATTTATCAACAGCTATTACCACTAATCCACCTGCCTTTTTTCTATTAACTGGGTTTGATAGTAGAGGTGGAAAAATTCTTAGGTTCAAATCACCACATAAACTCATCAGCTGCTGACAGATGAATATATGCGATCAAATGATCACGTCACTGTGAATGACACATTTGACATGGCCATTTGATCCATGGCTGATAGAGACGTTTCAGTATTACTGTGGCAAGGAATACAGAGTGGTTTCATACCCCACTGAGTTATAACAGAGCCACAGGACTACATAATTTCCTCATAAAGAGATACTGCACTTTATGTTTCACAGCTGCGTAAGGATACGAGTGTGCAGCAAAGTGCACAAAGTACAACAAAGAAATGTCAGAGATGATACAAAAAAACCAGCTGCCGTGTTCTTTATGCTAAGCAAACCATCAGCAAATGGAGTCATTTTCTTACCAAACACGCTTAGGCTGACTTCCTCCGCTTTCTCTCCCGCCTTGTTCTTGGCGATGCACGTGTAATCTCCTTCATCCACTTTGGTGACATGTTTTATTAACAATTCTGAACCATCCTCATTGAGGCTGTACTTATCGCCGTCTTCAAGGACAACGCCGTTACTGTAGCAAGGGGGAAAAAAGAGGAAAAGAGAAGTGTCCGCGTCACATGTATTTACTTGCACAACTTGAGGAGCCTACGAATAATTTTCTAAACTCACTGACAAAGAACTGTTGGGGTTTTATCTACTGAAGCAAGCAGCTCGCAGACAACAAAGCCTCGCAGACCAAAAAACGCTGTCCTGTGCTCAGTGCTTCTAAGAACACCTCCAACATTGCCTCAGATTCTGTTTGCCTTTGGTCTCCTTCAGCCTTGTTTTTAAGAAGGTCATACACCGATTGTATGATGACGATGCTTCTTTTAGATTTCAGAAAACACTCCTACTCTCAGGAGCCAAACTTTCACTTGAGGTTAGAATCTCTCTCTTTTTCTTTTTTCTTTTGTAGTGAATTAAGTGTTCGTAGACCTGGAGTAGCAGCATTGCTCCAGCAGCCAGACAGTGAATGACAGGCCTGTCAGCGACTAGAACAAATAGAGCTTTACCCCTATGTTTTTTTCACCACCTCATACATCTATCCTCCCAACAACCTTCCTGTCCATCTTAACCCTCTTCTAGCCAGGGCCTGCTTCTTCCTCAGGATCACACATTAGATCTGCTGCATGAAAGACAGCTGTGAGCGGGATTTGAGTTCAGTCGTCTTATTTACTCATGCAGCAGCAATCATGCTTTGTCTAAAGGTTTCTCCTCACTGCTGCATTCAGACATGAATGATGCACCAAGAATATTAACGTGCACTGAGCAAACAGCTGCATGAAGAAAAAAAACACGTTCGGGCTGACGTCCTTGATTTCGTCTCCCGAAAGCATACATTTGCACAAGTCGGTGGTCGTCAAACAAAAATATCCTATTCCAGCACGCACATGCTTGGTGTATTGGTAAGTTAATGTTTAAAATCATTACTAACTCAGTAAACCTCCTCTTTAATCAACAGAACTTACTTAATTAAACACATTTCAGGTACCAATTTTTGAACTACTACCAATTAGCGGTTGCTAAGATGCATATGCACCTTGTTCTCACTTTGGTTTATTCTGCTTGTTGACCTATTCATAATCCCTATAAATATATATTAACAAGTGTCATGTAAAAATTAACTTTATCAAAAGCAAGCCTGCATGAAAGGAGTCAGGGACAGAAGAATAAAGGGGACTGACTGGTAAGCTATGAACAGCAAAGTCACAAATCTGGTCTGGTCACGCTACTGTATGCAGAGATGTATTATTTCCTTATTATTACTGTGTCCAGCAGCTGGAGAGCTGGAGAAAAAACAACAGAGATACCCCGACAGCTGCCTCGGGTAGCGCACATCCTGCTAAAGAGTAGCCTCGAACTTATAAAAATGTCCCCGTTAAATTGATGCTCCTTGCTGCACAAAAGATAAAAAACCCCGAGGTCCTTTTTGATTAGGAATGTTTGTAACTAATTGAACTGACCTGTAAATATAAATTGCAGCCATTAGCGTAGCATAACAAATTCCTAATTGCCATGGAATGAAGTTTCAGGAAGACTAATTTTATGCAGATGTAGCTCCATCCTATCAACCCTTTATCTAGTAAGAGGCAAAAACACATGACTCATTTACCCTTTTACTGTGGATGTTATTACAAGGATTTTGATCATTGAGGTAAAAAGCCATCAGAATATCTCTCCATATCATTGTGTCATAAAATGGACTGCTGAAGTGAAAAAGCAAAAGGTAACAGTATATAAATCTCCCGCTCGCTAATGAATACTAATGAGTGTGACTTATAATGAGTTTCTATTGAAAAGCTGGAATTAATAAAAGCCCTCTATGTGCTTTAAGTACTAGTACACTGTATAGTGCATAGTTTGTCTTCCATTGCTCTGCTGCAAATATCATTCATCTCAGCTTAATCTTATCAGGCTGCTTTTACCTGCTTGGCAGATTGCCACTTAGGGGGGTGGGGGGGGGGGGGGGGTCATTTGTATTGACGTCAGTGTTTCTTTTTGGTTTGTCGTTGAAGTTTTGGACCTGAGAAGGATTACTGTGCACCAAGAATAACAGTTTGTAATTCATAATTATTCATTTCATTGCTCTAACTAATATTGCTTGTTTCGAGGTCAAGAACAAGAGGATCTGAAGATGAAAAAAAGAATAAATAAAATGCTTCATTTTTTGTGGAAGCTCAAAATTTCTCCTGACGTGATCCGGGGTAAATCTGAACTCTGCTCGTCACAACAGCCAGATAACAAGATTGAATGACGTACTGTGCCCAAGTCACGGTGGGTTCCGGGAAGCCATCTGCATCACAAGCCAGTAAAGCTGATTTACCAACGTCTGCTGTAGCGTTGACTTCTGGGTGCCTGACACGGATGCTGGGAAGCACTGAAAAAGATACAAGATTAATTTGAATTTCAAGTAACTAATGTGTATTTATAAATTATATTTAAAGAGGTTTAATCTAGATATGTAGATTCAAAACCTATAAATGATTTTATTACTTCTTTTTGCACATTCCATATAAAATTAACCAAACACTGAAAAAACGTTCACAAAAAAAAAAAAACCTTTTTGGTTTGACTTGTTTTAAACAACTACCGAACCCACATGGGGATAATGTAATTGTAGTAAAGTTTATCCAAAATGCACTTCAAGTTTCCTCCATTGAGTCGTGATAAAACAGACTGGATGTTTCAACATAGCTGAAATGAACATATTTCACACACATATAACGATATTTCCCATAGTTACACGTCTATTTCTTAATTTAGTCAAAGGGTTCGAAAATAAAAATGCAATTATCCCTGAAAATCTACAGAGTAGCTTTTAAGAAGTGATATTTCCTCAAGAAAATTGCCCAAAATCATTTTTTTAAATAGATTTTTCAAAATTCTTCATCCTGATAGTTAAAGGACTTTGATATTTAAAAGCAATTTGGGGATAATGTTGCTACTAAAGGTCAGAGCATCTGCAACATTTTCTGAGAAATCCACAAATTTAAAACCAATTTCTCGTCATTCTGGTCTGTAGTTGTTTGAATGTGTTTCTCTAAACCAGAAACTTGAAAAAGATGGCTAGATGATCTGACTAACTATCTAACTATCATTGGAGCAACAAAAAAGATTTAAGGGTTTTAGAGCCATCTGGCTCATTACTGAACCCTGCTCTGTTAAGCCACACATCGATAAACAGCAGGGCAGGCAGAGCATAGAAGGTGGTGTATACACTGCTTACCGTTAACAATGACCTTCATAGTCTTGAAGTCAATTTCTCCCCTGGCCATGACACGAGCCTCACAAGTGTAGTTGCCCTCATCTGTCTTTTTAATGCTGCGGATCTGCAGGTGGCCATTATCCATGATCTTAAATCGAACTACAAAAAAAGGAAAAAAGAACAAAGGTTCGAGATTGTGAAGATTACATTCTCAACAAAACAGTGGAACAAAAGAAACGTGATTTAATAAGTCTTCTATGAATTAAGAGATGATCAGTTGGGGCAAGATTGAGAAAATCCTTCCTGGTAATCAAATTATTAGATGAGAGAGCTTCATGACTCTCTGGCTACAGTAAACATATTTTATCAATGTTTTAATCAAACCCAGATCCTTGACAAACAGTTGCAGCTCTAATTAAACAATGCACAGTAACACAGCGAGCTGTCTTAACAGAAACCTGGTGTTATTTTTCACACATTATTGAGAAAAACTATCCAGCACTTATTAAAATCCACAATTTACACAGGGGACTCATTAATTTTAGTAATGACTGTTGCCTCAATCAAGTGACGTGTTCTTCCTATCAAGTTTAAGAGTTACACAGTTTACTGAACAAACAATTCCACCTCAGTGACTCCTACCACATCGCACCATCCATGGGAGTGAAACATTTACATAGTGTACAAAAAATAAATGACTGAAATGTTGAAAAGCTTTTAAAGTTTAATCCAGGAGTCTAAAAGTTAAGAAGAAACAACGCTTTTGTTAAACAGCTCTTATTCAGGTCACCGTGACACATTTTACAAGGAAGAGTTGCTGTTGGGATTTTTAACTCTGCAGCTTGCAGCACAGGGTTAGGTCAGCGACTGCACTGAAGAAAATTGCATAAGCAGTTTTTAGTTTTCAGTGTCGGTTACAATTAGTGGCTTTTCCAGTGAAAAACACATTCCTTGACAAGAATCCAAGAACAAAGGCAGGCTTAGCACAACAGTGTGGTGACTCCAGGCTCTCCAGCGGTCACCGAGGGAGGGGTTACTTCAAGGTTAAAATAGTCCCCGGTTCAAGTGTGAAACAAAACCCAGACTCCTGTTTTATGTCCAGCTCCCACACTAGATCCTAGTTTTTCACTGAACTTGCTAAGCCATGGCTGTTTTGGACCAATTTGGTCAATGCTCCTCCCAAGAAGGAAGCTATTGCCAGATTAAATGATTACCAAATATTGTACATGAATTTAGGCCCTCCTCATATTTTTGGGCAGAAGAGACCAAATGCTGAAAAGCTCATAATTTCATTTTACACAGAAGACAGCTTGGATTCACAGCAGCTACATTAGATTAGATTTTTTTGGCAAAGTGTTCAGCAACACTTACAGTTTTATATGTTCGGTATGTGCACGCTCACAGTTTCCTCCACAGCCGAGCTAAACACCTTTGTTCTGTGTGCTTACTGGCAAAGCAGAAATGGTTCAAAACCCAGGACAAACAACAGATAAAGGGATTATAATACAAGAAGAGTTTGAAAAGTTTTTATAGTGTTTTTTGATATACTAATGTGACATATGGATAAAATAGATGTTCAATTACATCAAAGCTACATCTCTGATCGCCCGTGCGCAGTGAGAACGAGACCCAATTGTGTACATCAAACACCTCTAACTCCCGAAACACAAAATTCCTTTACTAAGAAAGAGTTAGAGGTTAAAAATGTTGTTAAAATGTATGTGTGTATTTATAAAGATAAGAGGATCCTGATAGCTGGGGGGGGGGAGGGTCTTTTTTTATGCGTTTCAGGATTTCCTGCTTCCAGTTTTTCTATTGTTGTGGGTTTATGATTATTATTATTGTTCTTGCCTCCCCACTGTTCCTCTGTAATGTGTTTACTATTAGTTGTCTCTTCTGTGTGATTAGGGTTGTTTCCTGCTTTACTTTAACAGTTAATTTTCTCTGGTGTTTCAATTCGGTTTTGAGCCTCTGTTTGTTTGATTTTTCTGCATTACTTTCATCTACATTTCCTTCCTTTGCCGTGTGTGTGATCCGCAATCGCTGTGCAGTGTATAAAGAGCCCTTTCCTTCTCTTTGTTGCATTGCCTGTGTTTTTTATGCTTCTTTTTCTCCTCTCGTGCTGTCTGTTTTCTTCTTTGGATTCATTCTCTGGCTTTTTTGGATTCCATCATTTTTCTTTTAAATCGTCTTTCATTATCTGTTGTTGTTTATATGAAATCATAAGTGATTAAAGCTCGCTTTTTGTTTGAGATCTCTTTCTCGCGGGTCCTAGGTGTGGGTCCTTAAGTCTGCAATCCATACAAAATCAGAGTGAGACATGAGGAGCAATAGTAAGATCTCACCACCCTGAAAGACAGTGGTTCTCAAACTTTTTTTGCTAGGCCCCCCTTTGTTTTACAAGAAAAATGTATTTCATACCTCAAACATTTAGTAAACAATTAAGCAAATACAAGTAAACTGCAATAAATTACAGGTAGTAATAAACAACTCTTTTACGATACGTCCACACCTACATGGGTGTTTTTAAAAACGCAGCTGTTTCTATGCGTTTGGACCTTTCGTCCACACGTAAACGGCGTTTCGAATCACTGAAAACGGAGATGTTTTTTTAAAAACTCCTTTTTGCGTTTACCTGTGGACGAGGAATACAGAGTTCGTCACGCAACGTCAAAGGTATGCGCCTTTTTTCACATCATGCTGTGCGCACGTTATTGTTTACATGAGATGAATTGCAGAATGGCAGATAGAGACAAAATATTGTTACTGTTAATCTGACTATCTTCCGGTTTTACACGCTTACATATACACACGCAGTTACTGTCCCTCCATTTACAAAGGCAGATGCGTCACGGTGCAATTATTTTATATGTAGTTGTTTTTTTCCTCTGTAATAATATTCAACATTGCTAACAATACATTTTTCAAAAAAATGCCTCTCTGTGCAAAATGGGTTTAAAAACATAAACAACTGTGGGATACTGTTTGTCCGTGATTTAAACAGCCCAGCGCTGCTCCCGACGAAGGGAAAACCAATTCTGCAGGGGAGACCTACCTTGGCACTTGTGCAGGTGAAACCAAAGGGAAGATAAGCTTCACCATATTTTCTAGTCTTTGGCTTAGAATGAGGTTGGTTTGGAAACCTATTCAGCTATGCTTCACCTCCTGCTTTGCGTTTGTGTGGGCGCCCCATGCTAGCAGTGTCCACGCGTTTTTTTTTTTTTCCCTTTTCATACCACGCCCCCCCTGCAATGGCTCTGTGCCCCCCCTATGGGGCGGGCCCCACACTTTGGGAAGCTCTGCTGAAAGAGAAGGCATCAAATGTGTCAGGTATGACCTGAAGTCAGAACATGAGATGGAGGTGGTTTGCAAACTGTTTATGCACAGAGCACCAACGATGGTCAGACTTAAGCAACTTTTGCTTTTGTGGCTGAACTTTACTTCATCATTGCCGAAACAGATGCTATGATTACGATTTGCAAAGCAACAAAAAAAATCTGATTCTAAACTAGCAAATCTGGGTAGGTTTTATTACAGGGGTTTTTTTGCTGTTATTGTTGTTAGTGACAGCAGAAGCTTTCTTAGATTACACTTTCCTTCCTTAAAAAAAAACCATGCTGAGTTTTTCAGATTTTTTTTTCCAACTATAGTTTTCCTTTATTTGGCAAAATTAAACTCAGGTGTGCCCTCAGACACATTTTCTAGTGACAATAACCACCTCTTGCTAGGCCTAAAAATACAATTTTCATGTTCACGCATCATCTATGAGGTCTAAAACTACTTTCCAATGGAAAACGGTTGTTTTTGTTCATAGATGATGGACAGCAGGAGAGGGAGATGAGGAATAGTGTGGCAAATTGATCGGAAAGCATGAACTGGCAAACAGCATTGGCAGGGAGGTAAGGTGGCTGCTCACAGAGTTAAGAAGATGGAATGGAAAGGCAGGTTGGATGTGAGAAAGCAGCTAAGCAGTGGGGTGTTTTTTCCCCTCTTTTTCTTTTTCTTTTTTTTTGAACAGACTCACCATCTTTGGCAGGTTGGATCTTGGAGCCCTTGTGCTTCCAAATAATAGTGGGTGGTGGTGAACTGACAACATCACAGACTATGTCAGCATCCTCACCCTCGATGAACTCCTGCGGGTTGGAAGTACTCTTGAACGTGATCTTTTCTGTGGGGGAATGGACATATTACACATTTTTATATGTATTAACACAGAGAGTGACATTTGTAAAGGTGAAAACTTACACATTTTCAATTTCAGTGGTTCACTTTGGTGTTTATATTACACATACCAAAGTTTCCAATAATTAGGTCAGTATATTTGAAATAATCCCCATGAGCCAAAAACTTCAGAGTGAGCTAAATGCTCAGTTTCCAGTATGTTATAGTTCAGTTCTTATTATGGTCATTTCACACAGCCCTGGCTGGGAGAACAGCAACCCCTCACACCTGCTGTTTAAATCTTCTGTTTATGAGAGGGGCAGCCAGTCGGAAGAAAGCTGTCTTAAAGGGACGGTGCTTAAACGGCTGGTTTCATACAATGGATAAACTCACCAAAGTCCAGCTTGCCAAGCTAGACTGAGAATAACAGTATGGAGCTGGAAATCAGGTTACCTTTAATAACATAAACACTGGCTCTCTCTATTTGAAATGCATTACTCAAAGAGAGCGTTGATAGTGGCTGAGTTACTACAGTTTATGCAGTAATGTTGACTACCAACATGTGAAAAAATAACACTCTTCACTGGTAAAGTCTGTAAAGACTGCAAAACCAGGTCATACTTACGGAAGATCTTTACTTGGACAGTGGCCTGGGCTTCCTTGTCTCCATCCTTTGCCACACACTTGTAGATGCCAGCACTGTCCACGGTGGCGTGGTATATGGTGAGAGTCGACGTGGCTTCATCACTGCGGCTCACAAAAATGTCTGCCCTGTTGGGAAGGATCTTCTCACCGCTGGGGGCGTACCAGTCTATGTCTTTAGCATCTCCTACCACTGAAAATAACAAAGTAAATAATGAGACAAAAAAAAAAAGTTTTGCTTTTCTAAGAATTTCACAAGTGGCCTGTAAATAATAGTCAGAACCTATAGGATTGCAACTGAAATCTGTTATCTTGTTTGGTGCTTTTGATGTTTTGCTATAGCTTAGATATGCCTCCCGCTTTGCAAGAAAAGATATGACTCTGAGCATGAACTTGTAGAGGATGCCATGGGCCTGTTACATCACATTACAAAGCTAGTGTGTGCATCTTAATTTAAAATTCAAACTTAATTTACTGCAACGATCACTGCACTGTGTGATGACCTGGGGAAGAACTGTCATTGCTGGCATTCATATTCTTCACATCTGTTCATGTTGGAATAAAGTAGTTGTAGTTCCTTATTTCCCTGATGAATGCATATGTGGAGCTGATTAAGGTTTGAGCTAGACTTTGTTCTCATTAGAGAATGTGAATAAAAATTGTTAAAAATGAATCGTAATTTGAACAGAATATATCAAAACGAAATTAAGAATTCTTGGTTTGAAGATGGTTTGGAAGCATTACTGTGAAATCACAATCTGTTTTCATCCAGTGTATGTTATGTAAAGCCAAAGACTAAACAGACACAGCAAAACATAAAAAGGGAGATATGAATTATTTCTGTTTCCTCAGTAGGATTATTCAGTAGGAGGAAACTTTGACTAAAAGAAAAATCAAACAACGTTTCAACATTATTCATCTTTTTATAAACAGTAGTACAAGCAGAGGCAGTTTTTTGTTTCCCTGAAAATTATTAATACTATCTCTTCTCTCAAGGAGCACAAACAGCTCTAAATGTATTTTGACACCCTTTTCAAACGGAGGAATTCGAGTTCAAACGAATGCAAAAATTTCTTCATAGAACAAAGAATGAAATCACTTAGTACTTAATGTCAAGGCTTCATATTCCACACACAGACACCCATCTTTGCTTTTAGGGCTTCATTTTTACAGAAACATTCTGCTAAAAGCAGTGAAACAACAGGTCATTAGTGGGAGAGAAGTGGTTATTTTTTCAAAAAGAAAAAAAAACATTGATTGCATGTAGTATGCAAAAGAAAATTTTGACTGGACTTTGTAATTCCTGTGAAAAACAGTCCACCACTACTCCTTCCATAACAATTGGGTATGTAGCTGCCTGGTGCT
Organism: Diplotaxodon limnothrissa; assembly: GCF_057381915.1. Classification (NCBI taxonomy): domain Eukaryota; kingdom Metazoa; phylum Chordata; class Actinopteri; order Cichliformes; family Cichlidae; genus Diplotaxodon; species Diplotaxodon limnothrissa. The sequence continues at coordinate 27,998,750 of NC_140605.1, forward strand.
GAAAATCAAATAGACTTGTTGACTTGGATATGTGCAAGTGTGAGCACCTCTGTAAAAGGAAAAGTTTTGTCACTTTGCTGCTCTGGAGCATTCAGCTGTAAATTAACACATTGCCATGATATTCCCAGGAGCAGACATCTCAGCAAATTCACCCCAAGATCAAACCGTGCAATGCTCAGAGAAACTGCATCTCGGATTCAGCAGGTCTCAGCCAACATAAGAAATATTAAAGTTCATGACAGTACAAGTATGGGATGTTTGGAAGTGTTCTTTGGAGAACTGAGAAGTGGAGATGCTTTGACATAATGCACCGCAGTTTGCAAAAAGCAAATACAGCTTATCAGCACAAACACCTCAGAACAACTGTCGAGAGACAAAGTCATGTAGGAAATGATTATTTCAAGTTAGTCCGGCTACAGGTGGTTCAATAAACTATTTACTCATAAGTCCTATGAAGGTAGCTGTGCAGTGTTTTGAAGTTTCTATTTCAAATTCAAGAAAATGCAATTCATTCATTGTCCAGCATGATTGTAACTCACATCAACGGGATAACGAGAGAGATGCTTTGAATTTTCATACTGGACGACCCCTCGTAAGGGCTATGGGTATGCTGTTAATTCAGTCCCCATCAGCTTTGTTTTGTAGTGTAGAAGTAACCTGGGTTAATAAGACCAAATGAATGAATAATCTCTATTCAGAAAATTAGGACGTTATTTAAATGTAAGAAGATGTTGTGTAATGGCAGACTGCAGATCTGTCTTTTGTAAGCAGCATCTGTATCACAGACAGGCTGACAAATGCACAGAGAGAATGTAAGACCTCTGTCTCATTATCTTCTCATACAGCACCTCTCTCCCACCTCTTCTATGTCTTATTTCTTACATGACTCAGATCTCATCATCCCACCACCTCCACAGAATAAGCCCGTCAATTTATCCTTGTGATCTTTTTCTCTTTTTTCCTCCACCAGTACACCAATCTCATTATTTAACCTAACTTGTATTAATTTCATCAAATTACCTCAATAAATACTGCCAATATTGCTAGATGAGGTGACATTTGCATCAAGCCGTGTTAAATGAGGGATGTAGGAAGATCACTCTTACCTTCGCAGATGAAAAATTTGGAATCTCCTACGCTGATCTCCCCTTGTGGTGGAGTAATTTCCACCTGAATGGCAGCTGGGCGAAGAAAAAAAGACAGGACAAAATATAAATTAGTCTCTGGTTCAATCGAAAGGAACGGTGACACGGGGCTGAGACACAATAAGGCAAGACTCAAAGTGAAATGGCCATGCCTGCTCAAAGGAACAACCATGTTCAGGCAAACACTTGTATGTAATTTCTATGCTCACTAGAGTGCAACATCTCAATGTGCAAATGTGTTTGAGTTTAAAGTTGCACCCACAAAGCAAAGGAACTCACAGAAGAAATAATATGCGTCTTTTGTGGCGTATGTATTTATTTTGCACCATGTTGTGAACTGAAACCTGCACTGCTGAGCAAGGACACGTTGGTTCTGGAATTTGCTTTCCCTTATTTATAATTTGCGATTTACCCCTAGGAAGCAAAACTGTACCTTTTGCTACCAACACTTCCATTTTTGTTGTTAGTGAATTGTGTATCTGATTTCCTCTCTGACACTTGACACTCAAAGCACAAAGCTGGCACCTGAAGGCAGCATAAAAGAAAAAGTAGCAGAGTGAAAGATAAACTGAACTCTTAAAGAAGGACAAATCCTAACTAAATTAGGCGAGACGCGGACTTAACATTTGTTTGCTCACCTTATAAAAACGACCTAACTAAGCCACTCCGAAGCATTCTTGCATCCCGACTTCTGTTTACAGACGCTTAAGAATACATAATACCATAAAGGCTCTAATGCACATCTTCTCTCAGCATCAGCTAAAGCTACAGTGACAGAGATGAGATTTAAAAAGAGCAGAGAGAAACGCTTGCATGCACCCTAACAAATTTGAATTGATTTTCAAAGGCTTGATCAGCTAATCCTAACTCGCCAGTGCTCCACTGTACTACAAGGGATCTCATGACTTTTTAGAGTGACATGGTTTAATATATGACTCCTATCTTCAATGATATGTGGCACAGGACTAAAGCAAAGCCTGTGAAGTAGAAATACCACAGAATCGTGATCGGAGCTTGACAGAGAAGTCCCGCGGAGCCTCCAGCATGTGGCCACTTCACACAAATGAGTGAGTCAGTCTCAGCTCAATTCTCACCAGGAGATTCATGGGAATGGTTTGCGAGGACTTGCCATTCATAGACAGGTAGCCAACTATCATCACAGCACAATGTGGCATTGTTTCGTAATGCTACAGTTTCGCCATTGCAGAAAAACCTGCATGACTAAGAAGATAATGTCACATCAAAGACCTTTGCTGCTCTTTCTCTCCTATACACATTTTATGTGTAAAGGCATCATCATTATGGTGTGAAGCTTTACCCCAGCCATAATTCTGGAGTGAGGAGAGTGAACACCGCATCCAGACACACAATGTGCTTTTGTGTTTAGAAGCATTTTGAAACCAATATGGTTCTCAGTGTTTTGGCCAACCGTATTTTCTTCTTCTTTTTTTATGCTTGACTAAAACATTTCAGGAATGCTGTTAAGGGTCCAAAATGTCCCTTTCATCATATTTACACACATTGTAAGACACTGTGAAATGCATGGTCCACATGAACAGTGCAAAGCCACAAATAAGAACAGCTAAATTATTAGGTACACCTGTTCGCAAATCAGCCAATCACATGGCAGCAACTTGATGCATTTAGGCAATGGTGTAGATGAGATAGATCGGTAGAGAGGTACTGGCATAACTATGCTACTCGTCAAAAAAAATGTAAACACTGGTTCTTAAATTGAACCGGAAACAAATGCTGCAATCATCATGGTCAAGGACAGTCACAAGTATTGATTTCATACATGTGTTCAAAGTGTGAATAATATTCCCTTTATGCCTTGGTCAAGAAGTCACACAAATATTGATTTGCAGTAAAACACTGCATCTGCCACATGAATGAACCAGCCTTTGTTCCAAGCCAGCACACAGGCTGCAGAGGCATGAAAAACCACTATGTTTGCTTTTAGAGGCTGGAGGTAGATACAAAGACAACAACATATCCATTTCCTTCTCTCATCTAGTACGATCCCAGATACCATGCTATACCCATGCCTCCTAAGACTAAAAACACTGGCCCAAAACCAACTGATCATATCTGCAACACTAAAGACAACAAAAAGGAGTTCAGGCAGTGTGGGAAAGATAGCTATTCCCAGATCCACTTTCTCAGTCTGTGTGTCTACATGGGCACTTGTGCAGTATCTCCAGGATGGAGTGGTGGCTGAAAGTGTCGAGTGCGACTGTTTCTTTGATGAGAGCCAACCATGGAAGTTAAAAATAAAGATTTAGTAAAGGTAAGCCATCAGGTTTAATCACTGCACAAATGTGAGTTGTGACATGAGATCGACTGAGAGGAAATTGCACTTTCAAAAGTGGGTACCAGTAAGTACACACCAAACACTTTGCGCTGCACACAACAGAACAAAGATTTGCTGATCATTTGTCTCACTTGTCATTTGCAGTATTGTAAAGAATCTCCCCAGGCCCACTATTGTTGTCAAAGACACAAACATAAAGCTGCTGACAAACTAACTACAAAGTGAATTATTTCTCTTTGTAGCAGTTCGTACCTAAGATTATTCATATTCATCTCAACAGCATCAAAATATAAGGCAGAAGCTGAATATTCCATGAGAGCCAGCTCTGAGAATCAATCAAATCAGAATCGAAATCAAAACTTGATTACCCCGGTGCCAGATGGGTAATGTTAAGCTTCTGCTCAGAGTAATAAAAAAGCAGCGCAGCCCTGCTTCAGTCACGAATCTACTGGCAAAGAAATTCAAGTGAGGGGGATGACTCCAGGTGTGATCTATAGTATACAAAACTAACTGTGAAAGAATTGAAATATGTTATTTAAACAAACAAAAATAAAAAGGTGTGATTTTGAAGAGCTGCTTTTTTAAAGATCTTGTTTTTGAAAGGTGTAATGAGTTTTCAGATAGGGATTTTGGTTGGATGCGGTTCCTAGATTAAACCGTTTTGCAAGGATCAAAAGATTACACAAGTAACTTAATGCTAAATCAATGCTGGGGTGAGACAAATGCAAAGCACACCCAGAACACTCAAAAGTATCTGATTGCTGCAATTTGGGCTCAAATGAAATGCTCCTGGGAATTTTAACTGCATTTGCAATTTGCATCTAATGATATGATCCAGATGCCCTAAGACTGTAAAAACATAAAAGATATTCTTCATAAAAAACTTTAATGTTAAAATAATCCAACATTAGCTTCCATTACAATTATGAGCACAATGGAAAAAGGGAACAATTATATATTTAGGCATGATTTAGTGGCATAAGATAGCAGGTAAAAAAAACAAAGAAATCTGCCTCACGCATCTCACAGCTAAATATACAGCATGGAGCATAAAAGCAAAAGTGATGTGTTGTAGATTAAAAGCAAGGAAAGAAAGAAGTGCTTGGTTTTGTGAGGAGAGAGCTCAGGTAAAGGATGAAGCTATCTTTGCCCTAACATGCTCTCTCATGACACCAATCTAATACCCATCCTCTAAGCCTGTCCCTCACTTCCAGTCCTCTAAAGACTCATAAACCTCTCTGTCTACTCTGAAGAGTCTCCCTTTAGTCTTCCTTCGACTCCTAACGCACATGCACAATAACCACATCACCTTGCTTTTTAATAAACAGAATTTACTGTCACTGCAACCGCATGTTTTCACAGAGATAAAAGTATACTGAAGGTAAGCTGGGCCAGAAAAAAATTCTATAAATGAATGTAAATTTAAACTTCAGAGAAACACAGATGGCAGAAAGATGCTGTATAATTTTCACAGTTGCAATCAGATGCACTGCAGCATGCACACATGTCTTCCATTCTAGCAACAACTTTTATCTCGGAGCTAAATTAAGCATTGTGTCCCTTTTTAGAGAAGCATGTTGTAGCTAATGAGCAGACCAGAGAAGTTAGGGGCTTAACTTCAGTCAGTCATCAGATTCTATGTATCGATTGCAACGGCTGTATTTTAGTTTACAGCGAGTCAAAAGACTTGAGTAACTTTTTCATATGTTCGATTTCTTTGTTTCTCTTGCACAAACAGGAAAATAACAACAAAAATACAACATTTCTTTAAGCACCGATGGCCAAATTGCTGTTTTAAATATTTGTAATGCGTTAGAACAGTTTGTGCACAGGTGGTGAATATCTCACTTTACATCACCCACAGCATAGCAGCTCAGCTTCGACCTCTGAGTTTGCATAAATAAAAATTACCCCATCTCTCTTTAGCATAGCCTTTCTATTCTACTGTATCCAACTGTTTAACCACACATGGCAGCTTCCACACTCAAACCTCAGTGCTCATGTTGCAGGTTACTCCCTTGTCATGGACCATACATGAGGGTTACAGTATTTATACACCTTTTCTTTAGCGACATACACTTCCACACATAGACAAATGCCCATTCACGTATGAACAGCTTGCCAACCGTGCTGACCACTTATGCTATTAATTTGACAAAGTAAGAAAAGAAGTTAGATGGAAGAGCCCAAAAAGCTGAGCTACTTATGGTAAGCTCAGAGGCGAGATTAGTAATAGTGTATTAATCTACTGCTAAGCTGTCCATACTTTGAAGCAAATATGCCTGTGAGGCTTTAGTAACAATGACCAAAACTAAAATGGCAGTGCTGACTGTTCTCTAGCAAGAGGATTATGGAGTTTACAGCCTGTTGCTGGTAAACATTCTTTAAGCATCTAAACCACAGAGTTCCTTAATGCCAAATTATGTAAGAGCACAAGTATCTATACACGGCCACATTGCTGTCATTACTTCATTTTAGGATGTGCAAATTTGAAAAGAGAACAAATAAGAAGTTGTCAGGTTGGCTGGGAAAAAACCTGAAGTTTGAAGCAGCTTCTGTCCCGTCTTGGATCAGGAGGTTTGCATGCCTAATTGCAGCCTGGCAGCCTGTGGTGACTGGCTCCATTACAAGGAGGCTACAACAGTCAGCTGTTGGGTGCTTAACATGCAAGTCATGTCGGAGTAAGCACACACTATGGAGCAGACAGTGCTGTGTAGGGCTACACATCAATAGCACATATGCTTGAAAAGCCGTCGTCTGGGGACGTACAAGAACAGATGAAAATGTCGTCATTTGTGTCCAAGATTTACATTTCTCTTTTCTTCCTGCGGCTGGAAGAATGTCAAAATGTCAGCCATGAAGGTTCCAAGCACACGCCAACCACATAATGTTACCCTCTCAAAGCTTTCCAACTGGAAACACATTTCTCTGAGATTTTGTATTCCTTAATTTAATACTAAATTGGTTAGACAGGTTAATCCTTAATTCCCATCTGGCTGTTTGGAGGAGGAAATAGCTGAATTCTTGAGATATTACGAGGCAATTCTGATCACAAATTAGAGCTCCATCATTTTATATGAATATTTTGGGACACTTTTTTCTTTCCATTTGAAAGAGAAAGAAGACAGGAAAGTGTCAAACTCTATTTTGAAACTGTTATTGGATATGCCCTATTAAACTAAGGCATAAGGATTTCTGGTTGCTTTTCAAACTGCAATTTGCAAAAAACATTTTGCAGCATCCTTCTTGATACACTGGAGGAAGATTATATTTGCTATATTATAGTATAGCTATATTATTTATATAGCGAGTTTAATTATTTAAGCCACTATTTTGTCAGTCAGAGATTAATATGATTATAATTTAATTTTTAATATTTCTAAAACAAACAAATTTATCTTTTTAAGTTACTTGTTTACGCTTAGCCTAAATCTGATTGGATTAGCTGGTTGTTGTTACCAACAGGGAAGTTGCATAGTGCCCTCTGGTGGATAAAGTATGGAACGTCAGCTTGGTTGAAGGGTGTTTCTCTTGCCCCTTATACAATTTTTAAATGCCTATAGTGATTGATCAGCAAATAGCTAATATCAGCTGATAACAGCATCATGCCATCATCATAAATCGGTCAATGATCTTAGCTCAAAATTCTACAAACCTAAAAACCACCAACCAGTACAGTGCTGTAGCCTTAAAAAACGTCTCCATTAACTATTATTTCTAATACTTCTCATCCATCACACAATATTTAGCAGCAACAGTGAATTTCTAAAATATTAAATGATGAAGCATAAATGTCAGATAAAATCTAGCCTAAAATCTTCTGCCATCTCAGAGCTTTATCAGTCAAGTCTGCTTGTATTGCCTGACGAGAGAATAGAATTTCTATACACCTCACAAACCCACACTTAAGCTCCCTTTTGAACCCCTTTGCAAACTTTAGGAAACTTCTCTACAAAATTCGAGAAGAGTTCTAGCAGCAATTGTCAAAACCTACATTCTTTCCATAAGTCCATCTAAGTCATCATTCCCACAATTACTTCTCAGTTTCAGTTCCTCAAACACTCTAAAACTTGTTCACTCTACTTCTCTGACTTTCTCTGACTTGCCAGTCAATCCACAAAAACAACTCACACTACTTCTAGCAGTTTTTCACCCTGATAACCTTTACAAGATGTCTACACAAAGGGGGTTGTGGCCTGTTATTAGTTTCCATCAATGTCGTTTTGTTTTTGTCCTTTCCTTGCCCTGAAAAACACAACCTCTCTGATCTTTCCTGCAGTGTATACTGATTGAAAGAAAGCCTAAGCGAGCTGCATTTCTATTGCAAGACTCCAGTCAGCTTGGCGTTTACAGTACTTTTACATTTTAGTAAAATGAAATTTAATCAATATATATGTAGAACTTAAAGCCAGATGTTGTACATGTTGTCTCTTATATTCTGATAAAATATAGTCCCTCTTTTGGTGTTTTGATTTGTTGACGTTTGAGGCTATAGCTTAAACTTCCTATTAGTAAAAGTATAACCCAGAAGTAATTCTAAACACTTACTGGAACTTCAAAAGGAAACGAGTTTTGCAAGTAAACAATGAATATACATAACAGTTGTTAAAGCCATTTTCCTACCTCAGCTAACTTTGAACATTACGCTTCTAATTTGTTTTTCAGTAGCAGATAAATTAGCCTTACAGACGCACATTCCAAAGTGTCTCAACCACTTATCATTAACCTGCTGCACTTTGAGGCACTGCACAAAATACTAAGCAGCTGTTTCCATGTGCTGCGTGTGGGTGTCAGGCCTTAATCAAATTGACATAGACGTGTTACCTTCTAAGCTCCTTCTCCTCACATCTTTCAGTCATTCACCGCATCAGCTTTGTCGGGATTATGGTTGTTACCAGCATCCCCTCCAACCCTTCAGCACTTGAGTTGCCTTCCAAGTGCATTTTAAGTGGAGAAAAGTCATTGTGGAAGAGCACAAACGTGTGCTGCAGAATTCACACGTTTCAGATTGTTTTTGCACTAAAGTTTGAGGCAAACTATTGTGTGAGCAAAGGCTACTTCCAACTTCAAACTTTATATTTGCCCTCAAGTTCTGATGAAAAATGCGTAGTCTAATCTGTCCTCCTTAAAATACACAACACCGTGATACATTTCCAATAAAGGCTCTTCTTCCCTCATAAATATTTGGATATTAAACAGAGGCCAGTATGTCCTTCTTTGATCTGACTAATTTAAGCCTTCTCGTTTTGACAGGACCTAATTACAAATCGTGAGGAGAATGCTGTGCAAGAGGCTGAAAGGCTGGAGAGGGCAGTCGAAGGGAAAACGGCTACGGCAAGAGGTCTGGCTGTGAAGAGATTACATGTAAAGCCGACTGTGGTAATAAAAGGGGAAATGGCTAAAGATTACAAAACACAAGGCAAACATTTACAGTTCTGTATCCACGCTATAGGCTGCGGTATGCATTACACCACCGAGTAGCTGGCCTCACCCGCAGTGGGAGTAAAAACGTGTAAAAAGTTTGTCTAAAGAGCTCTTGGGTGGTTCCTAAGGAAAGGAGATATGGTCATTTAAAACACTGAAAGGGGTCATTCACTGAGGAGCAAGACTGTGCTCAGCAGTTGCTTGGCATTGTGCCCCACCATTTTTATAAATATTGTGTGAACAAAGTTGGAATTTCAGCTTTATGCTGGCATACAAGTAGGAAAGTAAGATTTCAAGGATCGACAAAGGAAACTGATCATCTTCTGATAGCTGTGGTTAAATATGTATTTATTGAGCGTTGACATTTTGCTATAGAAAAAGCAGCAGGTTTCTTTCATCTGGAGTCAATCTCTCAGGATGTTGAAGGGCAACATGAAAATTCACAGCACATCCGCCTCACCGGGTGAAGAGGAACTTATACAGGTTGACCAAAGTTGACAATGCCCCCCTAAAGAGCCATGAATATTTACACAAACCTATATGTGCATACAGAACAAACTTGGATCAGCATTAATAAAGCTCTGTAATGGTTAGGCACCCAAATATTGGACTTGTGCAATCAGGTATCGGTCCAATCGAAAGGCTGGATAGGAAACAACCGTGCATCATCAGCTGTGGGTTGCTACTGGGAGAGCTAACGTAGCACGGAGGAAGCTAATGGCAAAGTGACACCAGTTTGAAGTCACTTAGATACACGTGTGTGTCTGTGTGTGCGTGTGTGTGGCAGACTGAGGAGGAAAGGAGAAAGTAGCGTGACCGTAAATGACAGCAGTACACAGCAGTCTATGACTCACAGTGAGCTGGATGACAGGTGGATAACACAAATACATTTTTAGTTTTATCCATTTAGTCCTGCTTACATTTATTTTCTAACTAATAAGTACAAATTCAGTCAATTTAAACGCTATAGTTGTGATTTTTTGCAACATTTTTTTTTTATTAAATTGGGTATGTTTGAGTTGAACCGGAATGATTTCTGGTATTTTAGGAAAACAGCTTATAATAATATCAGATCAATAATTAGCATCAGTACATACTTTAAGCTAATATTTCTGTATCGGATCAGGAATAGGAAAAAGTTGGATGTCTCACATGGTAATAATTCCATTACACTATTAGTAGCTTGTTTATAATTGTTATAACACGCACAATATACCATTACTAGTGGTCATCCCGATTATTACGTGGAGACTGGCAGAATTCAAAGGTTAGCTCTCCAAAGCTTCAGATTATTGTCCTACATTTCACACACTCAACCAATTGCACTTCTCAGCTAAAGCAGATCATGAAAAGTATTTCCAAGTAATTTGAATCTGGCCTGACCTGAATATGCCACAGCTCCTACCAATTAACTTTCAGCAGGGTCTTTCTGTCACAAGGTCAAATCCCCTGGTGCAATATAATTAAAAGCAATACAAGTGAGGCCAAGCTTTAATTCGGAAGAAGAAAATGTAATATGTTTTAGGTGAAGGGAGGGCAGAAATTATAACAGATTTTCTCAACAAAACAATAATCACATTAGCATAAAAAAATGGGTTCAAGTAACAAAAGAGCATTTTTGAAAAAGGAAAATACTCTGTCTGCACTAGCGCTGGTCTTTCTAGGCCATTCTGAAGTCTTACTGTGCTTTCTTTTGGCATCTTGCAATGTCTTCTTTCAAAGTTAAAATAAAAAAATCCAAGCTTTATTAAAATGGAAAAAAAAGAGCCATGGAGTGACGTGCACGCCTTTTCGTCCCTTCAGGTTTTAGTTCTCTGTATGAGGTACTTCTACAGGCTTTTATGCCTTTAAAGTAGTGGATATGTTGCTTTGATTTAAAGAAGAGTTCAGGCTCAGAATTCCTGAGCAGAGATCCTGCCAAGGTTTGAAAAAAGTGTTAATCACTGAGGAAGTACGAATGTCAGATAAAACCTCACCCGCATATCTCTGGTCTGTCTACAAAGCCTTCTTCTCCCAACTTAAAGCGTTGTCAGTCAAGCAAAGTTTACTTATATCGCTTGATAAGAGAATAACGTTTCTATAGAGCTCACAGGATCACACCTGTGCTCTCTATTGAGACCCTTGCAAAGTTGAAGAAACTTCTCTCCATGTTTCTAGCAAGAATTCTACCAGGTATTCTCAAACTGTATATCCTTTATTGAACACACCATCCCTACAATAACTTCTGTTCTACTGAGTCGCTGTAACTTTTTTAAACTAAACCTCTGGAAAAAAAAACAGATACATAAAATTCAATCAGCGCACAAGAACCCAAGAACAAATGCAATTTTGGTGACCTGTTTTTTCCTGACTCCTGGAAGCCATAAGTTCCCTCCAGTAATTAAAAAAGCCCTTACTATTTCAATTTGGCATCACCTGTAATTACAACTAGTAACTGTGACAACACCCCTTGGTTTGTACCTCTACGGCTGTGACCATTTTATCACCAGCAAGCTCAGTTAGCATGGTGGATCCATAGTCTTTATGGGTGCATGGCGCACATGTAGATACTTAACAGATGTAGAAATTAACTTCCTTTTGGAGCCAGCGTTGAGTAAAAGTTTAAGAAACAGAAGAAGAAGAGCTACTGGTCTACAGGAAAGTACAGCAAACATAAAATGGACTCACAAATTCCTTCTAAAGGACAAAATTTGAGTATTTGTTGCATTTTTATTTAGCATCATTGGCAGGTACCCAAGACGAAATGTGGAAAAGATTCAACTTTAAATTACGTATTTAAAATACAAAATATGAGTAACTGTATTCCGTTACAGTTACTTTGTTGAAATGAATGGATTACACGACATATTTTCCTGTTTCATAAGGCTATGCCCTCTCTATTTTATGTAATTCCACGCCGGTGGAAACCCAAACAAAACACGCATTAAGAGGCTCTAATGCCTGTGTCTCAATCAAAATGTGACCTGGACTTGTGGCCCGCATAATGACGTGAAGAAATATTTTAAAAAATTATTCACAAAAATTATTTAATATGAAGGCAATAGGCAGAGTGTTACAGGCATCAAATTGTTACAGGCATCGAATTTTAGCCTCATGGGCAGTGTAGTCCGTGCTGCAGGGAGCATGGACTGCCATACCCGTTATGTGTCTGAGAGTGTGATGAGGGAGATAAAGAGTAGAAACGGGAAATGGAAGCATGTAAATATAATAATAACCACTGCAGCCAAAAAGAGTGCCTGACGAGCCCAGCTGTAAGTAAGCTATTAAGACTCGGCTGTACACTGTGTTCGTGTTTTCCTGCGAAACAACAAGTTCCGTTGGAGCAGCCTTTCAACGCCTCTCTCTTTCTCTCGCTAGCAAAGTTGACCCAGACAACAAAGTAAAGCTAGTTTTCGGCTACGAGCCCGACACAATCCCAATGTATTAGCCAGAGGTCCCTTTACTACAGTTCGGAGCCACGACCCTGTTTTATATACGCGCGGAATAGTTTACTATACGAGATCGCTGCAAAAAGTGCAGCCTTACCTAATGTCCACCCTACTGTTACTCATTTTATATTAAGATTTAAAAATCTAGTTGCTATTGGTATGGTATAGCCTTCAGTAATAGTAATAAATCACACAGCAATGTTACATTCATGAAGTTGTAAAAAGCATGATAATATATTAAGTAATCCAAAGTATTCAGAATGAGTTACACTTATTGAGTAACGTAATGGAGAACATTAAAAAAATACATTTTGGGGCATGTATTCTGTAATCTGTCGTGGAATACATTTTAAAAGTAACCTTCCCAACACTGGTTAACTGTACATGTAAAAATGCATTTAACTTAGACAGATAATAAGAGTCCGTCTAATATCTACATAAGCGCCTGTATGTCCAAAGGCCAGTATGAGTGAAATTGCCGGTCTGCACCCTAATTAACTAATGAGGCCAAACGGGTTAAACCACTACCCCTGTCTTCTTTCGTTGTTTGACCCTGAAGTGGCCCTGCATCTCACCAAGTTGATAATCACTGCAGAGCTACAGAATACTCCCTCGCATACTAATGGCGAAAAGACCAACACACCAAGTACAGCAGCAGTTTGTGTAAACAATCTTTACAATGCCAAAGTGCTTCTTTTACAGAGATTTTTTCACGCTCATGTCCACATTCAAAAGGAAACACAATCAGCGCATCCCACTGAGATATTTTTTGCCCTCTCTGTTCACATTCAGTTTATCTTTCACTGAATCATGACCCCATTTTGTTTACAGTAAAGCTCCAGTTTGAAGCCATAAAGTGAGTTTGAATGCATCTCACATCAAACCTGTGCGAAAGGGAACATTACTAGCAAAAGAACTTGATTCTATAAGCTTCTTTTACTGCTTGTTTGTTCTAAGGTTGTGCTCCTCACAGTACACCAGGTTTTGTTTTGCTATTACAAAGCCCAAGTAGCAAGTCTACACTGGCTGGATGCAGTTTATGTCAAATTATGCACACTGCAATTATTCACACTATTATTAACTGTCCTTCAGCCCGAGATAATGCAATAAAATGTGTCACCTAAAGCTCCCTATCATCACCTCCAATCATATCGTCCTTTTACTTTCCATGCCATATTTACAAACAAATTTGCAATTAATCAAATGTGCACAAACTGATTGGAATACTGTGAGCTCCAAGCCTCTTCGGGTCCCAGTGTCTGGGGCAGCATGAAAGTTAGCTGCTGTGCACAGGTTGTAATCCAGTATTGCTCACACTTCACTCAAAATCCTGGCTCTACAGTAACAATTGTTTTCTCTACTCTGTGTTTTGATGTAAAATCCTTTATCTACAGTAACTCGCTTCTTGGCTAAAGAAAGAAATTGCTTTCCAAAGCAGAAAAGCAATTGCCTATTTACAAAGTTCTGAGAGTTGCAGGAAGGTTTCTGTATATCTGACGAATGGTAGTCCAACATTCACTCTTCTTTTTGCTCTGCACAGCCAATACAACAAGTGAAAAAGGCTGCAAAGTGTGTAGATGCTCAGGGGAATCTCAGAGATTGGAATGTGTGCTCATCTTTTCAATGACATGTAGTGATCATTTTTTTAACACTAATGTGACATTCGTAGGTGGACTTGTAGCAATAAATTTTATATAACTTCAGTGTTCCAAAATGAAACGTATTCAATTTTAAATGCTATTCTGGCTCTAAGCTCTAACAGGAGTTGTGTTATCCTTCATGGACCAGTAGCCTCCTCATCTGAATTGTTGACAGTGGTTTAATGATCCGAGAGGCTTTTTTGGCAGCGACTGGTTTAGATTAACTTGCAGAAATTGAGTCAGCCAGAACTTCGCCTCGAGGCACCTCAAAGCCCCTTGGCTCCAGGATTGAGTGGTTATCGCCATCCATACTTAGACTAAAATATTCTCCAGATATAAATCACACTTTAATGTCTGCACAACAAATGTGTAAATCGGGGCCAGTTTTGAGCAGAAATCCGAAAACTCGTTCAAATGGGTCTATTACAACAACAGTTTGGAGAATCCAACATTTCAGTTTCTGAGAAACAAAATCGGCATGTTTCAGAAGCTCATACACTCCAAGTAGTAAACACAGTTTTCACAATGACAAAATAAATTCTGTCAGTCTGCCAGAGGAGGACAGTATATGCCACAAATGAAAGGTGCAAAGAATGGCAGAGAATGAACAACGCCGATCTTTTCAGAGAGCTGGGAGCTGAGCTGACCCCTGTTTAAGACTTTATTCTTATCAGTCTAACCCACTCGTGCAGTGGATGGCCTTCCTTTATAAAGGACTGGCATTTTTGCTCACTTACTTCCTTTATGACTCTTTCCTGGCTGATTGTAGGCTATGCAGCGCTAGGTGATCTTTAGGTCAACATAAATGGTAGTGTGTGATTTAATTGGTTCAAAAGCAGCTACAAAAGGTCTCAGGCACCTTACAGGAATGAGGGATGTATAAATTGTATAAATCAGAACCAACTGTGACACCATCTTCTTACAAGGTGAACTGCTATGCTTCAGAGATTATCATGACCAACACATCGATAGCTTCCTAGCACCTCTTACAAGTAGCTTCTTTGCTGACCAAAACTGATGTGAGCCACATATGTATATCACTCACTTTATTGGTTAAGAAAATAAGTAGGAGAACAAGAAAGACAGAAGAAATACAGCCTGCTTTACACAATGGGGATGATATCATTGAACCAAAAACAAAAACCAAAAAGAGCTGTTCATAAATTCTGTTTCCTACTCAGGATAGAATTCAGAAATATTGTGATATTTTCACTGTTATTCGCGTTCTTGAGCTTCACAGCAACGCAGTGGGACGTTTTCTTTGAAATATGAAACAAGGTGGTTCGTGCAGTACGTGATCTTCATTTAGAGAAACGCTAGCATTAACAATGCCCCCGCCGGTGTGAGAAATTCTTTCAGACATGCTCTCATTTGTTACGGGTGATTTTACAGAGGTACTGCAGTTATCTTGACAGTGATATATGGGTGTTTAAATCTGCTAAACATAGCACTTTCATAGCAAACTGTGGATGACTTCCATGTATACATGCAAAATAGCGCGTGGCGTGTGACCAAGACACAGAGGCCTCAGCCTTATATAGTCCACTGAATGAAACTGAGCCTGTAGAGGGGATTGGATATGGCAGGATCCATGAACAGAGGCTAACCTTAAATCCAATTGAATCTTTTGCAATTGTTTTACAGCCCCTGGCCAGTTCTGTGCTTATTCCTCACACCATGCCTCAAAGGACCAGATACAATCCCTGCTCTCTGTAAGCACTCTCAATATCATCCCGACACAGACATAAAAGCAAACCAAAGAACCCCTCATTCATGTATCCATTGATGACATAAGGAGTCAGAGTAGATATTAAGAAACAGAGGCTGTAACCTCTGGGATGTGGTTCTGGATTTATAATGGATGGGGATTCCACACTGGCTGCTTGAGATACATAATTGAGAGTGGCCTGTTAATTCTTTCCACTAGGACCTTTCCATTTGACCATGCACAACTTGCCATGATGAAAGCTTCTAACAAAAGGATATTTATCTCAAACATTCATACACATCGTAAGAGTACATGACTTTCTTGCCACCTTTGCAAAGTATCACTTGGGAGATGGACGATACTGGTCACAAAAAATAGAACTTGTTCTCGCAACTGAGACACTGTCTGTCACTCATGCACAGCTGCAACTTCAATATCCTTTAGCTGCAATGGAGGGACCTTAATCCAGCTCTATGTCTGGGCTGTGTTCCTGAAGCACATTTGTCATCTCACTCAGTGAGTGATATACTGTAGCACATCATTATATACCAGCTAGTCCAACTTCAGTAACCCTACAAACGTCACTGCTGTTTAGTTTTCTGTCTTCATTTATGTTGGGAGTGATAGCAGAGCTTCACGTTTTAATTTTTTCAGAAATCCCTCAGTCAGAACATGCTACATCATGTTTAGGTGTAAACTAGTGAGCTAAGCTGATTACTCCGCGAGGCTCCTGACTACGGTAGCCGCACTGCTCCGACAATCCATCAAGCGGTGCGGCTTCGTAGCTTACCAAAGTCATACTAGAAAAATTTTTAACAGATTTTTGAGCGCAGTGTATCACATAAAATCACATAAAAAAGGAAGGTTTTCCTCCCTTTGTCACTCTTACTCATAGGGGGAGCAAGCATGTGGTTGCCAGATTGTTGGGGTTTTCTGCATTATTTTACAGTCTTTACCTTACAATATGAAGCTCCTTAATATGACCTTTGTTTTGATTTGGTGATATAAATAAAAATTATAAAATAATATGGTGTGTTCAATAAATAAAACTGGAGAAAAGGTACAATCCACATACTCCCTTTGTTCTGTTTTTGGAAGATATACCGTCATTTCCTAATGTGAAGAATTTTATTGGCTGTGTTGTCAAATTATTTGTAAAAAATAAAGAATCATTTGTTTAAATCGGGCACATGGTTCTGAATATAATTTTTGAATTTAAGTTTTTCCTTTTGCCACTACTTCTCATGTAATAAAATATCAAGAACTATCCAAGACTTTATGACTATATATATGATTAAATATAAATATACACTAGCACAATAATTTGTCCTCTTGTGTTTTCTCTATTCCATTTCTGTTTAACTTTAGCATAGCCCTCAGTTCTTGGAAACAGCATTTAATCAAGTGGCAGTATTCTCTGAGGTTATCTTCTGTAGCTGTACATTCATTATTTCCAGGCTGCTAAAAATGTTCAATTAATAATTGCTGCCTGAGCTAGTTTAGCATTTTGATCTTTCAAAGGCTTTATAAAGCAAAGTTTAGAGAACAGGGCTTTTTATTGAGGAGTGAATTTATGTTCACTTCAAACGGCACAGAAAATCAAGCAAGCAGTGGTAATAAGCACACTCGTCTACATGCGTCACTGTGTGAAACTCCTTCTACCATCCCACCTCAACAACGAGGTCAAAGCTTTGTCTTCTACACAGCTGCACTCATGGACCCGGTCATGCTCATATTGACTTTGCATTGAAGGGAGGTCTCCCTAATCACTTCGCCACCCCGATGCCTACGTGAACTTTGGAACTTAAAAGAAGACCACACCTATCTGAACTAACCTGGAAGTATACACAGAAATCTAGGAAATATTAGAAATACTTCAGCAGTCTGCAGGAATTCTACTAGTGAAAGATTAGCAGTTAAGCTTTCATAACTGTTCATTGTAACTAATAATCAGTCAGTTGAATATTCAAACATTTCACGTTATTAAATCAAATCGATCACATATCTTCCTATATTTTACAAATGTGCACCACTATGCACACCTATGCACCACTCTGACTACAATCAGCACAAAATTAATCCTGAAATATTCAGCTTTTGAGGTTTGTTTTTGAGAAGGGGGATGTTGTCCTACAACCTTGCTTCATGAATCTGGATGTTTTAAGGTCATCTACATTATTGAAGTAATTAATGAGCAAACTTTCCCTCTATTGCTAATTTATATCTATCTAATCTATCTATCTAATTTCTTCATTAAAAAGTGCTACTCTTTGGTATTTGATCATTGTCATATCCTAATGGGAGATTTTAAAAAATATGGCACTATATTAAAATGCAAATAATCGAGGGATATATGCTTAGATGAACCTAAACGTGCACTTATGTTTTACTTTCAGCATTGGGGGGAAAAAATGTAAAAACTCTTAATTCAGAAATTGCTTTTGCTTGTTCTTTAAGCATTGCAACTGGATGCTGTGATTTTATTGTCACTTTTTTTAGATGCGCAACACAAGAGAGTGGGGGCTTAGAAATGAGAAATATTACATCTTTGTGGGGAAAAGTGTGACTTCACATAGTGGATTTGTTACAGGTTTGAGGGTGAAGTTGTTTTGTTTTTGTAAAGCATTGATTTACAGCCACAATGAAAATCTGCAATCAGCGTAGACAATCTGTCTTATTTCAGCTTTTTGTATTCAAACAGGCAAACAGACATTTCATTTCAGCAAGTTTAGGTGGGAAGACTAACACACCGCAGATTAAACCTTTTTTTTTTTTTTTTTAAGAAAGAAACAAATTTAAGCTCAAAGGTACACAGACTCCACTGAGGTATTATCATGTTATCCTTTATATACGACCACATGTAGCAACACATTCTTAAAACAATCCATTCAGCACAGAAAAATAAACTGTTTTTTTATTGCTTCTGTAACACAATCACCACAGAACTCACTAAAAGCCAAATGAAGAAACATTCTTAAAACTGTCCTCAAGCGAAATTTTGTCACTGCTTTCAGGCAAACATCTAATTATCTATCAGTCCAATTTGTAAATCCTCAGAAGGAAATTAATGATTGTGGAAGAAAAGGCTAATGTAACTCGCAATGTCAAGAAATGTTAGAAACAACTTTAAAAACCTCACAGTTGCACATTTAATTGTTAATTTAGAGTCTGGTAAGCACAAAATATTACATTCAGTATACAAAAAGAAGAAAATTTTGTATTAAATCAAAAGCATGCCTTCATTACACGATCATAATGGCTCAGTATAGCGTCCACACTGACCCTTCACAACACATGTAAACACTGCTTTGCAGTTTGGGTTTGAATTAGACTGTTGAATACAGTAGCACAATGAACTTAAGCTTGTTATGACATTGACAGCTGAAGTGAATGGAACTGTATCAAGAGCATTAACACCATGTCAACTTCATTAGGCATGCAGCTGTACTTAACTTTTGTGTAATCAGTGTGGTCACATCATTTTTACCCCATCATCATTCTGAGAGACTCTCCCAGAAAGAATCTGCCTTAAAATAAACTCTGCTCCCACTGAC
This sequence comes from Diplotaxodon limnothrissa, assembly GCF_057381915.1. Lineage (NCBI taxonomy): Eukaryota > Metazoa > Chordata > Actinopteri > Cichliformes > Cichlidae > Diplotaxodon > Diplotaxodon limnothrissa. The sequence goes on from NC_140605.1 coordinate 28,017,963, forward strand.
AACATAGGAGGGGAAGTTAAATATGTATCAACCATGAAATGTATGCTAACTAATTTATGGCAGTGTTTAAAGTGCATTAGGTGCATATTTCTGACTTCTCATCCCACCCTCTCTGTCACCCAATAAATTTGTCTGGTTTACATGATTATGAACATTAGAAATGCATAACTCCTACAAGTTTTTTAGAGACTCTGGTGTTTGAACTTCTGTGGATGGCCGCCGGCCATTAGACGCGACTTATAAATGGAATGGAAGGGAGGACACACAGAATGGATGGTTCGCCTGCGTGTCTTGTGAGGAAATTGTGTGATCTGCAAGTTATCTGGCATGTCTGAGATATGGAGGGAGTCTGCATCCCTATATTCAATCTAAAGAGATTGTGGTCCTGACAGATTCCATTTTAATTGGATTTTTCTGTCCAATTCTTTTGGAATAAGGAATAAATCTTCCTCAAAAGGACACCTGATGTGACACTTGTCGTTGTCAACAAAGGCCAGAGAACCATCGATTAAAGAGCTTATTCCTCTCGCTCTGCTAGAATTGCTGAGTTTCCTGAGGCTCGTTTGGATTCTGAAACATAAGGGAACACATGAAGAGTTCTTCTTTATTACTGCTCCTTTTTTGCTCATCGTTGTTTATATTCTGTTGGGTTTAAGATTTATAGTGCTTCAAAACACACTAATAAAGTCTACTACTTATTCTATTTAAATAGAGTATTATTTTCATTATCATTTTCAGTTTTTGCCCAAAGTGTCATAACAGTTGGATCCGGGTAAATTGTGATAAGGACACTATGTGCAAAATGCCCCAAATAGCCTTTCAAAGAACCTCAGTGTTGGACAGACTGAAGTTTTAGTACACAAACAACTGTTCAAGATGTGCATTTCGCTTCAAAGGGGAACACAGCTTTTCAAAATAAAAATACAAATCAAATTATATTGTATCTAAGAGTATTTGTCAGAGAGCGACACGTATAATAATAAGAATAGATTGATCAGTGGTATTAATAAAAACTGACAGCCTACTCTGTATATACTGCAGTGTCATGAGTGGGCTCGTCTGTGTTTTAAATACCTTTAATTAATATTTGGAGGGCTATGACACTATGAATAGCTGGGTTAGGACAATCCCCATGTTAGTACAAATTATTGTGTTCATTGTGATGCTCTGCACGCTGTTTAAACAAGAGCTTTGGAAGCTACCCAAAACAGAGAGTGGTTTTCTCCAAAGCATACCTCATGGGTGCAAATGCCATGACCAGTGACTGACCCATTCAATTCCAGGCAAGCTGAACCTTTACTGCAAGTAATACCCCTGTTTTTGTTTTTGCCCCACATTTCCCGTTTTTCATTGTCCAATAACAGCAAAGTGACCTAAACAAAACTAGTAAATGGACTTGCTGTTATATAGTGCTTTTCTACTCGAGCACTCGAAACATGTCTCATTCACCCGAGAATGTTTTTCCTTTTTCTAAGTGCTTCCTATCTAACATTCACAGTCCGTTGAACACATCGAGAGCAACTCGCATCGAGAGAGTTTAGTAGCTCGCCCGAGGATACTTTGGCACGCAGACTGGAGCAGGCAGGGATCGAAAAACCAAACTTCCGATTAGTAGACAACCTGCTCTCCTGAGCCACAACTACCCCTAAAAAAGGTTTATGATTGGAAAGTCAAGACATCTCTCAAGTCTTATTGTAGATTTATTAAACAAAATTACTTCTAGGGACAATGCATTTAATTATGTATTTAAAAGGGCGTGATATATAATAGGTATATAATACTGTAGGAAGATTATTAGACTGAGTGTGATTCATTTAATTAAATGAAATAAAAATTATCCATCCATTCGCTTCCGCTTATCCTTTTCAGGGTCGCGGGGGCACTGGAGCCTATCCCAGCTGTCATAGGGTGAGAGGCGGGGTACACCCTGGACAGGTCGCCAGTCTGTCGCAGGGTTAACACAGAGAGACAGACAACCATTCGTGCTCACATTCACACCAATGGGCAATTTGAATTAATCAATTAACAAATCCCCAAAAAAAAAAAAAAAATTTAAGGCAACAAAAATCAATTAACATAAACATTTACAGGACATTTCTTTACTTTTAATGCTTTTCTCTTCAGTCAAATTTTGTAAATCCCACAAGCCTGGGGTGCATATTTTTGAAAATCAATGTCTTTGTTAGCATATGCCAAATTATATTGTGTTATTGCACTGTTGTGGATTTTTTTAAAATCTTACAGCGCCATTGGTCTGACAGGGTTATAAAACAATATTTTTGTATTTAATTTTTTTTTTTACCCCCTCAAAAAAAAAAACCAAAAAACCCCCCATCTAATATGAAATTACAAATCTATGATACATACAATCCCTATAAAATTATACGCCAGTCATCTGCTTGTGGATTTGGTTTAATTGGCACTAAGATTTTTTCAATTGTATTCATTTTCATTTAATTTTCTGAAATGCTTTATACTGTGGTACTGTAGCATTATGTCGTAAAGTAAGGAAAAAATAGAAAGTTGTATAAGCTTCAAATTTTTTAGCTTGACTGAAGCCCAAATAAAAATAGAGGTCTAGATTTCCTAAACAGGACAAAACAGTGCAATCCACAAATAGCTCTCATAGCTATGGTTAGTTTTACGGGTCATTTTGTAAAGACAGGCACAGTTTCTCCCTATATTTTGTAAGTTGATGAAAGAACACCCTGGAATACATATGCAACAGGGTCGATTCCAAAGAGCTGAGCTTCCACCTCATTTTAAATATTGATAGTACTTTTGTCATGCCAAATCCCACTTTGGAGCACGGTGGTGGGGTGGTTAGCACTGTCGCCTTAGGTGGTCCTGGGTTTGAATCCACCATCTGCCTGGAGTTTTTCTTTGTGGAGTGTGCATGTTCTCCCCGTGGCTTTCCGGGCACTCTGGCTTCCTCCCACATTACAAACACAGTGCTGTTAGGTGTGAGTGTGAATGGTTTTCTGTCTGTGTGCTGGCCTTGCAACAGGTTGGCGACTTGTCCAGGTGTACCCCTGCCTCGTGCCCTATGCTAGCTGGGATAGGCTCCAGCCCCTCTGTGACCCTGAATTAGACAAGAGGATGGATGGATGGACTCAGTTTGCACTGGCGTAATGGTTCTATATGTGTTATTATTATAGCATATAGGGTTTCAAGATATCTGCTGGGTCAAGGGGCATTTCATAAAAACAAACAAACAAGCTCTCTCTCTCTGAAATGAGGAGCCATGCATAGAGCAAAGTACTTGAAATCGCTAAATTGATTTTTTTTTAAAAGGTTAGATTTTTTCTACTGTGTTAATCACACTGTTTAGTATTAATGGTACCATTCCACAACTATGTCAGCAAATGCTTCACACCTGTTTCAGGAAATAATAATTGGCGACAAAGACAAATAATTATAGTGATTAAAATGTGAATTTTCAATTAGTATGCACACTGCATGCACACACTGACAGACTGATGTCACTGGCAAATAAATGCTGAAGTAAGGTGGGAAACAGTTTTGACTATTTCAGCAAACATTTTAATGAGACAATACAAACAAACCCAGAGAGCACAAGATCAGGAAGCGTTGTCCTTTAAGGGAGACTCATAGGAAGGACATCAAACGACCACAACAACACAAGCAGTTTGTCTTTCTTACATCAAATATGTTGGAAAACTCATATTACAGTTTACTGGGGACTCATAGTATATTAGAAAATTATACCTTTGGACTGTATGTTATAGTAAACACAATGCTTAAAACAGAAGTAAAACATGTTTATCATTGAGAATAGCCAAGTTTAGCATTACTATTCATTTATTCTTTACATTGCAGAGTAATAAGCGTGACATGCTTTATATTGCAAACATTTCTCATGTAGCATAATGCAGGTGTTTTGGAGCAAGGGACAGGGAGAAAATTCAGCCAATTTTATGGAAGGTGCAGAGATAAAATCATTTTGAGTCTGGATAACAGTGGGTGGTGACAGTGATAGCGAACGTTATTGCTGTAAAATGGGGTGAAGCAGAGAAGCATGACATTGCTCTATATTGATGTTGAAGAATCTTATTGTTTAAAGGGAACAATTCCTGGGTGAGAAGCAACCTCAACCCTGACAGTATTCAATAAAATTTTTTTAAAAAGCACAGGGCGATGACTACAAGCTCTGGAGACAAAATAAATATACAGTTAGGGAGGGGGGTTAGAAGAAAGGGAATGAAATCAGATACTTGCACCAACTCCCTATCCCACCCTATCTCATTTTCTCTGCAAGCATTCCATGGTGAAATTTGTCTGAAATCCGCAATCTGCCACTGGATGGTGTCATCCTAATGACACACTTGGCATACTGATGATTCCCATCTGCATCCCCCTACATCCAGCAGAGTGGATGTGCTGCTAACACATACATTATTTAACCATCTGAATGGGGCGAAGGAGATTGGTAAAAATAACATGTCTCTGTGGTCCAGCTGGATGCTGAGACACTCTATTATAGCATTTTCACTCCTTAGATTGTTTAATAATGTATGTACATAAGGCGGCAGGGAGGAAAGACAGACCCAGTGCCGAGACAGAAGAACAGAGCAAAGTGTAGGATAGGAACAGACAGGAAGAAAGAGCAAAAGACTAGGTGCAGCCCACTGCTGATGGCATGAAAAAAAATACCTTGCCCTTGAAAATGAGGACAAGCACCTAAAACTAGGCTGACACTAGTTCCCCTGTGAAAAAGCAGACAAGGTGGTTCTGACTTACATTTAGGGATGGCTCATCATCTGGACTTTTCTAGCCATATTATGCGAAGTGTAGAAGACACAGTATTCTGTATTCTTTTATTTTCTTTATCCCCCCCCCTCCCCCAAAGTGTTTTCAATGTCTCTGAAGATCTTCAGCAATTCCAGTTTGATTAAAGCATAGTTGTATTTCTTTAGGACTAAAAGCGTGCTTAACGTTCTCTGCTGAATCTTTCTGAGAACTGAAGGGGAACTCTATTACTGATCAGGCTCTCCTGTGCTGCTTGTATCCTAGGAATGACTGTTATATTTCATGAAATAGACTCCAAAGGTGTGGAGTTGGGGTGGTGAATTGGACAGATATATCTGCCAATTCTCCTTGAGAACTGAAAAACAAAACCCTTCTATGTTGCTTGTATAGTGCGAATGCTGGGAAGTGCCACCCATCTGGTACCTTTTGCTTTTTGTTGTGTTGACGTATAATGGTATATTGACACTGATAGAAATTTGTCAGCATGAGAGATTGATGAGACATTGTACGGTTGATGCTAAGTGCAGTTAAAAACACCAACACAGACGCCTCCACTGACACCACCACCACACATTATTGACTGCGTGCTGGTTTATCGTCTAAATAATGTTTTCTCTAAAATATTGCATAAAACAATGTATTTTATCAGTAAAGACAATGAATGATGCTCATACAAAAATCACTGAGTATAGTGTTAGTATGAGGTCACCCCTTCTCACTTTATGAATGCTGTGTCTTTTTTTCACGAGATTTTGGCATTTGGACTTCAAAAAACAAGACTAAATAAGAAAACTGCTAATTAAAAAAAAGAGAAGCACATTCATTATTAACTATTGAACCCATTAGTAGGACTTTGTTTGCATTGAGAGTTTGCATTGTGACTGAATGACTGACCTCTAGAGTGAAACCAGAAGAGAAATTTATGGATATGTGGGGTGACTGAGCCGATTATTAGCCCCTCCCTCATTTATCCGCGACACCTTAAAGGCCGGTCCGTGAAAATATTGTCGGGCATAAACCGGTCCGTGGCGCAAAAAAGGTTGGAGACCGCTGATTAAGAGGACCCGAGGGAAGCTCGGAAAGCTAAGCAGAAGTTATTTGGAGAGAAGAGTGACTGCCGTTGGTTGAAAAGAGAGGTAAAAAAAACTTCAGTGGTGTTGCACACTATTTTATATTATTTTTTAAAGTCATTGTTAACCCTTTAAAGCCGGTCAGAGCAGCACGCTCCGTGTTGTGTAACTATTTTTAAATCCCTGTAGAACCTGAACCGTGTAAGCTAGTGCAATAATTTGTTTTGCATATGAATCAGGAGGAGTTGTACTTACATCTGATGCCATCAGCTCTCGGTCACGGTTTCCTTCCACATAAAGCTTTGCAAAAATTGCATAAAAAGCGCTTGCAGGAACAAAAACATAATATTCCAGAAACACGCTTTGCCGATCTGATCAGCTGTTCGTAACACTTCCCACAGTGAAACAGCCGTCAGCGCGAACTATCACATGTCCGTCATTTCCTGGCCGAAACCGGAAGTGACGTCATTTTCGCGGAAATGTAGTTTTTTACTTGTAGGCCTTAAAAGCCTATACTGGTCATGTTTGACTTTTCTGAATAGTTGCTGGGATGCTTAGAACTCAAACTTCACTGCTGGAAATAGTTTATTTTGATGCACATGCTGTTTTCTTTGCAAATTTGCGTCATAGGATTGTTTTTTTTGTTTTTCCTGCAGTGTATAAAAATTGGTGTATCTCCAAAATAAAACTATGAAGACACTCAAAATAAGTTTCCTGTTGTTGTAAACTATTTTGTGCAACTTTTTTGTATTTAAAGTTTTGAGGGATAAACCTCTTAAATTTCTCCAAGTAGAAATATATGTAAAAAAAACAAAACAAAAACGATTTTCAATTTTTTTGTAGTTTATTGTACTTTTTTGCAATTAATGTAGTTACTATGGACTTAATGCATACATATTATTAAAATATGGGCTATAACAGTTGTATAGCAACTTGAAATGCTCCCACAAATGGCACTACAACATGTAAAAAAAAAAATATAATCTCTGGCGGACTTGGTTCTATAGTAGGTCTTAAAGGGTTAAATAAATATCGTCAAATAATCGAGATCTCAATTTCAGTAAAAATAATCGTGATTATCATTTTTGCCATAATCGAGCAGCCCTATGTGGGGTCACTGATTTGTACTCAAAGTTAACACACTGTAAAAGGTTAATGATAATCCCACAGGGTGGCCTGGTTTTAACGGCTAAGCCTACACGAGTGCTATAGCTGACAGCAATAATTCTGTTTAATATTATTATTTTTAATTATTAACAAATTACAAATTATTAAAATTATTTGTCCTTTATGCCTTGTGTTCAGTTTTACTTCCCCTCATCTTGTTTTCCCCAGTCATCTATTCCTGTGTATTTCCCACAGCTGCTTCCAATTCCCATTATCCCTCAGTGTATAGATAAGCCCCGTCAGTCCTTTTGTCCTTTGTCAGTGCATTTGTTATCCCTTCCTATGTTGTTTCCTGGTCGATTGGTTTTCCTGTTTTTTTTTTTTGTGGTTTTCCCTAGACTCCTGGATTTAGTTCCCTCTCTGAACTTTGTTTTCCATGGACTGCTCTTCTCATACCCATTAAAAGGTAAACTTTAAGTTTTCATTCTGCCTGCCTGTGTTCTGTTCTGCATCCACACTCAACTGTGACAGATTAGGCTAACTAAATGTCTTGGACCTCAGCCCGTCACTCCTGCCCAACAATATATATACAATAATATTGTTGGGCAGGAGCAATAATCCAGAAATACGTGACCTTCATCTGTTATACAACCTCACAGAGTTGGTACAACAGACACCTAGGGAGACCAAGTTTGAAGTGTCTGGATCAAAATATTTATGCATTCTAATCATCTTAAAATACAGCCAGTGAATCCTTGAAGCAATATTTTAAGCAGGAGCGCCTTCCTTTAAGCTCCAAAGCCAACTGTTCTGCTGCCTGCCGCATCACCTCAATCTGTTGTTTGCTGCCTAGAGTGCCAACCCTGGCTTTCTCCCCTGACCAGTGCTATCAACACAGCAGCAAGCAATACACTATCTGGCTGCTAATCCTCATGGGGAAACTGCGATAAATGTAACAGTCGGCAGACTTTCCTGGCTAAACTTCTTGGAATGACGTTATCAATTCTTAATCATTATAATTTCTACAACTCTATCACAAAGAAACCCCCTAAAACAAATACAAATGCAATGCTTAAGTGTAGAGCATGGAAATGTGACCAAAAGACTAAATCTACACATTCATTCAAGTAATATAGATCTCAGTGCAAGAAAATAAAATGTACAAGGTCATAAGCTCCCATAACTATTTAATACCCTTCCATCTGTCAGCCAGAGCACTTCCATTGCCTAGAACTATTCCTTCTTCCTGATTTGTTAATGTTATTTTCACCGTTGATCATTTCTAAAGGGGTAAACAGTTTGGCTTTCATTTCAGCTTGCTTGAAAATCATCATGTGCTGCACTATATGTGAGAAACAACTGATCTTACCCTGTCCTATGTAACGATGTAAATGTGTCTAAACAAACAATTGACCACTTGGTGAACACAGATTCATTTTTGGTCACAATGCCTTGCAGTTGCCTCTTTGCACTCCAGTAATTTCTTAGCCCTAGGTCCCTTTTAGCTGAAATGGATGAGTCGATTGCAATATCTTGGAAACTGAAACATTCCCCTTGTAAGCCTTTCTCATTAACACCAGTACATGTCTACAGCAGTGATGTGGAAGCCTTGACCTTCAGAAAAAAGATTTATTAGGAGAAGTCCACGACTCATGTGGGATTGTTTTCATGATTATACAGCAAACAGCTAGAGAGATTTTTTATTTGCTGTCGGCATACAGTGATGGATAATTCAGACCTTAGTGCTCAGTGTTGAACACTGACAGAAATTTGAAGTGTGTAGTTCAAAGAGTATTTCATTTATCATCCTCTAATATCACAGTAATTAGAAAATAATGAAACTTTTTATGGTTGGGATTAAGCTACACTAGTTATGTTTAGACACTTACAGAACATCTTTATGGTTAGGAATAAATTACAGGTTAAGTTTATTAAAAAGAATCAAAATCATGTTGGTTTTCCTTCAAACTTGGGTATTTGATAGGCAGTTATAGAAAATAGGAATTTATTGTCCTGACTTCTTCCACACTGGCTTTTGCAAAACATTTCCATTAGCTTGCAATATGTGCTACATTAACTGTCCCAATGCATTTGGACTGGTTAGAGTTTGGTATTAGTTTATTTTTATACAGCCACAAACCACAGGACTGCTTTACCAAGGCGAGTGAGACGAATAATTTAAGAGGATAATTTTAGAGAAAGCCCTTGATTAAAATCCATTGGCACAATTTTCAACCAATGGCAAAAAGGATGCTGATGTGTATAATGTGAGAGCAGAAAATGACAATGGGAGTAAATGCACTGACGATGGTATCATTAGCCTGCATCAGAAATGAGCTCCCAAAGTGATAAAAAAGGTCTCGAGCAGCAAGAGATAAGCGAATACTTTGTTGACTTTAGTTCTGCACTGCTTGCAAAAAGACTTGCTAAAAATGTCTGGTGAAGAAAAACAGGCAGAAACAAAGGAAACATTGGAACTCCCCAAATGCTTCCAGTTTCCCATCCTGTGTGCTGCATATCTGTGGTCAGCTGTGGGTGGTGTGTTTCGGAACGGGGTGTGTGTATGTTTTTAAAATTCTGTCGGGCTTATTTTTGTGTATACGTGCACGTTTGTAGACACTGCAAACAGTTTATGTGACTACGCGTGTGTAGCTGACAGATTTATATGTCAGCGTTGTGCCGCTTTCTCTGCGACAGCGGTGACCATTTCATGGCCCTCAGCTTTGTCATGGTAAATAGAGGCTTTTACTAGTGGTTCTTTACACAGAGTATCTATTGTTTTCTTCTGGCCACAGAAACAAAGAGAGAATCCCAAGAGTCCAGATGTACACAATAAAAGCAGCCAAGACTTGAGAGAGGGGTCAACATAGGCGTAACCTGGAGCTCAATTTAGGTAAAGAGCATTTCATCCACATCTTGTGTCCTTCTGCTCCTTCTGTCTTTGTTCTGACTGAAGGTTACTACTCAGGAACAACAATTTTCCATCAAACAAAACTAGAACGCCATGGGGCATAGACGTACAGGAGCTTTCAGACACACCGGTTTATTGGAGATCGTCTATAAGTGTTTCCTCAAGCACGCTTGAAGCAAAGTCTTGTAAGACATATGACAACAACACTTCTACAGTGAAAGTAAGACTAATTATTTTAAATGGGTTAACAACCACTGTTTTATTGGGGAAAAAGAAATTGTGATCTGCAAAAGAATGACTTGGGAAAAACCGGTAGGAAGCACAGTCTTTGTATCCCAAATTGTTGACTGTGTCCAACTGGGTGAAGCCACCGCACTGCCTGTAACTGTACGTTTGAACAAAGCAACACAGCACCCACAACATTCTCATAAATGTCTGTAAATAACAAAATGCACTCACCAGACACCATTAGGTGTGTCTTGGTAATACTGCATTTTGCCATCAGAACTGCCTTAACTCTTCTTGGCATAGATTCAACATGGAGGAGGTGCCTCCTCCTCCACGTTGGCATAGTAGCATTACAAAGTTGGTGCAGACTTGTCAAAGTCACATTTGTGATTTAAAAATACAGGCCATTTACCATAATTTGATACATAAGTGTTCTGATTCTTAAGGTGCTCTGTTGGATAGGGATCTGGTGACCATCAAGGCAATCTGAGTACAATGAAAAATTAAGTGTGGTACTTACTTTACATATCCAGTGCAGTCTCACTTATTAGATAATATGCAGTTTTATTCTGACGCTACATTTGAGTCATTATAACAGAACTGCACACACTTGATTAGAAAAACTACAGTAATTTAAAGTATCTTAAAAATGGGTAGTGTCAGTGAAACTTTGGCTTTTATGTTAATAAGAAGAAAATTAAGCAAATGTATTGCTAGTGAAGACCATGTGACAAGATCAGAACACTTTCAAATTGGCCCTGTTAGGAGTCTGTTTAGTGAAATCAAGATTAATCTAACGCTTTTGTTTTTCTGGTGGAGACAGTTAGTGAGGGCACTTAGATAATGACTTTTTTCCTCGAGCAAAGTAAAATCTGAAGAGCTCTCTGGGGAGGACAAGCTCGCTGTATCCCTCACTGGGTTAACAAAAGTTGCTAAGCAATACTTCCAGCAAAGAAACTACTGCTTTACTTAGGTTAAGTTTTAAATTTTAGCAGCAGCTTCTTCTTCTCTGAGGGAAGCTAATTTTACCCCAGCTCTCTGCTTTATGTGGAGCGCGCCCCAATTCCCAAAGCCATTTATTTTGACTGCGACCGCTGTCAGGAATTAATCTGACTTATAGTGGTTTCCATGGCAACCACCACCACCTAATGATGTATGTGTGCATGTAAAGCAAAACAAAAAAAAAGAGAGATGATTTTTCTTTTTGTGCTCCAAAAATGTTTAGTCCCTCCAGATATGAACATGGCCTGCCACATACACTCACTTTTGAAAAGGTTTATATTTCAAAGCGAAGAAATTGGGGGGGGGGAATGAAAACCACCAAAACAGACTTTGATAGACTTAAGCACTTTGGTTTGTTATTTAGGAGGCTGACTTCTTTGTTGCGTGGTTTTCTTTGGTCTTGTCCCCAAAAAACCTTGATGCCCGGGCCAAAGTTTCCTCTTTGATCCAAAGTGAAAAAAAAGCATAGCTACTGTTCATCTGCTTTAAGCTATTCTGGCATGCAATAGCTGGAAGAGAAGCATCATGAAGATGGACACAGAATGCATAAACCATGGTCTTTCTAGCTTGTGGCTCTTATAATAATATAGCTAATCCTTTTTAAGGGGTCATAAATTCTCATAAGCTCAAATTGAAGAGTAGGTGCTAATATACAATAAAGCAGTCACAACATCTTGTGCATTTCTATGAGACTGAAATGGACTTTCCAAAGTGGGAAGGGAGAAACACAAATATAGTTATAAGCTATTATTCTATAAAAGTAACCTATTCTAGACTGAGTCAACTGTACAACATATTGGCTTTTTTCAGCAAGTCAGCTTCTACAACCAGGAAATTAATTCCATTCTGAGTATGTGGTCAGAGAAGTATTGCAGCACTCCAATCCCATTTCCACTAAGATTCCACTGATTCACCGTTAGAGCCCTTAAATTTCTCAAAAGAACAGAGGTCGTCTTCTTAAATGACTGGTAGAAAATGGGATGAGTAAAGCATGCAAGCGGTGAGGCAACCTAATCTGTTCCCAAATCACGCCACATTCTTTGTGCCATGAATACAGTGTAATGGGGAAATTATGGTTCAACAGTGGTAGCGTGTTGGCAGTCTGTTGGCAGCTGTAAACTATTTCTGTTGTCAAATGGGAGCTGTATCAAAAAAATGTGGCAGAATCAGCCTGTGGGCTACTCTTGCTTGTGCTGTTGATGGTCCATCAGCCAGCCGTGGAGAAGAAGTTATAACACACAAACAGCTCAAGTGAAACCAAGTGCTAAAAACAGTGAAAAGTCTCCACTGCAGTTTTCTGTTCCTCCCATTCCTGTCGCTCTCTTCCCTGTTCTTGCCCACTTGTAAACCAATCACCATTCGACCGATGCACAGCACCATCATCCTCAAGGAATGTGCAGTTGTACGGGAGCATGTTTGCATTGCCTGAAAACCCATCTCTGTAGGTTCTCAGTTAGAAAATAAATTGGCACAATTACAGTACCATAAATTAAGAATGAGAATGCAAAAGAAGTAAAGTTCTTTTTTTCCCTTCATTTTGTGTAGGTGGTAGTACTGTAATGAGGTGAAAAATATGAAGCTCAAAAAGGATTATTAAAATTATTGATTACTGCCACAAATATGCATCCTGTATAATGTCTTATATAATGGCTGTTTTTCACTTTGCTTTTATGTACTATATGTTACCTAGTTATATGTTCTAAAGTATCGCGACCTTGTGGTTTTGGCATACCTACACTGAAACCTTTCCTTACGTTTAGAGAAGAGAAACTGTTTCCTTGGAGAAATCCTGAACACGCCTGCTATGTTTGGGGGGGAAAAAAGCTTCCACTTTCCTGCTGTGAACATCTAAACAGAGCACCACAGACATTTTCTCCAGGCAACATGAAAAACTAAATAGATTAAAATGTAGATCAAATGTGGAAAATACAATAAATGAATAATTTGATATAAAAGTAACAATATCTTGGTGGAAGGTCTTTCTTCAGTACGAGGAATTATTAATACTTTTCTCAGAAAGGAATTCAAAATTGTTTCTGAGAAAAATGAGTAAACCTCTGCAAAAGACGACTCGCGCTATTGAGAGAACACACTTTGACATCTTTGTGAAGCAGTCTAAATGGACAGTAATCAACAATCATGTCTCTTATATACTCCAACAATCCACCTACGACTTACAATTACCAAGTCTTTTGAGGGCTCATGTTATAGCATTACGTTATACCCGTTTGGTTCACAAATTCATTATCTGGACAAATCATATGGGCACCAGGAGAGCACAAATGTACATGGAAATATACTTAGTGTGAGGTATATGTTTCCAGCACCTTGTTGACTCTATGCTACAAAAAAGGCAAAAGGGCTTCCAAACCCCCTTTGGTGTATTTTGCCAGATCAAGTGTGCAAAGAGGTATTTCCATAACTTACTAAAGTCTTAGGATGTAACAGTCCTAAGCCATTAGCACTTCTCATTTAGATTTACATCTACCTATAACACCAAATCCCCTGGAAAAACCACCAGCTAAGCTACACAGAATGACCAGCATGATTATGTGGAGAAACCTTTTAAAACTACACCTTGCATTACTGAGTTCCATAAATCGCTACTAAGAAGCAAAATTAAAATGTTTGATGAAAGAGGCAGATAGAAGTGGTGCACCCCAATTTCAGTTTTTACAACGCAGCCAACCAGATGTCAAGCACACTCTTTCTGGAAGGAATCTAGCACATTGTGTCGGCACACCCATCACAGCTGCAGTTAAACAGGTTGCAAATTTTGAATGAAGTGAAATTATAGTCACCTTTACTTCGGTGTAGATCTACAGTCCATGTTTACATTTTCGAGCAAATGCTATTGAGCAACAGGCCTTTTTTATTATCTTCTAAAGTGAGCGTAGAATATTTACTGAAGACTTTAGGTTGAGTGCTGCTGCTCACATAAGTGAAATCTCAGTTCAGTTAGACTCATGGATTTGAGGATGAATCTTGAATCTTTGATTTATAGTGATCAAAAGTATCTAGTTTGACATAAAGAGCACTTGCTACAGTCAATGCTATCACAATGCTGCTGCTATACACATGATGCTACTGACTGGACAGACCCAATATGACCTCGAGAAACCAAGCACATAGACAGGTAGGGGTGACTGTAGAGCAGTTCATCTACTAATTGGAAGGTTGGTGGTTCATTGAACATGTCCCTTGCTGCTAAAGTCAGCATGCCAATGCATCTTTGGGCCAGGTACTGAACCCCAAGTTGCTCTCTGATACATCCATGAGAGTCTGAATGTTAGATAGAAAGCACTTATGTAGAAAAAGCATAGAAAAAAGTGCTTGTATGAATGGGTGAATGAAGCATGCTGTATAAAGCGCTTTGATTGCTGAAGTAGAGTAGAAAAGTGCAGAATTCCAAGTCCAGTCCATTTACGTCAAGAACAGAGGAGAAGAAAACGTGCAGGCTTTCAAATGCTGTAGAGCTAAATTTTCATTTGTTTCTGCACCTTCAGACTCAAGGTATGAAGAACCATGCCTATGTTTTATCATGTTTGAAGGGGTCCCCTTCACCTAAGACATGAAAACATGAGGGAAAGAAAGAATGTGACCAGCATGCCTTAGCTAGAATTATGTACTTGAATTAGAAGTGTCAAGAAAACTGAATTCATTTGACTGCAATCTGCAATCTACTGACATCTACAGTAGCAGTGAGATTTCCCACATCGTACATTTAAGACATGGGTACCATTGAAGTCTTTTTCTGCACTCTAGGCATTCATAGAAAATAAATGACATTTTGAAGATTTACAAAAACATAATCCCAAATCAAACCAACCCTTTGACAGAAAAAGAAATCTAGCTGGTAAGCCTACTTTTTCATCAGCAAGATATCCCACAGTGCTGAGACACCATAAAGAGTTCAGGGATTTGACAAGTTCAGATCAGAGGAGCTTTTCGGGGGCTTCAGAAATGCACATAGTCACTAAATTCCTAATGCTGCGTGTGTTGCGATAATTGTGCTCATCATTATTCACTTTAGCATTGCCCCCTTCACCTACATGCATTAGACAAGCTACAGAAGCAGTAACGGAGGTTAATGTAGATGAGGACCACTGAGGGAGAAATCTTCAGCTTCAAATGCATTACAACAACAACAAAAATGCACCAGGAATGCACTGAATATCATAAACTGTGGATTTGAGGAACTTTTGGATTTTCCTTTTAGTCCGTTTTACAGCCACTCAAATCAATAAAAAGGTGCTCAGTGGACACCTAATGAATAGATGCCAAATAAGTCTCCTTGCTAAGAGGCTCTGGCCTTCAGGCTTCGCCTCTTATGTAGCGAGCCAGCCAGTTAACCCTGCTGCCTTGTTTGGACTGGCCTCTTCACATTGATTTATTGCTCAAACGTACCCAGAATGTCAACAGGAACCACACTCTTTAGGAATTTGCATATTTAAACAGTTTTGGTCGGAACTTTTTCCTTAATTCAAACTTAGCAGACACAAACAACCCACAATAATACGAATGATAAGTGTATATTAGTACCAGAGAGAAAGTGGAAGGAGGAGTCCACGTACTATAAAATGATTGCTCTATTCATCACACTTTATCTCCTCCTAATATTCTTTTATTTATTTATTTATTTTTTTAATACTGCCTTCATATTCTTCTCTCAGTGCTTTGTGGAGCTATTAAGGCTTGAGTGATTTTTTTTGATTGCCATTTATGCTGAGGTAATTAAAAAAAAAGAAAGAAAAAAGGCCCAGGGGTATCAATATAGAAAACAGCGTATCACTGTGTTACAGAAAACTGAATTTGAAGAGAAAAATGAATTGTTGAAGGAACGATGTGAAATCAGTTTTCTCCAGCAATCGCATTTAGCACAAAAATCCCTTTTGGGGTTGTGTCAGAAACGTCAAAAAAAGAACACCGCCAAATCAAACATGCGGAGCTACCTGCAGTGGCGATCCTTTGTGAATAAGGCAGCAGCCGAAAGTAGGTTTAATTGCATTTAGTATGCCCTCATATGTTATGTTACATTTCCACGGCCTTGAATTGTACCTTGTAATTTCTTTGATATATTCACGGCCCTTTGCTGCACTGCTGATGCAAGTGATCAGAGACGAGAGGTATAACAAGATGAAAGTTACCAAGATAACAAGTCAAGCAGAGGAAATTGTACAGAAAAATGTAGCTCTTTCACTGTGCAGAAACAGGCATTCAATGGTGTGTCAGAATGATGAGCAAAAGTGCTTTTTCTTTGGTTGGCTGTTCTAATTTAAAAATTGATATTGATTGTTACTCTTATTTAGTCAATTCCACACCCATAATACACAGACAGTGTAGACACTGCATATAACTCCACAATCTATACACTAAGCAGGAACTGAGCAGGCTCAGGCAGAAGCAATGCGTATGTACAGCATGTCTGGCCAGTATATAATCATTAAAGGTATCCTACATTCCAGAAAAAAAATATATCTCTGATTCATTTTTTCTTGTTTATATGCCAATTAAGTTTGAGAACAGGGCATACACACAACAAATAACACTTGCTAATGTAATGGAACAGATTAACTGTTGTCACCATCCTTCCCCTGGTGAGCCAGCACTTTTTTAGCCCGTGTAGGTGGTGCTAGGGAAGCACTGCTAAGAGCAATTTCCTAGCAGGAGAGTATTTTTGCGTGTGAATGCGATGCTGTGCCTCTGTCACACAATAATTGTGTGTTTTGAATGTAACTTCCAGACTAATCCCAACGCTTGCATGTGCAAAGTGATATGAAGCGCTGTCAGTTTCTATCCAGCCATGCATTCAGCATCAATTGAAAACTACAGCTTTACTTTACTTATCGCTTCTTCTTATCAGCTGGTGGGCTTTCTAATCTCTCTGCCTCTCTGAGAGCGTCCCAGCTGTAAATCCACTGGTGGGGAGCAGATAGCATCTCATGTCAAGAAGAATCCACTGTATTCATCTCACTAGGGGAGACAATGTGGCTCAATCATATCTGCTTACTGCTTCCAAATACAATTCACATAAATGCCCTACTTCTTTTTTTTTTTTGATAGTGTAGCCTCAGGAAATAAATACAAAATATGCACACACAAAAAAAAAAAGAAGTCATTTGTTATGAGTGTTACATTTTGTTTTGGACTGCTCTGAGATGTGTCATACCAACTGCCTCTTTTGTGCTCTCATGTCCGTTCCTGACAGCTGTGTCTATTCTGGGAGCCTTTGTGAGTTATTTTAAACAGATGGTGCACAGGAGGATCTTAGTCATTATGATACAGGATGACATTAAATGACAAGACCCCCCCAAAAAAGAAGAAGAAGGATCACACAGTGCAGCAGGTTTGGCTGTTTTAGCTGGTTTCAGTAATATTAGACGATGGGAAAACACATTTTTGTGTACCTGGATACCCCGTCTTTAACATTCGTTTAATCACATTTTATATTTTGCAATGAAGTAAAAGCCTATAACAGCTCGTCTTATCTGGCGCATTTCTAGTCCTCACATAAACACGGCATAAAAGGTCATTTATAAATGAGAACAACTGTGGTGCTGCTGCTGCCATCGCCTGTGTTGAGGTCACGTGTTTTCTGCATTCATGAATGACCTCACACGGTTTTGGCAGTGGATTTACAACTAGAACGCTACATCTATAGGTGGCTTTTCTGCTTTCACAGAGAGCACATAGAAGCAACTAACAAGGCTGCTTGTTAATATTTGTATAGCTACAAAGATGAGGGGCAACAGAAGATACAACCAAAACGAACAGATGCTATGGTGAGACACCATGAGCATCCAGAATAGCTTGCTCCTTGATACGCACTCCACACACCTTTGATGGTTTAGTGAGGGGATAAACACTGTTCTTCCAAAAGAAATTCTCTTTGAAATGGTGCTTTGAGTGCCGTTTCAGATGTTATTATGTACAAAATAGGTGTGCACTTAGGTCAAGATCTGGTGACTGTAAAAGGCTGTAGCATATGATTCACACCGCTTTCACCTTTGTCCTGAATGAAAGCATCTATATTTGCTACACTTCCCCAGCTTTATACATGTAAACCGTAAAAGGCGTTGCTTGATAGGATGCTAAAAGAGGAGAAGAAAAACACGTAAACAAGGAAAATCAACTAAGAAAGAGAATAATGGCCGCAGCTCAATTATAGCCAAGCTGGTATTTACCAGCTGCATCATATAAAGATGCTATCCATAATGATGATGTCACCCTCTGCTAATTCTTTGTGTGCTTTCACAGCATTTTGGGGAATGAGTCTGTCTCCGAGTACACCTCTTCCCAGACATGCTGCCTGTTTGCTAAGGTGATTAACGCCACATGTTCTTCGGGATAATCCTCGCAAGTAATAATGTCCTCTATGGTCATATGGCATATAGCAACAATGGGTTGTAGCAACAAAAGAAAAGCTTTAAACAAAAAGTTAACAATGCAACAATGCCAAAGCTTAGCCCACCATTTCGATATGGGCAAGTCGTAATTGGGCGGGAGCTTATGCGTACGCATTGCATGCACAATCTTAATATTAAGGGCAATTACAGCGTTCTTCCTTGTAAAAGTGAACAAAAAGTTTATGGTGCGTTTTTCTCTTTTTTCTGTGTACTTCTGTGATAAAAAAAACAAAAACACTCACGCATGTACTCATGCACACACATTACAGCCACCATGCCCCATCATAGCCCAGTTGCCACTGCCTGCACTGCAGTTGCTATGGAAACACCTGCATCTCTGGTAATCCTATGAATAGGATGCAATGAGCAGGGCTTCAGGGGGGAAAACAGCTTAACATGGTGGCAGGTGGAGACAGTAAACTGAAGCACATTGCTCAAAAAGACACTTGACTCTGATTTTCTTAGGTTGTCTGAACACCTGGTCTAGAAATAAATGGAAAATAAATATTCATTATTTTACTAGTATTTGCTACACACAGGTGATTTTGGTTGCATTTTGCCTCTGGCGAGTATAATGTTTAAGTCGAATGTATTTTATTCTTATGTAATGGTGTCCGTTTTACGCAAAAGCATTTATGTGGGCTGGAAAAAGTGCACTGCTATAAGTTAGTGTGGGAGGACCTTGTTGCAAACGTAAAATATTATCTACTGAAGCACAGACATTACATTTTAGTGTTCAGTTTAATCACAACGAATAGCAAAATAACTACTGCCCTGTGCTCTGCCCTATTTATCATAGAATGTTTTTCCTCATGGAGTAATTCCCCATCGAGTTTACTTTATAAAACTTTGAAAAACGCAACCAACCATAATACAAACTTTAGTAAGACAATGATGATGTCTACCTCTAATAAAAATATATTGCACGTATTGTTTTTGTAGATCAAATGCATTAAAAATGATTATTTCCAGTGAAAACCAAAAAACAAATGACCTCACATAAACAATGATTTATTTTTTTCTCAACCTTTGTACCAAACTGCACAAAACAAGCAAGATACAAGGTATTGATTTTTGAGCTTTAGAGGTTCAGGTAGGTGGACTTTGCCACCTTTGAAGAGACAGGGAGCCAGACTCCCCGTTTCCTCTCAAAATAATTGTCTGGCCCTAAACTTGAACACCTACATGGTACGTGCGGTATCATTTTGTTGATAGTAAACACACGATAAGGGTAGGAACAGAAGTAGTTTTTGTTGTTGTACAAAAACCAATCTGTTCATTTATATAAATACTGCATTTGTGTGTAGCGCACCATATCTGATTTGCATTTCTTTCATTTTGATTAACTGCATCGCGCATGTGTTGTACCACATGAAACATAAAAGTGCCACACTCCCTCAATTCACTGTTAAAAATGCAACAACCAGAAAAGCATGCATGATTCTAAATTGGCCAGCTGTGACAGCTCAGATAGGCTCTATCCACTGTGCTGCCCGCTCGCTCACTTTGTGTAACTTTTTAATTTTTGCATAGCTTCCAAACCTCAGCACCAGCATTATTACCACCAATGGATTCTGAAAGCTTTTTCTCACCAACCCTAAGCGAGAAGGACCTGGAGTATTTGCCAAAGACATGAATTGTAAGCATGTTTTATAAAGCCAACTTTATATTCTTGAATTATTTAAATTATTTTCCTTCTGATTGACAATTCCATTTAAACTGAAGAATCTGACGTTTTAATATAAAAAAGAGAGAATTCAGAGGTTATTTTTCCCTTTCCACACACTAACAGTGTAACTAAAAACTTTATGATGTATTTCAAAAAAAAGTTGCCGCCACATATTTAGCTTTAAAAACACAACATTTAAAGTACCCGAGCGATTTAAACATTTTTAATCAAAAAATTCAAGTACAAAAGCTGTGCTCTCAGGTCAGAATCATCACAAAAAGTTTAATATCCAAAGATTATTTAATCAGTCGTTCTTTTCATCTTGAAACGGGCTCAGATGACACCAAAATCCTTGGCTCAATGCTAACAGAGCATAGCCATGTAATCTTTTGACAGAATAGTTGGGGAAACACTTGCAAATTAAAAGCCTTGCACTGTAATTTAGTGCAGTCATTTTGCCTCCATCTGCCTTTGGAGCAGGTCAATGGGTTTGCCAAAGAGAGGTTTGCTGCTGTTAATGCACTTCTGCAGCTGTACTGTATCTCTGCTTATCTCTTTTTTGCACTGACGTTGTTTGGCTCGGTTTTCTAGCCTCAGCGCACCACCTTTGTCTGTTATCTGCTTAGTTTATGTTAATAATCCGTGTGAACATGAAACCAACCAGAATTAAAAGGCAAAAACTTGTAATGTCTTTCTTAATCTGTATACTATATATGGAGATCAAATGCACTGCAACTTCAGAAAAAAACAGCAAATAGAAAAATTCTGAAAAAGCCCTCAAAACACAAGGTGAATAAAACACAGCACGGTGGCTACGGTTGAGAACATTTGCAGTATTTTTGTATTAAGTTGTAGCATGCACCGTAGCATGCATAAGCTGAACTGACAGAGCCACTGTGAAATCACTCATTGGTCTTGAAACCTCAAGGTTAAAAAACTTATGGCTTTTACTGTGTTGATGTTTTCAAAATGGAAGTGACAAATGACATATATATTTCACAAAGAAACCAAGCAACAGTGCACTTTCAAAGGGTTGCACCATTTGCTTTATCGTCCTTTTGTCACGGTCTGGCTAGGGCAGACCGTATGTTGCAGGGAAGGACTCAAGCGCAGACCGAAATGAGATATGAATAACAAAACAAGCCGTTTATTAAGGCAAGAAACGAGGGTACAAAATAATAGGGAATCGATGAAAACTAAACAATGACCTAAACTGGGTGAACTAAAACGAAACATACAAAACTCTAAACATAACGAACTGACAGGGATACCTGGAGCGGAGACATAGGAACAACGGACGACCTGACAAAGAATGACTGAGAGCACACAGACTAAATGGACACAGGAGGATAATGAGGGAAGTGGCAACACATGGGGACCCAGCTGACACATGAACATAATTACGTCACAGGGGGAGAGTAACTGAACATGATGAACACAGACACGCCAGACCTCTTCACAATAAAACAGGAAACACAGTGAGATATAAACATGACAACCTGAACTTGACAACATAAGCCACAGACATGAAATACATGAAAAGCAGGGGAGACTTAACATAGTGGAAACACGAGGGGAAAATAACTAGAAACACCTAGGCATGATAGACTTAACATAGTGGGAACACGAGGGGTAAAAATTAACTGGAAACAACTAGGCATAATAACGATGAACTTAGGAAACCTGAAGGCTACATAAACTAAACACAAAACGCTGGGTCAGCAGACCCAGGATCATGACACCTTTCTGATTTAAACAGGGTCCATCATTTAAAAATTTTTTTAAAACAAAAGCTACAATTAGTGATCAAGGACTTAAACCAATTGGCAAGGTGTTTCAGGTGAACCCTGGGGTCATTTGAACTTTTGCAATGAGTTTAAAACAGCTTTGCAATCTTTGTTGGCCACAAAATTAAAGCATTTTTAATATTCAGCCTAAAATCTAAATCCGAGTACGAGAGACCTTGGATTGAGAAGCGAAAGGTACTCATGGGAGACAAAATAAGTACAAAGAAAAGTACAGATGATGCACAACAATAAAGATCCCAGTAAAGAAATGCAGACACAGGATGTTCTTAATTGGCCTCTGTAGTTTGAATTGCTCTGAGAAGACTCATCAGGTGTCAGCTGCTGATGAAAGCCACTTATCTGTTTCAGGCCTGTAGATGATGCAGTGTTTACCATTGCTGGCGTTTCTTAATTCCCACCATTGTCTGCGCTCACTGCTTGCTACCATTAAACCAATCAACAGCCCCGCTGAGCCTCGGCTGATAATCGGTCAAGAAGAAATGACTCCAGGAGTCACAGAAAGAAAGCAAACACGTCTCCGTGTTGCATCGTGCTGATTGAATTGACAGTGACCATTCTGGCCTGTCAGTTTTAAATTGAGATTGTTATCAAACTCGGCTGTCAGAATGATGCAGTGTTTTAGGCGCTAACAAGAGCGATTTATATGGAAAAATGCAAGAAACAAAACAAAACATCTGAGCCATATCATCAATGTATTTTTAGCCAAGACCTTCAACATGAGTCACTCTGTCAGCTGGTCAGTAAGCTACAAAAAGCTTCAGTAATATCTTGGCGGACTATTTAATTTTTTACAAAAGCCCCTGGATATATATAAAAGGGACTGTCCATCGGGGAGGAAAAAATGAAGACAGACACTGGATCCACTTTTCTTTTCCTTTTACAAGAGCTCGCTGACCAAAAGCATAAAATCATATAACAATCTCTTGCAATTGCAGGACTGCAGAGTCCGTCACTTTTCTAATGCAAACATAAACTGCATCCAAGGCTTGTACACTATTGCCTGTGTGGTCAGAAGGTAGGATTTTTTTCCCTTTAAGTGTGTAATAGAAAAACATCTGCGAGCAATAACTGGACTGATTCTCTGGACATTTCAGAGCAACACAATGTAGCAGTCAGGCAGCTTTTGATCAGTGTGGAGCAGGGAAATTATTTAACAATAGCAGTAAAATAATTCTGGACCAAGAGTGGTTTGTACTCTCCCTCCTCAATTGTGAACCTTAACATCAGTTTCCGAGAAATGATTGCCTTCATGTCTTATGTCTCATGGTGGTTATGGAGCTTGCAGGTTACGAAGATTAACTTCTCAACAATTCTTTCCAGGAAGTAGATTCTCTGGGGTTTGTCCCGAGCTGGTGTCTAATCTGGAGTTCAGCACTGATGTGAAGAAGGAGCTTCTGACTGGAGGCAGCTGCCTTCACTGATATCACGCCAGTGTAGCCTAAAATCTGACATGCACTTAGTTTTTATTGTGCGAAGGAAGATTGTGACGTCTAGCGCCACATATGCTTTAATCAGCCTGAGGTGTTTTTGTGTACATTTCACTGAACTTGATATAAACGGCTAGAGCAGAAAAGAGTGATGGACAAAAGGGAAACAATGGCAGCAAAAACAAAGAGGAGATTATATGCAGGATTGCAATACCGGTGCTCTGAGCATATAATAGAGGAGGAAAAGAGAAAAGTCACATTACCGTCCTGTTTTTTGTCTTTTGGTTTTTGCTCCTGGTTCCTATTCTTGAAACTGTCTAATTGAGTCTGCTTTGTTTTTACAATAACCTCTGATCCAACAGCAGCGGAAATAGGGTTGAATGGGGAGTGAAAAACAGGCCTGAACGCTGTGTGGTTACATCGTGTTGTTTCCAAGTGTTTGGTTAGAGTCGAGAGAGGACTGTTGTACTTGGCATAGATATAGGTTCTTCACTTATTTTGTTTATGTCTTCCTGTCATCGTCCACCATTAATTACACAGTTATGCAGGAGATGTGGTTGGTCTACACAAACGATGCAGTGTGTGTTATTTTAAAAGCTTATTAGGCTGACCTGTAATTCACATATGTTAGTTCTGCTTTACTATTTCAGTTTTTGTTCTCTTGTCAAGCTTACCCTTGCACCATCTAGTTCCATTCATAGCTTAAAAAAGTAAAGGAGGGGGCATTTTTCGGGTGGACTTCATGATGTGTGACAGATGTAGGGCTCTATGTAGAATGAATAAAGAAAGGAGCTGTGACAGAGCAGAGAATGAGTCCCTGGGCACCACAATCACACTCAGTCTGATATGACTCAGTGTAACGTACTCTGATTTTTTTTTTTTTAATTGAATGGTGTCCATATTAAGTAAGTTGTTATCTTCAAAAAGAGCTAATATCATAAGCCTCTGATGAGGAACACCGTTCACACATGCATTTAATTTCACCCAAACAGCCGCATCAGAAGGATAATTGGTTCTTATAAATTAATCTCTGCAGTTTTGGAGCTTAAAAATGCCAATGCAACAGCAACACAAGCAGAAGAGCAGCTTTGATTGTTTTGAAAGGCAGCAGGGCTGAAGTCTGATTCCTAATGGCTGAGGAGAAGCTTGTGGGTTAGGGAGATTAACTTCAAACCTTCCCAGAATTAATTTAAGGATATTTTGCGTCTTAATAAGGGGGATGCATGAAAAAAGAAAACAAGTGTTATTTTTCAACCTACATCTTGTGGTTTCATGTAAAAGGCACGTTGCCCAGGATTACTGCCTGGGAGTAATAACTTTACGGAGGGAAAATTAATCGCGTTGCATTACATTTGATGTAACTGTAGTTTTAGAAATTCATAAACCTATCTCAAATGCAGTAAAACGCTTTAAGTGAGAAGTTTTCTTTTAGAAAAACAGTGGATATTACTCACATATCCAGCTAGAATAACACCATCAAAATGCCCACAGAAGGTACGATTCTTACCTTTATGTAGATATGGAGTGGAGTTGCAGGATACAGGGAGAAGCAGACATAGGGAGAAAGACCAAAACAAAAGGAAAACTGTTAATTTATCAAAAAGATGTTTCACTGTTAAGTTAAACTCGCTTATTGTCTCTCAGTTGTTTTCAGAGATTTAAGGCTATAACTTTAAGCACAAATCAGAACAAACCAATAAAGTTCTATAAAATGAAACAGCATTAAAGAAACAACAAATGATTTAATGTGATGGACATTTTTATCCAAATACAGCAGAACACACATCCAGTGCTGATGCATGAATTCTGTTACTTTAAGGTTGTTAAAAACTTTCAATACACACACAAATAAGCAGCCATTGATTCAGCTGTATCTTCCTGAATGTGGGCAAACTGGTTTCTATAATTACAGGCTAACTGCTTAGATGGAAAAGTGTGAATGAGAAGGAAAAAGTACTGCTAAGGAAAGGTTCTGTAGGGACATGTAGGGAATTACACACATGAATAAAAAGTACAGAAAAAATACAGATATAGATACAGGGGAAAAAATGGTTGTACATCGCTGGTTGAGGTCAGCACCTTATCTCGTTTTGCCTTCACACACTGTCACATACCGTTCACATCTCTGAAAGTGGTCCTTCCAAGTATTTTTCAGTTCAGTGAGTTTTAATTTGACTAAAAAAGAAGCTACAATTTTAATTTCTCTGTGTATTCTGAGCCAGTTTGCTTCTGAATAGCATTACCCTAGCCAATTGCCGCTGCCACAAACAAAAATTAAAAATTAAAACACAAAGCAGTGGGAGGACATTCTTGCTGCTGATAAACAGCATTTCTAAGATTATCATATCGCAAAGAAAATAATAAATGAAGAGAAAAGGTTACTCAAGCATGCATCGCTCAGAGGAACAACCAACTCTTTTTTTTTTTTTCGTACGAATGTATGATGTAGGATCCTAATTTGTTTCTTTAAAAGCAGAGCTATTTGTTTGCAGAGTAGCACCTGATTATGAGTATGTGCAGTGGCCTAAGACACTGTGCAGACCTTTGCGGCCTTTTCCAGATGAGCAACGCGTAATGAAGGTGAGATGAGCTGTGTTTGGAAACAACACAGTGTGTCTCACAGTGCAGAAAGCAGAAAACCAGAGGAAAGTTTGGACAAAAGAAGCTCATCTGTTTTAGACGAATGCTGGGAGGTCAGAGAGGAAAGCAGATGGTTTGAATCCCTGATTGCCCCGGGAGGAAGTGGGTGGAAAAAGGGAATGAGTAACACTTTTTCCTCCTTAAAATAGTCATAATAAATAAGACGGGCAGTGAATTCTCAGTCAGTCTGTCTTGGAAATTTATCCAAGTTAGTGCCAAAATCTCACAGATGCTTCCTTGAGCCACCTCAGCACTGTTTCATGAGGTAGGTTGTTCTTTTATTTATTTATTTTTGCATAAACTTGCTGACAGACAACCTTCACTGACAACATGCCTCCAGGGGGAAAAGAGGTTTATGAAAAACGTTTCCTAAAGGATGAATCAAGTTCATTGCAGTTCCTGGGTCTTTATCTCACAGTTTGGCATTTGTTCATATAACCTCCTGAGACCCGAGCTCGTGTTTATGATACACTTTTCATATCTTTTATCTATCTAGGATTAGTTGGACATAATTAGTATGAAACCTGAGCTTCATTGTTGAACAGGGAGTCTTCCATAGTTGTTACATACTTTTATTTTTTTTCATTTTTCATTTTTTAAGAGGATAATTTTCATAAGCTTGGAAACTCTGACATGTGGAAAGTGTGATATAGCAAGAAACATGCAGATATGACTTCACCTTATTTGGAGATTAAATTAAGCCAAATGAAAACTAAGTCAACATTTGAAAATCAATTTATGTTTAGTCAACCTACTCTTATCAGGTCTTTGTATTTTCATCACACTCACTGCATAGCACTGCTTACTTGAAATTAATCTCCATATTATAATGTGGGTTAAGGTTAAGGTTAGAAAGACAAAAACCATCAAACATCTGTTTCTGGAGTTTCACAAAAAAATTCTGATAATGTCAAATTCATCAACTTTTTCTTCATATCAACTTGGATTTTTGTGCAATCCCCCAAATGCTATAAGCCATTATTGACAAGGCTCTCTTTGCAGAAAGAGAATGCATATAGAGATGCTTTAATAGCTACTCGTACTAAATGAGATGTCTGCGTCAGCCAGGCATGTCGAAACAATATGTGAGGAGCAGAATAAGCAGTGGGAAAGATAAGTGGATATGAAGAGAGGAAGCCAAAAAGAAAATGAGGAAAAGAGCAGTAGGTATGGAAAGAATAAGGAAATGAATCAACCACCACGGGCAATCGTTCTCACTAATACAGCAAATTAGCGCTGATAAATTAGGCATTGTCAGCAGCTCCTTTGCATCCTCTGGGTTATTATGAATACTGAAATTTAAATACTACTTAGGCAACATCCTGAAAGATTACATTCTGAATTCAGGGTTGATGCTATAGGAGCTGCAAGCAGAGGTTTAATTTCACCTTCAGATGGTGTGCACCTGCTAAGTGGAGCTATGATGAAGAAAGGAGTTCAAATTAGCCCATGTCATAGGATCTCAAGTCCTATTCAACACTTCAGACTATTAAAACGTAACCCAATCTCATTGGTGATCCATTGTGCTGGCCTGAAAACTTTCTGGCTTTGATGCTGTGTATGTCAATGTTTTATCATATGGATACAGCAGCTGTGCCAAATGTGCACATTTATAAAAATATATATACATATATACTCAGAATATTAGTTGTATGCCAGTAAAGGCTCAGAGTCAGATTTCTCAGCTTTTATCATCCAATAGTCTTTGAACTCCTAATAGCAACATTACCAGCCTCCTGTTTCAAAGTAATGGAATACTGCCATTTAAGTCTGTGGGTACTGCTGTAGTTACATTTCTACATGAGTGCCTATCCACAGTTAGCTAACCTAGAACTCAAAATGCAGGTCTACAAGGTGCAAAATAACAGACTTTATCAATGATTCTAAACAGCGAGGGGGTGACGGCTAAAATCAAGGGAAATAATAGCCAGCACTATCAAGCAGCATCATTGAGTCAACTGAACCTTCATTTTCCTGTTATTTCTATTCTCTTTTGCTCTACACACAACCACTAAAAGCAAGCAAGGCTGATTCATCTCTTTCTCTCTGTCTGCTGCTGCATTCGGTGCCTGTGCTGGCATCATACGGCTGTTTTCAAATAATCTAAACAAATCTGCATTAGGAAAAGACAAAGAACACGAATCTTCATTTCGCAGTTTTATCGGTGAAAGCTGACAATGTTTCAACGCTGTGTGTGGTTTGTATACTGGTCACTGTTATTGTTGCTCTTACTTATGATGTTGTGTTATGTTTTGGTTCTGCCTAAAACAGAGGAAACATGCTCACATATGGGAAAACTGTCAAAATGAATACATCAGTGATTTTGGCTTTAGGACCACTTCCAGAAAATCTTTAAAAATCTTAAGTATTTATGCAATATTACCACTTTTTTTTCTATTTTACCACAAAACTCAATCCATAATAGTTAAAATAGAGTTGCTACTTATACTACAAAATAAAAGTTGCTGCGCTTGTTAGACTATTTCCCCTTTTTCTGCACTCTGAAGGTCAGGTGTGCTAGAAATCCTTATCGCCATGGACACACATTGATCAAATTTATCAGAATCAGAATCAGAATCAGAATACTTTATTGATCCTTGGGGGAAATTATTTTTTGTTACAGTGCTCCATTTTAAACCAACATTAAGACAAGACAGACAATACGCTAACTAAGAATAGTACAATATATACATACATACATACATAAGTCACTTATAAATAAATATTTGGAAAAGAAACATGTGTAGTTGTAGCAGCAAACAGTGTGTTAAGTGGATGCGTTGTACAGGGAGATGGCCACAGGCAGGAATGATTTCCTGTGTCGTTCAGTGGTGCTTTTCGGTAATCTCAGTCTCTCACTGAACGAGCTCCTGTGACTGACCAACATGTCATGGAGTGGGTGGGAGGTGTTATCCAACATTGTCTTTATCTTGGACAGCATCCGCCTCTCCGACACCACCTTGAGGGAGTCCAGCTCCATCCCCACAACATTGCTGGCCTTACGGATCAGTTTATTAAGTCTGTTGGCATCTGCGACCCTCAGCCTGCTCCCCCAGCATGCAACAGCATAGAGGATCGCACTGGCCACAACAGACTCATAGAAAATCCTCAGCATTTTCTGGCAGATGTTGAAGGACCTCAATCGCCTCAAAAAATAGAGACGACTCTGGCCCTTCCTGTAAAGTGCTGTGGTGTTTTTAGCCCAGTCCAGTTTATTGTCAATGTGTACTCCAAGGTATTTATAGTCCTCCACAATGTCAACACTGACCCCCTGAATTGAAACAGGGGTCAAGTGTTTCCTGGTCTTCCTGAAGTCCACGATCAGTTCCTTGGTCTTTGCCACGTTGAGCTGCAGATGATTCTGCTCACACCACGTGACAAAGGAGTCGACCACAGCCCGGTACTCTGTCTCATCATCCCTGCTGATGCATCCAACCACCGCAGAGTCATCAGAAAACTTCTGAAGATGGCAGGTCTCTGTGCAGTGGCTGAAGTCTGTGGTGTAGAGGGTGAAGAGGAAGGGGGAGAGGACAGTCCCCTGTGGTGCCCCTGTGTTGCTAATCACCTTGTCAGACACACACTGTGGGAGACGTACATATTGTGGTCTTCCTGTCAGGTAATCAACAATCCAGGACACCAGAGAAGCATCCACCTGCATCGCTGCTAACTTATCACCCAGGAGGGTCGGCCTGATGGTGTTGAAAGCACTGGAAAAGTCAAAAAACATGACCCTCACAGTGCTCGCCGGCTGGTCCAGATGGGTGTAGACACGATTGAGCAGGTAGATGATGGCGTCCTCTGTTCCGAGACGAGGCTGATAAGCGAACTGAAGGGGATCCAGATGTGGTCTTACTATGGGTCGCAGCTGGTCCAGGATGAGCCTTTCCAGGGTCTTCATGATGTGGGAGGTCAGTGCCACGGGCCTGTAATCCTGGGGGCCACTGGGACGAGGCGTCTTTGGTACAGGGACGAGGCATGATGTCTTCCACATCACCGGGACCCTCTGCAGACTCAGACTCAGCATAAACAGTTTATGAAAGACTCCACACAGCTGGGGGGCACAGGTCTTGAGGACAAGGGGACTCACTCCGTCTGGTCCAGCAGACTTGCCTGAGTGAAGTCTCCTCATTTGCATCTCAACCTGGTATTGAGTGAAGGTGATGGGTGGGGGAGGGGTGTCAGGAATCTCACAGGAGGTCCTGCATTAGTCCTGCATTACTGTGATTTAAATAAATACCAACCATCCACAGCGTGCTCAAAAGACACTGAAGAGAAAAACCTTGCAAGACATCTCAATAATCCTGATGTTTGAATGAAAAGTGAAATGTGATGGCTTTTCAACAAAGAGATAAGAATGTTCACCATAACTGAACTCAATTTACACAGAAAGAGAAGTCTTTTTCCAGACTTCTTTTCAAATCCCAAAAAGCCAGGTTTTAAACCAAACTTAAGGATGTGGGTCTTTCTCTGGATATGCAGAAAAGATTACTTTTGAACTTTTCACACAAATATCAGCACTGTAATTGTTATGGTTCTTTGCTGGATGGGAGGCGATCACGTGTTCGCAGTTCATCAATGGCTATATGCTGTCCAAAAAAAAGGGGGGTTTATTTGGACCAAACCAATGTGACTGAACATAAAAGAATTTTAATTACTTTCAAAATTATCCCAAAAGCGCCTGATCAGATTTAGCCCTGAACATCCATGGATGACAGGTCGTTAGTGGGTATTGATCTGTTTTGGTACCCAAAAAGAAAGACAAAAAGTCAGCTTATATCATATCACAGTTGCTACATTAATACAAAAAGGGTCATTTTAAAATGCCACAATATTAAAAAACTTTAAGCTCAAACATCTCTGTCCTTTTGCTGCTGCATATTTAGAGGAGGTTTCACAAATAAGAGAGCAGAGCTCTGCCCTTTGGGAATCTGCTTCAAACCAAAGTGTCAGACTGAATCTGTCAATTTTCAACCGCACAGTGAGAAAATGGAACAAGAGGAACCAGTCAGTGGTCAGTTAGCTCAAGCTGACCTACATGTGAAAGAGAGGGAAGGAAGCCTCATTATAGAAGGCATTCAGTGTAAAAAAAAACTTGAAACTTAAAAAAGTGCAAAACGATTATAGTTTTAAGCATGACATGAGAAACACAGCATCCAGT
The DNA here is from genome assembly GCF_057381915.1 of Diplotaxodon limnothrissa. NCBI lineage: Eukaryota > Metazoa > Chordata > Actinopteri > Cichliformes > Cichlidae > Diplotaxodon > Diplotaxodon limnothrissa. Next base: position 28,049,159 of record NC_140605.1, read on the forward strand.
AGTTCCAGGGAATCTGTCATCATACTTTCATGTGACATTTAAATGAGGATACCAACTAAAAATTGACATGCAGAGTAGACAGAAAAAATAAAGGCTGTGTCTAATGAGATCTTGCATTAATTGCTATTGTAAAGATTTTTTTTACTCACTACCATGTTCATTTCCATTCATACCATCACAAACCCATATGAGTCATAGAGCTCTGAGTCATAAAACATTCAGTGTGAATCACTGTATTTTGTTTAGGATCATCTCTATATTTCAAGCACATACACGGAAACAAATGTATATGCACACAGATCACAACCTTGCTCTCTGTGCTAATACACAGACAGTCACAGATGGCGGCTAGTGCAGTGACCTTGGAAACAAGCAGGTAATCCATTTCAAAAAGTGGGAAAGTGCTTTATCACTGGTTGAGCGCTGGACGTGACAAACTCGCCGTCTGCCAGGAGAGTGAGGAGGGCAATTGATTTTTAAAGAGAGTAGACAAAATTTGACAAATGAATTTCTGCACATTTTTGCACCCCTTATGCTCACTCACATCCTGAAATATCAATAAATGGAGCTGAGCCAAACATGTTGCATAAGGAGAAAAAAAACAGGCAAAGTCAAAATATCTTATTCAGTCCAAACACTTTTTGTTTTTTGCTGTTTTTCTTAAACAACTGATTTTTAGACACAAAAACAGCCGAAATCTCAAAAGAAAACCTACATGGTTTCACACGATGCCCAGCAGTTTCCCCAAGCTTCCCACAGTTCAACAGAATGCAATTAAGTCCAGTTTCTACCATGTTACACTAGCTGTGAGCTCTGGTAATGAGCTCACAGCTAGCCAAATAATAGACAAATAACAATAAAATCAACACATTAAGGACAGATTAAAATACAAAGCAGACCAAAGAAATCCGCTCTGAATGTGTGCTGAAACACATTAATGGTTATTATTTGGTTATAGTCCATCTATAAACCCTAAAAGAACTCAAGAATTTAACATTTTTACAGGGTTCAAGTTCCATAAGAGAAATTTCCCATTCATTTTCTCGATCGATGCTTCTGAAAATCCTAACATAAAGACTTTGAACCAAGCCAACAAGTTACTAAGTGAACTGTCAGTGCACATAATTACATTTAATTGTGAAGGATCTGCTCATCCCACAATGTGCTGCAAAGCCTAGATTCCAGAGCAAATAATTTGCACCCTTCTCAAATTTAATACTTTTTCATTATTGTAATGTTGTAAAACAAAAAAAAATGTTATATATATATTTTGTCATTTGGGCGTAGTGACATATAGCCCAGTTATTTATATTGTGCAGCATTTCCTGATTCCAATCACCAATCAGAGATAGGATTCAGTTTCTGATTCACTTTAACACTGTGGGCACAGTATTTTTTTTCCTGTTTAAACAGGGTGGAAATCACACAGGACTTCTGTGTGATTTCTTTCTGATAACATTGTTTCGTAATGTTGCAGCTCTTAGTAAGGCTGATTTGGATGGTTACAAAATGATGGCTCATAATAAAAATCCTAACGGAGAATATGACAGGAGTATCCAGAACGTCACTCTATAGGTCTTTGAAATATGAGAAACACTGATACTGCAAACAGCGTCCTGGTGAGGCAGAGTGGAGACCCAAATGTAGACATGTGAAAACATTACAAATGAGCTTATATTGGCTGATGCAAACTATACAAAACAAAAGTCTAGAAAGGTGCAGAAACGGAAAGTTAACACCAAAAAAGACTAACAGACATGACTACTGACACTGAACAAGACGCTAAAGATAGGTGAACACAGAGGAACTGAGGCATAACCACAGGCCAAAGGGAGGACAAACAGACTACTACTTCTAATAGTACTTTACTTTTGCTTCATTTGTTGTTTGTTTAATTTAAGACTAAAAGAAAATTAAATGAATGAGAGGTAAAACTTGAGGGGAGTATATACTTCTGCCTACTCCATTTCAAACAAAAAGAGGAATGATATTTTGTAATGATTGTGAAGGCACATGTTTGAAATAAAAATGAACTGAACTGAACTCAACCTTCATGTAAAAGTAGGAAATAAAAACTCAAGATGACCAGAATAATAAAAGGAATCAAAGAGGAACACAAAAATACACAAAAAACACAAAAAATCAAATCTTTGTTTAAATGAATAACAAAACACAAACCAAGACTCAAAGAAAAAAAGAATAAACCAAGCAAGCATCAAAACTGCACACCGTGACAACTGACACCAATGCAGGTGATAAGCATGTATTTATAAATGGAAAGCTGATTCTTAACTATGCAGTTAGAGTTTTACTTTTGATTCATAAAGTAAAACTGCATTTACTCGGCTAGATGATGTAGAAAAAAATCATTGAAAAACAAGGTCCGGCTATTATATGAAAAAAGAAAGAGGTAAACACAGCAAGGCATCCTTGAGCTGTATCAGCTGAAGTTCCAATTTGGTTTTCATCTCACAAAAGTTTCACTGTCACAGTAACTTCATCCTGGACTCGGTATCTTTACAGTCTTTTGAGGGTTATACTGATGTTTCTAAGCAAATAAAGCACATTGCTTTCTTCAATTGTGAAAATGCTAATTATAGGACTATTATAATAGTATTTGATATTATGACCTGACTGTTGGCTTAAAATGAGCAAATTCTCAATGAACTATAACTCTTTCTGCATTCTGTCATTATTCTACGCATCAAACACATAAAACTCTTACTTGACACCACGAGGATGTCACCGAATTATTTGAATGATTATAATTGTATATCTTTGTATTAATAAAAATGTAAATACCTTGCCTTTAATTACCCTCCAGCTACAGTACAAGCTTAGCCACTTCACTAGTACAGCTGAGTGTTCAAAGCCTTGCTCAAGTGCACTTGAATCAGTCAGAAAGGAGCAGACAGTATGTGATAACTGAGGGCTGATTGGACTATTTGACGTCTGGCCACAATTTGGTCTCTTTATCCTGTAGATTAAGCTCCTGATCCTATACACATTTTCTTCACATAACCGCTTTAGTGCTTCTTCATATGTACCCTCATGACTTTCACGCCGAGCCAGCTGCGATGACTATCAAGTGATTACGAACAGTGCACAGGACACGTCTCCTCCAATTATCCCGACTACTTAACAGCAGACTGCCCTCGCCGCGTTGTGCCGTCACCCGCAAATGTAAAAAACTCGTAGACTTGGAGCTCACCGGATTGTTTTCTTCTTGTACTGGCACACATCGCCAGCTGAAAATTCATCAAAGGGACACAGCTGACAATAATCCTTTTCTTTTCACCATTCTTTTAAAGTGGGTAAAGTGGACAGCCCGTCCTGCTGATGTAAACTGACGCTCCAACTGAAACACCATTAATCCAGCTGTGAATTAATCATAAATCCACTCCATTCTGAATCCAGCTGATAGTTCTTTAAGTCATAATACCCTGAATTATTCACATCTCCCTTCTGAAGAGTAATTTCTCCCTGAATTATTGAATTTTACAATTCTACCACAGTCTGCCTGATTGGCCTGTTAATACAGCAACTGTGCCTTCAGCATTTCACACTCCACAATTTCATTTTTTAATAATTGGAGCACTGCATTCAATTCTCTTTGAATTTCTGTTGCCATTTTGAATCGTTGGATGAGTCAATCGTTAATCTTAGGATTAAGGAAATATTTCACTTCATCGTTCCCTTGTCCCCCGCTCAATATGCTCACCCAATGTGACTCACTACTAACCACAGACTTTCTCATTCTGTAATAGTAAAGGCAGAAAGTGCATATCCAGACTGTTAGTTGCTCAAAAATATACCAGCACTCAAAGGGAATAAGAAACTAGGGAGCAGGCTGCTAATGGATGTACCACTACTGAAAGATTTCTGGTTGTTACAGAAGAACTCATGTGATGCATTTAAAGGTTTAAGCATACTTTTTCTCAGGCTAATGTTTATGGATAATATTTTTCCACACATCTTCCTTAGGACAAAAGCTTTTCACACAAAATATCTGAAGTTTTCTATGAAATTTAACATAAGTCAAATTATGTACAAAGAATATAATGGCCAATTGCTACTTGGTATCCACCATCTGTTTAAAAAAAGGAATACTTAATATGAAATACAAGGAAATTATATATATTTTTCAGAAATCGCAGGTTAAGAACAATGTAAAGTGTCATTGTGTCTATTGTGGGGGTTGAACTTTGAAAAAAAACTGTATAGAACAAACATAATTATTCAAATGTTTAAATGTGAAAATGCTCTTAGATACAAGGAGTTCATTTATTGTTGGATTTAACACGAACAGTCTCTTCTTTTCCATCTTTTGTCACGATTCCATACTTTAATCAGAGGTTAAAGAGATAGCTGTAACAACCTACACCTTTCTTTTTTGTCATTTGATTTCTATTTTTCTCATTTAATTTCTTGTAACATGAATGAATTAATAAAAGATCCATTTTAATTATTGTATGGCAAGCATATGTCAGAGGAAAGATTTATTGCTATAAAAACAAGTGTAAACTGTTTATATTTAGAGTGTTAAAATGTTTTTTCACACAGTATTTGGTTAACTATACCATCCTTAGCATTTCACTCTATAAGTGCACAAACTTGATTAAGGCTGACTTGGAACAGGATGTGTTTGTTAGACGAATCAACCAACTGACCTCCAGTGCTCTTTATGTCTGACTTCATATGCACATATAGTACATGGGGACATAATTAGAGCAAAGTGGAACATTGCCAAAACTGAGCCAACCTCAGAAAATTACTGTTAATGATCTTTGCGTCAGAATCTAATTCTCCTTTCGGCATATTAGGCCAAATAACCTTGATAGGAATACACAGGATTTGTTTACACACCTCTGCTGTGAATACTTCATTATACCGAATTTTTCAAGTGCCACGCCCCCCACAGAGGCCTGGATGGTGTCCCACACAAGCTGCTGCTTAGCCTTAGCTGATGTGTGCTCATTGACTACAAAATATATACTGCAAGGATTTACAGAAAGTGTGCGCAGGAGCTGCAAGAGATATTAAAACCATGATGATTTTCAAGCTGTACGTAAAAAATTTAACACATTGAACTCTCTTTATACGTGTGCAATGCCAGCCTGACATGGTATGAAGTGCTTATTTCATGAGTAAGTAATATCTAACGAACACGTACATTAGCCAACCCAACAAGCACTCAGCAATGGCTCAAAATGTGTTCAAAGACTAAACAAAGGCTTAACAAAGCTGACCACAGTGTCTGACTGACAAATAGGGATGGGTACCGGTATCTGGTGCCATTATGGCACTGGTTCTGACATAAACGGTAGTAACCAGACCGAAAAGCAGCGCACATTTCGGTGCTTTATTTCGGTGCGTTATTTCGGTGCTGTTTTTTCCTGAGATGTCATACACTTTAGATTCTAGCCAATCATTTTACCTTTCCAAGGATAGTAGGCAGGCCCAGGTATGTACGTTCTTTTAGAGCAGAGCTACAGATTAAAAATGCCCAAGGCGAAGTGGTCAAAACTCTGGCTGTACTTCACAGCAAAAGATGCAAACTCAGCCGCCTGCAACAAGTGCTTTAATGTAATACTGTGATACTGTGCAAAGGAGGTAACTCCTCGAATCTGATGAAACACCTGGCGACGTATAGCATTTTGTTAAAAGCCGAGAAATGCATCGTATTTGATAGCTTGCTGCGAGACCTCACACCGTGCACATCTACTGCGGGTGGGTTGCCTGTTATCGGACCCGGAGTTAGCAACATCCCCCAAAACCCGAAGAGGAGAGTCCTGGCCCCTAGCCCTGCCAGTGTAGCAGAAATGATGATGGATGATGATGGCAGCAACAGCTGTTCTTCTCTGCGTGAGCAGCTTAATGTTGTTTGTGTGTAATTTACGTTGAGTACACTAACCGCGTTATTACATTAATGCATGTAAGGTGAACTAGCAAACACCGTTGTAGTTACATGCAGCTGTCTTCTTGTTTGATGGCAGATACTCCCTTCACCCTGGCCAAAAAGGCTAAAATGACCAAAGAAAAAGTGGAAAACAGTTGAACATGAGAGGTTTATGGACAAAGTTTGTGTTTTTTCCATTGATTAAGCACTGCTTCCAGCCAAGAGTGATGCCATATATGCCCTATAGCTGCAGAAAAGGCTAACATTGTTATCGTTTTACAAAAAAACAGCTGAACATGAGAGGTTTTTGGACCAATTTTGTGTTCTCCATTCTTTAAGCACCGGTTCGAGCACCGTTTAAGCACCGGCACCGTTTCAAAAGTACCAGTTTGGTACTGGTATCGGATAAAACCTAAACGATACCCATCCCTACTGACAAATGGTCGCTGGGAAATGTAGCACAGACACAACAGATCGACAGTAAATTGATGAAAAAGGGAAGTAGTTAACATAGCATGAAGCATGAAACAGAAACATCAGAAAAGTGAGATTCAGGCAGATCTGAAGTATTGATTTGGCCTTTCTAAATTCAGTTGTTTAGCTGGTGATTATTTTGACAAAACTCAACAAGGAATACATGCGTTTGTATTGGCTGGATATCAGTGGGGAAAAATAGACATGACATTCTACCGAAATGCTGAGGAGGAAGGGACTGGGGCTAAAAAGCCTCACAGTTGTTTTACAGAGCGTTCAGCTCCCAGCAGCTCTCAAACACCGTTCTCATGAATATGAATGATGCTTAACCCCTGGGAGGAAGGCTGTCATGTCAAACACAACTGCAACACTGGCAGATTTCTCCAGACAGATCCCAGAGCCAGCCTTGACAACACAGCGTCCAGCACAGGTGATTCAGTCAGTCTGCACTTAGCACCACATTTCTTTGCTTCATTTTCCCACTTTTGTGACTGACTCATTACAAATTGTGGGAGAGTACCAAACGCAGAGTCCAGTCTGTTTCTACTGAAACTCCAGAGCTTTATTCGGCACAGCCCTAATTGTTTCCCATGACAGACAGTTTATTTTTCTAAATTCAGGTCATAAACATAACAGGGGAAAAAAGAGAGGCAGGTAAATTACAAATGTACACAGCTGGACTACACACTGTGTGCCAGTTGTGCAGGAATTGAGTCCATATTCCATTCATGCTTTACAGATCCAATTGTTTGAAACTTGACCATTGAGGTCACTTAAATACAGCACTCTTAGGTTTCAAGCCCAGTCACATGTCCAGTTGTTATACATTCTTCATTCTTAACACTGAGTCACTGTTGATTGGAATAATAAAGAATAAATATAAAAGATACAAGGTTATCCAGTCTCTACAGTCTCCTGCAAGCACAACTAAGCTGAATCCCACGATGCCCAGCTGGAGGTTTACTTGCACTGTGGGTAATACAAGTACTCAGTTATGAGAAGGACAAAGAATATATGAATTAAAAGATCTTTGGGTGACTGATATGTCTGATATGAGAGTATCTACTCACCAGCCACTATACTAGACTTTATTAGGTACACCGCTGACAACAGTACACACAATTGCCTTCATTCTTATTGGCATATATTCAACAAGAATTTGGTTCATGTTGACCTGATAGCATCACACAGTTGTTGCAGATTTATCGGTTGCAAAAAAGGATTCCAATCTCCCAGTTAGAGATGATTTGAGCTTTGTGATATGGCCATTATCCTGCTGGAAGCAGCCATCGGGAAAAGGTTACGCTGTGGTCATACATGGATGGACATGATCACCATTTAAATGACGCTCAGTTGTTTCTGAAGGTTGCAAAGTGTGCCAAGACAATATCCTCCAGACCATTATACCACCACAACCACCACCAATCTGAACTATTGATACACGGCAGAAAGATTAGAGATGCTCTTCTGCATACCTGTTTGTATGAAGTGGCTATTTGAGTTATTGTAGCCTTGATATCACCCTTATGCACTCTGGCCATTCTCCTCTAACCTCTAACCTCTGACCTCAACAAAGCCCAGTGCATTTTTTTCTGTTTTGGACCATTCTCCTTTAATCCTAAAGACAGTTACGGAGGAAAATCACAGTAAATTAACCGTTGTGAAATAGTCAGTCTAGCCCGGGTGGCAACAACAACCACACCATGTTCAAAATCACTCAAATCACCTTCCTTTCCCATTCTGATGCTCAGTTTGAACTTCAGCAGGTCGTCTTGGTCATGTCTATAGGGCCCAAGTTGCTGCCATGTACTTGGCTGATTAGATACTTGTGCTAACGAGTAGTTGATCAGGTGAACCTATTAATGTGGCCATCAAACGTTTGCATGTATTTCGTCCATTGTGAAATTGAAAATGTTATAGGATGACAATGGTAAATGGGTAGAATCCTCAAGGCTGCGCAATGCTGTTTTTTCTAAATTCCTTCAGATACTGTTTTATTTTCAAATAAGGGTTCCACTGGTGGCCTTGTGGGCTTATAGCCTGCTCTGTGTGCTGAGTGATGATATAAGATGGTACAAGAAGGCTAACACAGGAACAGGTGTAGCTGCATGCACTGTACCTGTAGAGCTGGACGCTTCCCCTTTGTTTCTGAGCCATCCTGCTACAAACCATTCTTTAAACAAAGTCTGAAGAGCAGACCCTATTCCCATTCCACTGTAACAAAATGTCAACAAGCAGAGTTACACCTCTGAGCACACCTCTGATACACCTGCCACAATATTAGTGCCCACTGAGACCACAGTGAGAAGTCTAAACCAGCAGCTTCCATCATACTCGAGGCCTACTAGCAGAGTGTGGCTCTCAGACAGCAGAGGGATTCCACAGTGTGAACAAATTCATTCAGCTGGCAGACCCTCTGGAACATTTTGCTCTGTCAGGGTAATCATCGATGATTATAATAAAAAACGGGGGAGGGGTTGGGGGGGCTGCATGAAATCGACATTCTTCAGGAACAAAAGATGCATTAACAGTGTTAAAGCAGATGCAGTAAAGAGCTGAATGCATATGCATGCATCATGCACATACTGAGAGTCTTAAACCCATAGGAAATGTTGGAAAACGTAAACACGTCTACGATTATAATCACTGCTATTTAGTAGGATTACCAATATTACGTACACTTAAAAATATTGCCAACTTTTTCTCTATTGCTTCTACTTGTTACATTTTTTTTTCAATTTCAGAAAATTCCAGGATGGACTGATATTTACTTCCCATGAACTCCATGATTTTTCTGATTTTTGTTTCCTGTTATTGCAGCATCGAGCTGAATGATACATATATTCAAGGGAATTTGAGCTGAATGCAACGGCAACAAGCCTTTGACAGTATCTTATGTGGGGAAGCCAAACAGTAGGCCTGTGTGGATACTGTAACTAACATCATGGAGTTTCAGTAATTTGTTACAAAAACAGAAGTGCTTTGGGCAGCAAAACCACAAATTTCATGCGTCTCGGTGTGTCTTTGCCCCCGTCTGCAGCCACTTTTCATCACACTCACATCGTAAAAAGTACAACTCAATGTTCCTGAGATCAGCTGCAGATTCAGAGAACGTATCAGTGTTCTACTCGATAAAGTTTATAGCACACCAGTGCTATTTGGAGGCCAAAAGAAGAAGAAAAAAAAATCAATCAGCATCAATCACAGCGCAGTGTGTGTGTAATGGGTTAAAAACAGACACACAAAGTACTTCTTGAGCAGTAACATATCAATGCACTAATGATCAGCTTTGTTCTGACATTCTGTGCTTTGCAGTTTCCTAATCCTGCCACATGTTGTTGTAGCTCAATTCACGTCTTGTCTCTCCCCTCACCATTAGCAGAAAAGGCTTAGGATGACTTCTGTCTCAATAGGCAGGAGGCAGGTGGAATTTGCTGAGGGATGGAGGGAAGGAAGGATATGAAGCGGAGGGGTGTTTGTGCAAGTGAGGGATAAGCAGGGTTGGATACGTGACAAGAAATGGGATCAATGGAAGGAAAGAAAGAGATAGGAAGGAAGAAAATCCCAAACCTAAGAAGAGACAGATGCTTCACAGCCAGTAGTGCTCCACCTCCAAGGAGCTGCGGTTGGTAAAAAGACTGCACAGTGCGAGTCCTGCCCTGACTGAGTTGTTGTCCATTATCAGAAAAGCTCCAGCTCTCTCTCTTTTCGGTTCTCCGTTCTAACGAGCCATCCTGTTGCAAAGCACACTGGCCATTTTACGCCATTATAAAAGCTGCAAAAATAACACCAATTACTTTAGTGAAATAATTTTTGGGGGGTGTCAGCTAGAGAGGCAGCACAGAGATAAAAGACAGAACGCAGTATATTAATGCCCTGAGCCATCACTGTTTCATGAAACACTTTTTTTCCGTACTAATGGTTTGTTTATTTTCACTTTTCCTGCAGCGTGATTGTATCAGAGATACTAATGTATTAAAATGATTAAATTAGTTTAGTCGTTTTGCTGCCTAAACATGACCCTAAAGTGCAGCTCAAAACTACAAATATAAAAAAAGCCCTAAAGGCAAATTTTCAGTGTCAGTAAAAAGCGAAGAGTGACAACAATGTAGAAAAAAGGCTTGCATGTGACTGAGGTGTGAAAAAGCTTCAGTGCTATGAGACTGACTTCATTGCTCTGTAATTTGCAACTGTCAGGAAAACAAAATGCTAGCAGTAGTCTCAATATATATGGATACATAGATTCCACATATTATATCACTGATATACTGATACCTTATACATATTATCTCTAAAACTCACTATCGGTAAAGTTAACATACTTTTACATTGCATTCATTTTTTTAATGATTAAGTCACAGCACCAACTTTTAAATAAAGCTCACTACTCCATTCATGAATGCTACATTGTTTACTATATTTGATAAGAATTAATTAAGAAAAAAAGAATACGAGCAAATAAAAATGTCAGAACAGTTTATTCCTCTGTACACGATACCTCGGTTGCAGAATATTACCTTTTTTAAAAACAAATCCTAACACATTTACCATTTTTCAGTTTTATAAGTAAAGGATAGAGCCATTTTGCAATCTACAATTAAAAAAAATTTAAACAAACAAATCACAAACCAAAAAAACTTTGACTTCGTTTTTATATACAACCACTACCAACTAAAAAAAAAAAAAAAAGGTAATTCGCTTGCTTTTTTAAAAAAAGTCACTGGACACCACTGATGCAAGGTATTGCCTCCCTTTAACACTTGGTTCTTTTTGACTAACCGACCACTCGACTAACATGTTTGTCCTTGCAGCTTCTGACATGACCAAAGCCAGTGAGTTAGGGCACTCATTTTTCTCTTGCATTTCTGAACCTTACTACTTTGTCACGATGAACATGTGCACAGCATTTTTCAGTCGTTTCCACATACAATCCATATTCTGCTGCAGTCCACGGCTAGTCCCCATCGAATGCATCACTTACTTCTGTTTGAGTAGCATCTGCTAAAAGCTTTAATTCCCATGTTTTAGGAAAGTAATGATAGACATTATCATCACTTCCCTAAAACTAGACAATGTCTACTATATTATTATGATATTTGTCAGTTATTCTTAGCCACTTCCACACATCGTTTTTCTGATACGTAGTGTTTTTCATTCTATAGAACCTCTAGTTTCTAGAAACAAGTTATCCTGAACTACTTTGTCAACCTATAAGAGCTGGGATAGGGTCCAGCCGCTGTGTTGGATAAGCTGTCGAGAAGATGAATGGACGGACAGACAGATTGACTACATTGTCTGAAACAAGGCTACAAAGAACTTTCACATCCTCATCCATATTTTCCTTCTTTAGTCATTTTTAATATTTGTTCCGTCTTTGCTCAAAAATAAACGTCTGTTTTGCTGCTCTCTGTTGACTTCTCATACACATATAGCTCGATCATCAAAGCTTCGAGATGTTAGGGTAATTCCTCTGGTGAAGCACACTTTAGTGCACTGGAAGGCATGTTAAATGTCTTTGGCATCTGGAGCTTTGTTCTGTTTGGGCTGAAAACAATAAAAGAAAATGAAGCACTCAGCATGAGCAACTAGTCACCCCGGCAGGACGGATGCAGAGCGAGACAGAGACGCGTAAGGGATGGAAGACAGAAAAAACTAAAATAATGTTTTAAAGAGCAGCATCTTTGTTCTTTGATGCTTGGCATCAACAAGCCTTCAGGATACGCACAATACTTCGACTACTGCCGGTGGTAAATAAAGCTGCTGTTCCATTATCAGAACACTGCTTTTTAATCTGGTGAAATATCATCGCTTAGAGGAAGCAGCCGTCATCACCCTCTGTTTCTGCTGCATGACCACTTCCTTTGCAATTTTACAGATAGCTCTATCTGAGAAAAAAAAGGTAGAGAGTGCAAATCAGGAGATGACAAACTGCTTCAGGCTTCATGATCCCATCTCTCAGATTGAAAATCTCATTTGTATGACTATGAGATGTTCTGCTGGTGTATTTCAGTAGACCATGTTTTGTACCGCAAACCCAGCACTTTCTCCACTCTTTTGTGAATTGCAAGTGTAATTAGATTTCCATCAGTCGAATGTGTGCACCTCTTATAGAAAGCACACGGCAGCGACAGACTCCGTATTTTAATGCCAATACTGTCAGGAGATATTAAACTCTAACAGTAACTTCCATGGCACTCTCGGCTCTGATCCACTAATTGAGGTCATTTGTTTGACAAGCTGTAATCGGTGGGCAGAAAATAAAAGACACCTGTTCAAAAAATGAAGTAAACAGAGCTTCTGATGTACTGGTCACAGATGATGAGTTATTGATAAAGTCATTATGCGGGCTCGCATTAGTCAGGCTGCGTATGTTCATGATAAATGACAAGATGTCAAATCGGCACAGTCTGTCTTTGGTTAAATGATGAATGGCAAGAGCCATGTCCTGTCCAACGTGTCCGATTATCTGCCGAATCGATTCGCTCACCTGTTGGGTAGCTCTCGTATGTTTGAGGTCATAATTTGAGAAGCCCAACCAAGCACCAAGAGTTCAGGTTCAACCACTTCACCAGTGTATTAAAGTATTTTCTTTTATATTATTTACAGTAGACTATAACTACTATATGTGGTGGAGGCGTGGTCCCTGGCTCAGATGCAGGGGCGGTGCAGTGAGCTCAAAGGGGCGGAGCCGGGAGGCAGGTGGCGACTGGACTGATGACGGTCTCTGCTTCTTTTTATAGTGAAGAAAGGGGGAGAAGAGAGACTGAGGTCTGGACTGAGAGAAGACTGTCTCTGTGTGTGCAACTGATAAATAAATTGAAAACCAGTGAGCACTTGTGAGCCTTGTACACTATATTACTTTAATGATCGTATGTATACATATATATGTATGTAGTCCATCTTTTCCTTAATGGGGGGGGATAATCTGAATGAAAGTCACGCATGACATATGAAAATTGTTAACATCTATGTGTTTCTAAGCCAGATGTACTATTAATCCCATTCGTATATATTATGTTCATTTAATCATCCCCCGGCTAATGCAATGATATATTCCCTTATTTGCACGTGTCAGAGTTAATGTACGTCACCCATCTGCAACGTAACTCTCATCAAAACTGCTATTCGCAATGAAATTTTGTTTAATTTGGAATGAAGTGTTTGGAAGAGTGCCCCAGGCCTGGGTTTTTGCTTGTATGACTAACAAATTATCATTAAATTTGCTGTAATGCTACAGTAATTGTGACAGTGGTAGAAAATTAGGAAATAAAACCTATGGTTCGTTCAGCTTTACTTTCCTCTGCATAAAGCTTGGATTTTGCAAATTCTGTCTCAGGGAGCATAGAGGACTTAACTCACAGCATTTGCTCTTTAGACTCTGAGCTTCAAAATAAAACATGATTTACGATGGGAATGGTTTATGATTACAATGTCACTTATAAGTTCGAATCTAAACCCTGTTTCCTGCCTAATATCATAGTCAGCTGAGTTGAACCTCATCCAAAGTGACCTATTGGAATTTGGGTCAGCAGAAAGCAACCCCTGTGCTTTCACCAGCATGTGTCATGCAAGTCAGGAAAAAACTCTAGTATAATTGTGTGCAGAGGGATGTGCACTAATTCCGAGCATCCACGGATCTGGATTACTAAAGCCAGTAAAATTATCACAAGTAATTCAATTGTAAAAATTCACTAAAATGCAACTTTCTAAATGACCCTTTTAAGCTGATTAATAGGTACACAGTAGATTAAATAAAGTAAAAGCAAATTACCACAGCTATTATTAGATTTCCTCAGCACTTATTCTTTGAAATTCTCCCCTAATTAAACCTAGTAAAACTTTTAAGGATATTTTTGCTTACTTTGTTTAATAACTCAAAAAAATAAAGTGAAATCTCTGGTAAGTACTGTATCTTTAAATGTAGCAGTACCCACATTTCGGGCAATGAACCAGTCTTCCATCTCATTTTGATGTACAACAAACGTCCTCTGAGTCCTGTTAAAGTGGGATGTATTGGCATTCTAATAAAGAGAATATTTCTCCGAGTGTGAAATATGATGTAGGGCACCCCGCCTAATAGTGCATTACTGCTACTCCCTTATTCTCATGGTCCTCCTGAGGAAGGCAGTAAGTGTTCTTAGTTAGCATTTTTTGCAAGTAAAATATGAAACTTTGTTGAAAAAAAAGAAAAAAAGAAAAACCATAATGTGAAATGCTGTGTCTGGTAACAAGAAGACTCTTGGTTTTTCCAGTACAGATATAACACCTGTTTTAACGCACCAGGGCCCAGTGACTGCCACTATAATCCCTGGAAATTCACTGAAGTCTGCCCGGTTCAGCTGATCACTTACCGGTTATTAAAAATATCATATTGTGTCTGTGTGTGCTTTTGTCAAGCATGTATACATAGATACACGCACATGGAAAACTGCTATGGAAAAAGGTATTTAAAATAGCCCGGTGGGATAATTAGCGAGTGATTTGCGAGCTGCTGAGGATGTGATATAGAGCCACGCTGTAGGCTGTATTGATGTCCTTACAGACTATTTATGATGGTTGACAGGACCAGCAAATGGCTGCATTGCGACAGGGTGACGACACAAGCATATGTTCTCACCCTGCTAGACATTTCCGAGAAACGGCTTTATGACATTGGAGAGAGCAAGTGTATGTTCAAGAGTAGCTTCGATGACTGCTGAATCCCCATTTATTACAGCGGTGCGGAGGAAAGAATCATGTTCATACCAGAAGTCTCTCTCTGTCTGAGTCCCCACTGCAGCAGCAGCAGGCTGGTCAGAGCAGCTGAGCAGTACCCACTGCACTAATAAAAGCACTGATAAGAGTCTTTCACTTCACGTCAGGTTTCTCCTTCCCTCCCTCTTACTTCCAAGGGACACTGGGCTTTATATAATGGGGCATTATTCAGGAATCTTGAAGCCCAATGGCTAAACAGAGATCACTTTTCACCTGCGCAGAGAAAACCGTTTTTAATTTTCTTTGAATTTCTCAGTGTTATAAACTGTTTAAGAGGAAACAAATTATTCTACTATTATGGTAATAGTAACGTAAATCGCTTATTATCAAGCTCTGAGATTAGATTTCCTGTGTTTTTAACCTGATGCATAAAGAAAACAGTATTTCTGTGGGTATATTTCTATTTGCCGATGCTGAGAAGATAATTACTTGTCAGGTGGGGAAGCCTGACAGGGCAATAAAAGTGAGCAGTCAAAACAGTCGCACACGTGTTTAGAAACTCTCAGACAAAACTAATTTATGTAGGAGAGAAAAATGAAGGCTAAAACTGTCAAACTTGCTCGAATTTTTGATATCACAGAGTCATAGTCTGCACAATAAAATGTCAGTTACAGATAAACAACATACAATACTGACCAACGTGTCCAACCCGCAGCCTGCAATAAGAGAGCACATAAATGTGCACTTAGTCTAATGCACCGCATCTCTATTTGATGTATTTCTGGTTACAAATACATACGACTATTTCGATGCTGATCACATCCTAGATGCGACTAGTGCTGCTTAAGTATTGAAGTATTCCCCTTCAACTTTCTGTTTTCGACAGAAGTATTCTGACATTTCAACTCTGTGTTTAAAACAGAAAGTTAAAACAGCAGAAATTATTTCACTTCAAGAACATTTGTCTCTGCCTTTGCTCTTCTTCATTGTAAAAGAACCTTTACTGTTAGTGTCAATTACAGATGATTACATTAAAGGACAGTCAGTCTTCCCACAGGCCATGTAGATGTCAACGCGTTCTTAGTATAAGTCTGATTAGGATCTGCATGAATAATAACATAACCATTTGTTCTGCAGTATACAGTAATAGCTATGGTTATTAAAGATTACAACTGACAAATGGGCTTTCCCAAGGCATCAGGCTGGCTGTGGAGGGTGGGTGTGATCTGGGTGTCAACTCTACATTCCTAAGGCGAACACAAGCATTGCCTGGGTGAATTTACAGTACGTCTCTGCTCTCGCCCTGCTGGGCCTCTCTTCCGTAAAAATCAGACAAGTGCTTTCATGACAAACTGGGAAGCAGCAGAAGTAGCTGCCTGATGTGATGAGGACATGTTATTCACCCTTGGATGCTGTCAAACAACAGCCAAGTTTATCACTTCCTCTCAGGGTCCTCTTGGGCCATCTCACTCAGTTATACTCATGAATGGATTGGATTTGCAAGGCGAATCCTAAAACAAAAATCCATCAAAATGAAAGACTATGTAGCACATATTGAAGACACAAGGGAAGCGACAAAGGATTAGCACGTTGTGAGAATTAACACACAGAATAATAGTCAAGAAAGTCTCTCAGTCTTTCTGCTTTTGCTCCCACCTCGAGAACACATTCATGCGACCAACTTCAAACATGGCATAAGTCAACTCAGAGGTGAGTAGTGTGAATGAGCGATTTTGGTCAGACAGCATTGCAGGCTCTTATGACTGAGTTGTGCATGATGTCATTATACTAGCTATTTTCTGATACATTGGTATCTGTAATCATACTGAAAATTTAAAGAGTAAGGAAGAGACGGGAAAAACGCCCTTCAAGCAGCTGACCCGAGGACAGCGTAAATGAGCAACCCAAGTAGTCAAGTCGAGTGTATATTGTTGGGTTGACAAGAAAAACTCAAGTATACAGTGGGATGAAATATGGCTGCTACCACACACACTGCATTAGTACATCTAATTTGATTACCACAGACTAGAAACACAAACCCGGAGGAAAACCTATAACATACTGTATCCTCTATTAGATTGCCTGTAGTATAATAGATCAGAATTAGGTGGAAGAAACCTAAATGTCAAGTACAAATTGGAATTAAAAGTGACCAGTCGATTCCTGTGCAAGCTATTTTATTTGAAATCATGATCTAATAGCCCACCTGTGAAAAGCACAAAGCACTAAGCACTTTTATTTTCTATTTAATTTTGTTTCACTAATTGAAACATTTTTTCTTTTATTTTTATTTCAGCTCGCAGGTTCTCATTTTTGGAATGACAGAGTGACTTAAATCAATCTGGTCTTCTACTGCTTTAACGTCAGATTCATGATTAATTGCGGATGGCTCTTCAAGGTTCAGTATACCTACAGACTCTAAATGACATATGTTATTTACCTACACAGTGGTTATATGTAACCTTCAGTTCCTGAATCCAGGCACTAGAAATTCATGTCCATTAACATATAAATGACCTAATAAAGCAGGATGATGTAAGTGAATGAATCACTACACTAATGTTTATTCTGGGCACTCCAAGAGTCTCTTTTTGCCTTAAAAAGGTAAACTTTGCACATAAATTGTGTCATAGTCTTCTTACAATCTAGTAGCACATTCATGTTTCTAAGAGTGTACATTGTTAATGTGTTTGTTTAAGAAAAGAAGGGCTAGTTAGGGGGGTTTTCTCCACTGCAAAAGAAATGTTCACTTATGATACAAATTTAAAGTGTGGCTAAGACAACAGACAAATTCTTTTCTATTCTGCCGTCAAAACATAAACAGGGTGTTTTATGAAAGCTATAGCTACCTAGAAAATGCTTAAAATCTGGATGTGGAGTTATTGATTAAATTGCTCTTAAAAATTCAAATGTAACTGACATGAAAATATAAGTTGGGAAACCTGTAAGCAGAAACGGGGCATTCGAAAACCTCTGTAGTGTCTTTGTTGTTCCTCGTGAACAGCCTCCCTCACTCCCTTCTGTTGAAAGCACGGTTTAACCTATTTTATATCATCCATATTTATCAGCACAATAGCCCCTATTTTTCTGAAAACCATTTCATCCTGTGCATGAAGGGATTACTCTCCCCAGCTAACATCTTTCTTACTTAAGTAATGCTAAATGGATGAGCTATTGCTCGAGGTAAAATGCATTGTTGATGACAAACAAAAGTGACAAGTGAACAACAAATAAATTACAGTTTAAGGAAGGGTAGTGCCATCAAGGACATGGTGAGGCCAGGGGTAACACACTCAGTCAATGACTGTGTAATATATCTCTGGTATGATGTTGTCAAGGCAATATGTTGGAATTTAAACACAGCAATATCAGCCAGCAACACAATGACCAGACAAATGATGTACTACACACATCTCAAATTGCATTGCAAATGTAAGCTGGTCATTCCTGGGAAAGAAAATATGGAACATGACGAAAGATCACACGACCGCTTAAGCTGATTTAAATGATAGGTTGACTATTTTCCACCTCAGTCCTTATTGAAATGGTGATACACATCATTTATCACTGCGCATCACCCAGTTTTCAATGCAACGACCGGCCTTCTCTGAAGGAAAGTGAGCACTTTATCACTTTTAGCAACAGAAACAATAGTGTTCTTCTGGGCGCAGCCTTAAAAATGATCATTTGAATAGGCAGAAAAGCAGCAAACCTATCCTCTGAGAAGTTTTCTAATTATCAGCATGGAATGTGGCTGTGCGATTGTACGCTGGTCTCATTTCAGTTATAGCTCTGCTTTGTAAATACATGTAAATACAACCTAATTACGGAGCATCTCACAATGAAGCTGGTGCCAGCCCAGCCGTCTTGTCAAGGTAAAATAAATATGCTCTGAATAGGATGCTAAATTCAGAGCCTGCTTGAGCCGATGATAAGAAAACAGGAGATGGCAAAAGTTTTAGTAGCTATTTCTGTTATGGCAGTCTTCCAGACTTTCCTCTCATTTGCAAGCCATTAGGTTGTTGCATATTCATTGTGTATGACTAGAAGCACATAATTCAGATTCAGATAGGCTACTGGGAATTCTGCTCTAAAGATACTCTGCAAGGATTGTAAGACCCATGCAGTTTAGCAGACAGGTGGTGACCAAGATTCAAGGTCCATATCTCAGAAGAATTTTGATCTGCCTCAGGGAGAATCACTGTTTTTCTTCAGGTGGCTGAATTTATAGTGTTGATGTTTAATGGACAAAATTAAATGGTCTATGATATCAGTGCAAATTTTGCATACACTTATTCTATAGTGGCTAACTTCCTTGAGTATGATAGTCTCTTTATTTATACACAGCGCCAGGCAGGACAAACATGCTGGTATCATGGCTGATACCAGGAGTGTGATTTAAAGCCTTAGATGGAAACTTTAATACCCTCTGAGACAAAGCAAGGGAGCAAGGTCTCAGCTTTAGGCTGGTAGCTGGTTCAACACCCACTGAAATACTACCCAACATCCCTTGTGACAAAACACCTGACTGTTTTGTCCAGTTGACCTTGCGTTATTCATAGACGATTTAAAAGATAAACATAGCTTCTGAGTGTGAAGAGGGACTGAACCTGAGTTCTATGTAAGAGCCAACAGTGGTTACGTCCTGTGGTGGTTGCTAAAAAGGAAGTCTGCTTGTATGGAAGTATAAGAGCAAATGGATCACAGCTTTTTTGCGCTGTGGCTAGCAATTGATTAAACTAACTTAATTGGTAGTTAAAGTTAATTTTGTAAATACGTCTTTATTAGAGTCAGAAAGGAAAAAAATGAAGCCATTGGTTTCTGAGTCAGTGGCACGTTGGCTTCTTCCCATTTTACAATTATGTTATTGTCCACTTTGACTTGCTTTTCTTTTCTGTGTTACTTGGCAAAGCTTTTTAATATTTGACATAAAGCAAACTCAAGTTCTACCTTTTTTTGGTAATTGCTGTTGTCCCACTCCAGCGCATGAGACTTCAACATAACACACTAAGAATCTGCCTTCAACACTGGCCTTCGTGAGCAAACTGATGTCACAATCAATCAGCCAGATCAGTCCAGCTGTCTTCGAGAGTCTTGTGTGTCTGGATGGTTACACTAAGAGAACCAGAAGCAAAACCCAACTTTTGGTCCAAGTGGACGCGATCCAGCTGATCACTCCACTGCAAAGGTGACATTCTGGACCTTATTATTATTATTCTTGTGAAATTCAAGTGAGCTTTTGTTTTGAAGACACGTCATATCTACTACCACTTTAAGAGTCCAGGAATGCCTTAGCTATTGGGAAGGTATCGTTAATGCTGACTGATGGTTCTTCATATGGGTTTTGGCTATGCAAATGTACATAGCATGGCGATGAGAGCGCTGTCTCTGGCTGAAACCTTTGACCACTTGCGGTAACCACGTAGAACCCTCAGACTTCCAGATTGCACTCTTTTTTCCTCCATGACTGGAAAAGTCAACACAGCAGAAGGCAGGCAAAAGGGAAAATTCTATGTAAGCTGAAGTATTCCAGATGTAATTTCTCTTCTACCTCTTCTGCTGCTTTAAGGATTACTGGTTCCTTCGACTTGGGAGGGTAAATTCAAGTTTTCACCCTTCATTCAAAGCACTGGTTCAGAACAGCTTCTAAATTCAACATCTGTCTGTATGTAAAAGCAAAGCTAAGAAAGCTGTTAGGAATCACAATACTATCCTAGCTTTGGTGCTGCAGAGCTCTTCAAAGTCTTCTCATGCGTGTTCTTAAAATGCCTTGGGTGAGAGCATATGGACAAGAAAATACAGCCGTCTTTCTCTGAGTGTGTTCCTAATTTCCGGGAGAACTCTGTCCAAACTTAGTCTGACAATATTATGACTGGAGCGCTGAGTTATTTTGAGGCACACAAGATTTTTTTTTCTTTGAAACAGGAAAGTGGAGATAAAGTTCTTGTAAAAATTAACACTGAAAATTCATGAACTAGGAGAAGGAAGTGTTGGGAGTTTAGTTACAACTGAAGTACAAAATGAGAATAATTATATTTAAATATATGAAGTAGATTATAATGTCTAAAAGAGCTTAACATCTTAGACTGGACTCTGATAGCCTTAATGTTGAAGAAATGACTGACTGAGGCAGTGAGTTACATTTTTTATGTAGGTATAAGAAACTCCAATAAGGGAAAAACTAAAAACCAAACAAAGTCAAGTTTACATTCTACTTGAAAGATGCCTCTCATGGTCAAATCATACTAGCAGTCAGCAAATGACCTCTTTTAACCTCAAGCCTGACCCTTTTCCAAAACTTATTAAAGAAATTAATTGTATGAAAACTACTCAGCCATTTAACTTTCAGTATGAAGAGTTGTTAAACAATACTGTCACACGGTGGATACGCACCAGACAACTGTGTGACAAGTCCTTGTGTCAGCATGGTTGCTTCCCCGCACATGATGAATTGAATCTTCATAGTGAGTTCTTCCTAATCAACAGTGACTAAGCACTTTGCCCAGAGAAAGTTGGACTAGTCCATAGTCTGCCCCCCTCTTTTGGCATCCTTTGATATCTGCATGACTAACTGCCTGTGTGAGCATGCAGTTACAGTAACTGACAACTTGCAGGATTTTTGGCCGTTTGAGTCAGAAATTCTTCTGTTCTGTCTCACTGCTGTGTGGGGCCACAAGCGTGCAAAGCTGGCGAAAGCAGCTGTTGGTTTCCATCCTGAAAACTGCTTAGAAGAGCAGCAATGGAGGGAAAATCAGTAATGTGAGACCTTCTAAAGTCATACCCCATCACCCCTAAATACCTCTGTGTAATTCTGCAGATGTCCCAACTGAACAAACTGTATTTTTTCCTGATCCAGTTTTGGTAGTTTCAGAACTTTCTCTGGGGTCCAAAGTTTTTGTTCATTTCCAACAAACATATTTCCAAGTATTTAGATTATGTGGGTTGACTGACTCATAATGTGACTTAATCGTGGTCAAACTAGTGGTCGTATGGAGAGAGACTTAGAACCTGTCCTCTACTCAGAGGTGGTCTTTTAATCATTCTGTAGCTGCATTTTGGACTATTTCACCAAATACTGTAACCAGTTCAAGCAAACACATACTTGTTTTTCAAAGGATGAACGTGTAACTGAATCTTTCACTTTTCCCTCAAATTTGACCCCCAAAATTTTGAAGGGCTCTAGTATTTGAAGTTTTCAGCCAGATGTGTCTGTTTCTAACTATAACAGAGGAGTCTTTCTCAATAGTATGTATAGTGTATAGAATAAAGGCTGAGCTGAACCCCTAAACTAAGATAAACATTGGACAAGGCAAAGTGAGACTTTGGGATCTTGAGGGGCACCAGAGATGGCAAATAAACACACCACACATGGACTAAATGTGTTCTTAGCAGCAGGAATCAAAGACCATCCAACCCACTTTTTAAAATAAATGTTGCTGGGAAGTATGCACACACACAATACATGGAGATGCACACACCTACATACATTTCCTGACCAATAACAGCCGATCTCTGTCTCAGAGATTAGGATCTGATCATTGGAGGTTAAATTTAAGAAGGCTGCAATCCAGTTTCCATGAACTGTTTCTAATTAAGGGGATCTGTTTTTATAATATGAGGGCATTAAAGGAACAGACGTCTGTCGTGAAAAAAAAAGAGTCTCCCAGAAATCTATTTTAACAGATGGTCGTATTAACCTGGTATTTTCATCTCCTGTAGTGGCTGCCAAAGCCGAGCCTAGGGAACACTCTAATTTAGTTTAAAAATTAATATATTAGACCATGTCTGCATTTATACGCTGATTATATGGTGCTCTCAATGACTTCTTTGATGCAAGTATTAGCAACATCAAAGATATAGGTACTGTGCAAAAGTCTTATGCCACCAATCACTTCTTTAAATTTGTCCAAGAATATGATGTGGTAGCAAAGTTTGACACAGCTGTTCAACTGTCTGTCTACACTCAGTGTATAGCTGAAAAAGGGGCATCAGAGAGAAATGTTTGGGCAGGGAGCTGGTAAAGAGGGTCAGTGACCCTAATTATCTGCGTAAATCCAACATTTTCATTTGTGCTCACTAAAATCATGTCTTGTCATAGTATTACCTGCCTTTTTGGAAACATGGTTTATGCAGTATGCATTCTGCTCTATTTCTTTGTCAGACTTTAAATAGTAAAAATATCTCCACATTACAGAATTCCTCGAAGCCTTCTTTTTAACTGTGACTCATCTTTTGAGCTTTGGGCCCTCCCCATTGGGGTGTCTTGTTTGGTAATGCTGCCACTCACATTTTAAACATTTTCAGTGTTTAAAATGCCTCAGTTCTGTCTGCCGTCATCTGGTCTTTTAGCTTGCTCGCGTGTTGGTGAATACAGCTGCTGCCAAGTGCTTCTTTTACAGCCTGCTCTGTGTCTACAATTTGGCATATCTAAGTATAGTGTGAAGTGTGACCTCAAAGAATTTGAGAAAAGTGGACAAGTGTAGGACAAAAAGAAAAAGAAGTAGCAAGGTCTAAAACAACTATCTACAGAAGATGAATGGTATCTGGAAGTCGTGTCTAGCAATGACCTTGCACAGGACCTGAGAGATGCATCTGTCCCTTCCATTTTTGCTATAAACTCTTCAACATGTACAGAGGAGGTCAGGAGAGGAGAAGCATATAGCCTACAGTGTAAAACAGTAAAAGCATATCTGGGTAGATTGGCCTCCCCAATGTTGGACCATCTTGACAGAGAATGGAACAAAAGGCAGCCAGAATCCGAAGAAGAGCTTCCATTGTCCTTCAAGAAGCCTGACAAATACTTCCTGAAGACTACCTAAAGAAATGGCAAGATAGCTTACCTAAGAGTGTTCAGGCTATGTTGAAGAATAAATTTGATCATACCAAATATTGACTTTAAAGCCTGTTAGAACTGTTTTTTGCCTTATATTCTGGTTCCATTTACTATTGCAGATGTTTGAATAAATGAATATATCACAGCACCTGTTTCCCATTTTCCAAGCAAAATATAGGTTGGCTTAAGAGTTTTGCACAGAAATATAATTTTCAGATTTTACACCAAGGATTTCGCACAACTGACGAGAGGACCACCAATTAAACATGGCACTATTGACACTATCGGCTATATCTCCAAAGGCTTTTAATGTTTAGATGTAATTTCAACAAACCCTCATCAGGAAGAGAACAGAGAACATGACATTTATTTTCACACCAGATCGCTGAAATGCAGCTTTCTAAAACTGGCAGATGCCCATTTGCGCTCATTTCAGTGACAAACTTTAATTGAGACCTGGGGGGTGCGGGAGGGGGTTGAGTAAGAGGAAGATAATCATGCTTTCCCGGGGTGCTGAACAGAGAGTGTGCAGCCACAGCTTGCATTGGTGAATCCACTTTGCGAGCTCTCCCCCATTTTTTTTTTTCCCAGGGCGGCTCATCAAGCCAACATTAGAGCCTGATTTTTCCATTGTCAGCAAATGCCAGCATGTATTTGCATCAACACACTGCATCTGAAAAGATGCTCAGACTTCTTCACTGCCAACATGTACCAGTATCCGGGGACTGGAAAATCAAGTGTTGTCCCTATTAAAAGATTCTCACTCCTTCTGTACCAAAAGCCTTAATTAAGAAAAGCCTTGAAAATCTTATAATTGTTGTAGACAACAGAGCATTGTCACTCGATGCACATTTGTAAATTATAATTTTCACTGAGTTATGGCACTAAATCAGGAAATTATCTGTTAAGCAGCTGATCGATCCCAATAATTTCACAAACTACAGCTGAAAATAGTTCATAGATCTCAACAAGAATAAAAACAGCATGTTGGGTGAACCTAAGTGGCTTTGATAACATGTCAGATCTCTAGACCTATACATTGTAAAGAAATATTTTCATCAGGTCAATTAGTGACAAGTAACAAAATCTTCTGATTTATTTCCTGCATGTTACCAATTCTATCTTTCTAGAATGTTTGAGCCTTTATAAGGTTAAGATAAGATAAGATAAGATAAGATAACCTTTATTAGTCCCACACGTGGGAAATTTGTTTTGTCACAGCAGGAAGTGGACAGTGCAAAAGTTATGACGCAAAAATTAGAATACAATAAGAATAAATACAGTACACAGCTGTACAGAATAGAATAAAATAATATACTATATACAGTAGAATAAAATAGAATAAAAATATACAATAAGATAAAAATAGAATACGAATGCTATATACAACTGAGTAAAAATACAACGATGCCAGAAAAGATTATTGCACTTAGTGTTATTGCACATGTGTGGATGTGTGTGTTTGTTCAGTTAAAGTCTTTGTTGTGGAGTCTGACAGCAGTGGGGAGGAAAGACCTGCGAAATCTCTCCGTCCCACACCGTGGGTGCCGCAGTCTCCCACTGAAGGAGCTGCTCAGTGCTGTCACAGTCTGCTGCATGGGGTGGGAGACGTTGTCCAACAGGGATTAAAGGACATTAACTGTCAGAAATGAACAGTTCCATTCAATTCATACAGCACCTAATCACAACAACAATCGCCTCAAGGTGCTTTATATTGCAAGGTAGAACCTACAATAATACATACAGAGAAAAACCCAACAATCATATTTGGTGACAGTGGGAAGGAAAATCTCCCTTTTAACAGGAAGAAACCTCCAGCAGAACCAGGCTCAGGGAGGGGCGGGGCCATCTGCTGCGACCGGTTGGGGTGAGAGAAGGAAGACAGGATAAAAGACATGCTGTGGAAGAGATTAATAACAAGTATGATTCAATGCAGAGAGGTCTGTTAACACAAAGTGAGTGAGAAAGGTGACTGAAGAAGAAATACTCAATGCATCATAGGAATCCCCGGCAGCCTACGCCTATTGCAGCATAACTAAGAAAGGATTCAGGGTCACATGGTCCAGCCCTAACTATATGCTTTAGCAAAAAGGAAAGTTTTAAGCCTAATCATAAAAGTAGGGATACTGTCTGTCTCCCGAATCCAAACTGGAAGCTGCTTCCATAGAAGAGGGGCCTGAAAGCTGAAGGCTCTGCCTCACATTCTACTTTTAAATAATAAGTAAGCCTGCAGGTGTGAGAGCGAAGTGCTCTAATGGGGTGATACGGTACTACAAGATCATTAAGATAAGATGGGGCCTGATTATTTAAGACCTTGTATGTGAGGAGCAGGATTCAGAATTCAATTCTGGATTTAACGGGGAGCCAATGAAGGGAAGCCAATATAGGAGAAATATGCTCTCAACAACACACTGAGCTCTGTTATCTACCCCACGAAGTAACGATCTAAAGCCAAAACCTCATTTTTATTCAGCACATTTTATTTCTATAATCAACTTTGAGGATCATTATCATGTGACAGATATTGTTAATAGCAAAACTTCACCAACAAACATTTATAACAGAAGCAAGCAGTAGTACTTTGGATGTTTTATCTGTTTTCAGAAGAGAAAAGTGCATTCTGGGTAAACTTTCAAATGTGAAAACATTGTTGAGGGTTTATTTATTCTGTGTCAAAATAGTTATCTATCATGTTTTAACACTGTCCAGTGGAGGCTATGGTTTTGAAATAGGAAAACAACACTGGTCTTCACATTTTATATATAATAGTTTGGACGTATCACATTACTCAAACAGCTCCGGGTCCTAAAGAATTTTTCCCATGTGGCAGGGCCTGCACCACAGAAGCATTTCTGCCATTTTCAGACAATAATACTGTCACAACCAATGTCAGTCAGTTTCTAACAGAAACCACAAAGTGCATATACAGACAAAAACAATAAAATGTTTCTATTACTGTAAAAGAAAACACAATATTTCATAAATGACCCCGACAATGCATCTCATATTTGATTTAAATATCATATTTGGAATACAAGTTCAAAAGTTTTGCTTTCCTTTACTACACACTATATACCTCCAAAGATATATGAATATGGATGAATATGAAAATGGTACACTTTTAGCAACATCTCATTGTGGTAACCTGCTACACACATGGCTGGAAACATGCATTCTAGACCTTTGCTGTAAGAAGCTGTGGGACGTCACTGCTCCCCTTGTCTTGCATAAATCTGAAAAATATTCACTTTGCCCAATTATACTTTCATTTGAATATTTTGGGGATTTCCGATTCAAAAGGAGACAATATCCAAAGGCAAATGTTTTATACAAGCCAAGTGTGCCCTGGGGTTTGGGTTTACTGTACCTTGTCACTGTTCTCAGCAAATGGAGGTAGGCAATTTAAATTTTTTAGACAAGGCTGCTGAGGTTGGAACAATCAGCATAAATCACAGGTGATTTGTCCTTTACAGTAGGCACACACTGCACAGTACCTTTTCTTCCAGCCACACCAACTTCTGACTTGAACATTTATTCACTGAAATACGTTTATGCTTTCAGAGTATTCACTAAGCTGTTAGTCTACATGAAATGACAGAACTCACAAAGTCATGTCAAAGAATAGAATCTGGAGATGCTGTTGAATGTATAAAGTCTGGCACGCATACAGTCATTACTGCAGTCTAATGCTAACACTGTGAGATGCATCAGAAAGACTCTGTGTGATTTAGTGGCCTTCAAACATAAAAGGCAGTTTAAACCAACCAGCCTAGAGCACGAGCTCAACTGAAAATACCACAACGGGTTTAAAACTTCAACTACTCTATAAATGCAGTTGTTTCTGTGCAGTAAAACCTTTTTATTGTAGTGGAATATTGTCAATCTTCTTGAATGATCTGTGAAACATTTGCAAAAAAACAAAAACAAAAACACATCCAGTACGCTTTAACCATTAGGAAGGACTTTAGCTATTAGAATCATACTGATTCTGAGACTCTTCATAATTTAACAGATGATGCTTTTTCCAAGAAGACTACGCTCAAATAAGAACTGGCCTCTGGAAAAGAACTGTTGGTTGTTGTTTTTTTTACAGACTAGGACAATATTTCTAAAGTAAGTCCCTGTGCTTAATATTAACACTAAAACAACAAAGAAAAACTTTTTAGCTTTAGCTAGGCACTTGGAAAAGACGTGCTTCTACAAAGCCTGCAGCACAGGAGCCTGAACCTGTATTCAGGTCTCTTTTGCTCGAGGCAAAGTTTAAGGTGATAACAGACTGCAGGCAAATCCTGCAATTCTACAAAGCGCTGCTGACCTTTATTACCTGGTTTAAACCTCCTAAACATGTTGATCTGCACAGAGAGGCTGTGAGGGTCAATTATGGTACAGGGCCATGACTCATCACACAAA
Source organism: Diplotaxodon limnothrissa (assembly GCF_057381915.1). Lineage (NCBI taxonomy): Eukaryota > Metazoa > Chordata > Actinopteri > Cichliformes > Cichlidae > Diplotaxodon > Diplotaxodon limnothrissa. The sequence goes on from NC_140605.1 coordinate 28,077,469, forward strand.
ATAATAATGTCAGGTGTGAGCGTTCAACAACAATTACTTCTTCAAAAAGATTTGAATCCACACGTACATGTATTTTTGCAATTTCACTTGAGGTAAGGGAAGTAAAATGAATGAAATATTGCCAGTTGGCTCTAGATTAGACTTCTGAAAAAAGCATGACAAAATGTTCTTTGCAGGTCAAAATTATTTAATTATTGCCACAAAGAATCCTCCAGTAATCTGCAACTGATAAGAGCCAAGCACTGAATATTTATTTCTTTTACAAAAAATATGTACATATTCCGAATACTCCTTAACAGCACAAGAATGCTTTGATGCCACTATGTGGTAACATAATTTGGACTGCCCCACTTTATACCTGAAACCAGACCACCTTCATTAAAAAAAATACAGCCGAAAAAGCTGGCTTGTGTGCAGAGCTGATAAGATCCATCACAGGGATGGTTCATACACTGGAGGTCAGAGCTACAACTTATTAGCCCCCACTGGGTAGGATTAAACTGCTGTTGTCCTGTCAGCTTCCTCTGTCACTGAGCAAAGCTGATTAAAAATTATGAGCCAAAAAATAAAATATTCAATATGCTCAGCTCAACAAACACCTGACAAAGATTCCCTGTTGCTTAAAATGATCAAACACCAACTGTCACTCTCTCTTGGGAAAAATCAAATCAAACCAGAACTCTTACTGGGCATTGATCACATACCCACATATTCACTTATTGATGCAAGTGCAAGTCTTGATAGGGTTTTACATGGCAGGGGAAAAAAATTTGAAATGTGATGTAAACTATGCTTTTGTAAGTTTACCAGTCTGATGATGTACCTCATAAATATTCATATAAAGATAAACAGCTGAAGTGCCTGCCTTTCCAGTGGAGAATCACAGAAATAGAAATGACAAAACCCTCTTCAGAGCCCATTGTCCATCATTCCCATAATACGCCACTTAAATGACTTGTCCTCAATTTTCTATCCTCAAAAGGCCACACTGGTCCCTCCCTCCCCTTCAGCAGTGTATCACATTACTAATCAGATTATCTTCACTCTTCAAGAAACTCGTCACGCTCCGGTTTCCAAACTCCTCATTGAACATGCTGGTTAAGGCTTTTTGGCATTTCCTTGTGTGCCAAAAACAAATGCCTCGTAAATACATAAAGTTGTTAGAGGATAGTGAAGGATGAATCTCTGTTATCCACATTACATTTTAAATTTAAAGTCCAGGTGGTTAATTCAGACCAAAGTAAAAAAATAAAAATGTAGTGAATATTTTGTGTCACAATGTATTAATCATCTTTAACTAATTCTATAATATACTATCAGTAGTGATTTTTGAAATGCTAGTACTGTTACAGAAATGGATTTATTACACCTTGAGAGAATACACACAATATAAACTAGCATCTTATCATTTCTAAGCAACGCTGCATCTGCCAGAATTATTTTAAGACATTACTTACTGTACCAGATGCTCCAGATTATAAATAAAGAGGTTGATGTGACAATGAAAGTCATTCTATTATTGCTTAGTGGATTAAAATATGATCAGGATGTTGCTACGGATGCCTCTTTGGACTGAAACCAACACACAGGCCTGCTCTTACATATTTGCTTTCTTGAGGAAAACACAATAGACTATTTTGCTGCCACGCATCATTCCATTCCAAAATCCAATACCCCTTTAAAAACAAAGGCAATAAACCTGCACACCGATCTGAATGATGACTCACTTGTGCAGCCCATAAAGGTCACATTATCAACAACAACACTCATTTGAGGGAAAAAAACAAAACAAAAATAAAGCCTTACATTGAGTGAAAACTCAAACAAGTATGCCTCTCCAATTTCTGGTAGTGCTCTGACTAACAGCATGCAAACACTTCTGAAGTGCACTCAAACGTACACCATCAAAAAATATTTTGTAACTCTTGTAATTATGCTGATACACAAACTAGAATAGTAGATCATGGTGGGGAATAAAGTTGACAGCTAAGAACTATAGCTGGCAGCTAAAATGCACAACAGAAATTATGGTCGACTTGTAGTATGGTTGCAGTATCCTGTATACACGTTTTCCTTTTATTCAGGGTTGCTCCACTGAGAAGCAAGGTGTTAACGTGGGAGATTATCTGGAGTGTATTATATTCCTGTTGTTTGTTTGTTTTTTTTGGGGGGGGGCTTCCATGTTTCTTCCAGCTTTTAATGAATTCCAATATTAATGGCTTCCTGTCCTGTCTCACCCAATTACAAATATAAAAGTGCACTGAATGACTACACTCCAATACAATCCCCTTATTGATAAAATGTTAAAAAGGCTTTCCACGCAGGTAGCATTTCCATTCTGTATTCTTTATTTACTCAAAATGAGGTCATCCCATTCCTCAACTTTTGGTCCTACGGGAAAGAATTAAACCTAATATCTTAAAATTAATTAAGTGACTGCAGCCACTGCCCATTGTTTGGCAGCTCGGCCATCTGTGGCCATGCAACCATACAATCCCCATGCTGCTGCTAATGGAAAAATATTGATCCTGGTTGTTCCATATTCAGAGAGGGGAAAAACACACAGGAGAATGAGAGGTAGAACCGAGTCAATATTGCCTGCATTTGCAGCCCTGCTTTTGTTTGCGTTGACAGATGGAGATATTGATGTGATGCACTGCATTAGCACATGTGTACAGGAAGTCCACGTGGCAGATGTCATTAAGAGATGAAACACAGCAGAATACACTTATTCAGTTACCGAACCAAACAGCCACCAAGGCGACTCCATGAAAAACATGGCAAACCTCATGTGCTTGCATAGACTTAATGTGATTGCAAGATTAGGGAAAAGCTGGTAAGTGGATACTGAGTTAAGGTTATTATGTCACTACTTTCCTTATTGTCTAAATTCGGGGCATTGGTCAACACCTTCCACTCCCAGCTCATCACATACAAATTCATGCACAGGACTCTTCCCTTTTTCCCTAACAAACTAGATTCAGCATGTAGGTCTCGTTCTGATGTGGAGAAAAGCATGTTGCCAAATGAGGAAGAATAACAGCTGACAGACGTGCACATGGCCATCGCATGACATCTAACCAGAAGACGGTAGTCCAGTCAGGAACTGCTGGTTAGGTATAGGAAAAGATTATACTTTAGATTTAAATACACCCTTTCACAAAGTTAAACACACGTTTCAAGGGGCGCTTGCCTGATCTGCAACAAGATTCTCCACCGTGACCTCGGTCACCACCATTACACATCCCGTAACAGAGCTGACACCAGCAGAGCGCGTTTGTCTGCGGTCTCGCAGAATCTATTTCAGATAGTTAAGTGACTTCCATTTAAATCCTGTTGGGGGAAAAAATGATGCTAAAACGGGGCCAGTGTGTTAAAATGGTAAGCCTACATGTTACAACTAAGCCTCGGTATGTAAGGCAGGAAGTAGCAGCACTGTCTTGGTTAAAGGTGTTTCAGAATCTAATCTAATCTAACTAGATAAATTTCTCTGCTGCTGGCATTACTTACTGTGCGCAAGGATCTATCTGATGTGTGGTGCACTCTTCATATCAGTGTTGACGGATGTGTGCACGCCATAAATAACTGGATCAAAGGCATCTTTTGATGATGTGATTTTGACATTTACATCTTGGTAAAATCCTTGAGATCACTGTAGATATGACTTTAAAAATTCACTGATGTCTTTTTAAGAGTGGAAAACATTAAGCATGCAGAGATTTTACTCAGTGGAAGAGAATCTGTTTAACCTTGAGTGTTCTTCTTGGATAAGTTACCATCAAACCACCGCCTACAGACTTTGGCACAAATGTGACCACAGCATGTTTTTATCCATGTCTTAGCATTCTCATTTTTCTCAAAGTCACTTTGTCATAGAAATGTAACCTTTTCAAAGAGCAGCACAGCAAAGAAGAAGGGGAGTGCTGATCGATGGAGCAGCTGAGCCTTCAGAAAATGCAGTGCTAACTTGAAGTCTGTGTGACCAAACTGCCACTCTGGGATAAGACATCCTATTGGTTGGGGATGACTTGCACACAAAAATGTTTTTAAAATCTGAATTTGTGCAAAAATGACAAAACTAAGACTAAAAAAAGTAAAAGTTTCTGGAAAAAAAAACAGTAAATTCATGTGACATATGCAATAAATAAATTAATAAATAAAATGCTACAGAGTCTTTTTTTTTAATTTTTTTATTTTTGCCTGTCCCGTTTGGCTCTTTTGCCATCAGAATTGTTGTCTAAAGGCAAAGAAAGATGCCCAACGGATTTACTTTACCAAATTGACCATCCCAGCCTTGCCGTAATGGTCCATTTGATTCATCTTTTATTGTTTATTTTATTTTCACTTACTGAATACGGGACAGACTTGACTGGGGGAAAGAAGGGGAGAAAGAAAGAGGGAAAGAGAAACAGCTGAGAAGAGGGACGGGGGAGAAGGGCAAAAGACAAAAACCAACAGAACGGGCAGAGAAAAAAAAGAAATAAAAAAAGCATATATCAATCACCTGGATCACCTGCTGAGAAAGAAAAAAGAAAACAAGCAGAAGAGAACAAGAGTAATAGAATAAACAGCATCACAATGATATATGGGAATATGACAGTAAATACTAAATATTAAACATTATTGTGCAGCACATAAGATCAACAGAACACAGTGTGCTTTGAGGTAGGAGCCAAAAAGGGTGTAGTTTGTGGGTGTGAGCACCCGTGTGTACACCTGTGAGCATGGACGCGCTTGTTTTTTTTTTTAAAAAAAGGTTCCTTCATGTAATGATCTGCTAGAAGGTGTTGGGGGGCCACAGCCCCGTCCTCCAGGGCATGAAGCAGGTATGGAGGAGATCAAAACTCCAGACATCCAGAGGCCCCCAGAACACAAGAGACCAAGGAAGACCAACAGAGGGGCAGCCGCGCCACTGTCCCAGAAAGAGCTGAGGAGAGTCCCAGATGAGGGCTCACTCAGCAGCCGCGGAGCAGAAGCCAGGGGGAGTTGCAGTGATGCGCCCGTGAGCTCCGCCGGCAGCCAGCCGTGCCTGAGTGACCGAGCCCCAGGCCGAGAGGCCGGGGGCACCCCGCCTCCGAAGTGGCCCGAGCGAGCCCCAGGCTCCAGGCCCCGATAAGCGGCCGCCAAAGAGTGAGCCGGTGTGTACCTGGACGCCCACCCCCGGACACAAAGAACCACCAACGCACCGACACCTGAGGGAGTCCGCCACTGGCAGGGGAAGTGGTGGTAGGGGGAGATAGGCCTCCAAACCTTGGAGGGCCTGAGGTGTCCCCAGAGAGGTGGCGCCTGACACCCAACCTGACATATAGACACAGAAATACAGGCACACACAGATACAAACATCCATTCCCACCCTCATGCTCTCATATGCACTTACTCCACACTCAACCAACGTGGAGACAGACATAAAGAGACGCTGTACACACGATCACACTCCCCAAGCGTACTCTACAAACCGGGTCTAGGTACCCTTACCCCTGGAGGGGGAACTGCACCCAGACCCAGGTGGTGTTACCCTTTTCCCTGCGGTGGGGGGAGGCAGACCGCCCCGACTCCGCAGCAGCAGGGAGGCCCCACACTCCAGACCGCAGTCGGACGGCCAACTCCTCCTCCTAGCCCCCCCGCTCCAGCAGGTCGCAGAGAATGGGGGTGAGAGAAGACTCCAAACCTCCCTCCACCCGCTCATTGTAATGTTGATGCATGTGTGTTCTAAGGTGCATTTAAAACCCAGGAGGGCTTGGAGCTACCTGCCAGAGAGCAGCAGGTAAGCGCATAGTCCCTCCTGCTAGCCCTCAATGTCTACGTGTATTTAACCTTGAGAGGTGGGCAACGACGCCAGGGGTGAGGTGTACACCCTGATGGTACTTTGGATTCCGTGTATTGTGCCCACCCCCAAGATCCTATATGTATGTGTAATGAGAGTGTGAGTAATGTGAATGTCTAAGTTGTGGGATAAAATTGAGGCAGAGGCAGCCAAAAGGGGACGGGGGGGGGGGGGGTAGCCTCCTCTGCACCCTGGTGACATACCCCTACTCCAAGGTCCTGCATGTGTGGGTGGTTGTGGTGGAGCGGGAAGAGGGAGGCAGCTGGAGATGGGGAGGGAAGGAAGGGAGGGGCAGGTGACCCCTCCCTGGGGCCAGCTCCCCCGCTGACCCCAGTAGGCACCCCCATACTCCGCGACCCGCCAGGGGAACGGGGCCCAGGCCCATCCAGACCGGGGCCCAGTGCAGCAGCGCCGCCCGGCCCCACAGAGCCCGGGACAGTCCACCCAACCCCACCACAGAGAAAACTGCACCCACCCCACCATCCACTCATCTTCCAGACTACATAAGACAATAAACACCCAGGCTGAGATCTTCCTCCACCTCTCCTGTATCTCCCCCTCCTGCAGAGAGAGCTCCCGAGGAGAGGAAAGCTCCTGCAAGATGTGACAATCTCCCCCACCAGTTGAAGAGCCCCCCAGGTGGCTCGATGCACCGGCGGCACCCTGCTCCAGGGGTGGGCCCCCATGCACCCACCCGCCCACAACCCCGGCAACACACCAACCAGGACCCAAGCCCCCGAGGCCCGGCCCGGGCCCCAGCCCAGAGACGGAGCGCCCCCAGAACCTCACGCCCATCCCGGACCCACCCAGGGGCAGCCAGGCTACCAGGTCAGTAACCCACGTCCGTCAGCACAGACCCTCCCCTAGCCCCGCTGCACGCAGCCGCGAGGAAACAGTCACCTGAGAGCCAACAGAGCCCCTAACCGGACATGACCGCTACCCCGGGTTGAGCCCCCCAAGGAAGATGCCTCCGGGGAACCCCCCGACGCCCTAAGCCTGTCCCTACCCCCACACCAATCACAACAGTGAAGGCGGGACCAAAGTGTGACCCCCCACCCCCACTAGGTGATGGAGCTGATCAAAGGAGCCCAGAGCAATTGATCTGATGTGGTGGCAGAGGCTGTATCAAGACTAATGTAATCTAATAGATAATTTCTATATTGGTTAGAATTACGATTATTTTTATTTTTCCAGTTCATGAGGACTGTTTTCTTGGCTATGCATAGGGCAGTGAAAACCATATGGGCGATATTCTTTTCTGAAGTGACATTATCTAAGCTGCCCAACAAACACACTAAGGGGGAAGTTGGAATGTTACATTTCAGACACTTCGATAAGTCTTCACATATCTCGCGCCAAAACTTCTGAACTGGTGGACAGAACCAAAGAGCGTGGATATAATTGTCCGGTGAATTGGTTTGGCAGTGTGAGCAGTTGTTGGTAGACGTAAAGCCCATCTTGAACATCCGATGACCTGTATAGTGCACTCTATGTAATATTTTGTATTGAATTAATTGAAGACTGGGATTTCTAATTAGATGAAAGGTTTTTAAGCAAATCTGAGACCAAAAGTTTAGGTCTAAGTTAACTGATAAATCCGCTTCCCATTTTGCAATAGGAAGTGATATTGATTCATCTGTTTTAGAAAGCATTCTGTATATTTTGGATAGTAATTTGGGGGTTTTAAGAGTAAGAAATTGAACCACACTTGGTGAAATGCTACAGAGTCTAAATGGTTTTTGAGAGAAGCGGCAGAGCAAGGTGAATTTAACGCATTTAATGGCTTTGACATGTCAACTGAAGTGTAAGTACTGGAAGGAGTAGATGTGGGTTTAAGAGGGTGATAAATGATAAAAAGCAAATGTGACCGTAAACACTAAAATAAGCTTCAGTTACAACTAAGGATAAAAGGCTAGACACACTTGACATAATCTGAAGTGTGCAGACACTGTTGGGAGCTGAGAGCATTGTGCTAATAATGTAAGCAGTTGAAAAATCAATTCTTCACTTAAAGCAGCCAAACTGTCACCTGAAAAGCAATAAATTGCAAATAAATTCCAAAGCAGAAAATACACAAACATCATATTATACAGGTTTACACAATTTTCTGTCAACAAATATCGCTCCAAACTTGTCACACATTGAAGCTTGGTCAGCAATCCTTTCTAATCATATTGTAATCTAAGAGTTACTACATTTTTCATTGAGAGGATGACCTACAAAAGTCCATATTAGGAGGCAGGAAGTTAACAGACGTCTATAATTACACAACCGACAACAAGAAGAGTTCAGGTCCGGTCTGAGACCACTGTTTACACCTACAGTCTTCATCACTGACAACCCACAACCGTAGCCCCAACCCTAATCCTGTTTTGTGGAGAAAAGCAAAAGAGTGTCCTTTGGGAAAGCATATAAAAAGTTTTTTGATGTGTGTTGAATTATTTTTTGTCCCCAAATTGCCAAGACTTGAGAGAACAAATTTCAAAACTGAAAAAAAAAGGACGGGACATGGGACGGAGTCATCATCGATGAGGATAACTTGCAACACGTTCTCACTCCCAAGCCGTAACATATTACACTATGTGACAAATGGTCTGTATGTTACGCCTTCGGCCACCCAACAGGTTCCTATGTTAGGTGTTCGGAAAAAGGAGGACACATGAGATCCGTTTGGCCTCTATCCACACATATGCATTTGTTTTACTTTAATTGCTTTGGAAAACACTAACTAAGGTTGTCGTTACGGTTAGGGATACGTTTAGGGTTTGGATTAAGGTTAGGGCTGGAATACATGGCTGGAACGTCTGTTACCACCGGGAGTGTCATTCTATTGGATTTCATCCACAACCCAGGACCCCTCAGGATGTGACAAATCCTCGGTATGTTACGCATCGGCAATGAGAACGGCCTGCAGCTTAGACCACACACGGTTAACTTCTCAGTCAGCTTTCACTTAGGGCGCCAAAACAATGTGGTTGGGTTTAAAACCTGACCTCAGTGTTTGCAGTTGTCAGTGACCAGAGATGGCTTTACATTTCTTAAGCTAACTGAAAATCATTCGAGTTTTGCAGGCTGCTGACCGACCAACAAGCACTGTTGTGGGTGGATTTTCCTGCTCAAACTCTTTTCCAATTTTATGCTAGACTGAGGGAGCATGCTGAACATGATGCATCGCCAAGGTGAACCATTGGTCTCGCACACACAATGATGCAATCACGAACAATCAAACTCATCGTGAGCTCATCCTCTGTTTTAATATCCACCATACAGCACCTAGTTATCCACTTTTTATTGCCAGACTCTGTCCAATAGAACCTTTTTGTCTGCAACTCATGAATGACCGTGACCCACTGTGGGGCCAGATCCATAGAACTGTGTAGATTACAAATGGTGTCTGTGCACATATTTAAATATGAATGGATGTAGAACCAGTCAACTGATCACTTGACTTTAAGAACACTGTTCACACCACTTTCATTTCAATGAAATTAAAAACGAGCAAAGAAGACTCATAATTACAATCCATGTGGATATGGAAATGTCAAACATTATTTTTTATTCTTAATTTCATATTATTTTATATTTTGATGGCACTAGTGTTGGTATCCAAAAAAGACCTAAAGTCAACAGCTCTGTAAGTTCAGAGTAAAAGATCAGTGGCAGAGGTAATAAATAAATACATACAAAGGTCAGATTACAAAAACATCAGCAAGTTCCTTCACAGCCCCAAAGCAGCCAGAACCATGAAGCACAGCTGCAGCTATTTAGTATACATGCAAATAAATAAAATACACAAATAAATGGCAGATCTGCAAAAAAATAAAATAAAATTAAGCACACAGTCTATTATTAACAAGACAGTTGGTGAATGCAACATTCAGCAGATGTGTGAGCAGAAAGCACATTTGCAAGTTCTGTGTTACTGGCTTTTTATCTTGAAATGTCCTGCCTTATTTTTCCATCTCCACTTAACAACATCAGGCTAAATTAGTTTACGTGTTGGACGAGGCGTACAAATCATTTCTGTAGCTACACATTGTTTAAACATCCAGCTTCTGGGCTACTCAACAAGCCAATACAGAGCTCATGGGATAAACAGCTCATTTCAATGTATTCGTCCAGCAAATAAAAGAACGCACAGGGAAACAGGGGCATAAATTCAATACCATTCACTTAAGATTGCACACACACAAGCACTAACCCCAATTTAACACAACTTTACATCTGTCTTATAAAATAATCCAAGGATATAATCATGCACTCCAGGTTTACTCTAACAGAGTAACAAGAAATAAACAGTTTATTATATCTAAAGCACAACTAGAGACAAATACATTTTGTTGATAGCACTAAATTCAACAAGTGGACAGAAGACTTTCAGGCGTTATTATATGACCAACAATGGCTCATTTGGCTGTCTTTTAAAAAGAGATGGGAACGCAGTTAAAACTCTTTTGAAGGTGATCGTGCAAATTACATATATTTTGTACTGATGTTGCAAATGTCCGTGCATCAGATTCATCTGTGAATGAGCAGACTTGCGAAGGTTATGCAGGTTAAGGCCTTTCAGTGGGTTGTAATGAAGATCTCGTAGCACGCAGATGACAAAGCAGACAATCAAGCACAAGAGCTCTTCATGTAATAGAGTAGTATTTATAATTCCTGTTCAGTTTTTTTCCCCACAGCCATTGCACAAAGAAGAAAAAACAGAAAGGAAAAAAAAGAAAGAAAAAATTATCCTGCTGTTTCCCTAAAATGATTTATTAGCTTTTGCTACTGATCCTCACAGAATGCACCAAAATTCATAATGTCAAGGTTTCCCTTCAAGCTGTGATCAGACAAGCTTTTGAAAAGGTGCAGAATAGTTCACTGCAGAATTCAGAAAAAAACCCATAAACCACTGATCATTTGAATGGCTTCACACATGCTGTTCTCCTGGCTGATGACAAAAGTGAAGGAATCGAATGTATGTGTGGGCGTGTCTCTGTGCTAGCGTGGATGGATGATTATCAGTGTAGTTTTGCTATCAAATCAGCAGCTATTGATTGATCTGACAGTGCAGATAAATAAAGCTAGCCATTTGCGAGATGTGAGTGTGAGTGTGTGCGCGCATGAAGGAGGGAGGGAGAGAGACACTGGAAAGTGTTTCACAGTAGCTTGAAATTGCACTGATCCACTAATGGGCTCGTGTTGCCTTGTTCCTCATTGATCTAGGCATTGGAGGGCTTGCCGATGGCTTATGGGCCATATCCTGCAATCCAGACGTCGGCATTTATGCTAGTCCATTAAACCTTATAACACCCCCAAAATGACCCCATATGGGACATCTCAATTATTAGATCATCAGGGTTCTGCTTTATGTCATTTCCTTTTTAGCCACTAGTCCCACTGCAAAAGCCTTTACAATTCTCCCAATCCCTCTTGTGCAGTTATGAAAACAACATAGTGTAGGGTTTAATTTGCTGGCATAATTAATCAGAAAACAAAATTAAACCCAACCAGACCAGATGTCCTTCTGCTCTGCAGAGCACCTTCTTGCAGATTAAGTCAAAGTTGTATTTCAGTCACAAACCACTTAGCAATATCTAGATGAAGCGGAAAACCTTTCTGGTGAATGATTTAATACATAGAGGGTCACGAGTGTATCAACAACCATATTGTATCTGCACTACATTTGTGCGAGCAGGTTGCGGGCTTGATTTACCACCTCACCTCTAAAAATGTCATTACCTGGTGCATTTTGTCATCTTGTAAGAGTGTGAAATGAAGCAAATACAAAGTTGCTCTACAATCCCCTTCCAGAAAGGTTAGAGACTGCCTTCACAAGAACAATGACAACAAGATTTACTTGCTCAATTTATAACAATCCATGTTTACGTTTACCTGACAATAACCTAACGTGGTCACAGCAATGATCACCAGTGTCCGTCTCGAAGGGAGTTTGGGATTTATGTGGTAGGATATTTTTACAGCATTTGACTGGGTCAACTTTCACACAACAGACCATTGTCTCCATCCAGTCTCTTAACAGCAGTCAACATGGATTTCTTTTAACCGTGACCACAATCTTTCACTAACTCGAAACCCACTGGAAACAAAGCTAGCAGTGTCAGTTTGGAAAACAGCAAAATAAATCACGGCCGTTACAATCAATTGCAAAGGACAGGAGTCCCTGCCAAAGCATTGCCCCCGTCATTGCTCTATGCTTCGTGATGCTTGTGTTGATGGAGTCTCAACACGGGTGAGCTTCGCTTGCTCAACTGGATTAACAAATCACAATATTATTCTAACCTCAAATGGGGCGACAGCATTCAATCAAATTCGATTCGCCATATTCTCTCAGGAAAAAAATATGAGGTCTGTGATTAAATTCAGACAGAGTTATGTGGATTTCATAGCTCTCATGTCAATGGTTAAAAAAAGACAATAAAAATCACAAGTAGGAATTAAAGGGTTTAAAAGAAAAGTGTTGAAGAAAGACCCATTGATCAAATTCACTTTGTTTCTTTTTGTAAGGCCGTTGAAGGGCTAAGAATGCATTAGAGGCATTGTTCATGGAATTTGATCTTAAATATATCCAGAAAACTTGCACAGTGTATGAACATTTTAAGTGTTTGGTCTAAGTTAAAGGAAAAGTCGAGACTATAATCAAAACCATAGTACTGAACACAGGAACATGTTTTGAAACTGGCTGTCAGGACTCGCACTAACAACAGCATACGAAAACACGAATAAATCTGACAGTTTAGTAGTCATCTAAAGTGTTGCTGACAACACAAAGGCTATGAAACTGTGTTGAAGCAAATGTTTCGATAAATAAAAGTAATGTCTAACACCTTGTTTTTATTCTGCAGCATTTCTTCATAAGCTGAGCTGATTTTGTATTGTGTTTGAGGAGGATGGAACAAATATAATATGGCTTTAGCATACACCTTTCTCCAGCGCGGCAGTAAGCCGCCTTGACGTTGATGCATTATTTTGTTGCTCTGTGAGCACTCGGGCAAACACACAAGACTTACATTTCTAATAAGCTGGATGAATTACATATATGATAATATTTTAGTGTTGAAAAGCACAAAATATGCAGTGTTTGCCTGTTTGTGCGTGTGTGTGTCTCTTGAATAATATCCTCGTAACTGGGCACATTTTTACATCATGCAGATGAGATGAAATCTATTAAGCATTGCAGCAAACTACGTATGCTCTCTTTTATGAACGGCGTGGCTGCCCACCATCATTTCTCTACATTATTAATACCCATAATTGTGAAATTCCAACAATATCAAATGCCTTATGATCAGCTGAGCCCTATAGAGATATTCACTGTGTCTTAAATGTCCCAACCCCTCCCTCCTTTGACTCCATGCTTTCAAGGCTGGAGGAGCAGTAAATGTAAACTGCTGTTGCTATTATAGTTTCAGAAAACAATCTGGCACAAGTGGGCTGTGTCACACAGCCATCAGTCTCAAACCCACACTGTGTCACGAGGGAAGCCAGGTGAAGAATTACATCTGGAGTGCAGCAGAATTTCACACCTGTTGTTAACCCTGAGGTAGGAATGAATCAACTAAAGTGCTGTATGCATTTCCTTAACCATCATCCAAAAGGCATGCTCGCCGCCCCATAATACTGTGATTTTGGGATGTGTTCACTATGCTATATATTACAAAAAGTTGGGGAACTAATAGAAATATGATGCTTTATCAGAGTTTCCCCAGAAAGTTAAGACTAAATTGTGGCTAATATAAAAGTTACTCAAAGAGCATCTTAGGCCTTACGGGAACCCCTAAGGTGAAACACTGTCAGGAGCAGTGATAAGAACATTTAAGAGGCTTAAGAGCTTCTTAAGCAGAGGAGAAAATGGTGAAAGGACAAATAGGAAAAGAAAATATTCACCAAATGCTGAATGACGCAGAGTTAATGGAACGCCACCGATTAGATTGTGAAGGTATAATGGCATTTCTCATTAGAGATGTGCTCGCATTTCCCACTCAATGCAAAATTAAAAGTGGTCATAACGCTAACATTATCTGAAAACCGTCTCAATGCAACACTGAAATGATGCCTTGGGTGTGCCGCACTCTTCTTTCAGCACAAACAATCTCAGAGCTTTTACGGTTTCATATTGTGCAGCAATTAATTTAATCATGTAAACAGATAAAAGCAGAATCATATTACCTCTAATATGAAATACTGAAGATTTAGCACTAAAATTACCTGCGTTACAAACTAAACAACATCAATAAAATATATAAGAACCATCAGAATGTGAAAGGGCGATTGCACAAACAGGCCACCCAGTCGCACCCCCTTCAATAAAATGCATCATAACAAAAGGGGTCTATCGCACTTTCACACAGAGTTAAGATTATTGCTCCAGGACATTTTCCTAAATCACTGCACTAGAATTGCCAGGTAAAGGAAGCATGCAGCTAGCTAACATTACAGCTTAGAGAGCAGGCGCTGTTGGACAGGGTCACTGAAGTTTTTTCTCCTGTTTGCTTTGGGCAGTGCAAGGCAAACGATATCTGGTTCTATTATATTCAAGAGGCACATATGCAAAGCTGGTGGTTACCTTTTGGTGGGTGAAATTCTAGTATTTTATTAGCCTATTACATAGCAATAATTAGCAGACGTGTGTTTGTGTGTCACAGAAGTACAGTTTAAAGCCTGCTAGCCAAGCTTTCTAGTGTTTGCTGATGAGTTTGCACTCCACCCTCCTATCCCAGCAGCTACAGGCTGAAAAGTGGGGTATACCATGGGCAGTTTGCCAGTTTGTCACAGGGCTGATACAGAGAGTAAGACCAGTCACAATTTAATTTAGAATCTAACCTAAGGAGAGTGGGAAGAAGCCAGATTACACAGGGAGAACCCAGACTGGTGTAGGCAGAACATGCAGACTCCACACAGAAAGGCTTCAGTCGGTCAGGAGATTCAAACCTTGATGCTTCCATTTGATGGAGCAACTCTGGTTAATCGATCTTTGGTTGAGTCCTGATTATCCAGACTTTGTTTTTTTATATGTATATTTTAGTGCTGTCAGCGTTAATCTCGTTAACACGGCGGCCTGTGCGAGGGCTGCACGGCGCTTATGCACTAACGCACTAATGCAGTGACACCATGCAGCCCTCGCACGGGCCGATCCGCGATAACTTGCTAACGGGGATTTGCCACGTTAATGCTGTTATGGCGTTAACGTCGTATTAACGAGATTAACGCTGACAACACTAGTATATTTTATTGAGTGGGGAACTATCCCTTTAAATTTAAAATCTAAAAAACACGGAGAAGAGCACAGACTTAAGCCAAAATGCTTATTTTCCAGACACACATTTCACTTCTTTACTACTAAAACTTTTCAAGAACACAGAGACTGGAGGTTTAATATTGCATTTGGCTGTTTTTCCTTTTTTTTGACCTTGTGTCAAAGAAGCTGCTAAAAAGTTTCCCTCTTAGACATTTGATAAATATGACGTGTGCCTCGATGTGTTGGTTGAATGCTGCTGTCTCGCTATCGGTGCTCAAGTGTTACTCTCAACAATGAGCCAAAGCAAACAGGCTTTTACATTAAAAATGCATTTCTGCAGTTAACTGCTAATTGCTGCAGACACAACAATATAAAATGTATACAGAAGAGATCTATTTGGCAATGCTTTCTAGATTAGTGGCTCACTTAAAGATTATGAACCAAACAAACATTTTGAAATGCTAATTTATGCAAGACATCAAACTGTCCCCTGATGTACTTTTTAGCAATTCAGTTTTTAGATCACAGACACATTTCTGCTCCAGGCAGAAGACAATAGGCCTCTGTTCTGCTTCCATGACATCTTCCTTTTCAAGAATTAATGATCCCAATCGAGTCGCTGGGATTTTAAACGATATGGGAAGCCTGAAAACAAAGGAGAAGTTTCGCCGCTGTGATTCACTCTGTCATCGGTGGTGTGGATGAGAAGCCCCTTAGGTCAGCAGCTCTATCAATTAGACATCAGACTCACCTTGCACGCACACACACACACGCAGATTGGTTTCAATAAACGTCAGCAAAACAGATCCACTGGTTGCTATGACAACGTCTTCAGCAGCTGAACACACTATGTGAATAACAATATGGCCTGGTGCTGCTGCTGACTTCAGACAATGACCAAGACCTGCAGGCTTTTTCTCAATATTTTAAGAAAAGACCGTGGGATGTTTTATCTTGCACAGAAAGACAGTTAACAGTGGAAAAAATTGATTTTCATTCTCAGCTTCTGGACTGCATAATGTGACTTATATCAGTTCTAACAATCTTCAACAAAAAAAAGAAGAAGAAAAAAAAAATCATACAGCTTCACGTCTTTTTTGCTTGCCAAAGAAACTTCAGCGGCTCTATGCAATGCTGTGCGTTTGATGAAAACAATATTTTAACATAATCAATGCATTTTAAATTTATTGAGCAACGGTTCATGCTTTGGGCTGTGTTTGTTGGCCGTTGTCTTTGTCAGAAAAAAATGATAATTTTGGCAAAAAGTGGCAACTGTCATAGGCTGAAGGTCTCTGGGAAGTTACTGTCTAGATCAATATGCCATCTGCTCCCCAGCCTTACCCTCGCTGTCCACAACCACTGATGTGTTCATACTGCTGCTATGAAAAGAGTTGTCACTGTACTTCACCACTGTTTGTGCTGCAAACAAATTTACAGCAAACACAGCAAAGCCAAACCAAAAGTCAGTGTTGACAGACTATATTGTTTGGGTCTGCTTAAAATAACACACACAGTTTAAACTATATCTCATGCTCTATTTTGACAGTGGCACAGATGGAACAATTTTACCCACTTACCACACTTCAAATGGCTTAGATGGTGTCCTACGCACTTTTTTATAGAGGACATAATAATTTCAATTATGTCAAGTGTGAATCTTCACTTCAGAGTATCATACCCATCACAGCAAAATAAAAGCTTTAGCAGTCTAAATGCAATTTGTTTCACTACCTCTTTGATCAAAACGCTCAAGCCTCTGATTTAAAAATTAGGATTTGTGCTTTTGCTAGAAAATTCACAAACGTTTATCTGAGAGAATATGAGTCCTCTCACAGAAAACATCTCTTTGTCGAAGTCTTAAAATGTTCAAAAACAGCTCTTGCCAATGTGAAGCGATAGAGGATAAATTTAGGGTTTGTCGGAATGAGAGGTGAGCAATTTTGCTAACCAGCATGTCAGCATAGCGTCAATCAGTCAAGCAGTGTATCCGAGACTCGGTTTCACATGCTGTAATTTTGACTCAAATACACAGTGTAACGCAAACAGTCTACAGACGCTGAAATTGCTTGGCAACGAATAGCACTTAAAATTAGGACCGTTAAAGTTACTTCCAGATTTAAAGTGGCACTGGGCAGTCAGATCCTCCTATCATCACCCTGCCAATAACTGATACCACTGGCGCTGCAAGGTGGAGGAAAGCATTAATGTGCACGAGCCTTTTTATACTCAAGTCAGTCTTATAAATACACAACCAATTTACAACAGCAGCCACCTAACAGGACTTTATACTGTACTGTAATAGGCAATATTAAAGAGAACCCCCAACAATCAGATGACTCCCCCTCAGTGAGTAAGCACTTAGCAAAGGTAGGAAGAAACCTCTGGCAGAACCAGGCTCAAGTGATCTGCTGTGACCCGTTGGGGGTGAGTGGAAAGAGAAGAGAGCAGAGGGACAAGACAAAAGACACACAGGAGTAAGCCAGAGTTTAATAACTGCTAATGATTAAATACAGCAGTGGTGTATAAACAGACAATGAAATGAGGTGAGTGAAAAAGAAAGGCTCAGTGCATTTCAAAGCACCCCAAGCCTATTGCAGCATAACTAAGGGATGACAGAGGGTGACCCACCTCAAGCTTGCATCTGCAAAAGAAGGAAAGGCTTCAGGTTTCCAAACATTTTAGCCTACTGTAATAAGTGAACATAGCAAGAAAATTATTAGTTGAAAGAATATAAAACTTTTATATATCTGTAAAATGTCTAACCTTTAAGTGTCCTCTCCACAAACAGCCACGTTTGTCTTGAAAAACACACACCCACCAAGTGGGAAAAACTACAGGAGAGCAGATAGAGTAGCATCTGTGTAAACTGAACTACATTAGACTAATTTAAAGTCAAATTAGTCAGTATTACACTTCTTCTGTTTCTGACATTTTGAAATGATAATGGATCAGCGTAGCTGATTCCCACCAGTATGTCTGTGTTGGTAGTTCACTTCATTAATATAATTATAAATGATTAGAATTTGAAATTGTGCTTTGTGTTTTTGGTGGTGTAAAAATCAAGAAGATACTCAATTTTAACCAAAACCACAATATGTACTAACACGGTGTTTCTCCACACATCTAATTAAATACAGATCACATATTTTGGTGATATATTTCATGATCATATTCAGATGGTACAGACAGCCAAGCTGCATGGTTGCTCAGTGTGAAAGACTCGTCTTATAACAAGTGTGTGGGTTATGTTTGCATGTGCGAGCTGGTCTTCGTGATAGCATTCAGCGCTTGGGTAAATAAGAAGTCACTTACATTTTAAAGGCAGAACCGTGGTTTACCAGACTGGAAGATTGCATCCACTTTAAACTAACTCAATAATGGGGGGCAATTTTGCAGGTTGTTGCCCATTACCTCTGCAAATGCTGCTGAAGGCCAATTTAGTGGATTTGCTTACCTCTGTTTCCAATTTCAAATCTACAAGATTTTCATTATAATCGTGTAACTACCAGGTCATTCTCCAGTTCATAAATAAATACACAGCAGATAAAATATTAGTATGAGAGGAACCACAAATTGTTGCCTTTGATGATGATGATGGAACGGTGCTGTAAAAGATATGGACTCTTTCCTACCACAACAAAACGAGGCATGGCAAACTAGCTGGAAAAATGTTTCCGTGCAGCTCTCACTGTGCTTCCAACCATCCTTTTTATTAACATGAAGTATTGTCGCAGCCTGGCACCAAAACGACTCTCTGATCCAAAACTCCCCCAGAGAGAGGAAATGAGGGCCAGGGAAACGAAGAGGGAGAGAGGGAAAAAAAACAGCAGAAGAAAGAAAAAGAACATAGTCAGAGTTAAAGTATTGAGGAAGAAGGTAAGAACAAAGCCACGAAGCGAAAACTAAGCAACACAAGGGGGAATGAGGGAATGCAAGGCGAGGCGATATAATGTAACAGAAAAGGCAATGACGATAAAAGAAAGAGAAAGCGGCTCAGGCTCTCAGATATGGGCTCCCTGAAGAAGAAGGATTTCAGAGTATTTAAATTGGCAGTTTTTGCTTCTTGCTTGTCATAGGTAACAGGGGCACATTGCTGAGGCTGTGCAATAAACCCACTGCATGCGGCATTTACATAAACAATTCATTTACAAAGGAAGTCTGTCAAAGGAAAAGAAAGAAGACTGCAAATTAAAGAATAGCTAACGGCCACTAGGTTTAAAGAAAACTTGACCAGCCGAAATCTCTGCGGCTCTGCATTTGTATGTATTAAACACTCCTGGATTCGTGCACAAACATGCAAATCAGGAGGAAAAGAGTAAAATATGCATCATCAACTATCAAGTTAATGTCAAGTGTTTCATGAAGACATTTGCTCGGTGGTGTGCGCTAACCTCTGGTTCCTCTGGTTTAACCCAACACCTACCTTTCCAGAAGTCTGCCAAGAAGTACATGAATTTCAGCAGACGGATAACTCCAGCAAAATGTCACTATTCCATCAATAGGTTGTTAGACCAGTGTGAAAAAAGAAACTAAAGCACTCCTACAATAGAGGAAGAGAAAGAAAAACAACAGCGTGGAAAATTTATGTGGACAATTGAGGACGAATAATAATCGATTGTTCTGGAAAATCCCAAAACACCATTAGGATTTGAATGCACAGAATCTGTTACAGCTACAGTCCACAGGTTCTCATTAAAGCAGTGCCATCCTTTCACAGGTTTTCCTCCTTTGAAAAAAATTTGGATTTCTCTTCTTTTTTTTCTTTACCCGAGTAAATGAGAAGGTACATTTTTGCTGGTGCTGTGCTCCCACAACACCAGCAAAAAGTGTGGAAAGTTACTGCCAGAGGTGTGGACTCGAGTCACATGACTTGGACTCGAGTCAGACTCGAGTCATTAATTTTATGACTTTAGACTTGACTTGAAAAAATGTTCTAAGACTTGTGACTTGACTTGGACTTTTACACCAATGACTTGGGACTTGAATTGGACTTGAACCGGTTTACTTGAAAAGACTTGATATTTTACCCAAAATATAAAATTTAACATGCATATTATATAGAGATTGAAAATGTGACGTCATTCACGGGTAGAACCGCAAAGGATTCTGGGAACTCGTGGCAAGCGGTAGTAGCGCACGCAGGCTTTCAATTGAAATCAGTCACACAGCGATAAAAAGAAACACAAAAATGTCAAGAAGCCGTTGTATTATTAACTGCAATAGCCGGTCGCATGACAGCCACGGGAAGCCGACGGGTAAAGAGATCGGTTGTTATCGGATTACGTCGTTGAAGAGAAATTGTTCAAGCCATGTTTCCGAAGTAACAAAGACACGACGGATGGCCTGGATTGCAGCCATTCAAAGATCAAATATAACGTCCCAGAACACTCCAGCTCACAGGTTAGTCTGCTCCAAGCATTTACACGAAGGTCAGTATTTTTTAGTAGTTAATACGTCATTTTCATAACATAATTGGTGATATAGGTTACAAGCAAGTCTGGCGCTGAACAGAAATTGTCGCGCTATGCTCCTGTGTTTATTGTGCATAAATAGTGAATTGTCCTGACACAATATTGTGTTTCGCTTCTGTTATTATGGTACATTAACAAAAACATATACTTTTATTCACAGGATAAAACAGGTTTTTTGTATCACTAATTGCCCAGTACGATTACAGCATACAATATTGTTGTCACTGCTACATTTCTGTGATGCTACCAGAAATTATTTCCACTACTAATTAATTACCCTTGAGCTCAAAGGTCCTATTAATAAACGGTTAACGAATGTGTATTTATGACGACAATTTGTGAGACTGGTAAACTTATGATACGTACGATGGTCTTTCGTTCTACACGGTGCATTTCAAGGTCCTGTACCCATCCGTCGGTAAACTGTACCTGGACTTGTTGCAGTGACCTGAAGTTACTAAACTTCACGAGTGTATGCACTCACTCCAAGAACCGTATGATTATAAATATGCATATAAATATGCTACAATGAGATAGCTGACTTCATCTAACTAGCAAATGTTGTCCAGGCTACGTTGGTGATGCAGTTCTTTTTAATGTGTATGATATTTTTGTCATGCGATTTTAAAGCCGGTCCTACAACCGCATCCAAGAATAACATGCAGCTTATCTCAGAACTGTCGGTGAAAATTATTCTTGGAGCTAGGTTTAATTGAGCTGCATTTTAAAGAGGTGCAATTTCACAATTTGTGTATATTTTCTAAGTTCACTATTTTGTCGTGTGTTGAGAAAAACACAGATTTTAAAATTACATGGTCTAATATTTACATTTAGCATAACTGCAACATTATTTTTTCGTTTTTTTTTTAAAGACTCGAAAGGACTTGAAATTCAAAGTTTCAGACTTGTGACTTGACTCGGACTTTTACACCAGTGACTTGAGACTCGACTCTGACTTGCCTGACATTACTTGAGACTTGACTTGAGACTTGAGGATAAAGACTTGAGACTTACTTGAGACTTGCAAAACAATGACTTGGTCCCACCTCTGGTTACTGCCAGCACAAAGCTAACCACCATTATTTGTCTAACTCTGCTGAAAGCTCATTATCTTCAGCTGAACAAGGACAGCTACTAAATTCCAAACTTTTAAAACCACTCTTTTCTGAAGAGAAACCACTTATCATCCAACACGTTTCTTAAAAAGTTTAAGAAGAAACTCTAGGTAAGGTTAGCGGTTTCCTGTTTGAATGGTTGTGCTGTGATTGAGTTCATGACTCTGCGTGGGATAATGATGTAACACTTCAAGGTAAACGGTTTCACTAATACCAGGCAGGTATTAGCTTTAAAGTTTCTAGGTGGCTTTTTTTGGGTCAAAGTTTTGTGTGTTTGGTAATTTTTTGCAAAACAACCAAATCTCAGAGAAAAAGCAATTATAATAACCCAATACAAGTACAAGTATGGATAACTGCGTCTTAAACTGCATCTTCCAGTATCACCGGCTGCGCTGCCGTATCGTTCCTTCGACACACCCTTTCATTGTCAAACATTCACCCAGGGAATGATATGCTCATGTATATTACTTTCCTAGACAATCCATCACTATTGCTTGAGGAAAATGTCAGGAGTGCTGCTTTGGACAGGTAGGGGTTATTTGTGCATGCTGCTGTCAAAAAACCAGCAAGGCACTCAGTGACCTTTGTGGAGCTCAAGAAGGATTTTATCTGCATGCAAAATTCAACCTTGGAGAAAAAAAAAAAATTGAATCCACAGAGTGCTTTCCAGTGCACTGTCTGTGTACACAAAGGCTCCAAAAACAAAGCCTAAATATGAGATAAGCACATAAACAAAGTGGTAATCAATTTTTGCTGTTTATGTTATGTTTATGAGAAGAAAATGCTTATCCACTGGGAGCGATTAGCTACGATACTTCACATGGGAAGCAATGATAAATAATATTACTTTTCCTGTTACATACCCCTACTCCACATAGAGCTCTATTTATTTTGGTTCTCGGCCAAACTTCATTTACCACAGACGTAATAAATCCGCTCATAGCATGAATAGATTTCCTTTACGGTGCCAGCAATTTTTCAAGGACACAAAGCTGCTTTATATACAAAAGTCTAATACTTTCTTGTTTAAAAAACGAAACAAAGGAAAGACCACTGGAGTTTATCTTCATATTCATTTAACTTTTTACACGCTGCATACTCCATATATGCGAGGCAGTGGTTTTAGTTATGTCATGGCCATAATCTGCTTGACAATACTTAGCTTATACCCCCCAAAAAGGTAATTTCAACACCAGATGTAATCAAACTGACCAAGTAAAAGTTAAGCTGAAGTGAAATGACACAGCAAATTGCCCAGGATTTGGTCTGGTGCATTTTAACCTCACTCGGTAAGAGTTTTCAGCACAGCTCTCTCAGAAAAAACTTTATTGCTCTAGTACTGCATTACCATTTGACCTCACAGAATGTCACGCAATAGAAGTTCATGAGTCAAAATACGCAGCTGAGAGGCCAATTAATGCTGTGTGTATTGTGCACATTCACCACGTTTACACTTGAGGATAATCTGTGACAGAATGATTCATACAGCTTCCCCTCTGGTGTGGAACAAGGCAAAGATGGCTGATCCTCAATCCAATCCAGTTGAACACTAGCCATGCCCCGCAGCCACACCACCAAAATGAAACGCTTCATTCCTCTGTGAGCACTAAAGATGGACTCAAAAAACCTGTTGCATGTGAGGTAAATGCACCAATTCCTCTCTGCAGTACAGGTGAAAGTCTACAAAAAGATGCCGTGCTCTATGGACTTGAATAAATGTGACAAACAACTATCTCACAGCAGCTTTGAAAAACAAAATAACTTGGTCATCTTTCTCTAAAGGTTTAGTCATTAGCAAGTAATTGCCTAGAAAACATTTTATTATGGACTCAGCAGGAGTTTAAAATAGTGGCAATGCCCATAATTGCCTTGATGTTTCAAAGAAATCTGTGTAAACGCACAATCATAAAATTAAAATTAATAAAATGGAAAGCACTTTCAGTGCTTAATAAGACAAGAAACGTGTCATAAAGATACCAATCCATTACATTCAAAACAGAAAAAGCTCTCAACTGTTTTTACATGACACAAGAAAGGAAAATAAATATAACATCATTAGTAAGTGCTGTAGTCTATACTCATTAAAGCACTGGGACCAAACAAGAAGATTTAATATACTAGACGCTTTTTACAAATAGATGTATGAATTTATCAGCTGTGGGTATTGAATTTAAGATTTAAACTTTCAGTATGCCGACATAGCTATATAATGGGTAGGGATGTCACGATATTAAAAATGTATTAGTTGGTTCCAACACCTGTAGAAGTGCATAAATCTCAATACCAAAATAAATTCAATTCAATTCAATTTTATTTATATAGCGCCAAATCACAACATAAGTCGCCTCAAGGCGCTTCATAGATACAGAGAAAAACCCAACAATCATATGACCCCCTATGAGCAAGCACTTTGGCAACAGTGGGAAGGAAAAACTCCCTTTTAACAGGAAGAAACCTCCGGCAGAACCAGGCTCAGGGAGGGGCGGCCATCTGCTGCGACCGGTTGGGGTGAGAGAAGGAAGACAGGATAAAAGACATGCTGTGGAATAAATAATAATAAATCAAGTACTTGACCTTAAATATACCAAAACATAATTTGAAATCACTGACGTGGTGGTGGCAGGCTGTTTATTTAAAATGTTGACGTCACATATTGCTGACGATTCACACACAAAAAAAGTGTTGACTAAAATTTTAGGGTGGTTGCCAAGTACCCGAACATTTTACCTTGTTGCTACAAAGTATGATGTTACTTCCATTATGTTAGTTTAAACATTTATATCACATTACCATTTGTGGACATTTTAGCCTGTGGAACATAGTTGAGTTTACAACCACAAGCCAGCTGTATGAGGATATCACTTAATATGAACTGAACTTCACTCTGCAGAGTTTAACCTGCTGGTCTTTTAGGTGGTTCACTACACCAGCGGTCCCCAACCCCCGGGCCTCGGACCGGTACCGGTCTGTGAGTCGTTTGGTACCGGGCCGCGAGAGTTGAGGCTCAGGTGTGAAATGTAAGGTTTTCAGTGTTTTTATCGGTTTTTAGCGTTATTTTGTTATCATTTTTATCGTTAACTCAGTTTTCCTGGGTCTTTTCACATGTGTTATGAATAAATCTTCTTTTTTTCGGTACTGGTACTAGTTTTGTTTTGTTGTATTTATCCACGAGACCTTAAAGGCCGGTCCGTGAAAATATTGTCGGCCATAAACCGGTCCGTGGCGCAAAAAAGGTTGGGGACCGCTGCACTACACTACACTAAGTATTTCCACCGTTGGTCTGATAAGCTTCATATTGTCATTGGCTTATTGCCTTTTCCAATCAGTTATCATCCCTTGGTCATCTGGTTAAAAAAAAAAAAAGTACCAATACTTGACTCTTACTGCCTTATTTCCTAGAATTGCAGGCTTAAGTGGTAAATGGCCTGTATTTGTATAGCGCTTTTACTAGTCCCTCCTAGGGACCCCAAGGCGCTTTACACACCCAGTCATCCACACATTCACACACTGGTGGAGGCAAGCTACAGTTGTAGCCACAGCTGCCCTGGGGCAGACTGACAGAAGCGAGGCTGGCATATCGCGCCATTGGCCCTTCTGACCACCACCAGTAGGCGGTAGGTGAAGTGTCTTGCCCAAGGACACAACGACCGAGACTGTCCGAGCCGTGGCTCGAACCGGCAACCTTCCGATTACAAGGCGAACTCCCAACTCTTGAGCCACGATCGCCCGGCTTAGTGCATACACCCCCTGTTACTAGAAAATGAAACAAGTACTGTAGCATTTTCAGTATTTTGCTATCTTAAATGACAAACCAGACTACATTCATACCCAGCAAAACATATTAGTGAATACAGTCCATACAAGAGAAGTGGCAGAGAGTCTCCAGTCCTCCAAGTTCAAATTCTTCTTGAAAACTAATTATGCTTTCTAATGTACTTTGATGTGTAAATAATTTTTGCTTCATTTTAAAATCAGCAAATTTAAAGCATCCCCTGGAAAAATAGAGCATATCTTCCTGTCCGAGGTAAAATGCATACATAAACTTATATGGTAAATAGTGGCTACAGCGAGGGGTGTGCAGTGAAGAATGACCATTACACGATGTAAACTATAAAAATGTCCTTTTGAGCACATGATTTGATTGTGCTTTGACCCTGTTAACCTGCGTCTCCAGTAAACCCAGCTTGGAGGCCCAGCTGCTCTTACTTCCCACTCAGAATAATGAAACAATTGGACTGGCAGGGGAAGCGTCAGAGGAGGAGAGGCCTCCTCATTAAAAACCCCTTTATTCATTCTTATTGCATTACAAACATCGTTTGTGCTGCTCTAATTCTCCATTCCTTCTTCTAATGTATTCACCTCAGCCTCTAACTGGTTGGAGTCCCCATTGGCATGGACTACATGTGTTTCTGTATGTGTTTTAGAAACTGGGAAGGACTTCATAATTCAGAGATCATGGGGTTTTCTTGCCAACATTGAAAGGGACACTACAGCTGAGCTTTTTAGATGTTAGTTTTCTAAATATATTGATTTAAAGGGTAAAAGTTTGAGGAAACTGAAATTATATTAAAGTGTTTTAAACGCTGGGGTGCAATGTTTCCTCTCTTTCTTTCTTTTTATTTAACCTAACCAACATCCAAAATATCTGGATAAATTTTATCAATTTATCAAATGAAGCAACACTGGTGATATAACCTCTGCCCTACCTGAAGTCTACCTTTCTAACATCTGTAAAAATAGGTTTCCTTCAACAAGGATAAATATTCCACAGGTGGCCACGTCCAATATAGAGTTATTCTTAATGCCCTATAGGTCCTGATACTTTTCTTCATGTATGACTTCCATGTCCATTTATGACTGGTCAAGAGGGACATTTGTTTTCAACTTCAGTTAATCTCAGTCTCGTACAGAAGACCTTAAGTGCTTTTGGGTCTTGTATTTTACATTACACTTTTTATTACTGGCTATAAGACATGGAAAGAAAAAAATCTACTAAAATTACAAATAAGTCTTAGAGTAAAGAACCTGAGTGAACCTGAGATGAAGCAGAAAAAGAAACATCAGAGCCACAATGGAACATTTATGAAAATCACAGTAAATAATGTACATCACAAGTGAAACTAGCATAAACCCATCTTTGAAGATGGGTTCAAGCTATGAAGGGTGGATTTTTCTTAAAAGATAAAAAGGGGTTTTGTCATTTAACATATTTTACAACTGCACTACTATCTACTGACATTACACAGGGTGTAGCAAAGAAATGTCAGCATCTGAAATGTCTATTAATACAAGCTATGTAAATCCTGGGCCATGTCAGTTGTAAACAGAAGAAGTCTGGCACCTGGATGAATCCCAACAATAAAACACTTGGAATACTTCCAAATAATAGCCATGAAATGCCAGCCTGTTCCACTCTTTCCACTGTGACGTGAATCTGGCATCGATTCAAACCTCTTCAAGCTCCTCCTATTACCAAATGAGTATTAGTTAGCATTAGGACTGCATTTCTATCTTGTCCTTTAGCCTTACGGGGCTTTAGAAACATTTGCCATACACTACACACTTGCAGACTACTAAAATTTGCTATGAGTTCCTCTCAGGCCTCTTGGACAGCTGTGAAAAATATTCAGAGTACAGAAGACAGGGGCTGAGACAGAAACAGAGCATACTGCTCATCCATGTCAAACAGAATCCAGCCTATTGTCTCTGCAAGAGTGTAGGAGACAGGAGAAGAGTACATTTGCATTTAACATGTCCTCTAACCTGCTCCCTCTGTCCTTACCATCTCCCAGAAGAACTAAAGCCCTGTAATTCACCAGCAAGTCTCTCTGTTACATAAAGCAAACAGCAACGGTTGTGCGCTCAAATATTACAATTTTATAAAAAGCCTGTTGTTTGCCTACTGGGGAGATTCATTAAGGCAGAACATTATGTGATTATGGTTATGATAATTCTGAAACAGTGAAGATTGCAAAATAACAGACGTGAAAGAAACATGTGGGATTCATATTTCTGAGAATGTGGGGAAAATGGAGGTTGATATTGTAATGCAATACATTCCAGCTTGGCTGCCCAATCTGTTGCAATATTATTAAACCAACAGCAGGCTTGCCCTGCGTGAACCATGAGTTGTTAGACTGTAGACAATGAATTCTCACTTGCCTTTAGCCAAAAGAAAACCTAACCTGAATTTCAATCTAACCTTCTGAGAACTGGAAAGGAGGACAAACAACTGGGTCATGCGAGGCCATATGTGCACAGACACGTGCGCCCCTTTCAGTTCAGCACTCTTTTCCCATGTCTACGCTCAGCTATTTTTTAGACTTATCTTAAAAACAATCAAATAAATACTGATTCCAGTTTCTTCAACATCATTTAACACAGGTCAACAATTTTAAGACCCAACTTCAGATGCTCCAATTGGCAATGACAACTCCTAAGACCCCAGGCTCTTTTCAGTTCAGCTATGCTTTACTTGCAGGCTATTGGTAAAAGTGCAGCTCCTAGTTCATAAGGCATGCCATATTTTTATTATGTTGTTGGGTTTTTAGAACATTTAGCATATCGCTTTCTGAGAAATGCACACGTCCCTGGGCAGTTCTAAAAATGTCAGACCAAGGGGTTTCACCACATTATAACGGCACTGTAACACCATTCTGGATGTTCAGATATTTATTAATGCCAAAGATGCTCATTCTACTACAATGTAGCATTTTTATTAGATTAGATTACTATTAGCGGAATATGATAAGATTTATTTTCTTTTTTACATTTTTGTCAAAATATACCATGAAAAGTCCTGTAAGTCATTAGCAGATGAATTGATTCAGTTTCAGTCAACAGTCTTTGAAATGACTTCAAGGAATTATTTCTAGAACTTCACAGCCTATGTTCTGATCATCAGGACATAGCGTTCCCATGTCCTGATGATCAGAATCAACTTTTTGGGGTTGATCTACAGTTATTTACTTAACCTTCAAAACCATCAATGGTGTCTCCAAAATCTACATGGTAATGTGATTTGGAAATGATTATTTCAATGAATTCATTGGAAGGAACAACTGGAAGGAGTACATACTGCCTCAGTTTGAGCTACACCGAGCTTCATTCAGTATAAGTGTTGCAACATTTTCAAACTTGTCTAAAGAAATAGATCCAATATGCAAATCCAACATTGGCACACTCTATCTGCTGTTCTTAAATGAGTTTAAACAATGATTTTTAAATGAAGGTTCAGTCAGATCCACTTATAACCATAAATTGGTGTTGTGGGAGAAAACAATAGGGATCTCTCTAGAATTAGGCTTAAAGTAGCTACAGTTGTTAAAGTTGTTACCTGGAGAAACTTAGACTTACTGTGACATCTGACGAAGCAGACAGCATGGAGTAGAGACAATAAGGACCCGAACGCAAACACAAGGGGATGAGGTGGGTATTAACAAAAGGCAAAAACACTTCAAAGTAACAAATAAAGGGATGAACTGAAAACACACTGGGGGCAGCTAAACTAAAGAACACGAGAAAAATGGAAAACGTTACAAAAACCTTACAACCAGGAACGAGGAGCCTGAAGGAGGGAACACAGATGAAACACCAGGGACGACATGCAGAGGTAACGCAGACGAACCAACAAGAAAAAGAGAAAAACACACTATGAATACACACAGAGGGAAATGAGGAAATGATAAACAGGAACACAGCTGAACATAATCAGACAGGGAGGAAGTAAAACAGAACACACTGACGCAGGGCATGGGACTGTCAAAGTAAAACAGGAAATACCACCAACATCCAACAAGAAACAAGAGACACAACACAAGGAACACAAGGGAGGCACAGAGACAAAACCTAAAGGCTGGAAAATTACAGAGGTGCTAAATAATAACTAAGGAACAAGGAATACAAAAGACAAAACCATGAAAACCCCACAAAATCCCAGAAAACAGAATAAACAAAACCTAAACACGGAGTCGCTCTATGTAGCTTTTCCGATTCACTTGAAAATAATCTAGAAAGCCTTTGTTGACTATATTAAAACACACCTTCCCCTTATTTATATTTGTGTCCATTTACATTCATACATGTCTCATGTTTCATACATATCTATGTATTGCTATCAAAAAAATGATTCAGTAATAATTATTTCTTTTAAGTTTTTGTCCTAGCCTAGAAATCTACTCCGACGAGATAGCAAAGTTTCACATCTGCTGGTTTGTTTTGTTGTTAATGTTACTTTTGGTTTTTTGAGTAGAATAAAAAAAATTTAAAAAGGGAAAAGAAACAACTTTAAGCTTTAAAAGTATTTGCTTTGTAACCTTTCAGGTAATTACAGCTTTTAAAATGATGTTACCATAAAACTAGCCACTTATAACTAATCTGTAAAGTATTACCAGTGTTCATGAATTCTAAAACTCATTTAGCTTTCGTTTCAATCTCAGTACATCATACAAATACATCACGAGACTTCTCCTGTGAACCAAGGAAGCAAGCAAGCGAAGCTTATCACTACATGTGAAAAGATGAGCACCATGCAATCAATGCAAATTATTCGGGGGGAGGGGTACAGAAAACACCTGCTGTCTACTTTCTCTACCCAACAGTGGAATTTCACTGAGGATGAGACATAGCTGATAGATTTCTCTTTTCAGCTTAAAATGACACGGGGAAAGCTAAACTAGAACTCTTTTGAACATCATAAATTCCCACAGAGCCAGCAGCATGAAGACACTCCAGGTACAGTGTCTTGTAAGGATGAGCCCAGCAATAAGTCCACAGTGAAACACACCTGTCTGAAGTTGTGTGAAGAGGTTTAGAGACAGATTTGGTGCAGAGACAATAACATTTTTTTCTCAGTTGAATTCCTGATATTCACTTAAATCAGCAGTGACTCTATGGTATTTAAACCTTTCAGGGTTTCAAGGACACTTCAGCCCAGTGAATGAATTCAGCAGTATATTTAGTATTCTCTCTTTTTTTCTTGAATGTCTTGATGTCAGAGATGCTCATCATAAACACTCTTGGTAATTACTTTTGAATTCTTCCATGAAGGGTATAATGGCAAATGTCTCTTACCTTGATATGACAGATGAAACAGGGTAATTGAGTTCATCACATATAAGAAGAAGAGAAAGAGAGAAAAAGCATCTGTTAGTAAAATTACAATAGCCTGAGATGAGACACCCACACCAGGTTTTACACAATCTGTCAGGTTAAAGTCACCTTTGTTGTGTCTGCACATGGGAACCTTGACAGATTGATAACTCCAAACAGAGCCAGAGAGTAATACACAGGAACATAAAAATATGCCTAATTTTAATGGTGAATGTGGAATGGATTGGGGGGATTTTAGCAAGAAAGAAAACCCAAAGTTGAGAACAGAACTTTTAAAAGAAGTGTCAAGAGTATGATGTAAATTTTCCTTGCAGGAGCTAATTAGGGCATGTTGTGTTTGCATTTTACCAAGACATGCAGAACCTTCTGGTATGAATCCTTCCAAACTAGCATCGACCCAATAACAGTCTGATCCCACATGGTTTGTGGGAAAGAACAACAATTCTGGCAAACGTCTTTGTGTCTATAGGGTATCTCGCTAGGCTAAAGAGAAAAGACTTGGATGTCTGAGACTTATGGAGTGTGGGGGCTTCAATGCTTTTGATTGCCTAGTTTGTTGGTGATGACATGCTCAGTGAAAGCCCCAGAAGCCATTGTTTTTGCATATACTTAATTTAAAATCCCATCTCTAATCCAGTCCTGCCAAAGTCTACAAGAAAAGGAAAAGAAAATACAAAACACAAATGAGGTCTATGGCTACAACAGAACCTAGATGCAGAGCTCTTGGTCTCATAGTGCAGTGCTGCTTCACTGCATGTTCTGGATACTGATTTTCTTTAGCCTTTGGATGCCACTCTGGCATGAATCATTCATCACAATTACACAAGACATAAGCCCATCCTATCATCAAACAACACCACAAACTCACACAGAGACAAACGGCATGCAGAAGGAATTTCTTCACTTTACCAAGCAGATTTTAAAACTTGAAGTACTATACGAAGTGAAAAGATTTTCCATGGTTTAAGCCATTGACTTCAATCATTTATAATATGCTTTGCATTTCTACAGGGAATTTTTCAAGTTGCACCTTGAGAGTTTTTCCCCGATTTTTATTTGATTTCTTCCCTTTGAGTCTAACAGGCAGTTTTCAAGAGTTGGCTTGTAATAAAATGTGAAACTCAAAGGAGAACACTCAACTGGTAGTACATGTAGTAGTACATGATATCCCAGTCCATATCCAAGATAAGTAGTCACTCTTGCTTTTGTAACATCTCACAAATACAGAAAGCCGTGACACTGTGACAAAATAATGATTGAATAATAATTGCATTTGGATTTTTTACACTTGTGAAATTAGCCAATTTCTTCCCCTGAGAAACATATCTAAAAATTGATGATGTAGAAAATAATTGCAGAAATGTAAGGAGATTACCTTTTGCAAAATTGAACCTGGTGCATTCAAACAGCTTCAATTTGCTGGCAACAAAACGCTCTAAAGCCAAGTTCATCATAAATCCTAAAATCAATTTGCATCTGTCAATCCCGCTTTTATCCATGACAGTGGTGGTTTTTATTGGATCATCATAAATCAGAGAGCTCTGGTTACTGAAAAGGACGGACACAGTATGCAAATCAGTCCTTTAGACATTCTAATGCACAATGGTAGCACCTGAAAACTGAATCACCCACTGAATGGGTGATATACTTGGTGCAAATGACAAAAGGTAAAGCATGCTTGAATATCATCAACTTAGAGATAAGACTTAAGACTAGCTAATTTATGGCACTTACATTGATATATGATCACAGCAATAAAGGGGAACCCTTCTTCTTTGTGTAATGAGAGGTTTCGAATTTTACAAAGTTATGCCATTTTTATCTTGTTTGCATTCTCAAAATACAAATAAACTTCCATTTACTCTACAATGAAGAACTAATTTTATCAGACTTAGGAGAAACTGCACTGATTGTACAGGACAACTCTAAGACGCTATAAGCTGCAAAGAAAATAGAAAGCATATGCAGCAGGGATAACAGCTGAAGAAGTATAGTGCTTTAAAAAACAAGGACACAAAGTGTTGAGTAAGAAAAAGCAGAAATTCACAAGTAAAACTCACCTACAATAAAGAGATAAAGGTGTATGAAGGCTGCTGAGCAAAAGTGAATTAAAATTACTGGGCGGCATTCTCAAAATATTGAAAATATTGAAAGAAATGATGACGTGCTAAGTTGTAAAGTCTTTTCAACAGTCCAGTGACCAAGTATGCAAGCAATCTGACACAGAGGCACAGCTAATGCTCGGGTTTCATTAAGAACAAATCATGAAAATTCAGAGATTATACAAAATTCACAGTAAACCAATTAGCTTTAGAAAGAAGGGAAAGTTACGCAGCCAATATCAAAACTAACATAGGAAGACAGCGGGTTGCTGTTTTAGCCGCTGGACAAAAGCATGTGTACAAGAGGCCAATCATGGACACAATAAAACACTCAAAGCAGGCTTATTTCTTCAAAGGGAGGCACAGGAATGAAAACAACTGACAGTATAATAGCAAAGAAAGGGCTGGAGCTCGGCGTTTCACACAGCTCACGTGCAAAGGAACGTTGTCTTTGTTCAGGTTGGATGAGGTTATCTGCTTCATCTGTTGTTTCTGCTCTGTGGAATGCACGGACTGAAACCGTTTAATATCCTCTGAATATACCCGGTGTTGCAAATATTATGCTGATGCTTACTTTGAAGTCAGCTTCTGACTTTGCCCAACATCTCCCAGCGAATGTCAGAAGGGTTATGGGGATTGTGGTGTGTATGAAGCCTTCAGTGGCACTTGGCAGAAAAACACACA
The DNA here is from genome assembly GCF_057381915.1 of Diplotaxodon limnothrissa. Taxonomy (NCBI): domain Eukaryota; kingdom Metazoa; phylum Chordata; class Actinopteri; order Cichliformes; family Cichlidae; genus Diplotaxodon; species Diplotaxodon limnothrissa. The sequence continues at coordinate 28,111,023 of NC_140605.1, forward strand.
CATATTGTTTATAAGTCTCGCTGGCTGGCTCTCCTCCATTGCTTTGGTTTTGGAGGGAAACACTCCCCTGTGGATATTTGGAATTACATTAGGAATGTGGTCAAAGGTAGCGAGGTTCAAGGGTTCAATTGCTGCCTTTTAAGATCAAAGCTATTCTGGGTGTTCAGACTTAAATAATTAAGATCAAACCTGCAGCACACTGGCTGAGTTTGGAACAGACTTGAGGGCATGCTGAGCGTGCAGTTTATGTAGAAGATACAACATTGCATGAAGATTTAACCCTCTGATGCATAGTGGTCACTGGAGTGGACAGCTACTAAAACGTACATATCTCTTTAATGCATTGGTTTCTATGGTGGAACTGCATATTAGCCTCTAGAGTGCTCTCTGCTGCCATGCTCCATTGAGGTCAATTCAGTGTTCAGTTAGTGCAACTGCAAGTAAATTTCCTCTGAATCAAAGATGGCAGACAAACTGTCACCCCTGCCGACCACTGCTGGCATATCCTGTCAATCCTTCTATGCTAAAAGAGCCCAACAGGTAAAAAAAATATGATGATATGCAGTAACATCTAGGGAAGGATATTATCTGTTTGGAATAAGAAATTGTTATGTCTAATATGTAGAAAACTACAATTAACCATGTGTCCACTGTAGTGGACATCATGCATTACCCACTATATTTTTTTAACATAAGTCATAAATTGTCTCACTGTTTTTTGGGACTGTTTTGGTTATTATTAAGCATATAATTGTTACATTTATAAGCTACTCATTTAAAATATATATTTCTGTGCAGATCAGCTGTAGTTTGAGTTACTATAATAATTATTTTATCATATTTTGTAGACTTCAAATGCAGCAAAGAATAAGGCAGCGTACAGAATAGTCCAGGAAATTCCATCCAGCTCCAGTGATGATGATTTCATTGATGAGTGCAGTGATGAGGAGTTCAGTGATAAGTCCAGTGATGATGAGTGGCTGCCAGAGCAGAACAGAGACATAGGAGCTACGGATGATGAAGACACAAACAGTCAGGATGCAGAAAGTGAGAACGATGAGGGGCAGGATGAAGAGGAAGGTCAGTATGATCAGGGAGCTGTGGGAGATGGGTACATGGCACCTGACCATACTCAAGCCCGCAAAAATATTTGGAAAGTCCAAGACAATGACTTGGTTGGAGACTTGCCTCCTTTTCTAGGAGAGTGGAAATTGAATGTGGAGGGGAAGGATCCCATAGATTTCTTCAGACATCTGTTTCCAGCAGATCTAATTGATAATATAACATACAACACCAACTTGTATGGAAAAGAACTGTCAGTAACAAGAGAAGAGATTCACCCTCCAGCAATGCAAAAGAGGAAGACCCAGTGGGACCCCACAACCCGTGAAGTGGAGAGCAGTCACCAAAGTAGCCTGTGAGGTCAGGTTTGCCACAGGATATCACTGGCCCCAACTGACCGAGGTGAAAAATGCAAACAGGTGCCATGATGTTGCGTGCACACGGAAGACCAAATACATCTGCATGCAATGCTGTGTGCCATTGTGCCCTGGATGCGTTGCAAACTTTCGCACAGCCTAGGTGTGATGAACATAGAACTGTTTGGAGATGCAGAGACTAAGATGTCAGTTTGTGTTTTCTTCCAGCATGCTACTAAGGGCTTGGTAATACTGTCCTGCATCGTTATAGAACTGTGTAGACTCAAAAATGTTTCTCTTGTTGGAGATAGTTTGCCATATTCAGGTGTAGGATTCACAGCTAGGACTGTTGATTGGTTTTGTTATTTACGTCTAAACATTGGGGCCTTATGAGTTGAAAGTTCCAAAAAAATTGCTGAGATGTTTTTCAAAGGATACAAGCAAACAAGTGTTTGTATATTTACAATAGAACACAAGGTAATTAATTTTTACAGTAAATTCACAGTATTTCATGCTAAGTGTTCAGGCGCATGTAGTCCACTGGAGTGGACAAGTTTATAACTTTATAAAAAAACATATTTTGGAAAAAAAAGAGTTAAACATTTTTTTTCATGTCCTGAGAAGAATAAAAGCACTTAAGAAAAAAATCTTGACCAAGGCTTTCATAATTCATGCATCAGAGGGTTAAGGAAGCTAGAAAATACAATTAAGGCTTACATAGATATGCAATTCCTCACTGTAACTCCACAAGAAATACAGCACCATTTACATAAAGCATAGCACTAAAGCATTTTTCTTTTTTGTAATTTAATGTGTTTTTTTAAGCTACTTTTGTGGGGAAACATAAATTATCCGCGTGATTCGGAGAACTATGCAAAAACTGTGTACATGGAGACTTATATGCTGTAATTTTGTGAGATTATTCCAATAGATTATAGGTTTTTCAATCATATAAAACAATGCAACTTTTGACTTACACTGGCTCCTGCTTTTTCTGATCATTTAGCATTATGAGAAGATCAAATCCAACACAGCATGTTGTAAGTGAACAAGTTAACACAGACAAATGCACATGTTGATTCCATACATGTAACAGCATCAACAAAAGGTATCAGCAGTGAATTTATACCTGCATTTAATTACACTACATCATTTTGTTTACTTGCTCAGAAATGCAGAATGTGGTTTGTAAACCTAAGATTTAATTCCTTGAAGGGTTTATATCATGTGTGACGAGATGCTTTTTTTTTTCAACCTTACTAATTATTTTTTATTTTTCACCATTTTCCATTAGTGAGCCAAGGCAGCAGTACCTATGCAGAAATAGCTCTGAAATATAAAAACAGCCAGTTCCCACTGTAGTTGGCAATTCAGTCATGCAACCTCATCAGTCATGTGGTCTCCCGTGCCAACTTAATCACCCATTTACCAGGGAGAAGTGAACTGTGGACAAACAGCATCAATTCCAAAGTGTGGGCAGGATGAATCCCAACATCATGACTTGCCCATCCAGAACCACCTTATCAAAGGAGATGGATCAACTGCGTCTCAGAGACAAGTCAACATTTTGATGGCTGGTGATAAACTGCTGTTGCTTGTGACATTGAAATATTGTGACTGGTGTGAAATGCAAATTTATCGCTTGCCGGTGTCCTTTCCAGTACTGCTAAATCCTCATGAAAGCCAGGCTAATTCGGAGGCAGAGTCTTGTTAAACGTGTTAACGGGAGTTTTGTGGTTAGCCAAAAACAGGTATTGTGACGGATGCATGGCTCGTCCTAAGTGCTAATGCTGTTTCATCAGCCCACAAAAACACTGCAGTGCACAAATCTGCAGCAGTACTCCTAATTGAAATGCTGTGGACCTACCTATTTACACAAATGAACATCTGTTATTTATATAGGCACTGCTGGTAAGCCTCTTCCCACAGGGAGTGACAAATCGAAACTTATAGGTTGCTAAACAGATCTGTTTTGTGTAATAAGGTGGAACTTGTCGTACACACCACCACGCTGTCAGGTTTTTTGTTTTTGTCTTTTTTTGTTGTTTTTTTACTAAACTAGCTGAAACACTTGACCTTTTAGCTGGGTTAGTATTCACGCAGTATTTCTGTCAGGTAAACTCTGGATTTAAATACATTTCAACAGAATTTGTGTAACCTTAGTGTACAGAATTTATTTAAGCATTGTGTCAGGCAGCATTGGCAATGTGTTTTTGTGATGGCAATACAACAGCCAGACAACTAAAAATCCCTACATTGTAATCAAATATGGGTCTTGGCTAATGTTATATTCTTTCCCTCTGAGATACCTACCTACTGCTCAAGTGCTTTCTTGTTGGACGAAAGAGATGGCTAAAGCCTGAAGCCTGTTGAAATGCAATGCTCTGACAAAAGGTCCAGACTATTAGCTGTGACATTATGGGGAGCAATGGTGTACCTTTGTCATTTTCCCTTTTGTATTTCTTTCCCATTTAGTTAGGCCAGGTTGTTAACTTAGAGCTTGGTTTTCTTAAGCAGTATTTTTGACTACTGTTTTGTTTTCAGAGTTTAGTTATTTGTTAAAATTGCCCTTATTTTATTCCTTTGTATTCTGGGCAAAGCTTCATTGTCTTTTTGGTAAAATAACAACACTGCTTTGAATAGTAAGCCGGTACCTTCCTGTCCTTTGACTGCTCTTCCCCTGACATTTCTTCTTTGGTTTGCCACGAACAGCCAACCGTTGCCACTGCATGTTGGAAAATTGTTACTCTCACCCTTTTATGCAAAGATGATCAAATAAACAAGCGGCTGCCTTTTGGCTGAACTGCAACTTTTAGACAACAGAGTTCACTTCTAATTTACCAAGTATTAGAGGTCCAAAGAACTTGTATATGTATTTCAGTACATGCTGCTGTTGCGAAACAATAGAAGAACACGGGGCCTTACTGTAGTTCTTATGTCACTCTATTTGTGTATGTCACAGCAGACCTTTTCTTCAGCACGCATACATGATGGAAAGGTCACTATACACCCAATTAGCTGTGACATTTCCAATTATGATTCCTGATGACAGGTAACAACAGTTTCACTAGGCCAGGGGATCACTTAATCCAGAGTTTGGCAAAAGTATTTGGGAACAGGTCATCCATCAGGGGGCTACATTTATCTAGTAGCTGGGGATAACTGAAGAATAGTTAAGCTCTTAATCATGCGTGTCAAATGTACAATAGACTAAGGGTAAATGCAGCAGAAAGAGGCAGCTCTCACTGTAAGCTTTCTTTTTTAACCTCTTGGGAGTAACACAAAAGCAGAAACAAAAACAACAAGATGTGATTGCCATTTTAAACATTGCTGTGGGAAAAAAAAGCTGGTATAGGCTCTGCCATTCTTGTGTGGATTCCCTTCACCACCTGCTAAAGCAAGATAAATTTCACAACCAATGAGCAGCCACTTAGGTTCACAATGCAGTAAGGGATGAAAGCAATGATGTATGTGTACTAAGCTGCAGAGAATGAAACTCACCACTGGCAAGCACAGTTCACCCCTGAAGAAACGAATTTGAGGATCACTGACAAAAAAGGGAAAGATATTCTTTGCAGCAAAATTATTTTATGTGGTCTAAGTGCTGGCACAAACACGCTAGTGTAACAGCTGGATGTTTGGGATATTCACTGTTGGCTGTTTCTCTGGATTTCCGACATGCCCTGCTGATTTGGGACCGGTGCCCAATAGCTTCGAGTTCATCCCTCCTTAAAGGTCTCTGAAGTGAAGCATGTTCACATCCTGGTTGCACTCTGGACTTCACAGTGTGAGGCATAAGAAATCGCATAAGGAAACTTGTTTTTCGGCTGTGTTTTGCCTCTTCATCCACCCTGCACAGCCGTTCAAGTGGACAAGTCCTCACAGAGAGAAGTACTGACCAATACAAATCAATCAACTCAAGCCTTAAAAAGTCTCAGGAAAAATGAGCATTTCCCACCTTGCTGACAGGCTTACTAGAGCTTTGCATAGTCAGAGCTGAAGAACATCTTTCAGTGTCTTTCTGTATTCATTTCCAGCATTCCAGCTGCAGCGGTGGCCCAAATGTCACTGCTTCCCAAGTGAAACATTAAAGAGAGAACAAACACCAGATTCTCATGGCAAACATATTTGTCATGGGAACAAATTTATCTTGTGTGGCATTTGGTGTGTAAATCGTGACACTTTGGAGACCTACAAAAGGGCTAAATTATCGTACGACCAACCCCAGACTACAGTTGCTCCACCCCAGTGGAGTGAGTTTCACTGAAAGGTGCTGAGGAGTCAAAGGAAAAACAAACTAAACTGTGGCACAAGCCATCGTATCAAAGTTTTTTCGCCACGCCAACATAATTGCCACTTAATTTGAGTTGGAGATTCGCTGTTTTGATAAAGTGGAGGAGATGCCATGCACATTGCAGATGGTACTTTAGGCTATTTCATATCGGGACTTCCAAGGAGCATTCCAAGCATGAAGGGGTTTCACACTATGGGCGAGAGCACTGTGAAACATGTATCACTGCAAAATTCGCCTGACTACCTTAGAGGGGTTTAAGGCTCAATTTTAACTGGGTATAATTTTCTCCTTACATAGAGTCACAGTTGATTTTGATTGCACCTAATACTATAAAGGATTTCAGTATCTTTTAAGTTTAACAATCTATTACCCAACAGAGTAATTTTCCTCATGGCATGAAAATAGAAAATAGATAGAAATTACAGTTTATAATTAGACTATAATTTATTAAATAATCTATCACTTCTTATTATATGGACAGATCATATTTCACTAAGCTTTGAAGTGGAGTGAAGCTTTCTGCAGTTTCACTCCTGCTCTGTTCTCTGTCTGAGACTTTGAGTCTAACACTGGGCACCTGTGAAGCCAAATACCAGAGTTTAAGCTTACGACACACTAAACTGTACACCAACTTAAACAGGCTTGTGAATCTGACTCTTGGGTCACTGGGAAAAAGGAGACACTATCTATGTGATTAATCTGTAGCTTCTAATGGGAGGTGCTAAACGTGCCATAGGTCAAAGGACAGATGATAAGTGGGGCCATTGTCTTGCCCCTGAAATGACCAAGGCTTCTTTTGTACCGCTTTCCCAGAGATTGTTGGCGCCCTTCTGCACTGCAGGTTTCCATACTGACCTCCAGACAACCTCTCATCCTCCAGGCTCATAGGGAGTCTTTTACATGGCTGCCTCTTAATTCAATGCCAGCTGAACAAGAGTGAATGAAGGGGGTTTCATGCCATGAGAAGCTTTCGCATGCTGTTTGACAATGCTCTGTCAGGAAAATTTGTCAGGACAATGAGGTTAAGTGTGGCGAGTGCTATCGGCCATGGGAACTTTGTTCTCTTCTCGGGTGTCTTGATTTGTTATTGTTTCATAATGCCTTCAAGAAGGGGAAGACTTTGAAAGTATGCCTCAGGGAGTCTTTTCTAACACAATACTCACTCTTCAGAAGTCGACATGGAGATTATGGTTACATTGCTGCGACTTGGTCCTAAAATCTATTTCTTAACTAAACACTTTAAGATAACACACAGAATAAGGCACCGATTTTCGACATGAATAATTCAAGGGGAACACTCCCCTGTGTATGAGTGCTAAAAATATTACAGCTTTCCTAAAAGATTTCCAGACAGAAACCAAGGATCCAGTTCATTAGAAATGAGTCACTGTGAAAGGGCTTTCATTTTATCCAGTGAGGAAATCTTTAAATGTAATCACCAATATACTTAAATCCCATTTATGTCCCATATTTTACACAGGGCAATCCAGTTTGACTCGATCAAGGTGCTTCCAAAGGAATAAGCATTTCAATCTTTTTTTGTGAGTAATACCTTTGCAATTCATTCACCTCCCAAATTTCATAAAGCCTACACTATATACTTTCTCTTGTTGGCCATTCAAATGGACAAGTAAAGAAATCTAATATTGTCTCACAAATCCAATGTGATCCTACTATAATAATGAAGCATCTGCTTCCAAACATCAAAGGAGGTCAAAATGGCAAGGCTGCATATGGAAGAATGCTTAGGCTGCCCTGAGATGAACCATCACAACAATGGGCCAAAAATATAAAAGCCAGACTCATGTTGTAATAAATCTGAATCTTAACTTTGGATTTTTGCATCGACTACAAAGAAAGCTCCTGCAGACGCACGAATGTGGAATTTTCTACCTATTTCAATATTTAGGATAAAATGCTGTCTGTGCTTGAGTGGCCAAATAACATTCAGTTGACATTTGGATAGCAAATAGGATTTATGGTAGTGCATTTGTGTCTGTTCGCGTAGGCATTTGTCAGCCCAGAGTGCAGGATTATGGATGTGGAACCAACGTAGATGTGCTTGAGTGAAATACTCCAAAAATCAACAGCACTTACTGTGGCTCAACTTGAATAATGCTGTCCATAGGCTGAATGCTAACTAGTTTTAAAGTGAGCTGGGATAGGAAAGCGGAGTTTGACACACAGACAACATCTAAGATCCCAAAAACAGCATGAAAAGCATGGACGGTAGCTGCTTTTCATTGTGACATCTTTGTATGAGTTAACCTCACTCTTTTCCATAGCTGGCAGAAGAAGCAACAACAAGCAAGAGTAGCCAGTGGACCAGTTGTTTGTGACACTGCCCCCTGGTGACAGTAAATGGCCCCAACATACAGACAACTATCTGCAAACAGTGACCAAAGGCACTTGAAAGGGCCGATGTCTTTGTGTAATAACTCATCCGCCAAACTCACCTCTCCTTACCAAGCCAGCCTCAGCCAAGTCTACAGGTCAAGTCAAGCAGACATTCATTTTATTTCAACAGGCTCATATGTTAAACTATTCACACCATAAATTCTCCCAGCCATTTAATCTCCAAGGAGTCTGTCATGCACAGCATCAAAACCACGACTTTTGGGATCTGGTGCAAGAATTACATTTTTCAGACCCTCTTAAGTATACACAGCTGTAAAGCTTTAGAGGAGGGTGAAGAAAATGTAAAATATCTTAGCAAACAATACCCCGTAGCTGGAAAATAGGAGTATCTGTATTTTATCTGAACCGTGGCTCGAGAACAGTGGTTTCAGTGAGAGCAGACGGTGACTACAGTATGGGAGTGTGTACATCAAAGCCAAGGGTGCATAATCTTTTCATCAAGTCAAGCTGGTACCAAGAGTGGTCACAGCTGGTTTCTATATCAGAGAGCTGTTGAAGCCACAATACAGAAGCGAAGGCATTTTTATTAAACAGCTTTGTGCTTCTCGGTGAATTTTATATTCAAGCTGGTGCGCCTCTTTCAATATACATGTAAATCATTACAATGTGCATAATCATGCTCCTGACAACAACAAAAGCCTTTGGATGATATATAAATAGATATCTGTTCATTTGCTCTGTTAAGGTTGGTGTGACAGTATTTGTTAAGCTTTTATGCACTCTGATCAAAGTGTGACAACTCAGCACACAGAGGACACACACACACTCTCAGCCCAGTTGCTGAGGAATAGTCATATCTCTTGATGCTTATGCAAAATATGAATGCCCAGAGTGCAAAACTTCCTGTAGCGCAATGTCACACTGGATGCAAAGAGCTGGATGCTTGAAATGTAATGCGTCTAGTTGTTCGGTAAAGAGAAAATAGTGCAATTCTTAACAGATGTTGGTCTGCTGTTTGATATTTCAGGAACAACTAATCTCCATCTTTGCACCAACACCATATGCGCACAAAAAAAAAAAAACTATACAGCTGGCTGGCAATAACTTTGTTTTTAATGTCAGCTTGTGGCTCGTGATATTAAAAACAAATGGAGTGGGATTTTCATTTTCATTTTCTTAATGAGCGCATCATGGATGAGTTATTAATAAAAGCTTCTCTCTGTCGGGGTCGTGATGTCTATCATTGTAAAACATTATTGGTTTTAGTTTATTCATTAAAAATGCAGGAGACAGCAGGGGAAACGCACCATGTGCAGGGTTTGAAACCTTTTTATCCCCTGTGCAACCCTTTGATTTTATTGTGGAACAAACAGATCCAAGTGGAAATCCCATGAGATCTACAAGATAAATATAAACTTGGTCTCTCAGTGGCTACCAAAAATATAAAAATAACCTAAAATCATATGGTACATAGGTGAAACCTATTTTTGCATTTTGGGGCATCGAGTAGCTGCATGATCAGACGGGATGCTTTTTTGATACAGCCATGTCAAATTAATATTGAGTGTCTTTGCAAGAAAAACATAGGGTTGTAAAGGTAGGCAGAGACATTATAGCTCATGTGCATGAGTAACTCTCAAATTGGGAGAATTCTGTGGTAGCCCAAAAGGTGGTTGCACCACCCGTGATCTGGCAACATGATATTTTTACTGTCTACATAGTATCGAGTTTCCAGCAGATCAACGGTGTGTTAGCAAGCATACCTACTCATTATCGTAGTAAAGCTGAGTTAAGTGTGTGTAACTTTTTTTGTTTGACTTACTGTGGCCATAACTCAAACTGGCATTTGTTCAGTGCTTTGTTGGGAAAAACCTGGGATGACATCATGTGGTCACCTTTGACCGATCCCAAAATAAATGACGCAATGTTGTGTGTTCTAGCAGAGGTATAATTTGAAGGGAGAAAAAGCTTTTTAAATCTTATTTGGGCCAAAGTTACCAAACCAGTTTTTCTTGTGATTCTATACATGCCATTTTTATATCACTATGACCACTGAAATTACAGATACGGGTAACCACCAGATCATTTAGATAGGGACCCACATAACTACTTAGTAGCATTCCCAAGATGGCTGCTAAATGATGAGACCAAACAAAATAGTTGTTGTTAATTCAACATCATTATCATAATCTTCCTCCTACACACACACACCAAACAGATTAGGAAATATTAACAGGAATCTTTTTGTCCCTATGCTATGTAAAACATTTGGAAAGGGACTGTTCCTGCTTCTTATAAATCCAGCTTTAAAGCAAATGAAAAACATTTTGTTTTTGAGTTTTAATCCTAAAATCACATTGGAATAAATATAAATCCAGTGTTATTTTTAGACTAAATCCTGGAGTATGGCCTTGCTCATAAGAAAATAAGATTTTCCTTCATAAGAAATGTGATGGATTTGTAAGGAAAAAAATATGAAACTACATGGATATAACTTGTTTTGGCCCTAGGGGATGTAGGGAGGGCCTTATTCACACAATGTGCCTCAGGTTCATATTCTCCCTCGGGGGCCCACGTGGGGATATAAATTAGAGGGATGTCAACCATAAAGCACCCTCTTAAAAGGGAGTGTGGCTGATGCAGCTGGCCCTTTTTGTTACAAACAGGCAAATGCAGCCATATATGGAGCCTTGCTCCTTGGGCAAACAATATATAACTAAGCCTTAAGGCTAAATTCCCCTCTTGGTAAAGGGTCAAAGCAACGTTCAAGACAAAATATGAATCACTGTAAAACAAATTTGCACTGATTCTCGCAATTTTGTTCCATTTAATGTTTGTCTTATATATATTGCCTATACCGCCAAATGGCAGGAAGCGTTTTAGAACATCATATAACCTATAAGGCAATTGCTCGGATGGGCCTTTAATTCTGTTATGGCAGCAGCTCAGGTTTTCCCTACTCTGGATTCAGTTACTAGCAGTAAGAGCAAATGTGTCTAGCAGCTGGTAGCATATGGGATCTCTCTCCTTCGCCGCTTGCATAGGATAAGAGCACAAAGACGCCAGCAGTGCACAGCTGTCTAGACAAAGGCAGGCAAAAGTTGGAGGGAAAAGGAGAAGAACGTAAATGTACTTCGCCCAGACACCCTAAAAGTTTGATATATTATGGTCCTTGTTGAGGATATTTGCATATGTGACTCTCATTCAGTCTGAGAGGCTTTGAGCTATAGCAAGTTCAGTAAGCTCTAAAGAGATTTCTCTGAACCTATATGCAAGCATAAGACCAAAAAATGTAACCTTACTCCGCAACACATGTTTCTAGGCTTCCTTCTGTACAGGGGGGCTGAAGGATTGGATGAGGATGAGGGAGTAAAGCTAGACTGTGTGAACAACAACATCATACTTAAAAGAGAATAGCAAAACACTGGCCTGGCTACTAAGTATGTAATCCAAAAACAGCAACCCCCCAGCAGTAACTATAGAACAGCATGTTCTCTACTGACAGAAAAAAAATAATGAGATGGGGGGGGAAAGGTGCAGATCTATTTTTTGCAAAGTGTTGCTGAGTACAAAGGCAGAATATGTTGAGTGGAGGCCTACTGCATATTCAAAAGGTCAATATTTAAGATTTATATTGGTCTTAATGCACAGTGTGATCAGGGATGTTGATCAATAGCTGTGAAATAAATAGTGAAATTACTGGATTACAAACCTCATATCAAGCCCTGTGAGTACATTCTGCTTTAGTGTTCAAACTCAATTACCCGAGGCTCTTATCCACATGTAGTCTGCACCACCATTTTGATCCTATTAGTTATGGACTTTGAGTGCTTTTCATTTTGATCTTCACAAGCCAGAGAGAAAAGTAAACAACAGTAAAGAGGATATGAAAGATCAATGGCCACAACAACTATTAAAAATAAAAATAAAAGTGATTTTTACTTTTACTCAATACCTTCACAAAGTGACTCAACAGTCCAGACAGTGAAGTGGATAATGCATCCAGCCAGTTTATCTCATTAGCACAGAAATGCTAAAGACAACAAAACATCCACCTGTGTGTCTGCGTGTGCATGTGTGTGTATGTATATGTATACAAGTCTGTATAAGCATTAAAAGAATAGCCCATATGCAGGCCTATTTTAAGCTAATACAGTTTCATCTATCAGATTTAATTACTTTCCCACAGCTGAGGGAAATCATAACAATCTAAATTTGGGATGGCGAAAATGAGTATTGTCAGCTCATTTTGTTTTAGCTGTCCTCTGGGCTCAGAGTCATTTTCACTGCTTATCGTGTGCTCTATCAGCCCCCAGTCATTGGGAAATGGCACGCTAGGAGCCAGCTAGGGTTGCTTCGCTTTGTTGTCGGAGCCAAGTGGTGGAAAGGAAACACTTGAATCATCTGCTTGTCTTCATTAGTGTAGAAGAGGAATGATCTTGTTTCCCTTTAAAGTGTGAAAAGCAGTCGTGCAGTCTCGCTGACATGTACTATAGATGACCGGTGTGGAGAGATCATACGGACCTAAAAAAAAAAAGAATATTTGCAAATCAAGAGAAAATAATCAAAAAGTCCTGCAGTTCCCTGGTGCAGACAGAGATTGAAGACTGAGGTGCTGCAGTTAAGGGTCGTTTGTAATACTACACAGTGAAAGATGATCTTATTTTTGGTAAAGCTGTAAGTCCAGCTTATTGATTTATGAAACAACCCTTCACACTATGGTTTCTGACATTACTTTTCTCAAACTTATGAGCTTTTTGCCTTCTAAGTTTAGGACTCTGAAGAATCACTTGGCTAAACTGTAAATACTTCTCAATTCGTGCTAATGCATTCGCAACCGATAGTTCATTGAATTTCGTTCAGTGGTTTTTTACTATACGAGACTCACATTAAGGTGAACATATTTAATATAGCACAAAATCTTTGGCTTAACTGCGTATCCACATGTCCACTATCTAGAGACGTTCTCTGATGACTCTACCATTGTTGGCTTCGTCACAGATGAGGATGAGGATAGCACAGACAGCTGATCCCGGCGTTTGTGGACTGGTGTCCGCGTAGCCGCCTCCAGATCAGTTTTGGATAAAGCAAAGAACCGGTGGTGGACTTCCCCAAGTGCAAACATTCACTTACTATGCGAACATTTGAAGCATTCATCTGAAAACTGAAATGAATAAACTCATATGGTCAGACAATTCAAGCGCACTTTATAAGAAAGGACAGGGCAGACTGTATCTGCTCAGGAGACTCAGGTTCTGCAGAACAGAGATAAAGGTAAAGAAGGGCAACTCTGTACTGAGATGCCCTTTCAATGCAATGGAGGTGATGAGCGAGAGGCAAATGATGGTTGATGGACGAAACTTCCCACAGCATGGCATGGCACAGTGACATCACTGAGTATTTCCTTCATAGGCTGCTTCTACCACAGAGGAGGCACAACAAATCATTCCTTTCTGCTGTAGCCAGACACTGCCCTGCACACGACTCTCAGTCCCCATCATTCACATGTTTTCCAAAATCACAAACTTAGTCAACAATGCTACCTGCAAAAATAGCTATGCATTTATCTATATTTCATCATATCTCATTTCACAGTGCATCTTAAATTCGTGCATGCATCCTGAGTCACACTCTAAACATCAGTTTATGTGCCATAAAAGTTTTCTATGGAAATGAGCTGGACAGATTTATGCAGAAAGTATATTTTGCGCTGTCCAACTTCAAGTATAGTTCAGGACAGATAACTTTTGCACTTAAAAACAAACAGACCTTTGCAGGAATTCAGGTGTACTCAGTGCCAGGCATAAGCCGCCCTGGGGAACTACTGTCACTGCTGACATCCAGCATTTATTTCTTATCTATCAAGATCAATATCTGTAAAGATTTTTGAAAGTATGCACCTGAGACATAAACAGAATTCTCTATTGTTTGCAGTATATCCGGCAGAAGGTTTTTAGAAATGTCTCACTTGTGTGTGTGTGTGTGTGTGTGTGTGTGTGTGTGTGTGTGTGTGTGTGTGTGTGTGTGTGTGAGTGAGAGAGAGAGAGAGAGAGAGAGAGAGAGAGAGAGAGAGAGAGAGAGAGAGAGAGAGAGAGGTATTTTCATTTTAAAATTCTGGAAGGTTCCCCTACAATACAATGAAGGGTACCAAAAAAAATTATACAAAAAGAAAAACCTTGTGGAAGATAACAAAAGTAAGAACGTCCATACAGAGCAAGTGGAGCTGAATGAATGAACATTTTGGAGATGTTTAACAATGGTCTGCATCAGCAAGTCCTTCAGTCATTTTAACCCAGAATAATGAGATTTCAGAAAAAATGCACACAACTCTCATTCATCAATAAAAAATAAATAAATAAATAATTGGTTTTAAAAAAAAATGTAATCATTTTTTTTAATTGTATTTTTCTCCTATAGAAGGTTGTTTCCACCAAGGAAAAATGAGTAAGTCCCCAGGCAGAGGTAAGTCAAAATTTTAAGTCATTATCTCAGAGTCTTTGTCTATTATGTCAAATTTAGAGTTCGGTGTTTATTTACTTTTTTTCCCCCTCTTCCTCAACCAGCTGCAGTGAAAGGCTGCCACTTCCTGAGCTCGGTTCTGCTGAAGGTTTCTGTGAATTGGTGCTAGATTAACGAAACTGAATAGAAATTAATTAGGGATCTCGAAATTTTGAGTTGTTGCAGCGTAACTCAAAATTTTGAGATAGACAAGTCAACGTTTCAGGTTATTGTCGGAAATTCTAGATAGCAACCCCGAATTTTGACTTAAGGAAAGAACTTTTTCCAGTGAAAACAAGCATTCATACAATCCAGTACTACAATTAAAATGTAGAGATTTTATCTGGGCTTCCCACAAAGATACAAAGTGTCCTACCAGTGGGAAATAGTACCCTAAAGAATGCCCCTTTTAGAAGAATTTTTGTCTATAAGAAAAATGCATTTTGCATTTGATATTTTTCCAGTTGTTTCTGGTAAACAGGTGCTACCTTTTATGATCTTAGCTAATAGTAGGTTTGTTGAAATACAATATTAGTTAAATACTAATCTTCATATCTCATTTTTGTAAAGAGAAAAAGGCTTCATGTGCTGCTTACGGTGTATTTTGAGAAGTTCTATTAACATGTACTCCTGAAGCAAAGTCTAGTGGTGATAAAACATGCATGCATAGCAGATTAAGACCTGTTAATCAAAACTGCAATAGTCTAATCAAAAATTAATATGATAAATATTGGCTTAAACTACAGGTTGGCGGGTTATGGGATGCTCTGCTTTTTTGCTGATCTGCAAGCTTAAATGGAATGATTGTGGCCATCACTACCTCCATAAGCTGGGCAAGAATGATGCAGTTTTCAAGGTCATCATTTTCTCAGATCTCCTTGTGCAAAGCACAGCCTTCTGTAAATGAAGTCTGTAAGTCACTACAGCAATATAGAAAAAGCACCAGGGAAGCAAATATTGATAGTTTGTTGTCCCCTCACTCTGAAAATTCAAATACAGCACAAACATTAGGACGCCCAGCAGACAGTTTTCTGTGCATACTGTTTCTGAAAGCGAAATACAGCCACTCTTAAAGCTCATTTTGAAAAGAGCCGCCAATTTCTGTCCCTCAAAAGACATTTCCTGCTCCTACAGATATAGCAGCAGATAAATTAAATTTCAGCATGAGGGCAATTGTCTCTTTCTTCCTGTTTCTATTTGACTACACTGTATGAGCGGCTGATTACCTGCCATCTGTTCTTATGGCAGCACCGACTCAGACTGAACATTATCATCATAATTATTTTTACCTGAATCCATGGCATTATCTGCAATAAGCCGAAATGTCTCGCCACTGGCCTTCTCTTGACAGCTAATTAATAGGACTACATATATTTCTCTGAAATTCACCTCATTCAAAAACTCCGCTGTGCTTTCTAGACTGTTGAGTACTGATGCCGAAATGCCCAAACCCTGCTGACAGTCACTTGCAAAATAGAACACAATTTGTAAGTGGTAAAGTAAAGTTGGCTCTCTTCAATTATTTAAAAGACCCAGGGGAATGTTCGAAAACTTTCACAGAGCGCATGCAGAGATCTTTGTGACTGAAACTTTCAAGCCACTAGTTTCAGTTCAGGAATAGTTCAGCAGTGTTGTCACATTGTGACACACTTAGGGAGCCGTACGCAGGATTTTCAGTTTGGAGATGACACTAGCTGTAGTGTGCAGGATGCTTCTGTTCTGCTAAACAGTTGCATTGGCCGAGCAATAGACACTCTGGTGCAGTTCAGTGCAATAAAAACAATACACTACTTGTGAAAATAAACGAAAACCTGATCGGCATGGGATTTTTGGAAGAAAACGACTATGCAGCTGCCTCCTCCAAGCTCTCTTCGGTTTCACAGGTCATGGCCATTTATGGGATAGAAATTGTCTGGTGGTGCAAAGGCTGAGTGAGAGAGAGGAAGACGTAGTGCTTCCTTAATAGCTCCCAGCCAATAAACACATAAATAAACATTATAGCAGCAGATAGTTTTACAGGCACAGGTGGTGAAAGGTTGGTTAAGTGGCACAGAAAGCTAGTAAAACGCCAAGAGTCTGGCCTTTAATCAAGTTTTTGTTGGGCTCTCAGCAGAGATCTGATTAGATGCAGACACAAGGCTCCCAATAACGATTGTGGGTGGGACTGGGCGCTTCAAGTTTCAAGCTCACCCCCAACCCCCAACCACTAACTCTCCCACACCATAACTCTTCGAGGTGCAGACACAAGATGGTAGCTGAGCAGATTCACAAACACATTGATTTCCAACCGTTTGCCTGGATGCACCATATGGTGCAGGCTATCAGCGTGGCTTCTGCCAACCTCACAGTACACACTCATAAGTAAACAGAGCAAGCTGATTGGCTCATTTCCCCTGCTGTCGTCAAGATATTCAGCACCGTCTTTCCACAAAACCCACAGAAATCCAATAATTGCAAGGTCAAGAGTTGCACGATGGAGCACAAACTGGCCGTTCTGTCTATTAAATCTATTAAACAAGGAGATAAGGAGAATTCCCTCACTCATCTCTCTCTGACTGACAAATTTAGATTAGCTTACTGAGATGACTAGATTGTCTAAAAACACCACAAACAAACAGAAAAGGAAATAATGTAACAACAGCTTGTTTAAATAGTTTTCTTCACAGTTCGCAGTTACTGGGAAGAAACAAAAAAGAAGAGATGGAAATATAGTTATTAATCTCTGCTGGCCTGATGAATGCTGATTATATTCACAAGGACGCTGTCTGACAAAGAAGCATTAGGTGCTTCATGTTTGTCCAGCAGGATTGAAGCTTAATACAAGGTGCTCCTCTTCACTTAAAGTAAATCCTTATTCATTTGTCAAAATAATCGAAGATTAAGACGGGAAATTGTAAGATACCAAACATTTCAATCCGATGGGAGATTTCTGACAGTTCTAAGTACCATTCAAATTGAATAGCATCAACCCAAGAGGACATGACTTGTAGACTGCTTGAATAAGGCTTTCTGTGTGCTTTCTCATTTCATTTGTCACATCTAAATTTCAATAAAAATGTTGAAACAGAAGAAGCTCCCGGGGCACACGGGGCGAAATGAGCACAGTGGTATGACAGTAAGCGAGTAATTTCTCACCACCACCAAGTTTCTTTGTTTTGTCACAGATAATGAGAAAAATCAAACAACAAGAACGAAGCATATTTTCTTTAGCCTTCCTCTTGTTTTTCTTCTTTATCAGCAGGTTCAGGTTAATACTGCACATTATGCTAATCTTTTGTGTAGTGCCAAATTATCACTGTGTAACACACAATATCTGTAAGATGTTTTGCCCTCAGATTCAACGGACTGTGTAAAAAAGAGAGAGAGACAAAAAGAGTACCACCTGTAGGTTTTTTCTCTTTTTCACATTTAGCATTTTATTTAGCAACTTCTACAGAAACACTGAACGATTTGTATCCCATCTATTCTTCTCTGGTATCTTCTAACATTAGTTTGAATCAATTCTGATTAAGCAGCTGTATACAAGCTTCTGTTAGGTCCCCCTGGCATCTTTTTTTCTCATTAGCCTGGTATTATCCTCTATGCAATTAAAGCCTTCAGCCATCCTCAGATCTGCAAAACTGCTTCATAATGACAGCCTTCCCTGCTCAATTCACTCTGGCCGGTGTCTGGTCATATGGGGGCAAATGCCTTGCTGTGCAATGGGTGGATGACTGGATATGTAAAGCGCTTTGGGGTCCTTAGGGACTAGTAAGGCGCTATATAAATACAGGCCATTTACCATTCACCATAGTCGCACCGGGCCCTATTTGAAAACCCCAATACCATTAACTCACTTATAGAGAAAAGATTTTGAATTGCATATTGTATCTAAAATGTGACAGTTTATTTACAATCTGAAGACACTATGACTGTTTATTTTATGCCAGGTAAAAATCAATCCTTGGTCAGGAGTCTGTAAACACACTGATGGATGTCTTGGGCACAGACTGGTGTACAATATCTTGCTAAAGGACACCTCAGTATACAGATTGGAGGAGCCGTAGCTCTTACCACCGTTGGATTAAGGGATGACCTTCTCTAACTTATGAGGCACGGCTACTGGTTTAGCTGTGTAAAGCATATACTTGTGGTGCACATAGTACATGTGCAAATGTTTCACAATAATTCAATTCAATTCAATTGTATTTATATAGCGCCAAATAACAACAACAGTCGCCTCAAGATGCTTTATATTGTAACATTGACCCTACAATAATACATACAGAGAAAAACCCAACAATCATATGACCCCCTATGAGCAAGCACGTTGGCGACAGTTTGGGAAATTTCAACACTTGATGATGAACACGGACTTTAGTCTTAAAGATGACTGGAATTATCTAATAATGGCCCACACTTACATCAGCTGAGCTGTAATTTATTGAGAAGAAAGGGACTTTCTTCTCAATAAATTTAACAGATTTCTGTGTGTCACAGTATAAAAGCCCAGATGGGCAACTTTGTGACAACGCAGCCTCAGTGGCGGTCAGACAGAATTTAAGTTTCAGCACATTAGAAGTGCCAGGGGATTATAATCATAGTAAAACAATTAACACATAAGCTCACACACAAAAAAGCAGAATGTTGTTTACAGTATGCAATTTGACATTACATGTTCACCATCTGTGAGTTAAAACTATGTTGGCTGAGATTTTTGCTATTACAAATCTTATGATGGCATGCTCCATATTTATTTGCAAAAATGTGTTTGCTGTTCTTCCCACTGATGCGGTTAACATTTTCTGGTGTCTGGGTACAACAACATGGCCCACCTACATTTCATTTCTGCAAACTACAGCCCCGATGACCCATCCTCTTAACGTTGTAATTGTAGCTATACTGGGATAGATTTGAGAAGGACAGACCATACGGGGGAGTACATGCAGTGTGGTCACCTTTGAAAAATGGAGCTCAGCCATGAATAATCTAAGGCTTTTCAGAATGTTGACAACATTTTGGAATGTTGTTTTGACCGACAGCTGGGGATGGGTGTGCCAGATGTATGGGAGTGCCTTGGAAATGATCCTGATCTCTTTCGGGTAGGGGAGTCAT
The DNA here is from genome assembly GCF_057381915.1 of Diplotaxodon limnothrissa. NCBI lineage: Eukaryota > Metazoa > Chordata > Actinopteri > Cichliformes > Cichlidae > Diplotaxodon > Diplotaxodon limnothrissa. The sequence continues at coordinate 28,130,685 of NC_140605.1, forward strand.
TATCTAGCCATGGCAGATAAGAGGTAAGTCTGGCTACTTGGTGGGCAGTGCGGTAAGTGTGTGTTTCAGGGGGGTTGTTAGACTTGACCTGCTTTGCAACTACCTCAGTACGTGGGCGACAGATGGAAGGGAATGCCATGTGCCACAAGCAACGGACACAATCCTTCACAGCTGTCCAATAGGGCGAGGGCGTGCAAAAATAGCAGGCCGGGCCCATAACTGCTCACTGTGGGGATGTGGGATGAGGAGTAAACATTGTCATCGCTCACTTTCCGCCAGGGTTTGCTCAGTGCTGTGCCGCAGCTGATTAGACAGGCCTCTGAACACTTCCACACAGGCAGGAGGTGGGACTGGAGACCCCCTACCTGAGCACCTCAGGTTGTCTGCCTTTTAAAAGCACTATTTCTTCCTTCTATTTTCTCCCCAGAAGCACAGCCCCAACAACCACGCTTCCTTATCACCCACTGTGAACTATTCACCAATATAAAAAAGTATGTAACTTGAACACAGGCTGTAGAGGATAATACCATCTCTTCAGTTGAACACTCAACAAAACAGAGGAACCAGCAGAAGAAAGGTCTAATATAATTGAATGAAAATCTGAAGGAGAATTCCGTGAACAAGATTGTGAATTTAAGTCATTCAGGTTTCATCTAATCAAAATATAAAGTGAATAATCAGTGTAGCAATGTACAAACTGCTCGGTTTTATATTCAAAAGCAGTCAATATGTGACTGAAGTGCAGACATTCACCTTTATTTAACTGGATTTTACAAAAATGCTGCAGCTACTGTTTAGCCATCTTCAGTGGCTGAAAATTAATTGTCAGTCAGATGACTGACAAGCAGTTTCATTGCCAGATGAGGCCTGTTACCTTGTTACTTCATGACGAATGAGGCAGACATTGTATTGGAAGCTGATCCAAGCTGTTTAATAGCCTTCCACTATAACTTTAAAGAGATATCAACACAAGCCAGGGAGGCCATGGTTCCGCACAAAAAGTCCTGAAACACCACAGAAGCACAAACGTGCATGATGACAGAATCGTTTCCATGGTTATGAATAACCCCTTCACAACATCTAGTTATAAACAGTCTCAAGGAGGTAGGTGTAGTGTCAAGGGATGACTTCACGAATGGAAATACTGATAGTTTATAACAAAGTGCAAACTGCTGATAACACTGAAGCAAAAGACAGATTAGACTTTGCAAAAAAAAACACATCTTACATGTCCTGCACAGTTCTGATAAAGAATTCTTTAGATGAATAAACATAATATTAACTTGTACTAGTTAATATTACTAGAAAGGAAAAGTTTATGATTAGAAGCATACCGCATCATCTGTCAAAGAGGGTAAAGAGCATGTGACATCAGCATGGGCATGGTTGCTGATGTTCAGTGGTGATGTGACTGCTGATAGAAGTCCCAGAATGAATTGTAAACTGTACAGGGCTATTCTCTCTGCTCAGATTCAGGCAAATGCTGCAAATCTGATCAGACATTGCTATTTGCAATGACCCAAAGCAGTGTACTTTGGGTCATTGCAAATAGATAATGACCCAAAGCACACTGCAAAAGCAACCCAAGAGTTTCTCAAAGCAACGGAATGGGATATTCTTCAATGGGCAGCTCAATGGAGCATGCTTTTCACTTACTGAGAACAAAACTGAAAACAGAGCAAACCACAAACAAGCAACAACTGAAGATGGCTGCAGTGAAAGCCTCAAGGGAGGACACAGCATTTGTGATGTCCATGAGTTCTAGACTTTGTTTGTTAGTTTAATCCAATTAATTTTGGATTAATCCAATTGAATTATCCTGTCTGCCAGCACCCCAAATACTCAACTGCATGTCAGTAAACTCTCTTGAATCGAAGCTGAAAGTCTGCTTTTCAATCACACATTGATTGCTTGACTTGAAAAATCCACTGTGGGAGTGTATAAAGGCAAAATGGCAAGAACTGGATTTTTGTTCAACAAATTATGGGCCTAACTGTATACTACAGTAAACCAGCACAAACTATTCATCCATATCTCTGAATTCTTTTTGCTTCTTGCGCGATACAAAGGAATGTGTACAGAAGTTCAGAAAAATAACATTTTGAAAAATTCTACCAAAGCATATCTTCCTGGACACAGTGTTTGTGTTCCTCTAGATTAGCCACATATCACACTGTCAACAGTGTTCATGGGGACTATTTCATTGGAAGAAAAAAGAAGGTAAGGTGAGTAATGGTGGCATTGATTCTGGAAAAGATTGCTTGTTTGTTTGTGTGCGTGTTTTTGGATTGCTCAGTATTATAATTTGATCAATGTAACATTCATATTAGCTACACAGGTAGGAATAGTGGTAGTTTGTTTGGGTTTTTTTACTTCTCTTATTAATACATTGATAAGGGGCGCTCCACTAACCGATGTCAGCCATCACCACATTTAAACAATACATTTGTCAACCTTCCCAAAACATGAATGGAAAAATGCCAAGCAGTTTTGGTGCAGCAAAGTGTTTTTCATTCCTTTCTTAGTTTTTACACACATTCTTTGCCTGTACAGTCTGTGCAATTATCCTGTCTGCCAACGTAGCCCAAATACTCAACCGCATGTCAGCGTGATGTGCCGATGATACAGCCCTGAAAAGAACCTGTCAATCCTGGCCCCCGATGACAGCAGAGATGGCACTGGCATTTGCTCAGTATTCAATTAGAACTGCATTTGTTCGCTTCTCCGTGTGCATCACTCAGCAGAGAGGTCATTAACCCATGACATAAAATTACTGTGTAAAGAAAAATGATGAGCTCTAATTAAATCTTCTAGAAAAAATTTGTTACGCAGGTAATGGATGTTATAGCCGAGGCTCAAATTATCTTTCATTTAAGGAAAAGTCTAATCGCTCGTCACGTGGTCGACAGTTACCTATGCCCTTTAAAACAAATACAGTATGTAAGAAAGTAATTCATGTCTGACTTAAAGAAATTCTTATGAGCAAGCTGGAAAAATTTTGATTAGATACATTAATTGATCCCTGCGACAGACTGGCAACCTGTCCAGGGTGTACCCCGCCTCTCGCCCTGTGACAGCTGGGATAGGCTCCAGCGCCCCCCGCGACCCTGAAAAGGATAAGCGGAAGCGAATGGATGGATGGATGGACATTAATTGATTACCAAATGATCACTTTTTCCTGACTTAGGGAAAACTAGGATTCCACTTGAATATAACTCTGTAGCTTCAGTTTTGAATTTTTTGTATCCAAATTTTTATTTATCTGTTTATTTAATGGGCAGATATGCACTATATGGGCGAAAGCACTAGGCCACAGCACTTAGTCTTTGAATTCAGGTGTTTTACATCCCATTGCCACAGGTGTATATAATTAAGTACCTAGCCATGCAGTCTACCTTTACATATATTCTTTGAAGAATGTGCTGTTCTAAGGAGCTCAGTGCATTAGAGGATGGTAATGTGATAGGATGCCACCATGGCAACAAGTGAGTTTGTGAAATTTCTTACCTCCTAAATATCCACAAAGTGGTTTTTTCAGCTCTGAGTAAAAGTGTTTAGGAACCACAGCAACTAAGCCACAAAGTTATAAAATCACAGAGTGCTGAGGCACATAGTGAGTTACTGAGTCACCAATGCTCTGCTGACTCAATAACTTCAGCAGTCCAAACTTGCCCTACCATTAACATCAGCACAAAAACGGTGCGGTGGGAGCTTCACGCCGTGTGTTTCCTTGGCTGCAAAGCTTCTGTAGCAGTAATAAATAGGTGGCCCAGCACTCTTGTCCATATAGTGTTCATCCTATCAGCTCATAACATAACTCTCATTGACAGCAGTTATAACACATCTCAGTTCACCTCATTAACTAAGTTAGCATTAATCAAGTTTTAGGGGCTTTTCATAGCTAAAACATCTCTCGCCAGCGCTGCTTTGCAAACAGAGCTTTTGCTCTCCAGCTGCTCTGTCAGTCTGCTCTGTTCAGCGACTGAGGGAGCAACAAAGGATTTCAACTCGCGACAGTGAGCAAGCTGTGCGCTGTGCTAGACACAAGAGCAAAAGATATTCTACTGTTTCCAGTTTTCTCTCTATGATCATTTTACATGTAAATATAGCCCATATCAAAGCCTAGGCATTATCTTTAACTTTAACTTTATCTGCCACAGTTGAAAAATCTCACATCGCCGCTGGCTTCAAATGTTCACAATACCACTGAAGCTCTGGAGCCCAAAATCTGCTGTAAACGGTTGATGTTAGTTTAGATAGCCCCAGTGAAACCACATTAAAATAAGAAAAAGAGAAAAAACATTAAAGCAAACTCTGAAAAATGGTCAGCAATAATACATTCTTGATCTGTATTGTATAACAACTGATTCACCTATATTACAGGGAAAAGGCCTTTTGTAATAATATGTTCTGCTTTTAATGACACATACATCTAAATAAAATTATATTTGGGTGGAGACAGATATTCCAAAACCTGAAAAGGTGAAAAACAACCTGCACAGGAAGCCACCAGCAATGAAAAATTTAGAAAATATGTAATTTTGTCATTTTGGTAAACCAGCCTTAATGGACTAAAACATTATCCATATAAAAAAGGCAATTTTTCATATTTTAAAACTCTAGGGAGTGTTCCTGATGGGAAGCTAAGTTTAAAATAACTTTCATGTGGTTCTGTAAGAACTACACGCGATCCCATCAGTGAGTAAACCATGATAAATTCTGAGCTGAAACCTTATATCACCATGAGCAAAACCCCATCACCGATCACCTCACGGAGCAGGAGGCTGACACTTGATATTCCCCGTGGAGAGGACCCTAAGACACTAAAACAGTGGTTTTAGCGGGCTGACACGGCCCCTCTCTTTTGAATAAATGCACAGAGGCTGACGGCCAGCAGCAGACGGGAGCATTTAAGGAGGGACCCGTGCGGCGAGGGCCTTGGACAGCATCCAGGGGCTCTCACTGAGCAGCTTAATCACAACCAGATTTGGAAATTTAAGATGAAAACAAAACTGCGGAAGCCTGTAAAATTTATGGGGTCTTTGAAAGGTGAGACTGCAACTGTGTGAGGGGCTGTATGTGTTCGTCCTTTATCATCTGCAACATTATCGCGAGAAAGTCATTATAGTCATGCCCTATATCCTGTACTAGCTGTCATCTTCACAACATGCTGACACTTTCATTTTAACACTACTGACTCCTGTGCATTGATGTGATTATGGGTATGGTAGCTAGACGCTGCTTGTTGGTGGTACAAAATAACGCCCGCAATCACATCTTTACACACACCAGAAAAAGCACTACCACAGCCATATAGTCGTATAAATAATGTCTTTTTTATTATTTTTACCCTGTTTTTAAACAAACTTCCCCCCCAAAGGCCAAAGTGAAAACATTTAAATGTCTTACCTATTGAAGATAACATGACAAGGTATCAGCAAGTGATCCAAAGGAGCAGCAGTGGGAGAAAGGGAGAGAAGAGAAGAATTAGTTACCTTGTACGCAATTTTCAAACGGTGCAAACACACCAGTCAAACATGAAAAGCATTCGAATGCAAGGTGAGTGAAGCCAAGACGCCTTTGAGCAGTGCAGCTTTACAAATAACTAAATCATTTCCCAAAGAGTGAAAAAAGTATTTAGTTATTTTCAGCTGCCCTTTAAACAAAGTCATAGTTTCAGGGGGAATTGCAGTCCTGACTCTTTCCCATTGTTACCCTCTGCAAGCTTGACTGTGTTCCCGCACTAATGATAATGGCACACGACAAGGGCACGGTAGCACATGGCATTATCAAAATGATCAAGGTGTACTTTATTAAAAATAACACTGAATGCTGTGATGTCAGATCTGTAGTGATTTTTCAACTATTAAATCCCTGCTGCTCAACATTGTTTGCTTGTTTAATTTAAGTCAGCTTAAAGGATTAATACTGTCTCAGGTTACATCACAACCTTTTACCACTGAGATCACACTATAATAAGGGCCTTATACACGGCTTTAAACACCCATGTTTGCTTTTTCTCTTCTGTCTTGGTGCGGGGTCAGGATTTTACTAGGTCTTTTTTTTTTGAGGAAATTATCATACTGGGTTTCACCTCTCACACCATTTCCTCAAGTCAAAATCACTTCTTCATTTATGTCAGCAAATCATGTCAATTTTGCAAAAGTGAAAAGGCTGTGGGAAGCTAGCACCAAGGTCAGCTTATTAATCTACCTGAAGAAAAGCCCTCCTGTTCTTTTTCTTTGGTAAAAGGACCACTTTCTAAAGTAGCAATCATCTCGGCCCTCTTGAGTGCTAAAGAAAAGGGGGTTGGCAAAGGGCAAAGAAGAGAGTGAAAAAGTAACTTTGAGGTAATAGGAGTGTAAGAAAAGGGCTGGAAAGGTCACTGATATTCAAAGTAAAATGCCTTAAGAAGAGTCTGCCTGCAGATTGCACATCGGAAGCAACACTTAGCAGCATCCTGAAAGTGGAATTTAGAGAGGGCATTTATCAGCTGTTTGATCTGCAAGTGCTCTTAAACCTCTTAAATGATATTCCTGTGAGAAGTCAAGGAATAGTGCAAGGGGAGGGTACCACTAATTTTTGCCATTAAAGAGCATGCTAACAGAGACTTGTGACATCAGTCAGCTGAAGTTTACCCAAATGACACAAGGTCTTTGTTATTCATTCAGATTAAATGTAATAAATGATTCAGCATAATAAAAGTAGGTAGGCAGCTCACTTTCTCAAATGGAAATCCTTTGCACGCACCTTTCATGAGTGAAATGTGCTAATGTTAAAATTCTTTATACACATGTGTCAGAAGCATTGTTATGGATGTCAAAAGGTCGGGCTGTTTCATGTTTTTGTACCGGTGAAAGGTGCAATATAACAATGCTTTTTTGGTCAAGAATAAGAATCATCAGTTTGCTGTTTTTCTATTAAATGGTATACAAGACAAATCTAAAATATTACTAGACCTGACTTATTGTTTTCTTGTTTTTCTTTGTTAAATAAGCACATCTCCTTTGTTAAACACCAGGGACCTCGAGACTATTCCAGCTAGGTGAGAGGTGGTGACCAATCTAAACTGAATATGATGGACTGAGACGACTCCAGGACATCACAGAGCTAACACAACAGACAGACAACCTTTCACATGTGCCTTTGGATTGTAGGTGGGCACCAGTGCACACAGACATAACCCTGCAGGCTCAGAACTTACAAATAACAAATAGTTCAGTAGATGATTTGCCTGCAGTTTAAAAGCAAACTAATATATCTTTGATAATCTAATATTGATGAAATACGCAACATCAGAGAGGAGAGGGATCTGTGCTGTTCGAGTGATCTGAACAACTGTTGGCTCTATCAGTTTCTGCTTTCACTGCTGGCAAAGTATTGTGTGGACTCCTGAAAGTGATTAAACTGTCAGCTTAAAGATCCACGGGCAAATGTCTTATTACTGACACTAATAACACATTAGAAACTTCAATGCTACTAGATTGCCTGACCTGACAATATTCCTAATCTTGTGCTCCGTGAAGAAAGAACTAAGAGTAATATCCATGATTCCGCAGAAAAAAGAAACTAGACACGTGAGAAGATTACTCAGACTTGTTATCACAAGTTCAGTTGAAGTCAGCTGGTGTCAAATGATCTTAGTGCTGCCAACATGGACTCTTCCCACCGTTTCTCATCTGCTGTTGGTGAGTCTTACTCTGCAAGATAAACGTACAGAACATCAGGGAGGAGAGTGTTCTGTGCTGTTTGAGCCACCTGAACTGATATACAGAAAAACTGTATATCAGTTTCTGCTTTCTACGCTGGCAAAGTAATGTGTTGCCTCTTCTGAAATTGAGAACTGAAATGATTTCCAGCCCGTGCAAATAAATAAATCAGTAAATATTTCTGGAGTGTGCCCAGCCTCTTTGAGAAAAGCACGGGTAGCAACGTAGAGTAGCTTAAATAACTGCGGTCAGTTTAAACCTTGCACATCGCAGCAGCCAAAAATCAACAGGTGAGGCAAAATCAGTAAAATCATGACATTTAACTAAGTATTATATTTTAAAGTGAACGGTACTCCTTCTGCCAACAACAACAACCATTGAAAGTGTGCTACACGTGTATCTCTTTATGGTGCAGGATAAAAGATAGTAAACAACGTCATCTGACACTGTTATCCTCATGATCAAATGCCATCTGTATCATATGAGATGGAACATAATTCCCTAGCATATGGCCACTTTTGGAATCCTGATACCTCTGACTCCACAGAGGTAATTACAGCAGATAGATGAGCATGCTGGTAAAAAAAATCCATAAAACTAACAAATCAGACAATGAACTAATAACAGAGGAGGGTTAAAGGGAGACACTGATGTTACTGCAATTTCCCAAAGGAAATAAAACACATGTCACATGCATTTCTTTTGCTGAAAATATGTTTAAATGATGTACACCTTGCCACGGGCAAGCTCAACAGTCCTCTGCACGCATGAGTTAAAACTTATCACAAGATACGAATAAATGAACGAGGCGGGTTGGGCTCTCTTGTCGGGTGTTTTGGCGCTACATGACCTCTGTATCAGCAGGTGATTTCACAAAATGAAGGCTGTGAGGCTATAAGCATCGACTCTGTTTTTACAGCAGCTGGCCGTGAGTGAGATCTGCCTGTCTGAGTTGGAAATCTCAAGAAAATAAATCAAAAGAGATGGAACCGATTCTTCATTTAAACTGCTGCTGCTTTGACAATGGAAAAAGCCTTTGGCTTTTCCTCCTTGTAATTTAAAGGAGTCAACACCATGTCTGCTCCATACAGCTCCAACTAAATCTGTGGCGTTGTCCAAGCTGACAGCAGAAAACAAGCACAACGGAGCAGAGAGTGTGCCAGTGGCAGAGCACACAGGCACAGATAACAGGCTTAAGCACTGGCTGAGCCGTATTAGGACCACAAACTTTTTTTCAGACTCCTCCAACAAAGCCGCTGACTTTGTACCCAACTATTTCCAGACAAGGTCTTACTATATACCATCGCCGCATAACCTGACTTACCTTTAGATGTGCCTTAACTGTCTGTCTAACTCTTAACAAATATGCAAGCATACACCAAAATCATGAATGCACACACGGGATCAAAGAGGAAGACGGTTAAACTGACGGTGCTCCAGCCGTGGCCCCCCAAAGCCTTTTCAGTTTTAGAGTACCAGGCAGTCAATCTAACAGTAAACAAAGCAACACTAAAAAGCTTTCTGTTTGCCTCTCACACTGTGCCTAAAGACTGTTCTCACTCCTACGTGTATGACTCGTGAATGCATATGTGCAAAGATAGCAAGTCATAATTTAGCCCGCACACACTATACTGAGGCGTAGGAGAGGTTCAAACAACAAACACTTTTATGTACAGCTAGTAGAGGCTTGGAAGTCAATACGAAAAGTCACATAAATTTCTGTCCTAATAACAGGCTATGCTAACGTGGAAGCAAGTAAGCAGCAGTGAGAGCTTTGTGTCTTGATAGCACCGTAAGAATACAGCCTGAAAATGAGCTCACAAGTCCAACATCTGAGAGCTGTGTGCTGGGAGGGCGAGTTAAGAAAGATCTTATGAAAGATGTGCTAAGCAGGCAGCATATTGCCTGTCATTAAATATTGATATGTCTCAGTGGTAAGCTGACATATTTTTCATGCTGTTTATTAAGTTCTTTCCGTTGTAGAAATTTGCCAGTGCTTCACACACTGTTGCAATCCATTAACTTTTTAGTGTTTCGGTACCTTCACACTCCCGCTTACAGTATGCAAAATGCTCTTCAGGTATTTGGAATTTATTGCAAGCATTGTGTAGATACAAAATTATTAGTCTTTTATCCATTTGCCAGTAATTCCGAAGTAACTGGCGACACATTACATTTCCTAACACTATGCTGCCATTAATGCCAGTTCAGTCAGTCGCACTGTGTGGAAGTCGGAAGACTAAAAAACTTGCAGTTGTGCAGTTGCAGTGCGCGGTTTGAAACTATAAAGGAATACATTAAGTTGATTTGCGCAGCATTTCTCTTTCATTAATGCTTCACATTCAATCAAAGCTAATGATGAGTTTTTAGACAGAGAGGACAATTTCCAATGCTTGAATTATACTTCTAATTATCAAAACAGTTGTGCGCACAGCCAATCGACTTTTTCTCTAATGAGCTTGCCGCGATAGCTCAGGAGGGGACAGTGCAGTCTGTCAAACACCCATGCTGAGTGTTGTTCAAACAAAACCAAGTCTGATGTTTTGGGGGAATTAGAGCATTTTAATAAACAAAGCACAAGTACTGAAGCAATCGACTCAAGCGCAGCCTGGTTATAATTTTAATTGTCCAAATTGATAAGTTTATGACACCTGAAACAAGTAGATAGCCTCATATAAAAAACGATGTGAAAATTGCATCTTGAAAACAGCTACTAGTTGTAAAAACAGATCAGATTGCATAGAAGTCTATAAGAAAACTACCCTGCTGCTCACATGTGTGGATTTTTAGATCGATAAACATTTTTCTAAAGTAGTTGGACAACACTAGCTAGCTACGGCTTTCAACAGATATTAACTAAGCATGTGTTTTGCTAACAGGACCTGGCCTCGCTAGGATAGCTATCTATGCTAACCATGTCTTTGTGTAAATTTTTTCCTGTTTGAAATGCATCGAATACGGTGCATTTCGGTGCATTGAAATGTGATGAGCAGAGTCTTGACCAAGCGTCAGTGAGAGTGGGAGTGTAAATGCGTTGAATAACTATTTGTATCACAGTGACCCATCTTTCGCTGTTTCTCCCTTGGAAGCTATTAACGTGGACACAAACTGGTAAGTGCTTTTCATCTGCCTTGTGAAACTAACAATCATGGTTTCCACTCTAATTTGACAGGACAAATGTAATTTACACAACGTCTCCTGAGTGATTTGTGTTTTTTTTCCATTTTCTAGGCGAGACTTCAGAGGATATCAGAAATAATGAAGTGTTGTAAGCGGGGAAAGGCTCCATTGGAAAAGTGGTTAAGAAAACAGATGAATGAATATAATTCAACATCTGTACAACAAAAACCCCCAGAATTTTCAAGTTCACACAAAGTATACTACAACAAGGTGGGAGTTAAGTATTCAGGAACGTGTGGATTCAATCTCTTGAGGTTTCAGTTTTTGATGTGGGTTGGTGGTAGCTGATTTAGTTATAAACCTTTTTTTAACACTACAGAGAGTCAACAGTGTTCACAGCCAGAATGAATCATTATCACACATTTTATAGCTCATCAAACAAAGGTACAGTACTTTTAAACTACCTAATTTGCGTGTCTCGGATGCCACTTAGACTTTGATCTAACAGCCCCGGTACCTGCAGCTCTTTGGAAAACAGAAGATATCACTCCAATGTGCATGTGTTGATATTATGAAATCATTTTCAAAACTCCCAACTTCAACCCCCCCAGGGGATTTTGGATTTTTTTTTTTTAAATCAATAAACTCATACTTAGGCAATCTCATTACATCCCAGACGGCCAGATGTGTAATCGGAGCCTCTATTATCTCTACTTCTGTCGTTTGCCCTGTATGGCAGTGAATTCAATTGTAACATAATTAGTGTCTTTTATAAGGGCAACGACCCCTAAGTCTTCCGATAAATGCTCTGAAGATTGCAGGGGCGTGACTTATCTATAACATTAGAACATGCACCACTAAAGGTCTAGATCCAGATCCAGATAGGACGGTTCTCAGAAATGTACTCATTCATCAAGCTGTTGAGAAACAGCAGTGAGACTATAGTCGATGTAGTTAGAAATATATTGCTGTGTCCCCCAGATGAAATACTTTTAGTCACCCCCGTACCCCCCTGTACTAAATCAGGGTTAGAAGTTTATTATTTTTCCAACACAGCAGTAATAATAACACTTCTGAAATGTAATTATAAAAGTGGGAAGTCTGAATAGATTTTGAGCAGATTCTAAAGGACGTTTAAAATGATTTATATTTCTTTATAATTACACATCACATTTACATTTATATTATTGCATAACTGCTCCTCTAGAAACTAAATATTTCTGTTGTAAGACTGACAATCTCCACCTCCTTCCTGCAATCAAATCTCATGACTGTGCACCAAGCACTGCAGGAGCATCACTTCTGCGGGAGGCCTTACAGTCTTGATATTACTAGATCAGCTTACTGTAAGAAATGAACAATAATGGAATACACAATAAAGAATCAGACCTGTAAAAAAAGAAGAAAAAAAAAAGAAAGATCAATTATTCACTGAATTAATTAAATGTGTTTGTCATTTTTCTTACAGACTTCAATAGAAAACTGCTATAAAAAGTCATAATGAAATATTTTAAGCACGGGCAACTCACGCTGCTGTACGAATATTTTACTCTATAATACAAGTTATCCTCAAGGTTATTGTTTTCTGACTTAAATAACAAACAAGAGTTTTTGTCTTACATAACAGGTTTTTATGAAAAGTCAAATTCTAAATAAATAACACTCCAGCTGTGTTCACAAACACTGAGGTAGCGGATGCTTTTCAGCGTAAGCTCATGCATTTTAAAAAAAAAATGGAGTGCTTTCCTGCTCTCTCATTTATTTTTGTTAGCAAAGTTACAGGATGTTCAGGAAATGAATAGCACTGGAAAATAAACTAGCACGCTTTTTTCCGATGCTATTGATATTTATAAGTCCGCAATGAGACAACAGTGTGTTTCCTGTTTAATAAATGTGGTCACAAACTAGACTTTCACTTCACAGCTAAAGGCAACACAGGCCCAAATAACAAAGGAGATGTCTTACATGCCCTCTTACTACTTGTTTTCAAGAGCAGAACCAAATGCTCTTTGTCAATGCCACTTTCACAATCACTCTGCGTTACCCCTAGGGTAGGACAGGAAATAGTTGTGATTCTCATCAGTAATCTGTCAGAGACTAGTGAGTGATGGCTCCAAATCCCTGGTTTAATATAATTTCCAATACACCTGTCAAATGTAATGACATGTTGCTCTAAAGGTACAAAGTCACTGGCTGTGTTACAGCTGGTTTCACAGTGACAAGCCACCTGCTATCCTTAAGGGGCTACAAATATAAACAATAAAAATAATTTCTGGATTGGTGTAAAAACACGGTGAGACAGGACACTGAATTTTCCTGTTGCAGATAAATCCCAGTGGGAACTCAGAATGTGATTCCTAAGACTCCTCTGTGCCATCCACTATATTTCTCAAATAAAATAGTTCCATGGAAACTTTGTAACTGTTTCTGGAAGGTGTGCTATAAAGAAGGTATTATAAATAAGCCTTTGCAAGGTTAGTGTGAATTTGGTCATTTAATCTCTTGCATGTGGAAAATCTTGCTTTCCATTTGCTGATAGCAGGAACTCAAGTAACCGATCCCCAAGTAATCTATATAATTATACAGGATCACACCTAGGGGGGAGCAAAAAGCGAAAAGAGTTGAAAGATACGTGTTGTGCTTTTGTGATTTTACCCTTTTAATGTTTGGGAATTTAAATCTTCTTTCCCAGGTCATGGCAGGTGTGAAAAACTGCTTACTTTGCACTGTATTCATCTTGTAAATGCTCTGCTTATCGTTTGAGGTCACAGAAAGGTAAACAGTGCCAGTGAACGATACTTTTAGACAATGTGATAAAAACTGAAACAGGAACTCGTTCAACAGATCCCCTCAAACTGGAAATTAAATTGTTGTGTATGCTTCTGCCTCTTGGAAGCAGTGCTGCAGGTACATTTTTGTAGCCTCCCAATCACTTATTGACAGAAAGATTGGCTGGTATAATCCTTTCATCTTTCTATGCTGCCTCTCGCAATATCTGTATCCATCTGGTACACCACAACGCTTGGGTCCCTTGGCTTATCATGTCTAAACTATCTCATGCCTTCTACCTCATAGACAGACTTAATCACAACCTTGCTTTCTTCATTTCCAGCTGGCTGGTAAACAGATAGAGGCTCCCACAAGTCTGCAAAGCTTTGACAGCTAATGCACCTCTCTAAAATTCTTCCAAATCTCAACAATGCATGTTGGGTGTGATCCAAGAGGGATACCAAACAATGCACCTGGGTGTGACGGGGTTTTGTCTGGATACCTGAAACTTGTATTAAAGATGTAAAGATCTTGATTTTTCATAATTCTCTTTTTAGCTTCCTTTCTTTTAAGCCTAAAAAGTTCTTGTCATTGTAGAATAATTTTAATCAACATAAAAAAAACACTTTTTGAAAATCGCTATGGGCGTTAAACAGTTTTTATTGTCACACTATAGAAAAGATTATTAAAAAACGAAGTGGCAGAGTACGAGAAGCAGTGATTCGACAAATATGTCTATGTCACAAGCCCTCTCAACATACATCTGCGTCCAGTGCTTTTAATTAGAACATGTATAATTAAATGCTGCTACTATCAAGAGTGTAAGCTGTACTTTCCCATTGTATGAACATTGTGATGGCTCTTAAAGACATAAGGATGACAAATCAACACTATTCAGTACTAGTGCAGCATGTTATTTTGTATTTGGGAAGAGTAAAAACCCAATAATTATTGCTAGCTCTTAGCACACTCCTTGTCACAAAACATAACTAAATAAAATGGGCTAATGTCAGCAGCACTTGCTTTCAGCTCCCGTTCTTTTGTCTCAATAGCTTACAGATGTCGCTTGCTTCAGTTCCCGCAATCTAAAATACTGTAAACAAAAGGGCTGGCTGGACATGAACCACTAAATTTGAAACATACTACTAGACTGTCGATAGAGCTACAGCCTTGAGGTGGATGACGCCAAAGAAAACATGTACCGTTTGATTTAACATTTGCAATGAGCTGTCACAGCCCACAGCTCATTTCAAGCCACGTGCCGCTGAAATGTATTCACAGATGTATGGGAGGGGCTTTGTACTCCACAAGAGGCCAATTAATGCTCAACAATTTAAAAAAAATGATGTAAATAAATCTATCTATGACTAGATTGTGTTAGACTATTTCACATCTTGTTGATGCTATCAATATATTTAAACATGAAATGAGCTCACCTTGATGTCACTATTAGGCACTGTATGAAAATGAGGCTAACACTCACTTTTGTTTCATTGCATTTCAGGATTCCTTGGACAAAGACCCATTAACCAAATTAGCTAGTGGCTGGATACATTTCCATTTCCAATTGTCATTAGTAGTCCCCAATTGAAGTCTATGCTGACCAAACCTCTTCTGGGGCTGTCTAATAAAAGCAAAATTGCCACTACAGAGAAAAAAAATATTCAAATCGAAGCACAGATCTTGAAGTATCAAGCATGAAAACGTGTCAGCTTTTTGGAAGTTGAAGCACGGCGTATCATTAGCACTAATTCATAACAATACATTTCCATAAAAATGTTAATCTTTGAGCTTTGATAACTTGTTCAACCGACTGCTCCTCTCTGCGGTCCATCGGCGGTGCCAATATCCATTGACTTGGGGTGGACTTTAGGCTTACTACACTTAGCATTAACAAGTGTGCATTTTGACTTGACTCAGCTCAACAGCACTGTTCTCTAACTGATAATAGAAATAGGGCATGGCTGACAGTTCTTTGGCTCTAGCTTGAAGCCCTACTAAAAAGAAACAATTAATGGACTATTAATGAGCTAAATGGAGCCTAAGTGGCAAAAGTAATGAGGCTTTTCATAAGGCCTGGCAAATGTCCACAGAGAAAAGTGAACCACTGTAAGTGAGAATAAGTGGCTATAAATATTTAATAACTTTGAGAGACTGTTTTTACTTACACTGATGATGGCAGGAACAAAAACTGTAATGCCCATGATTTTTTTTAAAAAACAAATACATTAAATAATGCATGGTCAGGTGCGATATTGCTATTTTGGATTTGGTCAATTTACACCTCTTCTAGTTCATTTTGGTTTTATAAATATACCTAAAATATTGAGATCTTGCTCGAGATCCATTTAGCGGTTTTAAGTAGCTATAGCAGAGATTGTGTAAAATTACAAGATATAATGTGTGAATTTGCTTGACTCAAGTCCCAAGAAAACTCACAATTATGATATATAAGAGCCAACTGTGTAATTATAGCAATCACTGAATCCACTTGAAGGCAAAAATGGCTATATTCCCTTTGCAACCACAATTCTTTATCAGTTGTGTTTTATTTGCTCAGCATCTCATCAGCTTATAGAAGCTTTTCCCATTAAAGGTTGCTATCTGCTGTTGATGGTAACTCAGTGGGTGCTGTTGAGGCCTGTGTAAGCAAGATGATAGCTGCAAATTGACAAGAGGCCAGCTAAGCCCCTTGGTAGAACCTTGCCCTGATTAATTAGAGCCATGGAAGATGGAAAAAAAAATCTGGAGCTTAGTCCTCCTGTAATCCCTCTCTCTAGAGATCATGTGGTCAGAGCTTGACCAAGCAAAAATAGAGTGAAGTTGACTTTGTAAGGCAGATGGCGGTCCTCTCTGTGTTTATTCGTTTTTCATTGATCTCCACTCCACTATCACCAGCAGAATTAACTGCAAGCAACCCAAGCGAATTCGTTTTTTAATTTCTTAAATATTTTATATATGAGAATCGACACAGAGACAAAATAAACTGTGTTCTTTGGATGGAGATGAAAAGGAAGGGAAAAGTTACTGCAAAGCTATTAGATATTAGATGAACCTTCACTGCAATATTTTTGGGCAAACCCCATGGGAATCTGGAATCTCTGGTAAGTATTCATATTTTATCTGCCTTTAATAAAGTCATTATGAATTATGTTTGCACTCTGCTTTTCTGTGTACTCTGTCACTTCGCAAGAAGAAACACAGCATATAATCAAACTAACAGGCCATAAAAATGACTATGACAGGCATAAAATTAAGAAAACAAAACAGAACAGGCTCTTCAACAAACAGATAAAAAAAAACAAAGGAGACAAATTCAAATTTAGTCTTTTTTTAATGGGAGATGAATTCTAATTACATGTCGGGTCATATCGATGTAGTTTTGGTCATTATTTTTTATCAGTGACAGCAACATTTTTCTTACCAGTTAATCACAGAAGATAATGCCGAGGGTTGGTAAAGGACCACAAGCAGTAAGGAAGACACAAGCTATCCAAATGCATTATAAAATACAAAACAAAAGCAAACTGCTGGGCCACGATCTAAACTGACCCTTCTAATGACCATCACAGTTTACACAGGGACTTCCTGCATGTAGATCTGCCCAGGAAAGCCTCTCTCTATAAGTCACTGGCTCAACTGTGTTACTTTTTTAAGTTATTCATCTTGGTCTGTTATTGGTGCCATTATTTCTAGTTATTTGGTATTCTTCTGGATTAGAATGATAATTAAGTTTTAGTAAGCCTGTTTTATCTTTTGTTTTAGCTGTAAACACAATTAGAATTGCTGAAAACTTTTTTTGAGAACTTTGTATATCTTGGACCCTGTAAGGATTTAGCTGATTAAAGGAAAAGTGAAAAGAGGTTTCAAGAAGAACAACCAAATATTTTCCACATTTGCTGTTGTGGACACTGTTCAGCTCCCGCTCATAAATTACCCCAGTTCTTTTCCAAGTCAGAGCAGCAGGTGATGAGTTAAGAGTTGGATGTCTCCTTGGGTGCCCTGCTTTGTCATTCGCCTCCTTTCTGATCTTCAGCAATGAACTCCCCACTAGGGGGGCAACAACACCCATTGACTTCTGTTTCTGTCATCTTGGCTGGCTAGAATTACTCCTTAGATCTATATGGAGCATGACCTCAGAAAGTGTTTTCAATTACTTGCTGCTGGTGTCAAACTCTTGTGCTGAGCTTATTGAAATTGAACACCCCAAACTTTAACCAAGGCCAACAAGTTACACTGTGCTACAACCATTACAAACATGCAATTACATATTTTACAAATGCTTCTCAGCAACAATTATGTTCATTATTGAGTTCAGGGAAATCACTTGGGGCTGCATTGGGTTCAGCGTAATATTAAAATATCAACATTCAATTGCTGCTTTTAAATTGGAAAGGTATTTATGCCAGTTCTCAGGTGACGTTGTCCACAGAGGTCAGGAAACACACAGGCTGAGCACTGTTTCCACTCAAAATGTAAATGCCATGATGGTGCCAGTCACAGCGGAATAAACCGTCTAGGAAGGGAAATAAATAATAGGATGTATACAAACTACACATACAGGCACATGGGACTGAGATTACAATAGTTCTGCAACCGTTTTACATTCCAATTGCAAAGTATCATTATTGAATTATTGTTATTATTGATGGTTTGAAAGGAAAACGTTTTTTTAATTATGCAGTTGCTAAAGTTTTTTCCTTTGCCATCTGACACTACGTACAAAAAAATTACAAAGGTCATCTTGTCCAAACACTTGCATGAATGCTAATAACAAAATAAGAAGATGATAACAAGCAGCCTCTGGGGCTTAAAAAATAAAGCAGAAGCTCAGTTCCCAAAACAATTTGTTATTGGAACGGCCAATTAAGGTCCGAAATATAAGTCAGTCCTGTTAAAATTCCTAATTTTACAGCAGATTATTCATAAGATAAGATAAGATAAGATAAGATAAGATAACCTTTATTAGTCCCACACGTGGGAAATTTGTTTTGTCACAGCAGGAAGTGGACAGTGCAAAAGTTATGAGGCAAAAATTAGAATACAATAAGAATAAATACAGTACACAGCTGTACAGAATAGAATAAAATAAAATACTATATACAGTAGAATAAAATAAAATAAATATACAATAAGATAAAAATAGAATACAAATACAAATACTATATACAACTGAGTAAAAATACATATCTTAAGAACTCGGTAATAATAATAATGGGGTCCTCAAATTTATAAGCCTCCAACATAAATCTTTTTATGTTGGAGGCTTATAAATATGTTTATGATTTTATGATTGATTTTATGACAGTTTATGATTATCCCTTTTAGCATTTGCAATGCACTTTTCTCAAAAAGAACTGCACCTTGTTTAACTGTATAGGAGTTCAGTGCTTTAGTCTGTGGTCCAGTAAGTTCTTTTGTATATTATTTAGCGCTAACTTGAAGGTCTGTGTGTTGCAGCCACATAGACTATAGATGCACATTGCTTACACACCTTGCTAGCAGAAACTTCTGCCCTCAATTAGGTACAAGGCAATAGCCAAAATGCTAAAATGAGCATGACCCAAAGCAATGTACGATGTCAAAGTGACAACATCCATCAGTCTAAATGGACAAAATTGTGTGTCTTTTGTCCCATCTCGCGTCCATCAACTCTGACTCTGCTAGAAGTGTCTTCCTGTTACAGAGGACTTCTTCCTTTCCACTGTTGCCAAAAGCTTGCTCGTAAAGGATTGTCTGATTGTTGGGTTTTTCCCATATTGTTTTATGGTCTTTATCTTACTATATAAAGTGCATTGAGGCAGCTGTTGTGATTTGGCACTATATAAATAAAACTGAATTGAACTGAATTGAAAATAAGTGACGGCTCCCTGGGTGAACCAGGCTGGGGCTGGAAGTGGTAGTAACAGTTGTTAAATATACAGGAAAAACATGAATATATTCATGCAAGTATAAAATCAAACACAGTTATCTTAAACCAGTACATCAAACAGTGGATATTGTCCTGTCTTGGAGCAAATACCCACAATAATTTAAAATAAAATTATTAAGGTAACCTGTGCAACTCCACAATGTAATTTCCACCATTTGAAATATAAAATTTGTACCATGTTTTTACTCTATTTGACAACTATATTTCTTTTAATATATCCATTTACTTGCCAGAGGTGTGCCACTCCTTTCCCTGTATCCCTGAGCTATTATAGCCTTGGCTGGCACAGCGTCATGTTGTCAAGGGTGACAACTTTGCACTCATGTATTGTGTCAGGTGTAAACTCTGCTCACACTGATTTGCGGTGGCAACTATAAAGTTCAAATCCTCTGCCCCCTTCCTCTCATCTGTCTCTCTCTCTGGAGTCCTTGCCCCTGGCTGTATGCCATAACACGATGCTAGGCCAGGCAGGACTTTCCCATCAATCACACTTAAGGGAATGAAGTGTGGATGAAGGTAGTGATGTGGTAGTGGTCTTGATAATGGCCTTGAAAAGTTGGATACTGCCAGCTTTCACCACCACATTCTCTAGGGAGAAGAGGATCCCTGCCCAGAGAAGGTGAGTCATGGAATATTCCAGAGATAGGTTTCTGTTTTGCTGTGATTCTTCCTTACCTTAGATAACCCCCAGATTTCATAAAGGCATGATTCAGCCAAGACAAATTCTCAACTGTTTTACTCATGAGATTTTTTTCTACTACTGCCAAATGTTCTGAAATGAATCACATCTGTATCTTATTACTTTACCACGTTGTGTCTTTGCTTCTTAATGGTGCAACTTTTAATATAAACGAACTAAAGATAGCTGTGTTACAATTATCTTTGCACCCAGAGGTTAAATAGTTCAAAGAATTGAGAAAGGATATTTTAATACTACAGCCTGAGTGTCTGACAAATTTGATTCCAGGCCTCTAAACCGTCATCAGGATGCTACGATATAAAACTGCATGATTATCATCAATGAAGATAATAATAACACTTATAGACAGACCTGTGAATCAACGTTAATGGCACAGTAGCTCAGTTTAACAGCACAGTTAGTATTAACTTGGAGTTATGAATGAAAGTAGAGAGGGGAAAATGGGAGAGGATGGGAGCGGCAAAAGTAAACACAACAAATATATCCATAATTAAATTACGAATTAAGTCCTCATAATCTGCCTGTCTCCAGTGCTTCGCTCAACAATATTTGCTCTGTGGAGTGTGAGAGCAGTAGCTGCAGTGACAAAAGTGAACGCCGTTACAGGCAATCACCTTA
Source organism: Diplotaxodon limnothrissa (assembly GCF_057381915.1). Classification (NCBI taxonomy): domain Eukaryota; kingdom Metazoa; phylum Chordata; class Actinopteri; order Cichliformes; family Cichlidae; genus Diplotaxodon; species Diplotaxodon limnothrissa. The sequence goes on from NC_140605.1 coordinate 28,151,533, forward strand.
ATTCGGTCAGTCAACGCGTGTAGATAAGCTGAGGGTGTCGCGTAATAGTAACTGAAAGGAAACATAGCTGTGGTGAACTGGATAGTGAACCTACAACAACTGCCCTGGTGCACGATTCTTTACAATATCATAATGTTCGCAAAATTGTTTACCAATTTTTAATTCTTGATAAACATGGCGATCGCTAACACTACTAAGTCCCTCAAGGCATAATTTTGATAATAGATATTACTGACTGAGCTTTAGAGGATACTTTAAGTTAACGTGCATGAATAAAATTATCAAGCTTCAACTCCTTTTTTATTTTGAAAGTACAACAAAGGTACAATAATGTTACTCTCATGTGGTGTGTAACCTTCTTTCAGAGTAAAATGAGACATGTCTTAGCCTCACAATAAATAGCTAAATGTTAGGTCAGGTATTTAAAGCAACAACACTCGAATGTAATGCTGGATTGGGAACATTGTGCCAAAAAGGTTCATGTGACATGAATACAACTGGAAAATGAGGTGAAAATGTCATGGCAATTCATGCTCTTTCAGCATCATCGTTCATTTTGGCAGGACAAACACACCAATCAATGCCAATTCCAGGCTTCATCCCACTCCGATTCAGTCCAACAGCCCAGGAGCAACTCCCCTGGATCGCTGACAATTTAAATGTCAAGACTGGTATCAGCAATCTTTAAAATGCGAGTCGAATTTGGTAACCTAGATAGACAATTTCAGTTTAGTGTTCAATAGATGGAATAAAACACCAGAAGAGTCTTTTATAAATATCTTACTAAAGTTATACACATTTGCTGCTTCTACCTACACAATCTAATAATGGATTAAGTCACAGAAAGGACAAGGCTAGTGGCAAATTTTCAGAGTTTTTAAGTCAGAGGATTTGAGAGGAGATCTTATTGTAGTCTGGATAAGTGCTGTAATGATGTCCTTTTATATGTACCTATGTCATATATACCTTTTTATTTTCTGCAGTTATCTGTGGTTTGTATATTCTTTGATATATATATATATATATATATATATATATATATACACACACACACACACACACACACACACACACACACACACACAGTGGGGCAAAAAAGTATTTAGTCAGCCACCGATTGTGCAAGTTCCCCCACTTAAAATGATGACAGAGGTCAGTAATTTGCACCAGAGGTACACTTCAACTGTGAGAGACAGAATGTGAAAAAAAAATCCATGAATCCACATGGTAGGATTTGTAAAGAATTTATTCGTAAATTAGGGTGGAAAATAAGTATTTGGTCACCTCAAACAAGGAAAATCTCTGGCTCTCACAGACCTGTAACGTCTTCTGTAAGAAGCTTTTCTGTCCCCCACTCGTTACCTGTATGAATGGCACCTGTTTGAACTCATCATCTGTATAAAGGACACCTGTCCACAGCCTCAAACAGTCAGACTCCAAACTCCGCCATGGCCAAGACCAAAGAGCTTTCGAAGGACACCAGGAAAAGTATTGTAGACCTGCACCAGACTGGGAAGAGTGAATCTACAATAGGCAAGCAGCTTGGTGTGAAAAAATCAACTGTGGGAGCTCTATATATATATATATATATATATATATATATATATATATATATATATATATATATATATATATATATATATATATATATATATATATATCTCACTTATATCCTATGACCTAATATGAAATGGAAAAGCCTATCTAACAACAGAAGAACATTAACGGCACTCACAATCCTCCATTTCTCAAAATGCGCCTGACAAGTGAATCCAAGTCATAATTAAAACAGAACTGCCAGCGCCTTTTCACATGAAATCACTCAAGCAGTTACCATGTTCCCTGAAAAATGAACAAGTCTGAAAATAGATGTGTTGAACGTGCTGATGAGCAGATGAGAAAAACATCTATTCATCACTGAAGAATTTGCTGCTGTACGAGCTTCTCCAGCCCTGTCAGCTAGCAAGTGCAAGAACAATGACCCTCATTCTTCCATCTATTTGCACTGTTTTAAGATTTCAATTTTACAGTAAATGTTACAATGTGTTATCTGTTATATCACAAATACGCGAAATATGTCACTTATATATTACAGTAGTTGTAGAGTAAATGAACATGTGGAAAATCAATAGTGTTTATTTACTGCTAAGTAAAATAGGAAAATCATTCAGAGATTTTCATTGCTAAATCTGTGTAATATGGCTTAAGTACAGTCATTACACAAGTATATACTCAGCTAAGAATGTCTGTACAGCTATAGAAAAAAAAGCCATACGAGTCTGATTTTGAATCACTTGCTTTCCAACAGAAATGATGAAAGCTTGTCGCTAGTCTCTTAAAGTCGTTTTAAGACGACTAAATGTATGAAAAGAAATGTGAAATAGTTCATTTCTCATGAAAGAGGATAATGTTTAACGTTTCCTGTTGTATAAAAGTGACATTGAAATAAGAGAAGTTTCATAGCTCAGGTATCGTACACAATAATTCAATTCAGTTCCACATTTTAACCTGCGTGCATGTGCCGATACCAACACGCATGTATTCTTTCTTTCACACTTGTGACTTACTTGTGATTTAAGAGTAAACAATCAGTAACCTAATGCATTTTAAGACCATGAAAAAAGTCAATCAAAATTTGTAATAATCTTCATTCTCATGATTATTAATTCTCCTATTTTTCTCACATTGTTATCACTAATTTGGCACTTTGACTTTACATAGCAACCCACTTTTGATTCATTTTTGAGACTGAACTCAAATAATGTAACTATACAGTTTGTATGTAACGTCACATGTGATGTCAGGCACGTGTGCACATTCTCGTTCTTCACCAAACCCATGGAGACATCTGCCATGTTTGTTCTGCTCGCTTTGGATCAGATATGTAGAGAACAGTTTGCTGCTTTGCTCGGCATTTTGAAGTTATAGAAAAACTGAGAAATTTATTTTCAAGTAAATTCCCTATGGTATTGCCTCAACTTTACATCAGCATTCGTGTTTATGGCTTACTGAGGTTTGACAATAATTTGATGCAATGACACCATCTCATGTCTTAGAACTGATTTGCTGTGTACAAAATAAAGGCTCGCAATCTCTGTGAAAAAGTGCAATGTCACAGTTAGGGAGAATTTTGCCAGAAAGTGTAGCTCCCACAGCCTATAGCAAGGGAAGGGGGTAAGTAAGGCTATCCAGCAACATTACTGCAAACAATGCAGTATATGTCTCAGAAAGCAGCAGGCAACAACAGCAGGACACGTCCTTCATTTACAAAATAAATGAAACTGTATTTGCCCCCTTCCTGATTTTTTATTTGCATATTTGTTACACTGAAATGCTTCAAAGCATCAAATGCGGCAAATACAGCAATGAATTACAGCCCAATATAGTACCTGAAAATAAGCAGATGGATATCAGATTCACAGGTAAAACAGTATTAAGCCATAAAAACTGCTTGTTTTTTTAAACATATTTATGCTTTTATTGATGTGTGCTAAAGAAGAAAAAAAGAAGAAGAAGACAGTAGGTGAATAAGACATATTAGCTAAGGTGACTGATTACAGCTTAGTGTTTCTTACCTTTAAGTGGTAACCTTTCAAAGTTTGAGTGTTAATAAGCTACAGAGTCAAAACACCAACAAGCAGTAATTATCTGTTTTAGTTTGCTCAAGTCCATTAGGAAAAGCTTGTGGTAATACTGTGTTACTTATAACCTTTTATTTTTCAAAAAGTAAACTGTACTTTACAAAGAACTAAAATTATACATTTTTCAAACCATCTGCATGTCAAAAGCATTTGGTGGCAGTACAGAGACCTTCTTTTTTTTAACGTGATGCTTTATGCTTTAATTGAATAGAGTCAAATCCTTGTTTTTTGCTCATAAACTGTAAAAGAAAGTTAACTTAGGAAATGTGGAGTAACAAGATGTTACAGTCTTGTTTTTTTAATGGTACCAATTATCAGCCAATACCCAGAGCCTTGCTTATTGGTACTGAAAATACAGTACCAATAAAATACATGCTGAATACAGCAAACAAAATTACAGTAATGCTTAACAAAGGGCAAATAAACATATACAAAGCAAGTGAGCAGTGCTCCGGAGAAGCATCTCCAGAATAAAGGACATATCATCAGGGTTGGAATTCCACCCCCATCTAGTCAGACAACAGACGGCACCTGCAGAGAGGCAAGTCCATTTTCCTGAACTTGAAACAGACTGCTCAGTAGAGCTTTTATTTCAGAGCAGATGAAACCTAAAACATTTGTTCTCAACACCACAACTATTTTACAGTGTGATGTACTTGTCTACTAAATGGAGGCCAGAAGTAAGGGCAGTGAGAGGCAAAACAAATGCTTACTCACGAGCCCTTTATAATGTGTCTCTTGCTGCAATCTTATATTTGTCTTTAGATCAAAAGCCATCAGGGCATTATCTTTTGTACGTACCACGAAAGTTGTTCCTATAGTTATATTATCTACGACTGCCATAACAAGCATTTACTTTAAGGCAAATCTTGGTTAATGGGTCCATCATTGGCTTACTACACTTGTTATGACAGTAATAGACCCAATATGTCAGGGCAGTCTGGTTTAGGGCTCAAATACAACCTTGAAAACAAAAAATCAGGACAGTTTATATCAAAGCATCAGCTAGGGACAGCATTTGTAATTGCAAAGGGGCTAGCTTTGTTAGCCTCACTACCAACAATACATTCCTGAGTGATACTGAGCTCCTACTACCATACCCGACATATTCTCCATCCTTTTCATGTCCACCCCGACTCCACACTCCCACAGTATACTTCCCATTCCCGTATTTCTCAGTTAAGAAACACCAAATGAAACTCTCATCTCCCGTTACAACTCCTGACATTTATGTAAATGGAGCAGGCATTTTTCAATATCAGCTCTGTGTGCTTTTGGAGGTAAACACATTTTTAAGGCCGCTGACAAGGTACAAGGGTAATTTTGGCTGTTCTTCTTGAAAGAAGCTTCTGCATTTCCTTCGAGTCCTATTTCAATTAGTGAGCAAGAAGACACAGAAGTTGTAGACTGAAACATAAACATTTTTAAACATCTGCAATCGTGAAAAAGTAGCAGTTAGCACAACTCAGCTCTAAAATCTGTTTTCAGAAAGATAGACTTTGTTGGTTTGCGGTCGCCAGCAATTCCAGTCTGTCAATTCAGTCTTTGAAAGTGGTGGGCACATCTGGTTTCTTCTGTTTCTTCTTGCAGACTGGGGGCTTTTCTTTTAATGAGTTTTTAATAGAAAAGAGGTGCAACTGTTATCCCTTTTAGGTTCATTGGACTGTGTCACAAGCTCAGGCAGTATATTCCTATGGTCTGCTTGTGAACAAAAAAGAAAGCCGAAAGAGCAATCCCCGTGAGCGCGCATGAGGTGCTGTCTGAGGGATTGAAATAGTTAACATCACACAGGAAGAAGGAAACACGGACGTTTCAGTGGGTTTGTTCAACCCAGTGGAAAAGTAAATAAGTGCTACTGTGCACTGTTAATCCGAGGGCCATAAGAGGTTAAATGATGCATTCTTTTTAACCGTAGAGAACTACTGCACAAGCACATCTGCCAGGGGACTCCAAAAACCCAGCACGCCACAGACATCTGGTCATAAAAAAAAAAAAGAGATAGAAATAGTCACAGGGATACAGAGGTACCAAGAGACGCAAAGCAATGCGACTCCAGTGGAGCAAAAGTACCAATTTCACTGTCAGAGCTGCAAGCAACATGAGAGTTGTAATATGCAGAGAGGAGGTGAGAGGAACTTTTTCACTGTGTGGTTGTATAAATCTGAGTGTATATATCCAAAAACAGCAATACCTTATCTAATCCTGTAAAACCCTCCTGTAAACCCTCAGGTGGTATAACATTAAGGTCAAATTGATCTTTTCCTCCTACAACTGTAAATGTATTTCTCTCCTTCTCTTCTTTATGTAGTTCATCTCTAAAGAAACACAAACAGTACAACAAAGGTCATATTTGGTTGCCTTTTGCAGGTAAGTAAGAGGTTAAATATGAACTTGTGATTTAAAAATACAGATATATATATATATTAGGGGTGCAACGATACTCGTATCGATATTGAACCGTTCGATACAGTGCTTTCGGTTCGGTACGCATATGTATCGAACAATACAAAATTTGTAATTTATTTTATCAACTTTCCTTCTGACGATGCTGTCTGTGTTGAGCGCTCAGTGAATCTGCGTTCGACTACTCCACCTAGGCTGCACTGTCGAGCGCAGATCCACTGAGCGTTCAACACAGACAGCATTGTCAGAAGGAAGAGCGCAGGGCAAGCTAGCAAGACAGAAGTTAAGCTCTCCTTGCAACATGGCAAATTGAACCTCCCCCACCCTCATTCAGATCTGCCGTTTGGAATTATTTTGGTTTTCATGTGACGTATGACCCTGAAGGTAAGCGCGTCATGGACTAAAGTAAAACAGTGTGTTGGATGTGCCACGCAATGCTCAATGACATGAGTGGGAACTAGTGTGTTAGCGCAGTTAGCTCGTTAACGTGTTGGCCGTCTAGCCCCACGCACGGGGCGATCAGGGGTAGCTCGTTAACGGAGATTTGACGTGTTGTGGCGTTAACGTCATTTCAACGAGATTAACGCTGACAGCACTAGTGGGAACACAACGAATATGACTGCACATTTACGCCGACATCATCCTAGTGCAAAGACAAGTGGAAGCAGACAAAAACAACAAGCATGCATGCTACAAACTTTACCCGAGTCATTTAGACAGCCGTTAGCACATGATTCTCCTTATGGGGACCTGATATGTTTAATATTGTGGCGAGCTCAGACAAGGAGGAGACGGAGGTGTCGTTTGGTCTTGCTTCCCGTGAGCTAGCCAGGGAGCACAGCCGTTTATTGACATCTGCAGAAGAACACTGCCGCTAGCTAGCTGCTCAGCACGGCAACCGCACAGCAACAACAACAACAACACACAGGGCGCCCTCTGACCCCGGAAGGACACACCGTCGCAGCGAGAGGGCGTCACCCGTCACTATGGCAACATAAACAAAACATAACTGTACAAACAGAACCCCGAACAGCCCTGACCCGCTACATAGCCCCCACCTAAAGGGTCAGTCGTCCCCGACGACCCCATTACCCCACACAAAGTCCTGCAAATGTCCAGGTGCCTTCTTTTGGCGCACTGGCCGGTCACGACCGGCGGGGGAAAAGTCACTCGGGTCAGAACATGGGGTGCCACCATCATCCCACTTCTGACACAAATGTGGCGAGCTCAGACAAGGAGGAGACGGGGGTGTCGTTTGGTCTTGCTTCCCGTGAGCTAGCCAGGGAGCACAGCCGTTTATTGACATCTGCAGAAGAACACTGGGCACCCTCTGACCCCGGAAGGACACACCGTCGCAGCGAGAGGGCGTCACCTGTCACTATGGCAACATAAACAAAACATAACTGTACAAACAGAACCCCGAACAGCCCTGACCCGCTACAATATGCTGCTGAGAATATAGCCCAGAAGAAGCGTATAGTATTGCTTTTATTTTGGAAAGAGACATTTCTCTGTAATAAACTCTCTTTTCCAAAGATGAGTGATTCCTCAATCAGATACAGGGCTTGCAAAATCGCTAGCACGACGTCCCGGGGCTAGCAATTTTTCCAGTCGGGCTACCAAAATCTATCTCTGCCCTGCCCGTCGGGCTATTGTAGGAAGGAAAAATATATGTCAATGCTTTTGCATTCTTTCGGAAATGTAGCTGGGTAATTATGTCATTGGCATCGGTGAGCCACTGTCAATATGTGACATATTGAAATCGCGTTTGAATTTGCGCTTGTTTTTTGCTTTCACTTTGCAATCGTGCGAACTGTGTATAGAGAGCGACAGCACTGATTGGTGAGTGATGATAATTTGCGCACCAATTCCTCTGACATCGTCTTGTCAATCGTTAGCTTACTATGCAAACATGACAAGTGAACTCTCCAGCAGGAAGCTTAAACATGTGAGAGGTTGATCGCGCAGAGAATCACTGACCGTTATGTGTGGGTGTGTGTGTGTAAAAGCAGCAGGATATATATTTTAGTTCTGCTGAGCCAAATAAGACAGGTCAGGGTGAAGAAGTGACAGCCAAAGAAAAGCTTACCACAAAACGGAAAATTTATGACAAATCAGACTATAAGGCAAAAAGAAAGTGCAGCTTTATGGTTTCATGGACAAAAGAATTTCTGTGGCTGCAATATGACGAGCTATATAACTGGGGCTGCACATAAGTGGTCCGCAGGTGCGCATTCGCTGTCAAAATAAAAAAAAACGCGCACAAGATATGAAGTTGCAACGCGTGTTTGCATACATAAGATTTTCTGGAGGAGGACAGACATTTGTTTAGAACTCTTAAAGATGTCGAAGAAGCAAGCTCCTTTAAGCAATTACTTTGGTGTTCCTCCACCTCCAAACAAATGTCAGAAAGAGTCCGAACCACAAAAGAAGCACGTATTCTCGGAAAAGTGGTTGCAGGAGGTGAGCTGGCTTCAAACAAATGATGAACGCACAGAGATGTGGTGCAGAATGTGCCGTGAAAATCCCACTCTAGCGGACAAAAACAGTGCTTTTTATATGGACGCAAACGCGCGTTGCAACTTCTTATCTGGTGCGCGTCTTTTATTTTGACAGCGAATGCGCACATGCGGACCACTTATGTGCACCCGTGTAAATAACATAATGTTCTGCCGGGTGTGTTGTTGGTTTTCTCTCGATTTCTGAGTCGACAAGCGCCTTTCTAACTGGGACCAGTCATTTTAAGAAAGGCCCCCATTAGAACCCATGAGAAATGCAAGAAATGCATTATTGCTCAGTCTGCAATATCTTTCCCAGAACAAACACCAATTGCAAATAACATACTAAAATAAACCTGAAAAATCTGTTTAGAACAGCGTACTATGTTGCAAAGAGTGAACTACCACTGGCAAAATTTAGCAGTCTTTGCAAACTTCAAAAAGCAAATGGCCTAGATCTTGGTTCCACTTGTCTCTTACCCGTGACTTCAGTGGAAATTTCAAATTCAGGATCTGACACAGACTGATTCATGTCCTACACAGTTCTTACAATTTCATAGAAATTTCTGTTCAATTAGAACCAAGTATTTGAGTTGATGATTGTAATTTTTATACAATGTTGTAATTTGTGTTTCAACAATTTTTTGATTAATGTTTTGTTTCCTTTACAATATTATACTTTAATGTATAATATTGTAAAGGAAACAAAACAGGAAACAAAACATCAATCAAAAAATTGCTCTCTTTTTTATTCGGGCTACTTACATTTATTTTGGGCTACCAAAAACTGAAGAGTCCCTGCCCGAAGGGCTACCAGGGATTTTGAAATTTTGAGAGCCCTGAGATATATTTATTTTTTTAATTACTTTTGTTTCAGCAACATTAAATTTAAAAACTGTACTTTTGAGTTAAAATATATATTTATAATTTTAATAAATGACAAATTAAAAAGGCATGAACATTTTTTTTTGTATCGAAAAAATATCGGACCGTGACACCAAAGTATCGAACCGAACCGAACCGTGAATTTTGTGTATCGTTGCACCCCTAATATATATATATATATATATATATATATATATATATATATATATATATATATATATATATATATATATATATATATATATATATATATATATATATCTGAGTTAGAATTGGCCTCCTCTTTTCAATAGGATCTTTTTTGTTTGTTTCACGAAATGTAATGACATATTTACCTCACACACCAGTGTGAATTGTGAAGTACAAATAAAAAATATCAAATCTTTTTTGAAATAGTAAAATTAAGCGTGGGCAGTATAACCTTAAAATTGTAAGAAAATTTTCAATAAAAAAGAGAAACAATATGGATTTTTTTATGATTGTGGCAGTCTAAATAAATGAAGCTGTATCCTTCTTTCCCAATGAGCTACTGTCATTAATGACACACTAACTTTAAAGTGTGAATCTAATCTATTGAAACAAGGCTCCAGTAGCACCACTACAGTACAATAGTAGTGACAAAGCATTTTATCCATTGACACAGCATAAATTAAATGCACGCACAACAGAAGTCCATCTATTGATTTCTCTGGAAATATGAAGTAAAACTATAAAATAACTGCCTGACAACGTAACAGTAATAAAGAAAGTATAAATATTTTGTTTTCCATTGGTGAAGCTTTTTAGCCAGGTGCTTACGGCCCTGCTCTTTTCACATTGTCACCATATCAGCAATTCCCATTAACTGCTTGCTCTTCCTGTCACATGAAGTGCAACTACAAAGTGCAATTTGCTTGATGTGAAACATTTGGGTTGCACATCACCAGCTGTTAGTGTCTCTTCCTTTGTCCTCTGGTTGTACTCGATGGTGTGTATTTGCCTCAAAAGGTGAGAAAAAGTGTGTTGTGCTTGTAGGAAGTTGTTAAAGTCCCATCCATTGTGTCAGCCTGTGTGTCATCAGAAGCTGACATATGGCCCTTGCTTTCAGACATGCCTGGGTTTGTCCCTCTGTTGTGCACACTTAGGGAATGTAAACACATGGCTTTGCTATGGAAATGACATTGCCATGTCACTGTGGCATATTTATATCATCTAACATTTTATACTGGTATTATCATTACAGTATGATAAGGCACAACTCTAAACAAAAGGTAATCGTGTTTTATTTAATGTCTCAGTCCTCTAAGTTAAAATTAGCAATGCTAACATCATTCTAAATGACTTAATTTCTCCTGAAATGGGAAAAAAACTCCTCAATGTCAGAAGTGGCTGACTGATATCTGACAGAGATGGATGCCTCATCACTTCATTGGGCACACAGCTACATTTTCACCCATTGTTCTACCTTTGCAACCAATACTCTTAACCTCACAGTGGCAACAGTCCACAGTGTGAAGGTGAATTGTGAGAATTTTTCCAAACTGTCTAGACTTTCCATCCTTCCAGACCAGCATGGGATCCCTGATAGTGGAAATCTATTTTGCGAAATGCTCAGAACCTCTAATGAAGAAATGAAGCGTGGCAGAACCATGACAGACCACGGCCAGAGGGTACCATACAGAGGGGAAAAAGAGCTACTGACAGAGAGCTGGTTAGAAAAGACGGTTGGATATGACAGGAAAGAAGCAAAAACATTAGCGGACACAAATAAAGTAGAAAAAGTATGCAAATATAGAAAAAGAGACTTTAAATTAATAACATATCAGACTGTAAAAAGCCTGCATTATGTATTACATTAGATCCATGTTAGACTATTGTGAGTTTACACAATGCTGCTGATGAGAGAAAGAGAAGCGCCCAAAGAGTAGCTGTGTGTCTTTCACTTTTCTTCTTCGTGTGTCTACTAATTCTTTCAATTGGCTTTTGTATATGTGGAAAAAAAACGTCAACACTGGCCGTCGGCTAATATGTTTACATCAGCAATTTTGTGGTTAATTCTGATATTTTAGTCAACTTATAGATCCCATATATATAAACACTGAGATAAAGAGAGTACTATGTAATATGGGGAATGTAGGCATTGTGGGCTTTGGTGTGCGCTATTTTGTTGGCAGTGTTTTCAGTCCCCACAGGTCGCTGTCACTCTTATTCACCTTCGGCACAAATCTAGCAGGCTGACGTATTGTTTCAGGTGAAGTCAAGCGGAAAACATGGCTGCCCCAAAACCCCTCAGAACCACGCCTTCCAACACACACACACACACACACACACACACACACAAACAGCACCCCTCCTCCTCACCACTGCTACCTCCAGAGCCCCACTCCAGGGATTCCCGTTATTTTTTTATGTCTGCCAGGGGACCTCTGGGATCACATCTCATATTGGCTTGGCGCCTTGCCTACTGCTACCAGCAGTCATAAGGGGGCCACACCCATGCTCAGCTTGGCTCCACTTTCAACATAAAAACGTCTTTGGTACTCATTATTTATGACATTTTCAACATGATTATTAATTCATTGCAATTATATTATATTTCAGGCACAGTCCAGACACTGCCACATCTGTGATGTCTCAGGAGCCTCGCAGGTCCAATAGGAGTCACCTCCGCCCTCTCCATTACTGTTTTTCCATTTCACTAATTGGGTTTTTGTTTATGGGTACTGTGATCACCGGTGATAGTATGATCAGTACTGTTAACTCCCTGAAGTCTAATCGGGGAAAACTTGTCTATTTATCTGCTGTGTGTTTCACTCACAGTAATCAAATTAACTCTCAAACTTTTTTTTTATCTTAAACATGCTATCATCTGCTAATTTTACAACAGCGTATACATGTTTATTATACTGATGCAATATTCAAGTCACTTGATACATTTCACTGTTCAAGAAATGCATCCTTCCTGGGTCAATGGGGGGTTCGGAGGGTCAACAAGTCATGGGTTAGGGTTACACTCTTTAGTATGGCCTTTTTAACTCTTCACTAATCAATATTTACTATGGATCAAATGACTAAAGAGGTTGGCTGCTAATGGTGATAAACCCAGTCCCCTTTTCAGGCAGCGACAGAAAAAAACACAGAAAACCTTGCCCAAACAAGAGTATAGAAAGATAAAAAGAACAACCGCCTGGTGAAATATCTTGATGCTAAGGAATTAGCAATTCGTCCAAATGAAAAATCCTGTAGACTATATGGTCAAATGTACTGGGCTACAATTATTATTGTTTGAATTCCGGTGTTTACAGTCCCTTTGTCACAGATGCCTCAAATTCAGTACCTAACCATTCAGTCTTTAAACTGGATATTCTTTCACAAACAACTGTGAAAGAATGGGTCGTTCTAAAAAACTTCCTGAATTCAAACGTGGTACTGTAATAGGTTGTCACATTTTTGATAGCTCTTCCTTCTAGATATTCCAAGATCCACTATGCATGCCATTATTCCAAATGAACCACCGTTTAGGGACCACACAAACTTAGCCAAATAGTGGCAAACTTCCTCTGGCATTAACGTCAAAACAAAAAGTGTTTGCCAGGAGCTTTTGGCATGGGTTTTCATGCCCATATGTGGCCTCTCTCCATCATTAAAATGCACACATCCTCTCCAGGGCCCTATTATAAGAAGCACGCTCGACAAACTCTGACTTTAAAAGAAAACTCAGAGTTGATTAATGCTGAGATTGGCAACTTTGAGTTTCCAGTTTCTGAAATGCTGCTCAGAGTAGGTTCGATCAACACGAGTTAAGCATATGAGTGAGTAAAGAAAGACAGCAATCGTCAACGGAGCTCCAATAACAAGATTCACTGTGGCAACAGGTAAATAATGAGCAGCCAATGTGGACTACGATGCTTAGGTAGAAAGGTATCGTTTTTATTGGCTTTGTCATCTCTGTTATCATCATAGACAGCATTTAAGTTTGACACAAAATATTTAATATATCATTTTTTTCCACTGTCCTAGTCTTCAATTACCCATCTTGAATTTCCATTAGATGAAGCTCAAAAGGTCATTTTAAATTAGATTTTTAAATCTACTTATTCAGTTGTAACCTGACAGGAACAAACTGAAAACCTGAAGATAAAAATATCAAAATAGAGAAAACCATATCTGACACAGCTTCTCTGTGGGCTTGTGATGATAGTTACACAGATAGCGACAGACTTCAGGGTGGGTCAGCCCCTTAATACAGTCTATGACAATTTTATTTATTTAACAATTCTTCAGTAAACATTTAATATACTGATGGGATGTAACAATCTCAGTTTTACAAAAGAATTCATTCTTTTTTCCATTACTCTGTGAGAAATGCTTCACGAGATTTACAGAAAACCTATCCTTTAATGTTCCCCACTCTACCCAATTATGAGCTTATCTAATATCAGCCTTCACTGAGAGATGATGGCTCTCTTACCATCATAGCACAGGCGTTTTATCAAGTAGCTCTTATTAAGAGAAAGAGTTCAGTAATAGTAACTGTTACACTTTAAACTCTCCAAGACTTTAAAGAGTATAAAATTCTATCAGTAAAATATCAGTAGCTTTTATCTAGCTGTCTACCTGTTTCTCTGTAAGATTTTAGATATTTCGGCATAAAGTTGGAAGCATCAACCAGTTTGAATAAGGAATGCAGATCATGTTGGGACAAAATAAGCCCTATTAGTGGTTCCCAAATGGATCTGGGATGATCTGGGAAACTCCCAGATCCAAACTGGATGCGGGTCTGAATCAGTCTGAATCCAGTGGAAGTGGACTCTAAAAACTACATTGAAATACAGACTTTGAATTTCAGATAGGTGTTACTTTCAGAAAGTAATTAGATTACAATCAGACTGTCTGAAGTCTGCATTTAAAACGAAACTTCGTTCAGTTTTAGAATTGTAAAGCAATTTCAGCCTGATCTTCACTCATATATTCATATCATCTCTAAGATCTCAACAGTGACAGACATTTTTCTATCAGTGTGACTGATTACAACACGACAAATGATACAATAAATGTTCCCAGTGCAAAGAGACTGGCTGACAGTCTGACAGCTGCCTGAATGTCTGCAGTGTCACACAGTTAGAAAGATATTCTGATAATGAATCTGTGATGTAATTGCTTTCTCCGTGTTCATGTTAAGTGGTCAAGTACAAAAAATAACAAATCTGTTCATAAAAATGCGAACTTTTTCAAATTAACGCACTCCACCACGAGCTTTGATAGCAACTTTATGAATGTTGAAATGAAATGGAGTTTATTACGTTGCAGCAGGAGAGGTGGAGTCAGCGAGAAACTCGGAGTTTGATAAAGAAAACCTGCCAGTGAGCAGGTTCACAGAGTCTGACACAATTTTTATGGTAACTCTCTTTTGGGAACAAAAACCTGCAAAACTCTACATTTTAGCTTTTCCATTGCTCTTGACTTGGTTGCAACGGAAGTGAGAACAGCTTTACTAATGCTCTTTGCCTATCAGGAGTTTCCAGTCTTAGATTCAAACCTCTAAGCAATCGCTCTGACACAAAAAAGCGGCAGTGCTCTAAGCAAACACAAGACCAGTGTCAAAAATAGCACAAGTGCTGGATCCTTTTTTGTAGTTAATGCGATGTATATCTCTGTGGACAGGACTGCCAACAAACTGCTGGCTTGTCTCAACACTGCAGTGAAATCCAGGACACGGTCTCAAATCAAAAGAACAGTGGTCCAGTAGCAACTTGCTCCTTATAGACAGCTGCACTTTTGAAAATGCAACTGAAAATTGAAAAGAAAAGGACAGTCTGTGTGTAGCAGAATAATTTATAGTCAAAATTTCATGAGTGCTATTGCAGTGCAAGCAATAATGTGGTCGAAGCTTTTCTCTAATCCCGGCCATAAATTGATCAGCACATACCTGCCAGGGTGTAAAAGGATTGTCGATCAATACTATATTTTACCTTTAAGCGCAAACACAATGTACATTACAAATGCATGGGCTGAAAATTCAGCATGAATAATAATATTTAAGAAGTTATTGTTCTTATAATAACACAGCAGTATGTTAATTACAATGTTTCCAACATATTTAAGGATACAGCTTTGTCAACTTGCTTGACAGACTTTACTTTCCATAATGCAGGCTCATCATGACCGACCGCTTTGATAAGCAGGTTAAGCTGCCTATAAATCAGCAGTGACATGTGCCCTTTAAGACACCAAAGCCTTGCCACGACTTCGTATCTATCCCAAATACCCTGTGAAAAAACAAAGAATCAAAGCTAAGACGCCAAGCTTTGAGAATTTCTCTATGAATTTTTTTTCTTTTATGAAGTCTGAACAGAACACGTTTCATTTGGTAATAAAAATGACACGCCGGCTTCAGTTTCTTTATCTCTTCTTAAATTATTCTCTCTCAAAAAAGACACTTTAGCCTCATCAAATGTTACGATGTTCTCATGGGAATCCGTTTTTCTTTTTACTCCCTCATTATGAAATTCTGTGCTTGGGGAAAAAAATGGCTGAGAAAGTTGTCAGAAATCCGGAAGACGGAACAACAGAAAACAAAGCTCTGATCAGACAATAGTGAAACGTTGAAAGACAGAAGCAGAGCGGTCCTCAGAAAATGGCCTTTAGGAAACTCATAGCTGATGCGGCATAAATTCCATGTAGGTTAATGAAGTCTTAATTTAGACTTTGATGAGACTTCATATGGTAAAAACAGAAAAAGCACAAATGTCAGCACACTGTCGTATTCAGCCCTCTTTCCTGGGCACCAACGGGGACGCAGGCAACGGGATCCAAGCGCTGCATCAAATCCAACACACAATGTTCCAAACATAGACAAAGGACCTCCTCCACCCATAGTGAGCGACAGGACAGTGATTAATGAGGCCACACTAGTGGAGAGTGGCTCTGTTATACTGCACCTCCACTCCTGTCTCTGCTTCAGCAATAAGCGTGTCAACAAGTAACTAATGACTGCCAAGATGTCCTCTGTTATACATTTCCTCATAACATCGCACTCCTTATCACCTCTAATGCTGCATTCACATTGTAGGCAAACATGGCTGGGAGCAAGCTAGGTGGTAATTATTTTCAAGAACAGATTAGCATTAAAGTCAGCCATTGCTGCCACAAAGTGTCAGCAAGTCTTTTACTGTGAAAACAATTTTGTGACCAAGTATACATGAAATGAAGTATTGATTGCTCAAATTTACTTTTATTTAATTGATTCATTGATTTAGCCATCCATCGGCCTACCCCTAACATTAACACCGACGCGTGACAATCATGGTGACAACGTAGGATTGAGTGAATTAGGTACGAGTCATAAAGGTCTAGAGACTGGTCTGCAATCATCTGGCAACCAGTAGTTGTAAGTATTGTTAAGTGGTTGCTGGAGGTTGATGATTGCTCCAAAGACACACTTTTTTGCAATGATTGTTTAAAGCCCCAATCACCTGGGCCTACAAACCAATCAGTGACCCCCTCTTGCTAGAAAAAATTGTATATTTGATTTGGTGATATATAAATAAAATGGAATTGAATTGAATATGAAAAACTACATGTACAATAGGTGTTTCGTGCCGCACCTTCTTCGCAGCCGAGTTCACCTGGCAACAGCCAGCAGACTCCAGGAACCACTGCCAGCAGCGACCGGAGTTTGTATTGCCTCCAACATGGCAGACAACTCAAGCAACGTGTGCACGATAAACCTCATCACGCTATTCTCCATTGCTTTCTTTTATAATACCCCAGCCTGAACTCAACATAATACTGACACTCATTCAGACTTCATGGTCTGCTCATGCTGATGATAATTTAACCTGCATCACATCATTCAAAAAGAAAACAAAAAACAAAAACTGCACTCTGCAGGAATCTTATAAAATCCATTCCCTCAATTCTGCTGGTCAGAGAGTCCCTCCAGCCACTGATCAAACTGCAATGTCCCTGTTCAAACACAGCTGCATCAATGGGCTTTTATCACACCACATCCCCCCACCCCTCCCATCACCCCGGGTACAAAGATATGCACAGCTGCTGCCCTGTTGCCCAGAAACTGAATGTCACTTAAGGAATACCCCCATTCCACAAACAAGATAGTGTTACAGGAAGCACTGCAAACAGCCTAAGCCTCCAAACTTGATTTTCTTTTCCGACCGAGCACCCTATACTGCTCACATGCATCAATTTTCTGGGGCCCCTCCATCTAATGCGAGTTCAGATGTCATTGAAACTGTGAAGATAGGATGAAAAGTATTACATAATTGCACCTTTTCTAAAGCAGGCCTTCTCTGTTATTGAGTTTTCAGTATCATTTTCCCATCACCGGGGACTGACCTAAACCTCTGTTCAATCAATGCATACTGAGTTATGAGTTCTGTAATTTAAAAATCACATTATTGGATGTAGCTCATTTAGTTGGAGCGTCTTACCAAGAAACCTTTTATGTCAGTCTGTTATGTCCAAAAGCACAAAGGAAGTGCATTAGCAGGTTATTTGTTTAGCAAATTAGTTTCAGCCCTCAATTTAGGCGAAAAGTCCTTTTGAAGGCTCTTAGATGACTGTTAACATCAATTTTACACTTTTTTATGTATGTATTTATTCAGTATCAGGAAAAAATATGAACATTTTATATTATAAAACAATGTGAACTATATAAGATTTTTATTATGTTAAAAAGTTAGGAAATGGGGAACTGCGTCAGAAAAAAAAGATTTAGTACTTCAGTGATTTATTTAAAAGACATTCATTAGACCAAACAACCTTCCTAAGCACTGAATCCCCTTTTTCACCAATCTATGCTCCGTTAGTTCTGCCTTTATGCAATTTGGCCTTGTTTTGAACAGAGCAAGCCAAGACTGGAAGACAGCAGCGATTTAAAAAAAAAAATGCATGCCCTTTCTTCATTCGGCTACGGCAGTGCTAAGAGACTGCCACTCCGGATCCTCCAAAGAAGCCACAAACACACATATGAATAAACTGAGGAGTTTTGCTGGGGTACCTCCTTATTAACCTGACAGGTATTTTATATTCTGTACAGTTCGAGGCTGTTCTGTAAGGGAGAGATGGCATTTAAGGCCCTCCAGAGGCATTAAAGCCACTAGGCTAGTAAGAAGAGCCATATCCCTGAATGAACTAATTAAGCTCCACAATGTCCTCTGCAAAATGGTGCCCTGAGATTGGTCTCTGCAATAGCAGTAATGAGAAAGACAGAGACGGGAGGGTAAAAACATGGGAGGGGAAAAATTCAGAGGGGGAGGGGGGGCGCAAACCTCAACCTCAAATGCATAAGGAGTGTGCACTATTCAGATAAGACAGATTAGCGAGGAGGCGGGTTGTCAGGTTCTTTCTGCCCCTCTCGTGGACGCGTTACATTTTTGAATCCAAGGTCTGGATGTTCTTGTCTTTGTTTTTCTACCCTTGGTTGCAGCAAGGCTCATTAAAGTCCATAAACAATGAGAGATGTGCTCTCTAATGAGCAAATGTTTCTGTAAAAGGGATCTGTCCTTGGGAAGCTGGCCATGTCATCTAACACTGTATCCAAACCCAGTCTCATGCATCTCAGGACAAACAACCAGGCCATTCTCACTAGGCTTGATTGTCTCTTCAATCTCATTTTCGTTGTCCCCTGGTTTTTTTGTAGTCTACTTCACATGAAAATTATCGGCCGCTATGCCTCCTGACATGGAGGGCAGTGTCGCAAAATCTGGCAAAGTGACTCATAATGAAGAGCTGAGACTTCTATGCTCCCTTCCTTAATGGCTGCATAGAGTGAATGGAGAGTCCCAGGAGGTTTCTATGACACAGGGTGGCTAACTAAGCCATCTCCTCTGCTGGCTATGGTGTGCAGTGAAGCTGAATAGAGCAGAAGTCAAAAACAGTGAGCTTTCACTGCATTAGCAGTCCATAACAGATGCTGCTCTGGAGATCGAGAGAAAGAAAAAAAGCATTTAGTGAAACAAACAGTGGAAAACAGATGTATGACGTCACATTCTGATTTGATCTTTTACACCGACAGCGGGTCAGACGCTGATAAGTGATCTATCTATGGCTCACTAATCGCAGCAATACTGTATAATGATAGCAGGGATTGAGAGAAATCACTGCAAGTCCTCAAACACAAAATCAGTTAGTAAAATATTCCACAAATGAGAGAAAATACAGAGGCAAGACACATGCTACAATTGTGTTTTATTGGAGAAAAGATACAGTCCTGGAGGCCTAAAGCGCTTCATTATAACCACAGTGGGCCGAGTTGTATTAATCTTCAGGTTATCAACAGAGGAAAAGTTTGTAGGATGATTGAAGTCAAGAGTTTTCTCTTTGTGAAATACTGGATGTAGAGCAGGGCGATATGACCAAAAATATTTATCGCGATATACATTTGAAAATTTGCGATAACGATATAACTGACGATATAATTGACACTAGACAAAATACTTTACAACTCCACAACTTTATTAGTGCAAAAAACCCCATCAATGTATTTTCACTTAAACAAGCAGCTGTTTTTTATGTGCATTAAATTATATAAAAACGTAACAGCGCAAATTCTTTGCTGACAGTTTAACCAAAAGGCATTTCCAGTGGAAATTGGCCGACATAACCATGTAAAATATCCACAAAGCTTAAAAAGAGGTTATACACACACAATACGGTAATATTATGTTGAAGCACAGTACGTATCACTCCGCGAGGCTCCTCTCTACGGTAGCCGTAATGCTCCAACAATCTATCAAGCGGTGCGGCTTCGTAGCTTAGCAAAGTCGTACTAAAGCATTTGACAGATTTTCGAGCGCCGTGTACCACATAAAATCGTTTTGAGGTCAGGAAACACAACCAGAATTCATACATAAGGCACACGGGATTATAAGAGGCACTGTCGATTTTCAGAAAAATCAAAGGATTGATTTTAAGTGTGCTGTATTTTCCAAACAACACAGTAATAACGACGGCCCGCTAGCACGCTCTACCAAAAATAGTGCTTTGTTGTGTATCTGACGGACGAAAGCTAAACCAGTTCCACACCACTGAAGTTGCAGCATTTTTACAAACCAATTCTGGTTCATCCGTTTCATTCAACGATCCGCTTTCGCCCTTCTCATTCTCCGCCATGCTTTTTCCGCCATGTGCGTATGAAAACAAAGGCACTGCGCATGTGCGCTTTACCCATATTCTATCGCGATATTTCATTTTCTTATTGTTGCCCAACATTATACCGGTATTACCGTGAACGGTATGATATGTCCCAGCCCTAACTGGATGTTTGTCTGTTAGATCTTAAATTACCTTTAGTGCCAAGAAATGTAGTGTAAAAATCTTGAGACAACTCACAGTAAAAGAAAAAAAAGAAAACTACAGTTATAACGTCACCTTATGGAGAGGATTAATATGATATACACACACATATATATAGTTATTCCCATTTATAAAAGTGGGAATTTTGTTCCAAATGTAGGTGAAAATAGATCAGTCTAAATCTAAATGGCACAATGTCATCAAATGTCATGTCATCAAATGTTGAAAAGACATAATAAATTTACAATTCTAAAAAAAATGATGACATTAAAAATGCAGTGAGTATTGATTGATGTCTACCAGCTTGGCCAACCTGCATGTGCTCCAAATCTATTACAACTCCAGCAAGGCAACATCTGGTAACAGCTCCCCTTCATATCAGTATTATTGAAACAAGAACATAAGGCAAGAACATTTTCTCACAACTGCAGCTGACTCGAAAGTAGGAAAAACAGTGATTATTCAGATGTATCACAATGGAAACATTTGAAGTGTTGACTTCTTTTGCGTTGCTGTTTGTTGGAAAATTGAGGGAAATAATAAAGCATACTTAACATACATAAAGAATAAAGAATGTAAGTAAATACACCCAAAAATACTGAGATAAAACTGAGTTTTCTCCTGCAGAGGATATGACATTGTATTAAAAACACACATGGTAGCTACCTGACAAGACCCTAACTCTTACTTATGCAGTATTCATTTTGCTTTTGCTCTAAAAGTTTGATCATAATAATAATAAACATTCAATTTTGATACACCTGTATAATCAAACATCTGTTCACTGCTTGGTAATGCTTAATATCTTATCAGCCACTAACCTAGAAGCAAGTCAATGAAATTGGGCAAGACGACCTGCTAAAGCTCAAATCGAGCATCACAATGGGAAAGACGTGACTGAAGTGAGTTTGAGTGTGGCATGGTTGTTGGTGCCAGATGGGCTGGTCTGAGTATTTCAGAAACTGCTGACCTTTTATATCAGCAAAATACAAATTTCCCACAACCATCTCTGGGGTTCACAGAGAATAGTCCCAAAAAACAAAACACATTTTTGAATGATCAGCAGTTCTCTTAGCAAAAATTGCAGATTCCAGAAATGAGAAGGAACATTTCCAGACTGTTCTGAGCTGATAGGAAGGAAAGAAAAACTCAAATACCCACCTATTAAAATAAAGGGATGCAGAGGAGCATCTATGAATGCACTATACGTAAACTTTGACGCAGATGAGCTACGGTAGCAGAAGACCATACTGTGTGCCACTCCTGTTAGCTAAGAACAGGAAACAGAGACTACAGTTTATATTTTGGCATAAACAACATGGAAGCATGGGTCCATCCTGCCTTGTATCAATGGTTCAGGCTGGTGTAATGGTTGTAATGGTGTGGAAGATGTTTTGTTGGCCTACCTTGTGGCCATTACTACCAACCAACTGTTGTATAAACACCATAGTCTATCTGGGTATTGTTGCTAACCGTGTCCGTCCCTTTATGACCACATCTCCCCAGGATAACACACCATGTCTCAAAGCTCAAATCATCTCAAACTGGTTTTCTCGACCATAACACTGAGGCATGCCAAGCACACTGCAAGTCTCTGAGCTGCAGTCTTTGGGCAGCACAGTCTCTAATGCCTCTGTTGGATGAGCTAAAAAGGCCAAGCCCTCAACTCCTGATGCTTCTGAGTTTGGCCCATCTGGCTTCCTGCACTGTGAGCCAGTATCAATCACTTGCAGCATGACACACTCCCTTTGTTCCTGCAACGCAAACATATTTCATCCTTCTGGTGTTCAGAAAGAGCGCAAGTCTTCAACTGACATTTACCCCCCCCTAGTCTCTCATAAAGGTAAGATCAAAATTAAGTAAAATGTAAAATATCAAGATGAAAGTGTCGGCATCTGTATGTATGTATGCATTAAAGCATCAAACATTTCAGGTGAGATTTTGACCTAAATGTATTTGGTCAGAATATTTTGACCTTGAGACTTCATCAAAGTGTATGAAGCTTTGAAAGCACAAAAACACTTTTTATACCTTCTGTAGCCTGTCCTTCCCATTTCAACCGTGAGATGAAAGTCAAAAGTGTTAATACCATCCTCAGCACTTAGTAAAAGCATATGCTTCTGGCATTATATTAAAAATTCAAAAGAATTTCAGAGAGGGCTTAATTTGGAGTTCACTGACTGGTTCAAGGTTTTAGAGAAAGTGCATTATTGCCCAAAATGCATCAATACCAAAAGGCAACCACCGAAGGCTGCAGATATTTCTTCTTCATGTATTCATATGGCAGGGATTTACATTTAAATTTTGAGCATTTACAGTAAATCGTGCAGCACAAATACTGCAAGCTGCCAAATACTATAGAAGCGGAAGTGCAACACAAGAGTGCCAAGAAAACCGAGAGCATTTCTTTATCACCTGTCAACATTCATGTATCAAGTTCTGTTCTCCAACTAAAGCAAAAAAAGAGTCTTTTAGCATCCATTTCTATGTGCAGGCATAATTTGCGACCGTCAATAGTGCAATATAATTACACAGCTACAGAACTTTGTGGTAACGATGGCTTATTAAAGCAGCAGAGCAGCAAATTATGAAAAAGAGCTTTTCTAGATAAAATGAGACAGCTGTCAGTCAGGAGAGCGGCTATTCATTTCACAGACATAATCAGGCCACGATACATAAGCAAAAATTTAGCTCCTTTTACAGCTTAGTTTATCAGCAGGGTTTGTCTTATTTTTAGATATTATTTCCTGGAATTGAAAAAAAAAGGATGAACCTGCATCATATCATCATCATCATCATTCACGGCAAAGATGTTTCTTTTCATGGCATCTCAGATCGTGTGAATGCACTCATTTAGTAACAAGAACGGTGAAGAAAAGACCGTCGTTCTGCACGCTGAAGAACGCCAGTCAACTAACAAGTAAGAAGGAAAATCGAATAAAGTAGAGAACATTGAGCATCACGCTCTTCTTTAAATTCGAGCCAGAAGGAAGGCCTAAACGCAACGTGCCCGTGTCTCATGCACTGGTCTCTGCAAGCTTCAGTGCACAAAACAAGGGTCTGCAACAGAACGGGAAACAATGAATCCAGAGGTTGGAGTACCCTGCCGGCACAGTGGCTCCTCCTTGACAACACTTTGCATTGTGTTCCGCCTATTTTTCAACCTCCACCCCTCCTCCTCCTGCCCGTCACCCTGCACCTTTGTCTGCAACCCCACCTCACAGTGAGCCACTACAGAGTCTTTTCTTCACAAGCAGCTCTTCAACAGAGCTGTTAGTGTAAAAGCATAATAAATCACAGACCTCTCCTGATTTTATTAATTGCAGCAGCTTGAACATAAATGCTAAACAGATTTTCTTTAATCTTATTAGAAGTGTTTATGTTTGGTTAAATAATCCCATCCGTTTTTAGCTCCTTACACTTTATTTGATATATGTGAGATAGGACAAAATGAGCACATTAATAGTTGGCCTTTTAATAAATTTGATTTGCTCTTCAATCTTCATCCATATTTTACTACATCAGTGCTTTGTTCCATATAACTCCACAGAAGCTCAGTTGAATACACAGGTATTGATTACTGCAAATTAGCTTTTTGTTTTCAAGTAGAACTCGGACTAATCTCATGCTCGCTTGGCCTCAATTTCATCAGGAAAGTAAAAATTTATATTTTTAAGATACAATTAAGAAAAAGATGGCAATAACATGCATTCTAAAATCTAAATATTTCCTCATTTAGACATGGAGACATCTCATTAAAGCATAAGTACATACACGTTTCACCGAGCATTTGCAGCCAATTTCAATATGCATCACATTTTGAGAGTTTTTGATAGATATTTTGGTTTGAGGTTTATTACACAGCATCACGGGCATTAAAAGTGTTAATGGAAGGCCACCCAGTTATAACAACAGCCACTCCCTCTCAGCACTGAGCTGGTGTTACCCTGCAACCACCTGCTACACAAAAACACCATTTATTTTGATCAGTCTAACCTCATCAGCGCCCGCATGTGAAAGCCGTATGGGTACAAGCGACGGGGCTCTGGTTGTGTGTGACTCCCATATTAGATTGGTGGCAGGATGTAACGAGTTAATTTGATGATTTCTGACACACCGGTTTGATCAAACGGTCCACAGAGTCTGAGCTGCATCCACTGTCAAATCAACAGCTTCAAGATGTGTCTGTGTTTCATGCTGTTTCCATACCACACAGAGTATTTCACAGAAACCTCTCCAAAACAGCTCTGAATACCGTTTAAATGCAACAGGAAACCAACATCTATCACCTCTGACAAGCTGTTTTGTTTTGGGGGGGTTTTTCCCCCATCAAGAGACCATAAACCCAATATTTTATATTTAACAAACTCTTATTATATTTTATTATGTATTTAATATGCTTTTCCGTCTATGTGAATTCACTATTTTCCCATGAAGCGTTGTTTCTCCACACATTTGAATGCATAGCAGCAAGGCTGAAGAACTCCCCAAGTCCGGAACAAGTTCTGTGAACTGAGCTTTCACAAAACTTAAAGAGAGCACATTAAGTTAAAAGCCACCAATAGGTTTTATCCTATTTTAATATCTGAGAACTTCCAACAGTCTGTGATTGTGCCACCTGAGTGTGTGAACAGCACTCGGTGAAAGAAGTCATTCTCGTTTTTTGCTGGCATGGTCTGAAAAACACTACAGAGCCACAGCGGATGCCTCAAGAATGTGCTCGCTGACAATTGTGCCAATTTAGGAAGTAAACAAGTCTACAAAAAAACTGCGCATGGTGCACATCTCGCCTTGTTCCTTTTTCCCAGAAGACATGCTTGGGTGTTTTTTTTCCCTTTCCTTTCTTTACACACACACGCTCAGGCAACTTGGCACCTGAGGAAGCCAGCCAATCACAGAGTCCCTGGGATGAGCCAGCTGTCATTGCTAGGCAATACATCATGATGGTGAGTCACTCCCTGGGATTTAGAGACAGTAGAACAAATGCCCAAATACACTATGGCCTTAACTCTCTATGACAGCTCAGCCAAGGTAAGCCATGTGAGAAGGTAGATTTCTGACTGTGGGAAAAACATAAGAAACCCGGAGTGCCTGTGTGCACATAAGGTGCATCAGATATATGCCGTTTATCGCTAAAGAAGAGAATAATCCTCAGGTTGGTCTCAGAGCTGGAACGGTGAAATCACGTAGAGCAACTTTTGCTGTGCCAAGACACCGCAGAAAGTGATACGGCGTTTATAAGGTGCGACATCAAACTTACAGTCTGCATGCGCCAGCACAAAACACCCACACAGCCCGAGGGCCTAGACGCATCTCTTAATATCAGTGGTGATCACAGGAAACAGAGCACATCCCCTGAAGCTAAATTACAGGTCAGCGAGTTGTGTGTAAGATTTCAAATCAACACATCAAAGTGCTTTTTATAATAATTATAATAATAATAATAAGCCAAGTGGAGCCTTAGTGGTATCAAAAATATACCCCTATGTTTACTCTTCATATTGTTCTTAATTTAGTCACTTGGTTTCTTGTTTGCTGTCGCTGTTACTGTTCATTATTTTGTGCATAAGCAGAAGTGTTAAGTGCCGGCATCCACACTCAGGTAAATAACTGCCAGCTGCCATTGTTATGTGAATGACTGGTCACTAGGGCTGAACGATATATCGCATTTGCGATAATATCGCGACATGATCAAGTGCAATTTTCTAACCGCAAAGGCTGCGATTATACTGCGATTATATTATACAATTCATGGGCTGCATCCTCCTGAGGCCGCATTTGTAGACCGATTACGTCACAGCGACGCGCCGAAGGCTGTCCAAATTACTACCATATCCCAGAATTCATAGCGCGGCCCAGCCAAACTCCAGTTTCCAGCAATGGCGGCCGCTACTAAGTTTTAAAATTACTCATACTAATCTTTCTGGGTCACAAAATAAACTTTTAACATATTTTCAGGCGAGAAAGTAGTTGTGTAAACATCAAATATCTGCTCGGTTTATCAAGATATCCCATATTTGCAAAAGTGCTTCGACGTTTTCAGAGGCGTCTGCTACCCACCAGCTCGACAGCTAGCCGGGAGCTCGAGGGTTACTGATGCGGCCGAGAACGGCACAACTCCCGGCACATCATTTTCAGATCACCGCGGAGTTTCGCTGCTCGGGTTAAACGTAATATATAAGTCACTTAGACAACCTAAAAATGTTATTGTTGGGCTTTTTTCAGTGTTTTGTTTGTTCGTGAGTAAATCGGTTTGGCTGAGATTAAAGTTATTAGATTAGATAAAATAAAACTTTATTAATCCCCCGGGTGGGTTCCTCCTTGGTTTTCACACAGCTGACTAAACGTCAAACAGAAAACTTATTAAACAGAAGTATGAGACAGTCGAGAATTTACACCAGTGTCTGGTTATATTTTAGATAGCAAGAAGCAGACGGCCGAGTTTATTAAACTCCACCGAGACAGCGGTGACGCTAATCAGAACTAGCCTTCTGATTAGCTAATCAGAAGGCTAGTTCTGATTAGCTAATCAGAACTAGCCTTCTGATTAGCTAATCAGAAGGCTAGTTCTGATTAGCTAATCAGAACTAGCCTTCTGATTCAGAAGGCTAGACCGTCCAATTTCACGCCTTTAAACTTTAAAGGCGTGTTTGTGTGTGTGTTTATACAATTGCTATTATGTTTGCACTTTATGTGTAATGTTACTGACTGCAGAGATCAGTAAGATGTGTGTATTTTTTATTTATTAGTTTTATTTATTTAATATTATTTTTTAATTGAATGACTGTCTAGTAGTTCACAGATGTCGAAAAACTGAGTGTGGTAAAGCCACTGATTTTTTTTATGTATATTTCTGCAATCTGCACATTGTACTGACTTTCATTTTAATGTTTACACCAGGGTTCCTTGTCAGCACTTTATGCTCAGATGTTTGTAAGCTAAAAATAAACTATTGTGTATGTTCAAATATACTGTTGTGATTGAAGAAGTTAAATAAAAATGTCAGTCATCAATTCATGCATCACCTCATGTCATCATAACAGAGGTCTGTCTTCCAGGAAAGAACAGTTTAAAATTAATGTAATATAGTATTGGCCATACTATATGATGTATTGCTTGTCTTTGTTTAATAATACAGAAGACAAATACCTTAAAAAATAATCGCATATCGCATCGCAATCGCAATATTGGGGCAAAAAATCGCAATTAGATTATTTTCCATAATCGTTCAGCCCTACTGGTCACTCCTAAGAAACCTATTATGCAAGCTGCAATCTGAAACCTGGGGTTAAGATGGCTAACGCTGCACCTTCGTAGTAGGAGGAAAAGAAATATCTCCAAACAGGACTCATAGGGGAGTAATAACGATTCTCAAAGAAAAAAGACACGTAATAAGAAAAGGAGGAATGTTTCAAAATGGGAGACCCACTCGAAATGAACTGTGTGGAAAAACATCGCTGCATGCATCTTAAATGAGCAGCGATTATCCCTACAGACACCAGGTGTACAGGAAAATGAGTTGACTCTTCAGGTGGTTTGAAAAGCAGGATTTCTGAAAATCAGAAAATCCTCCCCCATCTACAAATGAATGCAGCAGGTGTGGTATCAGCTAGGCTGTGGAAATCCTGGAACAAAGCACTTTAAACTGTTTTACACTCTTACTTCAGTGAGTGCCTTAGCTGCAGTCCTAGAAACTAGCCACTGAAAAATACAGGTGTGAAAGTCAGCGTCACTGATACACAGGGCTTCCCTGATTACAGTTTTGTGACCTACAGAAAGGTTTTTCAATCTAATGACAAATTTGCTAAGATGACGACAAAAATTAGGTGAGTTTTTAGTGCACACTAGCACTACTAAAAACTCAATCAGAGAACGTATTTTTCCACTAATAAGTATTTTGAATCCCAAAAGTGACAAATGAATTAGCAGCCTAACACAACCATATGCCGGTTCAGTCAAATGCACAGTATATTTCTCATACTTGGGCTGTTCGATATATATCGGATGACGATATGAAAACGTCTATCGTTGCATGTTAAGCTATCGTTTGTTTCATGGTGTCACAAAATAAACTGTTTACGGCAATATTTTTTCAACGTTTTGATGGTCACTGTAGAATTTCTTAAAGTTCTCTCTTTCTCTTATATTTAATATAACCACACTACGGACGGACAAGCGACTGTTTTTATGCGTTGACGTTAGCAACAACGCCGGTAAAAACCATCGCGCGGCTCCGCCGTCCGCTTGTTTATTTACCACGTAAACCTTTCGCAATAAAGCTGAAGATCCTGTTGAGATTTTTCAAAATAAACAGAATCAAGTGAAAGAGTATGCAGAGTGTTTACAGATGAGAAGCAAAAAAGAGCCATTAGGTGCTAAAAAAGAAACCTCAGAATCAAACGTTAGAACGAGTTTTTCCCCGCAACACGCCGTGTAATAAATACTCACAAAGAAAATGTCTAAAAATGTATAGTTTCATCCATCTGTCAAAACACTTGACTCCAGGTACACGACCAGCAAAAACAAAACAAAACACGCAAATCGAGTTGCCCGAGATTCACAGAATTTACAGAAAATGTAAAATGTTTGTGATATATTTCTTTGTCTGGACGATAAATGTCTTATATCAGGATATGAGATTTTGGTCATATTGCACAGCCCTATCTCATATTATGTCATTATTTACATTTTAATACTATTATATAATAAACACATCGCAAGAGTGATTACCACTTCTGGCCCAGAGTCCCCCTGGCAGATGCCTACAGATGGGGGCAATGAGATGCTCGGGCAGCAGCGCCTCGGGACAGAGAGAACGATGGAGAGCTAACAGCCAATTCCTGTTTGTGCACCGTCGACAAAGGCAGCTTCAACTATTAATGACTCTTTCACACGCTCACCTATTGAAACCTTTTAAAACTTTGACTTCTTACAGATAAATGTTGACCGAAGGCTCTTTGTCCATCATCTCGACTCCAGGAGAACTAGACAGGATGTGAGACTGAGCTTTTAGGGAGGGGTAAAAGCGATCACTGTAAAGGGAAAAGCAGGGTGCTTGATTTATAACACAAGATGAAACAACTGCAGTATTTGATCAGGCATCAGTAAAGTAATATATCAGGGATCAGAACTTTTAGAAGAACTCATAATAGCATCAGAGTTGGTCAAAGCTTTAAAAAGAAATACCTTTCTTTTTAAAGCTAACTAACATGGCTGACAAGAGAAACATGGGGACCTGGGGGCAGCAGTATAGCTAAAAGTCAGGCAATCACTAGAGCCCCGTACTTTTCGCTTTTCCAGAAAGTACCAAACCGGCTTTCCTGGAGAGATAATGCTGGGGAGGAAGCTAGAAGACAACACTGTGCATAGGGTTGAATAAAAAACAGCAGGTGTTTTAATGCAAGCAATGATATGCAGCTTATTCGTGTATACCCGTCAGTATTTCTATAGGTTATTGCATTTCAAAAGCTTTTCCTATAAAACTGCAAGACTTGTAACTTACTATTTTTACATTGCTAAGCATATAGCTTTGCAGGAGATCACACCCGAAGCCAGCCATCGCATACAGTAGGTGTTTGTTTAAGTGATGAAGCATAAGCATTAAAAGTCTGCCAAGTACACTCGGATGATATTGCCGCCGTTTTTCTGCACTTGAAGGCTCAGTTGAACAAAGAGAAAATAAAGCAAAACCTGCTCTCTGCACTTTTAGCTCAAAGATTGTCGGTAATCCAACATTAAGAAAATTACTCAGGGCTGACAAGCGTTTGTGTCATCCCTGATGAAGGTTACCGCAGCTAAGCCAAGGCATTTTATATGGAGGCGCTGTCACTCCAAGCATATTTTACATTTTATGCCTTTGGTTGAAACAGGTGGGGGGGGGGGGAAGTTATGCAAAGTAAAAAATACTGGGTTTTTTCTTCTCCACCTGAAAATTAACACAACATAAGTATGAAGTGACTTTCAGAAACAAAATACCATCTGTTAATCAGTGCAAGTCCTGAGGGAAGTAAGTTATAACGGTGACAGGCTATAAATAACACAGAGTCCCATGCTGACAATAAAGAAAACTGGAACATCAATAAACACAGTATCTATTCCAAATAAAAATCGGTGCTTGTAGCTCTCCAGGCATTTCAAGGAGGACAGGGACATCATGCTGGGATTCTGTTGCGCAGCAATGTAGTCCATCGTCACCTTGGGCAACCTCACCAGACTTGGCAGCCTCACTTAAAGAGCTCAGTAAAAGGGAAAAAAAATATAGGGAGTCCACTGCCAAAGGAGCACAGATCATTAGTTCTTATGTAGAAAATCTGGTGAGGTTGGGGCTAAGCAAGTATGCTGAGGAGTGCCACAACAAACACCTGAATATTCTCTATCACCTTGCAAAACTCACACGAGCAGCATCCCGGTTAGCCTTAGAGCAACAGCAGCTTGTTTGAAATCACAGCCACTCCCACAGATATTTCACCTTCTTGGATGGGATCTTAGGGAACATCAAGCATTGTTTATCTGAATTCATTAGAAGCTGATGCTGCTTCACTCTGCCAAAATGCCAGAGTTTAGCCTAAGGAAACTGGAGAAGTATTTTGTTTCAGACCCCGTTTCTTTAACCAGAACAGAAGAAAAGACCACAACAAAAAGGATCAGAAACAAGATTTTACTGAGCTGAAATGGATGGCTAAGCAGAAAGTGTGTCAACAAGCTCAGTGAAGGCATATTTTCATTTTGACAAGAAAAGTCCCGCCACATAAATGTGGCTTTCATGAATAACTTCATTTTGGAAAAAAAATACATATATACACACACACACACACACACACACGCACACGTAAATATATATATATATATATATATATATATATATATATATATATATATATATATATATATATATATATATATATACATATATATATATATATATATACATATATAGATACACATGCATATTTGCATGGTATATAATCATAATGCTTATGGTTTTGTTATAAAGACATGTTGTTTTAACCATGGATGACTGTGCTGGGTTGCCTTGCGTCTGAATTAACTACATATTGTATTGATTTTTCTGCTGCCTTTAGGCGTCGCCACAACAGATCGTCTACCTCCGTCTCACCCTATCTCTAGCATCCTCCTCTGTCACATCGACCCTCTGCATGTCCTCCTCCGCTACATCCATGAATCTTCTCTATGCACTTCCTCTTTTCCTCAGCTCCATATTGCCCGTGCCTCTGATGTACTCATTTCTAATCCTGTCCATCCCGGTCAGCTCTGCCACCTCCAGCTCCACTTCCTTTTTTGTCAGTGTCACCCTCTCCACTCATACATCATAGCAGGTTTCACTGCCATCTTGTAAACCTTCTCTTTCACTCTTGCTGCTATCTTTTGTCACAAATGACCCCCTGACACTCGTCTCCACCCACTGCACCCTGGCTGACCCCGTCTTCACTACCACTGCTCCTTCCATCTTCACTGTTACACCTGTCTACTTCCCATTAGACATACATATTCTGTCTTGCTTCTAGTGCCTTTTCACTCCTCTTCTCTCCAGAGCATAGCTCCACAGCTCCAGCTCTACAGATCATCCTCCACCTGCTCCCTGTCTGCAAGTATCACAGTGTATGGAGACTCATGGCTGACCTCTTCCATCATCCTGCAGCTTATCGCACCCCCACCCTGAATCCATTTCCCACTCCTTCCATACACCATGCTACAAGTTGTGGTAAGTAATGTAATATTAAATTTGTTTGTACTGACTCATCAAACTTTAAGTTACCATTAGATGAGTCATTGTGCATTAACTCATCTAATGGTAACTTAAAAATTCATGTTACATTAGTTAGTATTACTCGTGGCATTCCATTAGAACATAATGACATAATGTGAATATACATGACTAAAGGCTACCTTCCTCTGTGAATATTATATCTGCTTGAGAATTTTGGGAGACATTACTTCATTGACATCAGTTGTCCATTTAGTTACACACTCTGAAGACAGCATTAAGATCTGAAAATCATGTTCAATGTTGCGCTCAATGGCAAAGGAAGGGGCTGCTGATTGGGTTGCATAACAAGTCCGTCTCTTTTTTTCTGGGTTTTTTCCCCCACATTCAATTCTCTATAGGACGCCTTCAGAGCTCACACAATAAAAATCACTCATGGGTTCTATTCATGTCCTGATTAATATGCAAAGACAGCCTATCCTCATCTAACAGTCAGAAGAAATATTATAGCCAGTCAAGTCATTTTGAGCTCATCTGGATGGAATTATCAGCACTTTCAGAAGCTCTGTGATATGACATGAATTTATGGATTATGTAAAACTTGTATCATCTGCATTTCAAAGTTTTTAGACTTTACGTGCCTCTTTATCATCCACGGACGAAGAACTTCTAATGGCTTAGTGACTGGAATCAAATTAAAACTGTCTTTGTGTTCCTGTGTTAAAAACCCCCAGAAATTATTGTTTTTTTGTAATTAAGCTTAAAAGTGTTTGTAAAGTGTTGTTCAAATTTGGGGATTTCAGCTCGATTTAACGGCCACACAGTGAAGCTGAACAGCACAGTTCCATTAAATATTAACAGTTTGGTGGAGCAATAACAGATTTTGCACAGATAAGCAAACCCATATGTGCAGGTACGTATTGTATATCTGTGGTACAGAGAGCAGTTTTTACAGCGGGAAATGCACTACATACACTTAATAACATCACACTGAAAAGAAATGTTGAGTGTCAGTAAACTAAATAATATTACTGACAAAAGACTGAGTGGAGTCTGGAAAGAATGAAGAACTGACATTAGTCACCATCACTCATCTCCTCAGTCCGGCTTTTTCCCTTGCTGCTGATGTGGAACCAGCAAGTGCAGATAACACTGAGGGGGTGGCTGCTGTCTCAGACTGTAGATAAGTCTAAAAGAATCTGCCAAATTCAAATATACTTGGCAACTCAAGCTAGCACCTAGGCTACAGACAGGCAGCTCTCATTTTAACTTGATTGTACTAGCCTAACAAATGTTCTGTGTTTGTGTAAAAGCATACCAACAGTGGATGTAAATAAGTGTTAACATCCTTTTCTATTAGTGAGATTAGGGACTTATAGTGGGTTCTGGCTGCAACGGCACTTAACGAGCATTGTTGTTGTCACATCTAAATGGACTGGTACTTGTTCAGTGCTTTTCTACTCAATTTGAGACCCCAAAGCGTTTTCTTACCACAAGCCTCATTCACCCATTCATACACACATTAACCTAAGTGGGTTTTTTTTCGTAATGTCCAAACACTCAGACTCCAATGGATGCATCGAGGGCAACTCGGGGTCCAGTATCTTGCCCAAGGATACTTCAACATGCAGAATGGAGGAGGCACAGATAAGGCCACCGACCTTCTGATTAGTACGTGATCTACTCTACCTCCTGAACACACCCATCTAGAAAAATTATATCCAAGTGGCTGTACACAGGTCTTTGATAGTTGAGTGTCACTGTGTTTCATGTGACATGTTTGAATCGTGATCATGATGAAGTAAAGTTTATCACCAGTACTGTCTGGGGCAAACAGCAGCCTCCAGGTCTGGAGAACGAAGCCAAGGCATAAGTGCCAAAAACTGCATTTCCTCTAATGCCCACTCAAAAAGCGAGCGAATCCACATAGAGTCCTGTGTTTAAAACAGCCAATTTCACAGGATTAAAAAGCATGTTTACAGCCTTGTACACAAAGCAGTTAGGGCCTCCATAGTTCCCCCCTTCGTGGCAAGTGTACAGGGGTGCATTTTCTAAAACCCATCCATCTGCATATTGGAGCTGGTGTGCAGATGGATGCTGTGACTGACAGGGGTTCCAACACAGACTGCTGGACTACTCAAAGTCAATTAATGCACCTCTCCACCATGTCTGTGCTGTTGTTGCCTGTTGGAGCATTTTAAAAGGAATTATCTAACAGACTGTGCTGTGTGGTACAAACGATTCAAGGAGTTTCTGCTTCAGTTTTAGTGAGTTAAATTTTTAGTATTTTAATAGTCTGCACTAATTAGCAGATAATGTAACTCAGACACACAGGGCTCTGTGTCTGTGCTGCTGTGTGGGCTGTTTTGAGTTGAACTCTCAGGGGAGAAAGGATGATATGACATATAATAAAAGCTGCAAAAGATGGAGATCAATAAACAAATCAAGGGGGGGGGGGAGCACAGCAAGAAGGGAAAAAAAGAAAGCTATAGGGCGAAAATGTAGACGCAGTAATGACTGAACTTTATGTAAATGTAGGCAGCAGCAAAGAACTCACATCTTGAGAATCAACTTGCAATTATGATGACAAGTCACTTGATCTGTTGCTCTCTTACATAAACTGTACGGCGACACAGGCATGCAGTATTTAGCTAAACAGAAGCTGAATCCAAGTAGGAGTACTGCTATAATCTGAACAGTCCATGTACTGACGAGAATTTGATCATAACAAGCCGTAATAGTACATTAGTACAAAGTGTCTCCAAGCCAAATGGTGCATGGACCAGAGTGCAACTACGGAGCAAAGCTTGAAAGAGCCAGA
Source organism: Diplotaxodon limnothrissa (assembly GCF_057381915.1). Classification (NCBI taxonomy): domain Eukaryota; kingdom Metazoa; phylum Chordata; class Actinopteri; order Cichliformes; family Cichlidae; genus Diplotaxodon; species Diplotaxodon limnothrissa. Next base: position 28,186,804 of record NC_140605.1, read on the forward strand.
ATCTAGTTTTATTTAAAGAGCGGACTAAAAATGCCTTATAATTTTCCTGTGTTTGGCTGCTTTTTCCAGTTCCCCTAAGTCAAAAATAGCCTGTATTATTTTCATAGTGGCTTTGAACCCACCACAGCAGTTAAAGTCCCATATGTTAGCCATTTAGGATTTGTGTATTTTCTCCCTCAAAATGTTAAGCTAAAGTTTTTCTTCCCTTCTGTAGTTCAGCTGACTGATTAAAGTACACACATGCTGCTTTACAGCCAGAACAGTACATGGATTTGCACTGCTTGCAGTTTCATATAACTGTATGAACTGAATGGCAAGTGCACATCAGCATCTAGCCTGCCTTCAGCCTGCAAACTTGTTGTTTCAGGAACAAAAAGAATAAAGAAATCCAACAGAGGCAATCCACTTTCAGCAAGAGAGAGAACACTCTGCCATTCTGTCAGATGCTAAAACACTGCACAGCGGTTTGCAATATCATGTGAAAAGGCGATTCAACTCAATAACATCCATTCGCTTCTCCTTTTTTTTTTCAGGGTCGCGGGGGGCGCTGGAGCCTATCCCAGCTGTCATAGGGCGAGAGGCGGGGTACACCCTGGACCGGTCGCCAGTCTGTCGCAGGGCCAACACACAGGGACAGACAACCATTCGCGCTCACATTCACTCGCACATTTACACCTAACGGCAATTTGGATTTTCCAATTAACCTATCCCCACAAGCTGCATGTCTTTGGACGGTGGGAGGAAGCCGGAGTACCCGGAGGGAACCCACGCAAACACGGGGAGGACATGCAAACTCCACACAGAAAGACCCCGGCCTGATGTTGGAATTGAACTCAGGACCTTCTTGCTGTACGGCAACAGTGCTAACCACCGTGCCACCGTGCTGCCTAATTATGTAATTTGATCATAAATATATTTTATCCTCAAGTCAGACTAATCAATCAGGAATGCCCAGTAGTACATATTTTACATATTTGGTCACATATTTGGTCAGTGCAGGGCGCTGCTGGACGATGCTGAGCTGCAGTGCAATAAAAGCCAGTTTAAACTTTTACTGGAAGGCAACCCTGCGTTGGTTTCTCTACAGCCAACAGCACAGAGCATGAAAGGGTTAAAAAAAAGAATAGAAATGCCTCAGATCTGTAACTTCACATTCTTGAAGTCATAAATCTGAGGCGGTGTCATTTTCACTTTAATAAACGGGGCTTCTTTTCCCCTCAGATTACCCTGCATCACCTTCTACTTTTTCCAGTTTCAAACTGATCACCACCATGGATGCGGTGGCTTAATTCAGTAACACAGTCAGAACGGGCACTGCACACTCGACTTGAATTTAAGTCGAGAAAGATCACTACCTGTGTCGACTCCTAAAACTGCATTATAATGCAGTTACATCTTGGAAGGTGGTGTAGCTCTGCATTCTAATGTTTGGCGCGAGCCTCAAAAATGTAATTATCATCGAACTGGAACAGAAACTGGAAATCAATAAATGTAATTAAATTGCTCAGCCCTCAAAGTGTGTGATACTGTCATTACCCCTTCAATATACCCCGAGTCCATCAAATAATGCGATCAATTTATTTGAATTTCTCCTTGTTGCAAGAGGGTACAGCTAAGGCACAGTTGTCTAATTATCTCCCTCTTGGTTCCTTTCTCTTTCCCTCCCCTGCGGAGGCGCGGTAAATTGTGGGGGTGTCAGAATATTTCGGCAGGGTCATGAATCATATAGAAGAAATGAAAACATCCCAGCACCACTCTCTAAACCCACATCAGTGACAGGGTGCCCAAGTGTTTGGGTGCTGATTTGGAAATACCTCCAAAAATATTCTGGAAAACTTTCAAAAGCCAGCGCCAAGTGATGCAGTTTAAGGTTCATAGAAACCACAAACATCAGCCGGCACACGCATTATCCCAACACAGCCCATTAGATCCTCACTCAGCTTGTTGAAAGTATTTTAAGTAGTTTTTTTTTCCCAACAGAAATCACAGCATTTTTTTTCCCAGCGATAAAAATGTAAAGTGCATTTTTTTGGTTGCTGTTTGTGAAGTGCAAAATGTCAAATCCTGTGTTTTAAAAGTTTGGACAGTAATCAATAAATCAATATTTTATATAACTTCAAGTATCAACATCACTATCACACTCAAAAACCACCAGATCATACAAACAAGAAAAACAAAAGCGGAGCCCCTTTGGGGGCACGCCCAGCACCACATGGAGGCCAGCTTAGGTTTTATGTACCAAAACAAGAAAAATACCATCCAACATACACAGTAATGATCCACCTTCTTCAAATTCTGTCGTCTTATCCACTCAATTTCCCCAGTCCACATTATTTTAGGCTATATACATTATTTTCCTGTGCGTAGACCCACATTCTTCATGCTCGATTTCCCTAAATTCTGCAAAGACAGGGCTGTTGGCTTCAGCACAACTGTGAAATAAATGTATTATTTAGCCAGACCGAGACTACTGCATGGATAATTCAATACAGTCTCACAGAGAATGAACTTTAAACTAATGATGCGTGCTCGGGGAAAAGTGACTTAACAGTCTACCCCAAATAATGTGTCATGGCCGTGTGGCACAAACACAAGGCAAGGAAAGGAAAGGAAGAAAGGAAAGGAGTCAAATGTCAATAAATCGAAACAGGCATAGCCAGATGATAGGCTACTTTTTTAGCACATGAAAAGATTTGCCTTCTGGTTATTTTAACTGTACCTTCAGTCATTTCATCCAGACTCAGTGGCTGTATTGGCTGCAGTTAATCTCAGTAGTGGAGAAGAAAATGCTTCTTTTTTTTATTTTGTTTTTTGCCATAGACAAGAAAAGCATAGACCTGTAGAGCACTGAGAAACAACAGTGCAACTGAGGCCTCGGGTTAGAATAATCATTTTACACCATAATGTACACTAAATTGAATCAAATTATAACATCAAACTATTCTTCCGCTCTCCAAGGACCCCTGGGGGTCCTCAAACTCCTCTTTGAGCACTCAGTTGCAGTTTATGTAATGGGGAGGTGAATGCAGGGAGGAGAGAAGGATGTGGGTGGTGGGAGAGGTGGGGGCTTTGGGGGGAAAAATGGGTCCCCCTCCCGCCCTATATAACCATGAGAGCTCTGGGATTGGATGCTATTGTATACATTGAAAGACTATTCAGTCTACCTCACTGGATGACGAATTTCCCCTCAACCAACGAAATTAAAAAGTACGATCAAATCAGTCTGGGTCTGTGCCGAAGTCGACATCATTTTGCGCATGGAGGTTAGAAAAAAACAAGCACCTCGCTACTAAGTTAGAAACTACAGAGTCCTTTTTGGCCAGAAAAACAACAAAAACAGAGGCAATACCTCAGTGTCGACCTATATGATCAGAGCAGGGATGCAAAAACTAAACTCCCGCACGGACACATCAGCACAGCTACTGGTTATGTGCCAAATCCGATCGTGGCACAAGTGGAAATTTGTGCGTGCATCTTATCGATCTATTCGATAGTTTTAAGCGCATGCGTACGGAAAACAAATTGAATATTAAGGTAATAAAGAGAAAAAAAGGGCAGTAAATCTGTTTCCAGTGGGCTAAAACAAAGCGTTCCCGCTAATAGCGATCGGCTCTCCGGACACCCCATCCTCGGTGCGTCACGTCTGACCCAGCAGAACTGAGAAAGCCGAGGTGGACTTTTGAATGACAGTATATTCGTTTGCCGTTGACGTTTGCAGCGACTTAAGAGGCTATAAGCAATAAGCTGGCTGCTGACATAAAGGGGACCACAAAAAGCGCCCCACTACACCACCGGTCTCTGGAAGCATCCTCCTCTATTTACCCACAGGGACGAACTCAGGAGCTTAACTTCCACAGCACGCAGTACGAGTGGGGATTTTTATTATTATTATTAAAAATATGTTGCATAACTTAACTTAGGGAGAACAGTCACCCCGAATGAAAGAGACTGGTCGTCTGCACTTCTCTGTGTTGTGCAGGGATATTCAAAATGCACCGAGATACGCGCCTCTATCAAACTGTATAACCCCAAAACTGAATAAAATGCGCCCTGCTAAGTAATTCATGTCGCTTTCCCTCAGAGAGGGGGAGATGCCTCACTTTTTAGAGAACTTTTGGGATAACTGTGAATTTTGCAGCGCTCGAGCTCCAAATCCAGCGCCACTGTCCGGAGTCAGTGACAAGGATGCCGCCGGTGGGACCAGAGGATGCTGCTCTAGAATCAGCACGTCTCGGCCTGCGCTTTCACACAGATTTGCTTTGCCTACAGCTGGATATTAATCCCCACACAACCTAATATTAGACTAGAACAAGAAATAACTCATTTTACCTGCACAGCCGATGAATAACAATCCCCAGATGAGGTCCCTTATTTGAAGCATTGTAATGTGTCACACAGCTATTCTCCTTGAAGAGCAGACGCACTTTAAAACAAGAGAGGTGTCTCTAGTGATGGGGGGGAAACAGTCTTTCCAGGGACAACAACTGATACCAGGCGGATTTTTGGTCCTTCTTGCTACCCGTGTTCGCGCCGCGGCACAACGAGAGTGACAGGCTGAAACCGTAGCACGCACTCGCGCACGCATGCACTCAATAGATACCAGCACGAATTACTCCGCCCGGTAGGCTATAACCCCCCACACACAGAGAGACACACACGGAGGGGGCGGGCTGAGGTGAATTCAGTAACAAAGTAGTGCGCGGAGCTGTCTGTGCAGACGGCAGATGGTCACCAGAGGCTGTAATTCGGATTACTGAGCGTGCAAACCGGCTAACTATGGTTTAAAACACATAGAGTGACATATTGGTTCTAATTAAAAGTGTTATCCAGACTGCTAGAATAGCTTAATACTAAACGAATGACTGAATTTCCAAATAGTGATGGATAGTTCACAATGACAATATTTTATTCCATTTTATTTAAAAAAAAAAAAATTCTGAGGTGATATTGTTTATATTAATATATTAATATGGTTCGTATATGTGGTGAGTGGTGTTGTGAAGCATCTCAATAGCTACTGTTGGACAGTAATAAGCAGACACCCAGGGTGTTTTCTTTTTGTTTGTGGTCAGAAGTTTACATCCACTCATCATGTGCATGACTGTCATGGTAATTTGGGCCTTTCATTTCTTTGAACTGTTCTTTCACCAGGGTGAAATGACTGTACTTTTTCACTCACTGTGGGTGTATACACCACTCTGCATTTAATCATTAGTTACTATTAATCTCTGTCTCTCTTCCACAGCGTCTTTTGTCCTGTCTTCCTCCCATCACCCGCAACCAGTAGCGGCAGATGGCTGCCCCTCCCTTTGCCTGGCTCTGCTGGAGGTTTCTTCCTGTTAAATGGGAGTTTTTCCTTCCTGTTGTTGCCGACTGCTTGCTCAAAAGAAGTTGTTTGATTGTTTGGGTTTTGTCTCTACTATTATAAGTTCTTTCTTCTCGTAAGTGCTTTATATTGTTCTTACAATATAAGGTGACTGTATGAGGTGACTGTTGTTGTGATCTGGAGCTATATAAATAAAATTGAGTTGCACAAGTTAGAATTTATTTTGGCTTTCCTCTAATCCACACAGGGTCAAACGTATTCATACAGGCTCAAATGTCTACATAGCCTCCCACTAAAAGTTAACAAGTTGCACCTCAAACAGATGGTTTTGAGGGCCATCAACAAGCTTTTTTCACAATTCTAACTGGATATCAGAATCAGAATCAGAATCAGAATGGGTTTATTGCCAGATGTTGAGGTTTACAACATTAGGAAATTGCTGCGGTGCTTCAGTGCAGACAATAAGAATTAAAGTGCTATGTAGAAAGAAAGATATGTGCATGAGATATACATGAGATATATACATGAGAATAAGAATTAAGAGTGCTACGTAGAAAGATATATACATGAGTGCAGGTGGTGATCAGTGCCAAACATGAAATGATGCAGTGACACAGCGTAGGGTCATGTGTTAGTGGCGGGGACAATCATGTGGTTATTGTTCATGTGTCCAACAGCAGAGGGGAAGAAACTGTTCTTATGGCGAGAGGTTCTGGTGCGAATGGACCGGAGCCTCCTGCCTGAGGGGAGCAGGTCAAACAGACTGTGTCCAGGGTGAGAAGGGTCAGCTGAGATCCGGGCTGCACGCCGCAGTGTCCTGGAGGTGTACAGGTCCTGCAGAGATGGGAGTCTGCAGCCAATCACCTTCTCAGCAGAGCGCACAACACGCTGCAGTCTCTGTTTGTCCCTGATAGTGGCTCCAGCGTACCACACGGTGATGGAGGAGGTGAGGATGGACTCGATGATTGCAGTGTAGAATTGCATCATCGTCCGTGTTGGCAGGTTGAATTTCTTCAGCTGCCTCAGGAAGTACATCCTCTGCTGGGCTTTCTTGATGACGGAGGTGATGGTGGGCTCCCACTTCAGGTCCTGGGTGATGGTGGTACCCAGGAAGCGGAATGAGTCCACAGAGGTGATGGGGGTGTCAGTCAGGATGATGGGGGGGAGTGGGGCTGTGTGCTTCCTGAAGTCCACAATAATCTCCACTGTCTTCTGGGCATTCAGCACCAGGTTGTTGTGGCTGCACCAAGACACCAGACGTTCAACCTCCCTCCTGTAGGCAGACTCGTCCCCGTCCGAGATGAGCCCAATGACGGTGGTGTCGTCTGCGAACTTGATTAGCTTGACAGACTGGTGGGTGGAGGTGCAGCAGTTGGTGTACAGGGAGAAGAGCAGAGGAGAAAGAACACAGCCCTGAGGGGAGCCGGTGCTGATGGTCCGGGAGTCCGAGACATTCTTTCCCAGCCTCACATGCTGCTTCCTGTCTGTCAGGAAGTCAGTGATCCACCGGCAGATGGGATCAGGCACATTCATCTGGGAAAGCTTGCCTCGGAGATGGTCTGGAAGGATGGTGTTGAAGGCAGAGCTGAAGTCCACAAACAGGATCCTGGCGTAGGTTCCTGGGGAGTCCAGATGCTGCAGGATGAAGTGTAGGGCCATGTTGATGGCGTCGTCTACAGACCTGTTGGCTCTGTATGCAAACTGCAGGGGGTCCAGGAGGGGGGCCGTGAGGGTCTTGAGATGGGAGAGAACTAGGCGCTCAAATGACTTCATGACCACAGATGTCAGAGCCACGGGTCTGTAGTCATTTAGTCCAGTGATCCTAGGTTTCTTGGGGACAGGGATTATGGTAGAGGACTTGAAGCAGGCAGGCACGTGACATGCCTGCAGTGAGGAGTTGAAGATGCCAGAAAACACTGGGGCCAGCTCGTTTGCACAGTGTCTGAGGGTGGCAGGAGACACACCGTCTGGGCCGGGAGCTTTCCGAGCATTCAGACTCCTAAACTGCTTCCTCACATCTGCTTCATGAATATGAAGAGTTGTGGTCGGAGGAGGTGGTGTGAAATCCTCTTTTGTGTGGGGTGAGGGGGCGGGTGTTGCAGGTGAACAGTTTGAAGGTGGTGATGGCTCTATGGAGGGGGGAGAGGTGGGGGAATGAGTGTCCAAAGTGCCTCTATTGTTGGGGTCGTTGAAGGTGTGAAGGCTGCCTGATGGCTCGTCAAAACGGCAGTAGAAGTTGTTAAGACTCTTCTCGGCAGAATGTGTAGAGTTCATTTAAATTGGCTGGCTTCCTTGCTCGCAAGTGCTTTCCTCAAATTTTCAGTAGGATTGAGGTTGGGGGCTTTGTGAAGGCCATCCCAGAAGCCTAATGTTAGCCCAGTTTATCCATTCCAAAACCAGTTGCAAAGTCTGTTTGGGATAAGTGTCCTGTCGAAACATCCAGCTGTGTTCAAATTTCAACCTGTGAGATGAAGAATAATTTGAATGTAGTCCTTTTTCATTATTCCATCCCCTTGGTGTAATGCACCAGTGCCAGTGTAAAGCTACCATGACTATGCTTGACAGTTGTTCTCAGGCTTGAAACATGCACCTTAGTCCTCCGCCTGTTACCTCTTATCATTGTGGCCAAATAGCTCAATTTTTGTGTTCAAAGACCACAAAGACTGACCATGAAAACCTTTCTCCAGAAGGCATTCGGTTTCTCCATGCGAGCAGCTGCAAATTTCATTCGAGCTGGAAGGTGTCAATTCTGGATCAGGGTTTTTTTCTTGATTGGGAACTTCTCAGTCCATGGCAATGTAAAAAAACTTGCTTCACTGTGGACACCAGTGTTGGTCAAGTTACTTGAAAAAAGTAATCAGTAACTAATTACTGATTACTTCCCCCAAAAAGTAATCCCGTTACTTTACTGATTACTTATTTTCAAAAGTAATTATTACTTAGTTACTTAGTTACTTTTTAAAAACACGATTTACAACCTGAATAGGTGATAAAGTGAGATCTTTCAGCCCAATTCTACTTTTTCTACATAATCCATCATACAAAATGTAATCAAATGAAAAACTCTCTTTTTAAAACTTGTTTTATTAGTTTTAATCTTTTAACTTTATGCATCAAGCAAAAAACAAATTATATGCAACATTCTCTGACTGGAAGAAATTTGTTTAACATTTAAACCTATTTTCTGCACATTCCAGCACATAAAATAAAATAGTTTTTTGTGTTTACACTCACTCTTTCAAATAAATGCAAGTGAAACACAGCAGAAAAGAAATAAAATCAAAGACTAGCGGTCCTGTTGCTCTATTTTCACCTGTATAGCAGGAGTGGCGTAGGCGGAGGTTTACCCTGGTGCAGGTGTGCCGCAGCGGTCAGTTGAAGAATCCGCGAGTTTCTCTGTGAATTTCACATCACGTCGTAGCTACTCGGTGCTTGCTCGGAAGTTAAGGGTTTTTTTTCGCTGTAAAAAGAAGATTTCTTCCCACGCAGTGAATAGCGGACGCTAATGTTTTTGTCACTTTTTATGGAATCAAACTCAAAGTAAGGTCAGTACTTCCACGCTGCACGCTCATACTCTCTCCCACACTCGATATATGATCCATTGTTGATCTGCACACAGCTGTTGTCACGAACGTCGCACTCGCTTACGTCACTGTCATGACACACTCTCGCAAGAAAATCACAGTTTTAGTAACGCAGTAACGCAGCGTGCTTACGGGAAAGTAACAGTAATCTAATTACCGTTTTTGCAATAGTAATCCCTTACTTTACTCGTTACTCGAAAAAAGTATTACAGTAACGCGCCCATCTCTGGTGGACACAGACACTGATACTTCAATTTCCAATTTCCAAGCATCCTTGATGGTTCTTCGGTTGTTACACACACTAACCATTTTCCTCTCATCTCAGGGTGATAGTTTGGATCTTCTTCCAGACCTTCCGACTCATTTGAATTACTTGTATTTGCATACAGTTTTTTGAACTGATGCTCTTGGAATCTGCAGTTGTTTAGAAATGGCTCCAAGAGATCTTCCCAGTTTGTGTAAATCTACAATTCTTATTTTTAGATATTTACTCAGTTCCCCATTGTTCTAAATGACTCATTGCCCCATCAAACCCCTTTGATGCTGGCAAAGGGAAACTACCAATTGCGCATTTTTTAGTGCCACTTATTAAAAGATTTTAAGTGAAGGTATGCATGCTTTTGCGACCGTGGCTCAGGGGGTTGGGAATCGCATCTGTAACCGGAAGGTCGCCGGTTCGATCCCTGGGCTCTCTGTCCTGGTCGTTGTGTCCTTGGGCAAGACACTTTACCCTACTTGCCTACTGGTGTTGGCCAGAGGGGCCGATGGCGCGATATGGCAGCCTCGCTTCTGTCAGTCTGTCCCAGGGCAGCTGTGGCTACAACTGTAGCTTGCCTCCACCAGTGTGTGAATGTGAGAGTGAATGAATAGTGGAATTGTAAAGCGCTTTGAGGTTCTCGAAAAGCGCTATATAAATGCAATCCATTATTATTATTATTATTTTGCTGTGTGTATCAGAAAAATTCAAACTAAATTCAAGACTGTTTTTCAGACATTAAAGATGTATATTGTAGACTCATCCCACAATGAAAAAACAAAACAAAAACAGTTCAAATAAACCATTAAAATCCCCAAATTGCCATGTCATTCATACCCATGATGAGTGCATGTAAACATCTGACCGCAGCTCCATATGCTACTGTGCATTTCCAGAGAAAAAAAAAGCTGATAACACAACACTGGCAAAAAGTCGCCCTATGTCAAACTTGTTAACACACAACTGCCACATCCAGCAGATAGAAGAAAAGTTAGCACTGATCTGAAACTGTGTTGGTGCCCACCTGCTGTATGCCAAATTCAATTGTCGCTCTATTGTCAGATCACAAACTCGGGAGTACGACTCCAAATGCTCAACTATGTTAATTTGTCTGCCTGCCATTTGGTGCCGGGCAGATAAGCTACAGCTGTGATCAGAGCTCCTTTGCTCAAAGCAACTTCCTGCTTCTGCTGCTGGAAACAATGCTGATGAAACTGCACACTGTGAAAGCATCACCACATTAACTACCTTTTTTTTGGATCCTGTTCTTCTGAATCCCTACATCTACTTGCCTCATCCGTGCAGTCCATGCATCCCCATCCTATGACCAGCAGGGATATTAAGATAAAGCACAAGCCTTATCTGTAAAAAACAAAAAAGCACTGTAGTCTGGGACACAATTTGATGACACAATATCAAAAATCAATTCTAACGTGATGTGTACTTTGTCAGAACTTGATGAACCTGTCAACGCTACATTTTCAAAAATGTGTTTAATGTTTTACTCTGTCTTGCGTCAGTGTGTGCTTTAAAGACCATAGTAATAATAAAACTAGAAGAAAATAAAACCTGGTATGTAAAACTTTTCATGTCTTTGCTAATATGGTTACATTTGTCAAGCAGGAGTAGCAAAGGTGCGACTACAGTACTGCTGCTGTGAGCTTTTAACAGCCTGATATGTGAGGGAGCCACTCAATATGACTAATTCAAACTGATCAAGCTTCTGCTGAACCTGATACAGTGCAGTAACTCTACAAAGGTGCCGCTTCACAGCCAGTCTGATGAGGTGGAATGATTACACAGACACAACCCATTCAACCTACTTTCTGTGAGAGATAGAATTAATTTAAACCTGTCCTTTGAAATCTTCAGGAGATTGGACTATAGAGTACCGATAGCTAGCTCCACCTCCATGCAGATTAACATTCTCTATTTAGCTTTTTTTTTTCTACAGCAAAAAGATAATTGCATTTCCCAACCTGGGTCGCTGCTTTGTTGTTTTCTGTCCACTGTCTGTCGTCTGCAATTTGGTTCAGAGAATATTGTGAAAAAGCTTTTGTTGGGAGAATTGCAAGGTATGACGAATAACTTTGCTTTTATGTTTTGGGGACCATGAGCTCCATATTTAACTGCCAGGGTAGGTTGTACATTACTCCTCTGCTGTTGTGGCTACTCTGAATCCACTTCAACTAATGGATTTCAGTCATCTGGAAACCTACCATGGGAATTTCTCAAATCCATCTTGCGGCATAATCCACATTTCCTCAACTCATCATCATTATCCAACCTCCACTTCAGCTCTGTCCCAATTTAGTGCCTGCTTAGACATAGCACCTGCGGTTTCATTTCGCTAACACCCTCATGTGCTGGGACACGGATATAGTTAATTATTGACACCTTCTTCTCCATTATGTGTGAATAAACCAGGAGAGCTTCATAAAATATATCTGGTGTGTTGCTTTCCTTTTTCCATCTGAGTGTTTACTACCTTATTACTACCTTATTCTGCAAACACTGTTTTTGGTACACTGTAAAACCTAATAAGTTCACAGAACTCAAAAATTGTGTAACAGATTACACAACAATTTTCTAGTGATGTTTTTAAAAGTTTTAAGTTTAACTAAAATAAAAATTGTAGTTGCAGTTGCCTTAAATTACCTCAATGTTAACTCATAAATGTTGATATTCCTCAACTTATAATTAGGGAGTAATAAACTCAAAATGTTCAATATGTTTCAACTTAATTAAGGTGGGAAATACACTCAAAATATTTTACATATTGCAACTCATATGATGTGGGAAATGAACTCAAACTTTTTCATATTTTCTAACTTATAATATGGGAAATAACACTTAATCTTCAAGATTTTTAAAATACTGTGGGAAATACACTTACAAATAATTCTGAACTATTTGCCCAGTAAATTATAATCAGCTAAAAGTGTTAGAAAACATGAAAGTAACAACACTAACAATTTAACAACTTTTTATTAAACACAATGTGCTTTTAAAAAGGCACAAACAACAGAGCTCACTCATAAAAAAGTGCTTCATAAATAAAACAAGAGAAAAAGACTCCAAGGGTCACAACCTTCTGGATACATGTGAATAAAAGCTCGAGAGTCTGCGTATTGTAGGTCTAGTGCACAGAACTACCCAAAAAGCAGGAGAAATGAGGCATCCATGTACTGGTTTACACAACTGGGAACAAACATCAGGTAGTGCATTGAGGTATTAGGCAACACAACGTTAAACATGAATAGTCCACAAAATGAGCAGTCATTCACTTTAAATTAGAAGTAGAAAAGCCCAATGATTAGGAAAAAAAACAAACAAAAAAAAGCTTCCTCAATACTCAGCTCAACAAGTAGTCCATTCTGAGTGATTCACTCATTGAACAAATCATTCTTCAGCGTCAGTAGACGCCCTTTCAGTGGTTTGTTGTCCTCAAGGCACATCACAACCTTCTGGATAAATGTGAATGTAAGCTCAAGTTTCTTTGGGTATTGTAGGTCTAGTGCATAGATGTACCCAAAGAGCAGGAGAAATGACTCAGCCAGATTTGTGGGACCATTCACAAGTATTTCATCCTCAATGACAATGCAGATGCTTTCGGGACTGAAGAGGGCCGAATCAGTAGTGTCATCCGTGACAACTGTCAGCAGAGCCACAGGAGTGTCAGTGAGGTCTGGACCATCTGCTGACTGCAAAACAAAAATAATACAAGAATGAGTTCAGCCCCACAAGGACACAAATCATGCTATTGATTAGAGGTGTGAATCTTCATAAGTCACACGTTTCTTTTAGGATTATAATGTCAACGATTTAATTTGATATGGCGATACATCATGATGCATTACAATAATCTTAATTTCGGTTTGACTTCAAAACATATGTTTAAATAAATGTTTTCAATAATAAATATATGCCAAGATTTTTGTTTTTGTTATTTACCAAACATTTCTCTGACCACAACATGGCACCTCCAAAAAAATAGAACACTTGAATTTTAAAAGGGAGATAGTTTTTATCTGCAGATTTTTTTTGTATAATAATCTTTCAACTATTTTCATGTTTTCTGGTTTATGCGTAACAATCTTCTTGCAATCTTATTCAACAATAGTTGATATATGGGAGAAAACAAGTCAGATGAGGACTGTGTTGAACCTCCTTCCTGATATATACCCTGGTTCTCCTTGAGTTCTGAGCGATGTCATATGTTTGACTGAACAGCTAGGCAAAGGGGTTGATGCTGAGGCCAGTACACTTACATCACAAGTCCTGAATAACATGGAGGCATCTTCACGCAGGTACACAGGAAGTGCACGAAGGACGAGGGCCCGTCTTGTATTTACATCATGCTGTTCCTAGATGAACATACAATATCTATTAGAATAGTATTTACACAAATGCAGAGTAAAAACAAAGTGTTGGATAGCCATGTTCTGATTGTCATTGTTATAGATCAGGGGTGTCCAAACTTTTTGTGTAACGGGCTAAACTTGTCAATCTAGAAGGGTAACCCTACCCTACCCTACCCTAGCCATAGATGGTAAATTCTGTATTTTGGATTTTTTTGGATATTTTGATAGGATAGATTTTGTCAAGATGTCCTTCTCCTAAAATGACAACCTTGTATCCATGGCATAATCACTTAATCTCGGAGCACAGTTGAAGCAATTGACACTATGGCTTCTTACAGCTGTGTACAAACCATCGGTTAATGTAATCCTGAATCATGTGAAATGAAAAATTTACCCGAATGTCATAAATTCTCATGAGCTTTGCTAGCTCCTCTGCAATCTTGCCAGTCTTGATGGCCTTGTCTCGGAACAAAGTGATGAGTCTAGGGGTGTGTCTGTCCAGCTCCTTGTAGAATTGAGTGCGCAGGTTAACATTGTTGATTCGGTGGAACTCTGCCACCACCTGTACATGAACAGAAATACACAGAAATGAACAAAGATGAATTAGGAACAGAATTGTGAATGTATTTTAAAAAGTTCTCAGGTTAGCAAAACCAGAGAAATTCTAATCAGAACCAAGGCCAAAATAGAAAGTTATTCGTCATTCTTTGTAATGTTATCTAAAGGAAATTTAAATAAATAAACTTCTAGAGACTTTGTTTACTATGAATGGGGAAAAAAAAGAAAAAAAAACATCACAGTGATGTGTTGTCATTTTACATCTGCCATTTGCTTTTTGGTAAATTGTTTGAAAATCTAGACTTTTAAAAACTGGGAGAACAGTAAAGAGACAGACAGACATATATACACACACACACACACACATTTTTAATTTTATTTTATTTTTACCTGTGACTCTATAAGTAGGGCTGGCCATCTGTCCACGACGTCTCTCACTCGTGGAGCTCCAACAGCTCCAACAATTTCTTGGCGACGTAGGGCATAGGTTGTGTCCATGAGCTTGCCTATGACCAAGTAGTTTCTCTCAGTCTTTTCGACTTCATGCATGATCTGTTCTCTCATTTTTTCCAGAGAGGCTGGGGTTTGATCCTTCGGTAGGTTAGTGATGTAGTTGACCTCAGCTTTTCGAGCTTTCTTTATGTTTTGATGGGGGTGATCATTGTTGGGGTTGTTTCGGCTCCGCCTCCCTGTGTTGATGGCTACTTCTGCAACCCCAGCTTTGGCCAGATTGTTACGGTAAGATGCAAGCTTGTACCCCATGTGGCGTTTCCATCCCAACGCCCCGTCTTCACCAGCTGTCATTCTGAGACATGGATGAGCTCTAATCAAAGCTTGAGCAGCCATTGCCAATTCCTTGTCATGTGCGTATGCTTTAAAACTGTAGATTGTTTCTGCCATTTTTCTAAGGATTTCACTCTTCTGTGATCTCTTTAACTTCAGCAATTTTCCTGATTCTTCATAAACTCGATTTCCTTCTTCTAGTATATGATCCATTTCATAACCAAAACTAGGAACAACAAATTCATCAGGCCAACTCTTCTGGCGCTGTATCGCAGGTACATGTGGGAGTATGTCTGTGTCAGAAGATGCAGTAGAGAAGGTGTCGCTTTCAGGTCTGACAACTCTTAATGTGCCCTTCTCTGGTAACTCCTGGATGTCCACAAGGAGACAAAGATCACCATCAAAGTCCGGATCCTCATAGTGAAGGCTAAAGTCCCCATCCAGTCTTGGCTTGAACCTCTCTTGAATTATTTCTTTCAGCTCCTCCACTGACTTTGGTCGCTCAAGTAGAGTAAGTTTCAGGGCGGTGTCTCGTTCAACATACACACGCAGCACATGCTTCTGGGCAGCAGCCATCTTTTGGTTCCTAGGGGAAGAAAAAAAAAAGAAAAAGGGAAAAAAAAGAACAAACATTAATTTTTATGGAGAGTAAACGTGATACAAACAATGTACACAAGTCCATAGCCTCACTTGAACGATGGGAAGTATGGAAGGACACCTGCTGGAGTGAGGCAGTTTATTCATGGACCCACTGCCCAGCACAGCTCCAAGAGAATGTTGAAGTCAGCTGTTAACCTGCTTCAATAAATCTTCAATGTAATAATATGAAACATTTTGGTGTCAAGAGCAATCTTCCATCTACGTTGTAAGCACAGAGAGGTGTTTTGTCATTTAGCTCTGATGGGGTGTGAACAGCCAGATTATTTGGGAAAAGTTCGTAAGATCTCAGGTGTTCAATGTAGTGCGATATGTGCCTTTGGCAAAGAAAGACAACACTACTATTAACCAGGAGAACCTGTTCAATTCTACAGAACTTAGGCAGTCCTCCCTCTTGTCCAACAGACAAAAACATTCCTACATTATAATCAGTTCCATCAATGCAGATCTTTGATGTGCTGTAAATAACATTGCTTGCTGTTATTTGTTTAACATATGTCTTTGCAACATCTGGAAGCATTGATACCAGTACAGAGGAGACATTTGATGCTTGCTGGTGAGGTCTGAAGAATCCTGAGGCACTGAGATGAAATGCTACCATGTACTGATGCCTGTCGGCGAGTGTTTTTAACACATTTTTAAAGTTTTGTGTATCGTGTACAACTCTCTTGAAAAAACTGTGTTTTCCCTCAAACCTCATTGTCCACAAGTGTACAAGGGGCCCAAAAAGACGTATAAGGTCAGGATAGTGTTCAATGTAGTGATGCTTAGGACGGAGTTTGAAATCTGGAAAGGCTTCTTTCAGCATCTGTCTATGATCTTGGATCTTCGACTGTAAATACTGGATGGACTCCTCTGTGAATTCTGAAGACAGTGATAACTCTACTACCTCTTAAGTCCATTAGCACAGTCCATATCCCATCCTCTTCAGGAACAGCATTTCCAATAATCAAAGGGAGCAGTCTAAGCAATGTGGCATTTTCATGGCCATTACCACCAATGCTTTTCTTTAAAGCAAAGCTCTGTGGTATTTTATGAGGTTTCTCAAGCTTGTCTGTTCCTTGGTAGGGAAATGACAGAATTCTGTCATTCAAACATTCAAGGGTGAAGTATTTGCGACGGATCATCTCTCCAATACACAGGGCGAGCTCTGTAGGCACAATGCCCTCCAAAAGATCATGGAGGGCATCAGGTGGAAAGCCAGTGACAGTATGAAAATGCTCTAGTTGCTGTCTCAGGACACAATCTGCCTGAACACCATTTTGACTCCGACTGACCCCATGCATTACGGCATGCACATCACTATTATGGCTGTCTTTTGTCCTAAGACTGAACTCGCCGCTTGCAACTTCATGAGTCTGAAGTTTAACTTGTGTTGCTGTGCAGAACCTGCAAAAGTGTTCTGCTCTAAAAGACTTTGAAAAGCCTGCCAACTCATGGGCTGCAAGATTGTCACACACCACACACATGACTGTTCCTTGGACTACCTTACCAATAGACTCAATAAATATCCCATCTTGTTCAAGGGTACGGAGGTCTCTCAACAAAGGACCAAGTGCTTTTTCATACCCAAATGTCTGGATGTCAGCCACTTTACATAAAGCAGCAAGCTGAATCACATGCAAGGCTGACCGGTATTTACTGGGAAGATCAGCAAGCATCCAGTATACTGAACAGATTTTGTGTATTTTGCGCGATGTGCCAAGTGGATTGGCTATCTCCAAATCATCAATGTACAAAATTAGTGTTATTTTGAACTCATCTGAAGACAAGAATGTGTTCTCTTTGAAGTACAAACCATCTTGGTGGCTTACATAGACACCGTTTTGTGCCACCTTTGTTTCTTTAATTTTATCAAGAATATCTGTATGACTGAAGATTTTTTGTATCATTTTGAGAATGGGAACATGTACTGCTGTGTGTCCTGGCTGTAGCAGATACTGTACAGGCTTTACCACAGGGTAATTATTTTCGATGAAGGTTTTCCTTCTCTTGGTTGAGGATAACGGCTTCCCCTTAGCTGTGGCACTGACAATAACATTGCAGTCCATAACAGTACTGACAACCTCATTTAGAATTGCTTCACTGACAGTGATATCATGACTCTCTAAGACCTCTCTGATGTCATGTTTGAGTATCGGTTGGGACAAGAAAAATATCTGAGTCAAATGTTCCACTATTTCCTGAGATGCCATTTCTGACACATGAAGAATAGATTGCATCTTTAGAAATAACGATGCCAAGTTATGGTTCAGCTGGGCCTTTAACATGTCTGGGTCACACTGACTGTTTATCTCATCGAGATCAAATGTGTCTGCAGACCCTGGACTGTGAGTTTCAGCAGGTTCCCGAAGACTTTCTGCTGCAACTAGCTCTGGGGCGCTATCGTTGTATGCCAATACAACACATTCACCAAAGCCTGAATCACCACTATGCTTTCTACTTTTGTGTGCATTAAATGCTGAGTAACTATTTGTTCTGTAATTACAGTTTTTGAATGGGCATGGTACCATCTCATGACTTCATAAATGATTTCTCAAGTGACCAAACAGAATTCCCTCAGAAAAGGGCTGTGTGAAGTTACACAAAGGACATATAAAACAACCACGTGCTCCTTCAGTTGCATCAACTCTATGTGAATCATTATGTGATCTTGACAGATGAGCTTTCATTGCCTCGAATGATGGAAAAGTACAAATGCAACTGTCATAGAGACATGGCAGGGGGGACACTCGTGAATATTGGGTATGCAATACAGTGTAGTGCCAAAATAATTGTCCCCGAGTATTTGAAGTTGCAGAACACAACTTGCATTTCCACTCCATTGGGCCAACTTCACCCCTGCAATTAAAACATTTGCAGTCAAAACCATTTCAGCCCTGTTTGCACTTTTGGCTTTTCAAAATGCACTGTTTACACGCATTGTACTTAAAATGCATGTCAATTTTTAAATTAGGTGGAACATAATTATGCCAACAAGTTCACACAGTAATTTAATTTTGTCTGTTCTGTTGCAAAAAAAAAAATCTAAAAATTTTGAATAATTCAGGGCAAAATTCTCTAGTTTCTTTGTATTTATTTTTTATTTAAATTAGGACACAAATTATAAAACTCACCCACTGACAACTGGTGAAATGCTGACTCTCTGTAGCGCTCTTTGCAGTCTGATATCTGTAAACAATATGTGCACAAAGACGACTTGTTAATGTTCAAAAACATTTTTTGCACAGCACACACACACGTAGTCAGCTGATCTCATCTGATGCAGATCTGCTCCTTGATCAAGTGACATTTGTCCGGATTTTTGGCACGAGTGACGTCGAATCAGCACCGCAGCTGGATGGCCCGATTTACATACCCAGCGCAGCTGATACTCACCACAATAATTTACTAAGATTATATGCACTCCTGTTATTAAGTCCAGTTCAGTCTGTTAATGTTAACCGTTTCAAACTAATGTTAATAGGTGTGTTGCTAAGCTTAATAACTTAAATAACAAACTTGAAATTTACCCGTCCTATTTTCCCCTTTATTGTTTTTTCTCTGTGCTGTAAATCTTCTGTCTAAGAAGAAATCTGAAGCTGCTGTTCTGAAAATGAGCTACCAAAACTTTTTCTGAATGAATCAATAAAGATCAATTTATGGAAAGCTGTGATGAAGGCGGTTTTGTCTTTAATTATATTCAACAATATAACATATTCGACCACTTTTAAGTGATTTTGTGATCTTTAATACACTTTAATACACTAAAGTTAAGGTTTTTTACCTAATTTCTAGTAAGTGGCCCAGCCCCTCCTATATTTTTATGTATGTGGCCCTCAGTGAAAAAAGTTTGGACACCCCTGCCTTACAGGTTAGGGAGTATTTGTGATCCGCACAGTCTGCATCAATGATTCTTTCTTAGCCTGGGAGCAGAACGCGGCGCTTTATTTTCATTTCATTTCAATTTATCTAGCAAAGATCGATAGGGTCTGGCTTAAAGGTGTCAAGGAGGCGCCTCAGTCTGGCTGGTTGAGCCTTGTCGAATTAGCGCGAACAATTTAGGTGAACTTCGTTCGTAGCACCGAGTTTGACCAGTGTGTAATGTTAGGCTGAATCAGGCGATGCATTTTTCCGCAAGGCTTGACTTGTAGAGCTCGCTTAGTGGAATACCCCTCTAAACTGTTAAAAGAACTTCGAGATTATCTCACAACCACACATTTGAGACTACGAAAAAATACAAACATGTGTCTAATTACCATCATGATAACACACTCATGTTGTTTATTATTGTTCGCTTCATGCTAGCACACACACATAGCTCAACAGCGTAAACTACTGACTGTGTAACACGGACACTTATTGAAATAAGTATACTCACAATACGCACGTGCATTACCGGCGAATACGACAACCGGTAGAAACGGACAGTAGAAAATTTTAGTAGAAAGTTCAAAGGCATGGAGCTAGAACTGCCACCGTCAACTTCCCGGGCAAGAATACAATGCATTATGGGAAATGTTGTCCCCCACGGAAAACCGCCAAAACGTTACACCGTTCTAATTTGAAATAACATTATGTATTTGTCACATTCGAAAACTTCTAAAATTACAATTACTTGGATTCGAATTCATTTATAACAAACATTCACTGTGCGCAAAGTACGAATGTATTTCCAGTAAAAAAATAAAAAAGAATGTTTATCGAAATTAAATTTAAACAAAACAAAAACACGTTAGACTTACCAAATTTAGGGTAGTTGATGAAAAAAAATAAGATGGTGGTCGTGGTAGGTTGAAGTTGGGGACTCTTAATCCACACGGGCTGGCCAAATCTTCCCTGCATCAAGGTAAATTCAAGATGGCTGACTCAGCTTTCCTGAGGGAGCGACAAGACTCCACCCACCAGAACGTCACTAATATATGCTTCTTAAACTTTTTGAGCGTTCCGAACAAATTAGCTAAAAAATATTGAGCCCTATTCAATTAAAGTTGCATAAAAGCCAACAGAGCTCAATACTTTATAGTTTGCTCAACTACAAAACGACATTTGAGTGTTATGAGCTTATTAGTTATGAGCTAGAACAACTGTTAGGGATTACAGTGTAGCTAGCTGGCTAACAAGACTAAAAGAGAATTCATGGTACAGTATTTGTCTGCAATTCTTTGGTTACATAGAGTGAACGATTCTGGGTATGCAATGAGCAAACAAACAAAAATCACTTAGCCCGATGGTGATGGTAGGTAAAATGCAGATTGAAAAGCTAGCTTAAACAGGGATGTCAGTTCAACATAAAAAAGGAAAGCAAAAAGATAATTCAAGATTATCTTTAATAGATTAAAGTTTTCCTTCATTCACAGAACTTCTTTGTAACTTTCATCTTCTCTGCAGCAAAAGTGTAGACTAAATAAAAGATGAACTTTGGCGACAGCGGGAAGGAAAAACTCCCTTTTAACAGGAAGAAACCTCCAGCAGAACCAGGCTCAGGGAGGGGCGGGGCCATCTGCCGCGACTGGTTGACAGGACTGTCACTACCCGATCCGTACCGGAAACCCGATCGGTACCCCGCATGCGCAAATCTTACGTCACTTCCTCTCTTTGCCAACATTGCAACATTCAATATATTTGACTGATACGGTTAGCGCCCAGTTAGCTCCTAGCATTTCTCAACAGCTCTGCCTCCTTTTCGACTGCCCGGGACATTTAAACAATGGATAATCCGTATACAAAGAAATTCATGCTTTTCTCCTCAACAGAGAGCGTCCCCCGATTGAGCAACAGCGCCGTAAAATAAGAAGAATGGCGCCTAATTACAGAGTTAATAATGCAGACTTTGTAATATCTCACGTGTAGATTCATCAGCCAGATGAAGTGTTTACTGACAATTGACAGTGATAGCGCACATCATCATCACTATTCCAACAATCCTCTCCTCACAGACAAGCATAAACACACTCGACTATCGCTAAATCAAATTTAACACACGTTTGTAATGACGCTAATTCAGTTTACAATAGGGTTTATTCGCTCGGTCAGCAGGTGGCGGTATCCTCGTACACTGGGGAATAAACTGCCATTAAACGAACAGAAGAAGAAGAAAAAAACATCTGCACATGCGCGGTACGGATCGGGTAGACCCGATTTGTACGGTCAGACTTTACACATGCGCAGTAAGGATCGGAGAGTCCTGATCCGTAACTTTCTTTTTATTTTTCGTTTTTGTCTACATTGTACTGAAATGCTTCATTATTGCAAACATTTTAAGATATACTTGTTATTCTTAACATCTTAACAGATACTCTGACCCATAACTATCGTAAAACGCTACGACCGGAAGTAGAGACCTTTCGCGCATGCGGGTTACCGATCGGGTTTCCGGTACGGATCGGGTAGTGACAAGGACAAATACATGCGGTGCCATGTCTTTGAACTTCAGTGTTTTGGCTATAGCCTTACGTTCCATGTTAGCATGAAAGGGTGAACTGCTGAGTAATTAGCTACTGTTCGCAAGCTTGGTTACCAAGCTTCATCCGTAACTGTACATGTGCATCACGCAGACATAGATATTTACCAGTTCTTCTTGGATGCTGTGTACAACACAGAAAGCACTGATGTTTGACAAATGAGTCTATTAAATAGTTCTGAAGGCACCAATGGTAGAAAAGCAATGGAACGCTCAAGCTCAGATACTCCAAATAGTGGAGATGAGGCTCAGTAGATACCCACTGGCTGCCTACTTTGGCACATCTGTCAATTAAAATAGCTATGTCCATAACTCAAATATCCAGGCAGATGAGTAATGATCAACATTAGCACCGTCACAATGGAAAAAGAATGGTATTTATATAAGGCATTTCAACTCTAACTGAGCACTCAGTGTACTGTCACACACATTTATACGTCCATCACTCTCCATCAGGGGAAACTGATGGTTCAGTATCTTGTCCAAGGATTCTTCAGCATATAGGAGGAGCCGGGGATCTTCTAAATGGTGAACAACCTGCTGAATCTCCTGAACCACAGCTACCTCTAAACAAGAGTAACACAGCAGCAGTATGGTGTAGTGTGAAGGTCTTTATCAGCAGACAAAACATAAGAAAAAAAGCTGTCCAGTAGGCCAGCTTTGAGTCTTTGCAGGGATAATTCTGGCCGCCGGGCCTTATGTTTGATGTAGATGATGGTATGCAAAGCTCTGCTTAGGCTCTGTGTAGGATGAGGGCACAACCATGAAAACTCACAGTCAAGCTTCTTTCAGCTGCTGCCTTATTATCTCTACCCGGGTGGTAGTAGTAGTAGTAATGAACACAGGAAGCGAACTTTAAAGGAGCATTGAAGTGGCTAATTTCATGTGAAGAAAACTGTTTTCTTGTTTTGATTCTAACCGTTCTAGTGGCATTTTATATAGTTAACATTTAAATGCAGGGTAAAATGCTTCGTCGCAGCCATGTTGCTAGCCACAGACTGAATACAAGGCCAATATTCTCTCTATTTTAGATCTGTTCGCATTTTTATTAGCTTACTTCACAATGTATAGAAGCAGGTAGTAGCTAAAATGTCTGCAGTGTGAGCTTGCCAGAGCTAGTGTGATCTCAAATCTCCCGTTTTTAAGTAAGATCATTGAAAAAGCAGTTTCTCAACAGCTCAGTTACTTCTTAAAACAGAATAATTGCTACGATGCCTTCCAGTCAGGTTTTAGACAGAATCACAGCACTGAAACCGCTCTGACCAAAGTGTTCAATGACATATGTCTGAATACAGACAGTGGAAAAATGTCAGTCTTAGTTTTACTGGATCTCAGTGCAGCATTTGATACAGTTGACCACAACATATTACTCAAACGACTGGAGAACTGGACAGGTCTTTCAGGAACTGTACTAAACTGGTTCAAAACATACTTTGTATCAATAGGTAACTTCACATCTGAGCAGACAAGTATCACATGTGGAGTTCCCCAAGGTTCCATCTTGGGACCCCTTCTGTTTAACATCTACATGCTCCCACTGGCACAGATTATAAACAACAACAAAATAAACTATCACAGCTATGCAGATGACACACAAATATATATCACAATGTCACCAGGAGACCGAGGCCCTGTACAGGCTCTTGGTAAATGCATTGAGGAAATCAATGACTGGTTGTGCCACAATTTTCTCCAGCTAAACAAAAACAAAACTGAGGTAATAGTCTTTGGCGCCAAAGAAAAACGATTACAGGTCACCAGAGAACTTCAATCTATACATCTAAAAACCACAAACCAGGCGAGAAATTTGGGTGTAGTGATGGATGCAGACCTAAACTTAGAAAAACACATTAAGACAATAACAAAGTCAGCTTACTATCACCTCAAGAATATATCAAGGATAAAAGATCTGATGTCTCAACAGGACCTGGAAAAACTAGTCCATGCATTCATCTTTAGTAGGCTTGATTACTGTAACAGCATCTTTACAGGTCTACCTAAAAAATCAGTCAGACAACTACAGCTCATTCAGAACTCTGCTGCTCGAGTCCTCACTAAGACCAAAAAAGTGGACCACATCAGTCCAGCTCTGAGGTCCTTACACTGGCTGCCTGTCCGTCAGAGGATAGACTTTAAAGTTCTGATGCTGGCCTATAAAGCTCTGAATGGTTTAGGACCAAAATACATCAATGACCTCCTGACCCAGTATGAACCATCCAGATCCCTCAGGTCATCTGGATCCGGTCTTTTATCAGTTCCCAGAATCAGAACCAGACACGGAGAAGCTGCATTCAGCTTTTATGCTCCTTATATCTGGAACAAACTCCCAGAAAGCCTCAGATCAGCTGAAACACTCAGTTTATTTAAATCCAGGTTGAAGACTCACCTGTTCTCAGCTGCATTTGAATAAAGCACCAAATCCACACTTTAAGCTTAAATTTCAAAACTTACATTTAACTACTGATTTTATCTACTGTTCTGATTTTATCTGTTTTGATTTTATATACTGTTGTTTGTTTGTTTGTTTGTTTGTTAATTAGTTAGTTAGTTTATTTGCTTGTTTTAATCAATTTTAAATCATGCTTTTTATTTGTTCTTGTTTCTAATGTCTCTGTAAAGCACTTTGAATCACCTTGTTGTTGAATTGTGCTATACAAATAAACTTGCCTTGCCTTGCCTTGCCTTATCAGAACTTTGTAAGATGCATCTGTGTGTATCTATGTTTGTGTATGTGTGTGGTTTCATCTGGAAAAAAAAAAATAGGAGCAGTTTTATAAACAGCATGTGTGTAAGGTCGTTTTAACTGATAAGGGCTGTTTTATGCATTCTCAGGCATAAGGCTGAGCAGAAGCCTGGAGGAAATCAGTCTCATCATGCGGCCACAAAGATATGCTTAAATTCACACACACTATAGCCTAATTAGCGCACTTCCTCTGAAAATAGGACACCCTCTGCAGTGTGAAACCAAAGTCTTCTTGAAGTGAAAAGTGTGCAATTTATCTCAGCATTAAAGCAAAAAAAAGTTGCAGGTTCTTTATATCCTTGTTTGCATAAGATCAGTTCTCAAAGATAACAACAGCACAGATCAAATGTTAAAATACACGTCCTTCTATGCTGTAAAAGGACAATATACTCAACAAGGCTGTAAACAAGATCGTTTTTGTACAATCCAACCTTATGCACATTGTACGCTTACTTCAAATTCTAATACTGTGCCACTTATTTTGTCAAACATTTACAGTTTTGAGTTTCCTTGAGCTGAAAGGACATTTAGAAAAAAAACATTTTATCCCACGCTATCTCAGCTCTGTTTAGGCAATGTGTTTTCATCTCAGGGCAACAAATACTGCTGTTCTGTTTGATGCCATCTTGTCTATCAGGCATACTCACAATGTGTCCTATGCCGGTGGTGCCTTGATACACTGGCTACAGGAGTATTGGACTCCAGGAGACAAAATTACCAATTTAAAGACCTACAATGTCCTCATTAGGAGGCTAAAGTAGATAGATGGAGTAAATCCCCCTTGTGTGAATCAGAAGACGGATATTTGTGTCCCATTAGGAAACTTTGTGATTTACAGTTTGTTTTTTTCTTTCTTGTTCATCTTGCTTCCTTTACAACTTTGTATTTCAACTTCTTCTACTTCCTCACTTGTTAGATTTAGGAACTGGAAACTACTTGGTTATATTTGGAAAAAAACAGGCCCCCCTTGCAGCATTAAATGCTACACAGTGAAAAATGATTCCTTTAAATTTAAATGTGACACGGGTTCTACTGCAATCATATATCTGGGAGTGAGACCTGTTTTTTCATTGCCTAAAAGGAGAGCTTTTGCACACCTGTGCCTTTGACCAAATGGCAGTATGGGAATGGTTTGGCGTAGGCAATTGTGGAGGCCAGGTCAGCTGATGTAGCACTTTGCAAGTGTGTTTTGGGCGTCTGTCCTGCATATTAAAAAGGATAATAAGTAAAAACCACATGGGATTGTGTGTTTTTACAAAATACCTTGGTCACAATGGAATTGTTGGTGAATTGTTGGAAAGGCAGTTGAGAACAGATCTCTCACTGAAACACAATCCCTGACGGCTACATAAATGCCCACAATTTTGTCATAATATGGCTTCCCAGTATCTAATTTAAATATACCGTATCCTGAGATTTGCCGCTTGATGATCTCTACAGACCTCATCGCTACACATGAGGAGGATTGGAGGATTTTGCTATCAATTCAAGAAAGACTCCTGACCTTCCTTTTTGTTTGAACAATCGGTTCTAAATTAAATCCTAATTTGCAAAAATTTCTAATCCATAATGAAAAATAGCTTCACTGCCCATCCAAGCTATGCAAAAGTGAAAAGTAAAAAATAAATAAACATAAAAAATTAAGTGTTTGTTGTTTTCAAAAATATTTTTTAAGAGAAATATGATTATCTGAAGAAAAAAAACTATAATAAAAATCAATATTAGACTATTGCATAAATCATTGTGTGCTGTCTGCAATGACAGGTGAGGCTCTGATGATTTCTTGTCTTTGCTACTCAGGAAGCGAAGGCTTAAATGCGGCAGCAGAATCAGGTTACCTGTGTGATTTATTGTCACTTCTTAGAAGCGTTCAGTCAGACATTTGGTGGATGTGCTTTGCTGCGGAGCCAATGGTGCAAAACCTCCATCTGTAGGATTATGGCCTGAAATTAATTGTAATAACACATATTATAGTGGACTGGCATGCAAATGTTTGCGAGTTTATTTCCCATAGCATATTAGCAGAACACACATACAAACACACATCCATGCTTTCACACATGCTAGAGGTGTAGATGAGCGCAGATGAAAAGATGTAGATGAGTTTCTTTGCGAGGCGTGATACTTAACTGGTTAAATCTATTTTTAAAAAAATGTGTCCTCCGTTGTGTTCTTTGATCCAGACTGTGTCATGTCAGATTTTATAATAAAAAGTAGAGCTCTTCAGAAACACTCTGTTGTCAGCCCCCGGAGCTGTGTGACAAAAGCCAACATTTTGCCACCTGTAACACATTTAACTGCTAACAGATTCTATGCTACAAAAGGAGCAATTGTCCTATTCTTTTCAGACTCTACAGACATAACCCCCTCGCTTTTTAAACATCTGAAATTGATGCAGAATGATTTTTTTCTTTTCTGTAAATTGTACGTTTACAAACTGTCACGGAAAATGTTAGAGCAGTTTTTTAGAAAGGAGGCTTGAAACGTACCATCTGTCTATATTTTTGTTGCATTCAGAGTAAATTCACTCGTCTAATTGTTTCTATTTTACATTTTTCCTAATAAAAAATGAAATCACCTTAGCTGAAATACATTTTATATTTAAGTAAATGCTTGCTCAGAGTTGCATGTGAAGACTGATGCTATCCTTGTGTGTATGTTGACAACTCCACCTGTAGCAAGTTATCTTAGCTTGGCAAAAAGACTTCAAACCCACATAATTGTAATTATTTTAGATTTTGCATGGTATGGATGGAAAGAAGGATCCAAACGTAGATCAAAAGATTAAAGCGAAAATAGAGGGTTAAAGGCATGTAGGTAGAAAGAAAATGGGAAACTGGCAGGCATGTGACTGTGGAATGAGAAACCGGTTAGGTGGTTGTGGAGGTCAGGCGAATGGAAAAAACGAGGAAAGTCTAATGACTTCTGGGGTGCTTTTCATTAGGCTTGCTTATACTTAACCGTGTCGTTTCGCCTCCCCAGAAGTGGGGCAACAGTTTTCCCTTTGACATTACGAAGACGTCTCAATTTCATAATTGCACCTCAAGGAGGCGAGGTGCAGAAGAGAAAGAAGGCTTCTGAAGTAGCACAGAGCAAGGAAACCCAGGAATGTGGTGGATGGCATTTTTTATAAAGTGTCCCAGTGTATAAATAATGCAACTCCACACATGACCATATACTGCATGCAAATGACCCAGGCTTAACTCATAAATGATCATTTCAGTGTTGTAGCATCACACAAAGCTGCTGTTTGTTTTTTTCTTTTATTATTTCACATCAACATGCAGGCATTCTTATGGAGCTATGCCGTGTTTCACTCTGCAGTAGGTAAATAAATCAGAACATTTGACACATGAATAAGTCAGAAGAGTAAAAATCAATATTAAATGATGGTTAAAATTAACAACATCAATGAATGCATTCATTGTTATGCCAAACTAAATAAGGCTTTCATATATTTTGGAAGCCTGTAAGACACAAACTTCTGTGGACAGCTATTTGATGGCTGATCCAGCTGTGCAGAACGGCATCACTAAGTCATGAGCTGGCTTTGAGAGCAAGGAGTTTTCATTTTTGTGGCTCCAGCTTCAGAGTCCTTGCATGTCTCCCTCACACCTCTCACTCACATCCTCACTGGGAGGAGCTAAGGAAGAGATGCAAGTGAGGGAAGTAAGGGGAGACATGCTGGCAAAATGAAAAGCACCCCTGGTGGGTGAATAGAGAGTGACAGGAGGCAAAGGAGGGGGGGGGGGTGAAAACAACAAAGAGGTGAGACAGGAACTTTGACAGGGCTCGGTAGCTACTTCTACACAGACAACGCTGATCCAAGCCATACTGTATTCTTACAGCATATCTCTTCCTATCCTTTTTTTGCACCTAACTCATCTTTGCATGAATTTAAAGATACATTGGTGGCTTTAAAGTTTCTTCCCATTCTTGCACGCACTGGCTGCTCCGAGACAGCCTTTTGTATTTTAGATTCAAAAAGGCAGACTATGATTCTTGTGTGACAAGCTTTATGAAGCCATTTATATTTACTGAGCACATTCATACTTCACAGAGGATAAACAATGCGTTCTAATCCCACTGGGTTGAGCACTGCCATTCTGACACTGGTTTCACAGATATGCACAAGGTGCCCTTTGGCAAATGTGCTCCCGACACACCACACGCAGACTCAAGCTTGCCATCGCTGAAACAATTCACGTCCTGTTTGGAACTTTAATTTCTTTTCACATATTCATTTGGACTCACTTTTCATTGAAAAGATGGGTGATTAGGGAAGAATATGCCCGTACATATCATTAAGCCTATATGTAGAAAGGATAATTATTAACCAAGTATGTTTAAATGTGAAGCCGAGGGATTCTTTACAAGTGTCTGTATGTGACGACCTTGTGCGTATCTCTGAAATTCCAATGGCTTTGACAAAAAAGCAGTTTTTGACCCTGTGGGAATGAATATGGGCCAGAATAAATAGATACCATGCGCTCTCTGCAGTGCCACCCTTAGGTAACGATGTCAGCTCTGCACACAAATATTAAGCCATTGTTAAAATTTAATCAGTTCAGGCGTACTGTGATACATCCCCAATGACCCAATTTCCTTTGCTTTAACTTAGAACAAAGACATTCTGCTGTTTTGTTGTTCAGTCTCCATCCTTCTTAACAATGAAACTACTCTGCAGATTCTTTTCCTCCTATCAAAACTAGACTCACTTTGTATACGGGTTGAGGAGAGTACAAAAGTGCATGAACATTGTCTTCTTAGGCTGGAAAAGGTTATGCATTGTACAAAGCCCCCTGGTGGATTTTAAAACGCTTCTGTCTGCGGGTGTTTTTTCTCTTCCACCCCCCCTTCTTCAGTATTTCAAGAGAAGGAGGGCAGTTTTATTTTATGAAACAGTTCACAGCGAAAAGGAAGACAACATTGGAAACAGGGGGTGTAACAAGCATCAAATGTTCCAGGCACATGACCTATGACCTATTCCAATCCTGCAAATAAAAAATGATTCTTTTGATGTGTGGATTGCTTGAGATGACCTTTAAACAGATGTCTCATACACTCTAAAAGACTGTACTGACCTAAGGAGAAGAGAAAAAGTTCTGCAACTGATCTGGCAAGAAAATGTATTACCCCTGAGTCATATAAGGTATAAGGTCAAGTGATTTTATATATATATATATATATATATATATATATATATATATATATATATATATTTACTGTTACTTCCCTGACTGCAGTACATGTAGAGTATAATGAAATCAAAAACTACTCTGGTGTTAGAACCATAACACTAACAGCTAGAGACAAGTGTATCACTGATTGACACAGGGAAAAGAGGCTAATCCACAGGAGGTGAGAGGAAAGCTTTTCTTCCAGTGACTGGATTCTGTTTGAGGTGATTAATACATGCGTAAAATAAGATGGATTAAGAGACCTGTCAAGAAAAGTAACAGGCAAGCCGGGGAGAGAGACAGGAACAAATCAAAATGCGACACGCAAGAACTGCTTCATTGCAGTGGGGCGAAAGGGCATAATTTAGATAGTATATTAATTGACACTTTCCTGCAAACTTTCATGATTCAAGTAAAGCGGAAAATACAGTGAGCTCACTGTGAGAAACATTTGAAAGATTCCTGGCATATTCTTTTACTGAAGTTGGAGAAATGGTTTTATTTACTATAGAAAGTTGTGGCTCACTAATCCCTTTTGATCGATGTTGGTGTTATCTTTTTAACATATGGCTTTTGCTGTACTTGCCTTTATTGTTTTTAATAGATTTAATAGATTTAGGTTGATATGTTTTTATAGTAAAGTTTTTATGTAAGGGCTTCAATTATGTTATTTATTTTTGTAGTCCTGACGACATCCTGTTAATTATATTACTAATAATACTATTACTGCTAAATATCTATGTTTCAAGGCAGGTGACAATCAGTTGAGTTCGTTTTCACCTGTGTCTTAAAAAAAGGTTGAGCACTGAGACTTTTTGCTTTTTGCACCTGGAACATTACGACACCCGGATGACTTTCACCGAGTTGTGAAGTTTCACTTGAATGCAAAATACAAAGCACCAGCTCTTCCTGCTGTCAAGATGTCATCATTGTTATTCCTAGTGCAGATGTAAGAAGCTCATCCATATATACAAACACTCACTGTAGCATGTACAGAACTGCATATGCTTCTGCTGTGTGCACAGTGCTGTCCATGCCTATTATTATACAGTACACCCAGGTTCTGTCTTTGCAGTTCCACTCCTGAGTGTGTTTGTGTTTCTGACCTGCCATGCTTAACCTGTCCACTGGTTACACTAAGTGTGTTTCCCTGATCTGTACACCTGCCAAGGCTGTTTTCCTGGTCGGCTCTTATTATCTAATTAGTGTTATGCACATTATATTAAAAAGAAGGTTATGCTGAGTGATTATTATGTGGTCTCGTTTTTTTCTCTTTCTTTTTTTTATATGCTTGTTTTTCTCCTGTTTTCCCAAGTGGTTTCTGGTTCTGTAGTATAAAAGCAGTGAAGCCTTTAGCATGTCAAAAACATGCTGAAGGTACGTGCTGTTCAGAGCTCTGTAAGTGACAAGTAAAATGTAACTCCAGATCACTGCCTGAATGAATGATGGATGTATTGTCAACAAAGAATGGTTTTCAAACCCTTTTTATTTTTGCATCAATCTTAATCCTGTTAAAGATTTACAAATATAAAATTGATTTGGAGAAAAAAGCAAATTTTAATAGGGTTCACTGACAGTTATTCCCACATATTCTCAATTAATGTTAGGTCCCCTTTTTTCTTTATATTTTATATTTTCAGGAATGCAAACTTACTACTGCCTTTGAACATGGCACTACAATTTCACCTCTATAGCATTTGAAGACTTCATCGAATTCATCAAATATCAAACTTCAAACATCCTTTTGAATGAATTATTTAATTTATTTACAGGGAGTGCAGAATTATTAGGCAAGTTGTATTTTTGAGGAATAATGTTATTATTGAACAACAACCATGTTCTCAATGAACCCAAAAAACTCATTAATATCAAAGCTGAATGTTTTTGGAAGTAGTTTTTAGTTTACTTTTTAGTTTTAGCTATTTTAGGGGGATATCTGTGTGTGCAGGTGACTATTACTGTGCATAATTATTAGGCAACTTAACAAAAAACAAATATATACCCATTTCAATTATTTATTTTTACCAGTGAAACCAATATAACATCTCCACATTCACAAATATACATTTCTGACATTCAAAAACAAAACAAAAACAAATCAGCGACCAATATAGCCACCTTTCTTTGCAAGGGCACTCAAAAGCCTGCCATCCATGGATTCTGTCAGTGTTTTGATCTGTTCACCATCAACATTGCGTGCAGCAGCAACCACAGCCTCCCAGACACTGTTCAGAGAGGTGTACTGTTTTCCCTCCTTGTAAATCTCACATTTGATGATGGACCACAGGTTCTCAATGGGGTTCAGATCAGGTGAACAAGGGGGCCATGTCATTAGTTTTTCTTCTTTTATACCCTTTCTTGCCAGCCATGCTGTGGAGTACTTGGACGCGTGTGATGGAGCAATGTCCTGCATGAAAATCATGTTTTTCTTGAAGGATGCAAACTTCTTCCTGTACCACTGCTTGAAGAAGGTGTCTTCCAGAAACTGGCAGTAGGACTGGGAGTTGAGCTTGACTCCATCCTCAACCCGAAAAGGCCCCACAAGCTCATCTTTGATGATACCAGCCCAAACCAGTACTCCACCTCCACCTTGCTGGCGTCTGAGTCGGACTGGAGCTCTCTGCCCTTTACCAATCCAGCCACGGGCCCATCCATCTGGCCCATCAAGACTCACTCTCATTTCATCAGTCCATAAAACCTTAGAAAAACCAGTCTTGAGATATTTCTTGGCCCAGTCTTGACGTTTCAGCTTGTGTGTCTTGTTCAGTGGTGGTCGTCTTTCAGCCTTTCTTACCTTGGCCATGTCTCTGAGTATTGCACACCTTGTGCTTTTGGGCACTCCAGTGATGTTGCAGCTCTGAAATATGGCCAAACTGGTGGCAAGTGGCATCTTGGCAGCTGCACGCTTGACTTTTCTCAGTTCATGGGCAGTTATTTTGCGCCTTGGTTTTTCCACACGCTTCTTGCGACCCTGTTGACTATTTTAAATGAAACGCTTGATTGTTCGATGATCACGCTTCAGAAGCTTTGCAATTTTGAGACTGCTGCATCCCTCTGCAAGATATCTCACTATTTTTGACTTTTCTGAGCCTGTCAAGTCCTTCTTTTGACCCATTTTGCCAAAGGAAAGGACATTGCCTAATAATTATGCACACCTGATATAGGGTGTTGATGTCATTAGACCACACCCCTTCTCATTACAGAGATGCACATCACCTAATATGCTTAATTGGTAGTAGGCTTTCGAGCCTATACAGCTTGGAGTAAGACAACATGCATGAAGAGGATGATGTGGACAAAATACTCATTTGCCTAATAATTCTGCACTCCCTGTATGCATTTTTGTCTGTTTCTTTTTCTGGAAATGTAATCATGACCTGCTTGATGACTCTGTGGTTTATACAATGAGTAGAGTACTCTGAGAATACAAATGAATCAATATTATGTTACACACAAAGGAGTGGCATTGGGAGATTTTCACAGAGAGGCAAGCAGAGACATTAGAAGTATTTCAGTTTGAGCTTGTTTTTAATATGTTATTTTCTGTTTAATCTCCATCTAATGCATCATATCCTATAAAACGTACCGTGGCTGTCCCATGAGTACCACATCTTGTATGCATTTAACTAGAAAAAGCCAAGTTATTTCAAAAAACAGTTCAATCGGCGCCTTCCTGGAATGATGCTACAATTGTCGTAATCCATAAAGAGGGCAAGGACCCCACAAATTGTCAATCATACAGGCCAATCTCATTACTTAATACTGATTTGTGCATTCTCACCACGATTTTAGCCAAAAGAGTTAGTAAAATTATTACACAGGTTATAAATCCAGATCAAACGGGGTTCATTGCAGGAAGGCACTATGGGGACAATGTTCGTAGATTGTTGAACTTAATGTCCTTGTACAAGACCAAACAAGAAGAAACAATGATTCTGTCTCTTGAAACGCAAAAAGCATTCGACAGGGTTTCCTGGCAGTACTTGGGCCATACACTTGAAAGATTCAAATTTGGGTCAAACTTAATTAAGTGGATACAGATTCTTTATTCCAACCCAATGGCGGCTGTACGGGTAAATGGAACAATATCAGCCAGATTTCCACTGGAACGTGGGTGTAGACAAGGATGCCCACTGTCGCCCCTGCTGTTCGTTCGATATAAGTATTGAGCCTCTGGCGCAGTTGATTAGAGATGAACATGAAATTCAGGGCCTTTCAATTAATGGAGAACAGCATAAATTGTCCATCTATGCAGACGATGTACTTTTATACATTTCAAATCCTGCAGTCAGTGTACCTCATTTAAAAGAAATTATTAGTACATACGGTCACCTCTCTGGTTACAAAGTTAATATTGACAAAACATTGGCAATGGATATAGGAGGAAACATTTCACAAACATTTAAGGAGCGATGTGGCTTTAAATGGCCAAACGAAGGTATCAAGTATTTAGGAATTCAGATTCCTCACTCATTATCAGACTTGTTTAAAGTAAATTATGAAGTTATAGTTGCAAAAATAAAAAAAGATATGAAGAGATGGACAGTGCTGCCTCTGTCTGTCTTAGGTCGGATCGAGAGTATACGTATGAATGTATTGCCAAGACTTCTATACCTTTTCCAAATGCTGCCTATTAACATTCCCAACTCTACATTTGATAATTTAGATAAACTTTTTTCCAAATTTATATGGCAAGGCAAACGCCCAAGGATCAAGTTCCAAACATTAAAACTGTCAAAACTGCAGGGGGGATTGGCTGTTCCAAATCTGAAATATTATTTCTGGGCAGCTCAGATGAGACCCCTGACTGTATGGGTGCGGGATTTATCTGAAACTCAGTGGCTGAACATCGAGAAGACAATGTGCGAAAGATCATTGGAATTCCTGCTTTTTTCTAACATTTCAATTAAAAATTTGCATATGGGGGAATGGACGAGGGTCACACTAAAGATTTGGCGTAGAATCAAACAATCATTTGGTCTTCCAAAAGAAATTTCAATTTTATCAAGCCTCTCCTCCCTGCAGGGTTTTTCTCCTATTGTGGAAGACCCTGGCTTCAGAGCATGGTCAAATAGCGGGCTTTATAAACTATGTCATGTTGTGAGGAATGGGCACCTGAGCTCATTTGAACAGTTGAGAGGTCAGTTTCGGCTTCCTTCTT
This sequence comes from Diplotaxodon limnothrissa, assembly GCF_057381915.1. Classification (NCBI taxonomy): domain Eukaryota; kingdom Metazoa; phylum Chordata; class Actinopteri; order Cichliformes; family Cichlidae; genus Diplotaxodon; species Diplotaxodon limnothrissa. The sequence goes on from NC_140605.1 coordinate 28,221,858, forward strand.
CTGACTTTTTTAGGTTTCTGCAGCTAAGAAGCTTTTTGACAAAACATAAAGAATGGAGGCAAGTTTTGGAGCCCTCACCCAATGAGGAAATATTTCTAAAAATATTTCAAAGTAATTCCTCCCCAAAATTAATCAGTAATTTTTATAACACATTTATGAGTTTCAATACAAATGCAACTTTGGATATTAAGGCAAGGTGGGAAGCTGAGACTGGCACTCAAATTTCAGAGGACACCTGGGAAGAGAATTTAAATAGAAGGTGGTCATGAGATATTTTAGAACCCCAGAGATAATTGCCAAAATGAAGCCTACAAATCCTGACACCTGTTGGCGAAATTGTGGTACTTATTTAGGAACCCACTCACATATATTCTGGTCATGCCCAAAACTCTGCTCATTTTGGAATGACATATTTAAAGTTCTCAACACAGTTTTCCAACAACCATTAACAAAAGACCAACAGCTAGCCATTTTAGGAGTATTACCAAATGGTTTTGCGGGAAACAATAAAAAGTATCTCTTAAGAATCTTGCTTACAGCAGCACTAAAGTGTATTACTATTAAATGGCTGAATCTTGACCCACCTTCATATAATATGTGGCTTGATAAAGTGAGAGAAATTTACCAGATGGAGGAAATAACATACACTCTGCGGATTCAGAGAGAGTTGTTTACTGAGCGTTGGCGACCCATACATGCTTTACTGTTTCAATAATTTAGCATAGGTCTGTTTCGTTTTGTTCATTTATGGCTAGATTTGTCACGTTATTTAATATTACATAAAGTTTTTGTTTTTGTTTTCTTTTTCTTTTTGTTGTTGTCTGTTTGTTTGCTTGCTTGGGTTTTGTTTTGCTTTCCAGTTTTGTTTTGTGCTTCCTAATTGTAGTTCTTATTTTGATCTACATTTCTGCATTGCGGTTTCTGTAACTGTCCTACTTGTGAACATTGACAAGTACAAGTTGCAATGTTGTAAATTATAATAAAAATTGAGTTAAAAAAAAAAACAGTTCAATCAAGCGATTTCTCAGATCCGGTGCAGCCTGCACATGTTCAACCTGTTCAACTTTGTTAAACTCCACATTACAGGAGTTAATGTCCCCTCTCCGTTTTATAGGCTTATCCATGATGTAACCAGCAATCAAAAGAAGTTGTCTGTCAGCGTGAAAAGCTCAAGCACTAGTTAGTGGGACATGTACTCACAATTGAAAATGACTGGAACTAAAGATTCCAGTGGTTAAGAGTCAACAGTATATGGGACAGAATTTTGTTTGTGATATAAGGAGAGAGATTACTCTCACCTTGAATTAATTAGCATTTTAGGATTTAACAGGGCAAGCACTGCCTACCTTACTTGCCCTGACACTACTGACTCATGGTCTTATGGTAACACCAGAAAGTGTTACTGTAGCATATTATCAGCATAAAACAGATATATTTTTACATTATATAAAAAATGTCATAATGCCATATCATTGCTATACCAAGGTCATGCATTTAGATTCCCTAGAGCAGAAAACATCGAGAGAGGTCTGTCTCATTGTTTAAGTGCAAGAGCAGAGTGTCACTCACTGGATTTACAAAATCCAAAAAAAGCATAGTACTTTCCAAATTAGGCAAGAAAACTGCTAAAGGTGGAAAAATCATTCTTGCTTCCCCACTTGAGCAAAAACAAGCCAGATACAAAGGAGGAGATGCTATCAGTTGGTGATGTGTGACCCATATGTAAACAAATGACTCCACTGAGCATTGCTGCCGGAGCATGGCTGATGGTTGGAAATGACTGATGTGGTTACACGGTGGAAAAACAGACCCAAGATGCTCTCTACAGTCTGAATCTACCGAAACAAGGCACTAGCAGCAGCAACTACTTTCACTACTATTACTACTATTTAGGCTACTTTTGTGCTTGCATTTGATTTACTCTGTCACTGGATATTATGCTGTGTCATTGCTATTACACTATAATGCTGCTGCTGCTGGTACCCTGTTTCAATAGATTAAGACTTAAAATGAGGAAGAGTGTCATTAATGGCAGTAGCTCATTGTGGAAAAAAACCCTTCAGTTATAAATGCTGCTGGCTGCAAGCTCAAGTATCAACAGATGTGGTTCTCAGTTTTATTTCCTTTATCATCAGAAATGTTCTTATAACTTCAAAATGATATAACAATATATCGCCCTACTCTACCAGGAAGTATAGCAGTAAAATTTTAATTTCTGTCTTACTTTCCTAGACTAGACCTGATAAATACATCAGGGTATAGCAGTGACACTTGTTGTGAATTTTGTTGTCCATATGGACAATGGATTGCAATCCATTTAAAAAGGGAACTGGAAATTTTGTGACACACAGCTAACATGAGAGCTTCCTCATTTTCAGTGTTTGTCCTCCTGCTAAGATAAGACTTTGTGTTTACTTTGTGGTGGAAAAGTCGCTGAATTCTACTTTGTCTTTGTTTTAAAAAAAAAAAAAAAAAATGCATGAAATACAGGGCTTTAAATACATCAGACATTACATCACTCGAAAAATTCAGGGTTTTGAAGACAGATCGTTATTTTGTTTAATTGTTTTTTCCTTTTCACTTAGCATTGTTATTAATGTGTGTAACTGTGCACACACAGTAATTTAAATAGGTTTAAAGGTTAAAAAAGTCATGAGACAAAGTCGTGTAAAAAAAAAAAAACTGCTCAAAGACAAAGAAAGAAAATGACAACATTTGAAAGCCTGAGAAGCAGAACCTGAAGAAGCATCAAACAAGCTACGCATCAGGGAAGTCAAAGAAATTATTAATTTCAGAGTGCTGTTGATTCCAGCCATGCCCCTGTGCCTTCCTCAGGAACAACAGGGATATCTCGGTCTACAGCTGCAGGCTGTCAACAGGCTGTCATGGAGACTGAATGTCAGTCAGTAATTCAGTCGGCCCACACTTCAAAATAACCCCTCTCCTCCAGTCCATCTCTACCACCTCCTCTTTTAGTTCCACTTCACTGAATGTCTGGCATTTCTCTGGTCTGATGTGCCCTCTATTATGTAGTCACCGGGCCAAGATGTAGACACTATTGTGAGACGTCTCTCAAGATACTGATCTGAGTCAGGCTGACAAGGGCGTCCAGGTTATTTACAAGAAAAGATATTGCTATTCAGTTTCCTGGTGTCAGTCTCTATGGGATATTGATGGGTTTTCATGGCTGTGTTTACTTTCTCACCAGGAGTCAATGGCAACCCTTAGACAAGGTTAAAGTATTTGCTTCTGTCTGCATGTCACCATTTTTTAAGTGGCTAACTTGTCACCATACAGCCAGAAAGTCACAGATTTGATTCCCAAGTTTCTTGCTCTCTGACATCTTGAATTGTCACCTTTGGCTTCTTCCTCACAGCCAGACTTGACAGTTTGACTTGAGGCACTTACTTTGCAATACAGTAGGTAAAAATGACTGACATGGATTTACTGGACAGCTTCCCAGTTGGTCTTTGTGTCTTTAAATGGATTAGGTGGGTACTGGGTCATTATAATTTTAGGGAGATCTATTAGATTCCTTTCCAGCTCCATATTTATATCCCTGGGCTTCACTAAAGTAGCCATCCAGCCACTTTCCAACCACTCATCCAATTCAGGGTTGTGGGAGTGTGTAAGGCAGGCCATCAGACTATCACTGAGGTAATACACATTCACACTTACAGCCAATCACTAATTATTTGCATGTCAGGAGTCTAGGCAGACGCAGTAGTAGAGAAAGAACCCTTGTAGGCACAGGGAGAGAATACAAACTCAGCTCACTGAGCCTTGAAGCAGCCCTGCGGTTCATCCAGTGCATGAAACAAGCCATTTTAGCTTCTTAGCCTTTACCACCTTTACTCTCGAACAGGGTGAGGGTGGGGCTGATGTGCTTTCAGCAAAGATACGCAGGTACTTCATTTATACCCTCTCTTTGACATTATGCACATCCAGCAGGATCAAACAGATTAGAGCTTTTGACATACACTGATCTCATTATTTAAAATTGTGAGTATTCACCATTGTACAGTATAGGTATGGCAGAAAATAGTTTTATCGTAATCTTATTTATGTTGATTTTTGCAGTTTGGTTTGTAGATTTCTGCAGCCCGTCAACACTCTGATTTTTGCATTACAGGACTTTGATGCTTCACTGTTTGTTACATAGAAAATATAAAGGATATTTCTCAAATCAGGTCTTAATGGCAGCATTCCGCCAGGGAGTTTTCTGTAGCGCCCTGTGGATGGAAGCGGTCAAAGTCATCATTAAAGCATTTAATGACAGTCCTCAGGAAGCCATTATCATTTGGTAAGTGATTCATTAAAACCTAATCTCTTCCTTCAGCCCCTTATTATCACGACTAAAGTTCATTATGTCATTGGGTAGCACTCTCCCAAACCTCAGCCCTTATTAAAAGAAAAGGGGCTGACCTGATGCCACATAAAATGAGCCTTAGATGCTTAAGAGAGGCTTGGATCAGGTGAAAGACAGTGTCCTTAATGCATTACCAGGAGAAAGCCTCATTTGGGTGCAGTAAGTCCAGTAACCACAGAACAACCTCTTGTCTCTTATCAGGAGGAACATGTTGATTTATTTGCTTTAAACAAAATGATTTGGTTCATGCTCTCTAACTGAGAATCACTAAAACTGGAAGAATGACAAAAATCTAAATTCCCAGTAAAAGAAAACTGAAGAATTCAGGCATGGGGCTGAATTACTGCAAGTTGGTCTATTACAGTCACAGGCTAGCATGAACTGATGAACCAAAACACAACCTCTTCAGGAACATGCATGAACGTAGAGCTTAGTTTAAAGGTTTTTAAAGAGTTAAACATCTTAAATAAAGGATTCTATTAAATTTCAATTCTATTAAAACAAAATACAGTTACCAGTTACCTGTAGATACATTTATATATTTTATTTCTGTATATAATGTGTGCATTATCTCTTAAACTTCTTTTAATCTTTATTTCTCTCATTCTCTCTCATTAAAAATCCACAGTATCATGCTGAATTTGAGAATAAATCAGGATTTGGAAAATACAAATTTCCTAAAACATTAATGTGCAAAAAATGAGCAAACCCCAAAACAAAACAAAACAACAAAAAAACAACAAAAAAACGAAACAAAATAAGCTCCACGTCACACGTGGTTCCTATATGTATTGTTTAAATAGTCTTCTTGTTTGATTTCATTGAGAGGGACAACTTGATTAATAAGTAAAATTAATTAAGTAAAATTGATATAAACCACTCCCATTCAAATGTGTATTTATTGTTGCTATTAATTTTACCATAACATTGCATCTAATTCTAAACTAGTGGCTGCTATTTTGGAAAAACTCCTCTAGGTGGTGCTGCAGGATAAGCTTCGGGCAGTCTGCCTCTGTGGATGGAGGGTACGTTTGATCAGATTGTAAGGCTGACCCTTTGGCGTGTGCATAGTAACACAATTTAAGAGGCGACCAGATCCTATTTAGAGAAGAAGAGATTTGTTCACACATATCCATGATAAGTGTGTAAAATTTGTCTGTTACAGCATAGCATAAGAACAGATAGAACTCCTATCCTGCTATTTAAGTTATTCCTGGTTTCCTTTATTGCTAAGTCATCACAAAAATGGGACTAGTTCTGATTAAATCTCCATCCAGCCATTTTCTTCTGGTTATCCAGTTAAATGTGTCATTTCAAAAGCATCCCGTATCACAGCAGAGACCTAGGCATAGAGCAATTCTTTTCAGTCACAAGATCATTTTAAAAAAAATGCAGTTACTGCAATATAAAGCAATTGGATAGGGATGATGTCAGGTTTCTCTCCAGATCAGCAAAGGCCTTCCATTTCTTCTTCTTTCAGCTCTTCCCTTTGGGGGTCACAACAGCAGTTCACCTGTCTGATCCACTTATTTAATTTAGCAAAGGATTTTAATGCTGGGTACCCTTCCTGATGCAACCTTCCCCATTTATCCATGCTTAGGACTGACACAAGAAGTATACTGACTTGTGACCCCCCCAGTGGCTGCGTTAGTCCAGTTCTTCCATGGCAGACTTAATTTATTTAATACACCAAGCCATCCACCCTGTCAAATTCAGGCTTGCCAGGGTGAGCTGGAGCCTATCCCAGCTGTCATGGGGTGAGAGGCGGGGTACATTTATACCACTTCTTATTAGCCATTTTAACACATTGTTTGGATGCATTAACCCCCCCCCACACACACACACAAGTAAAGTCAAAAATGGAAGTGGATTATTGACACTATAAATTTGTAGAAACATAGAAAACTAGCTTTGTGTAAAATTTGCTCAGTTTTGACAGCCTCGTTTTCTACAGTAGTTATTCATTTTCCAATTAAACCTTAGCGTAAAGTCTTTTTTAATGCATTTGCATTGATGTCACACTAGGGGGGGCTAAAGTATAAGCTTTATCTTGTGCCTCTGTGCTTCTGTTTATAAAAAAAAAAGAAAAAAAGAAAAAGAAGTAATCTGTGTAAGACGTGGTCTTAAAACATAAAAATAATACACAAGTGTTATGTGTTCACAAACCAGAGGACCAATTGTCCATTTAATGAGCCTGTTATGTGTACAGTTAATAATAACTGTCGCAGACTTGCCTCAAACTACATAAGTGTCTGTATAATGATTATGCAGAATGTGAGGAGCAAAAAGTGATGGTTATATAAACTAAAAATACCTAATAAATTTGTCTGAGTTCACACATTACACACTGCATACATCATAAGTGGAATACAAAAATATAGCCACTAATTAGAGAGTGCAATCACCCAAATGAGAGATCCAGAACTAGATGACAGGAACTTACTTCCTCAGGATATTGACTCACAGCGGTGCCATTCTACCTGGAGCAAAGATCACCCGTCTACAGAAGCAGACTGCAGTTTTTAGAGCCGCATGTCACACATGCTTTACATCAAGTGCACAAATTCAAGCAAGCAAAACATATTAATATATTGCTTTCAAAAAGAGGGTCACAAAAGTGCTTTGCAAGGCAATGCACAGCACCCAATAATGGAAGTAAAAGTGACAAGACAGAAAAGAAAGACAAGAAGGAGCCATTTACATGTCAAACAAACAACAGTGGAATTAAAAGGAATAAAAAATGAGAAAAGTTCTTTCTGGTTAATAAGTACAGTAATTCATGCAACTTTGTAAAACTTTTTTATTTACTTCTTTTAATAAACAGGATGTTTGGAGGCCTGGTATATGAATGTGTCTGTCTGGAAATCACTTTGGATTAACTCCTGTTGTTTCAAATGTGCTATGGAAATACAGTGGGGGAAATACTTATTTGATGCCCTGCTCCATTTGTCAATTAGTTCACTCACAAAGGAATGAACAGTGTCTATTTTTTTATAGTTGTTTTGGTTTTATATAACAGAATATGATCCTCAATTAAAACTTCATATTTGGTGGAGAAACCTTTGTTGGTAAGCAGAGCAGTAAGATGTTTCTTGTCGTTGGTCACCAGGTTTGCACACATCTCAGGGGGGATTTTGTACCCCTTTGTACAGAAGCGCTCTAAATCCTTTAGGTTTCTCGGTTGCAATTCAGAGGTTGCATGGAGCTCCAGACAGAGAGCGTCTGATGGTAATTTTATATTTCTTAAATTTCTGAATAATAATTTGCCACATGGGCACACAGCCGATCTTTGGGGAGCATGAATTCTGGTTATATTGTAGGCGATCAAATACTTATTCCACTTAATGGCATGCAAATCAATTTATAACTTATGTAATGTGTGTTTTTTTTTCTATATTTTTGATATGATATTGATATTCTGTCTCTCTCTCCATTCAAATGAAACTTGCATAAAAATTAGAGACTGCTCATATCTTCATAAGTGAGCAAACTTCAAAATTCAGCAGGGGATGAAATAATTATTTTATTTCCCTCACTGTAAAACTGACTTGAATTAAAGTTTAGGCACGGACTTTTAGGTGTTCTTCTCCACTTTTACAGTTCCTCAGTATGGTTTGGTGTGCGGGGTTCTCGAAAATGGAGCAAAATATGGCGTGAAGACCCCCCAGTGATAGATTACCTCTGCAGTGTGGAACTGTGGAATTTCTTTCAGTAGGTGAGACACTTTTGAAACGCGCTACCAGGGTGGCCCACACAGATCTGGCAGAAGTACTCACTATAGTACATATCACACCATGTAAGTGTAACTGAACAGAAGTGCTCCTGTTTCACTTCATCCTATTCATGATTCTCAAAGTGTTTCTTCACTGATAGTGAAGAAAGGATAGAAAGTCCAGCTGTTTAAAATCCCAACAGAAATACACAAGACTTGCCTTCTGGGCAGGAACACGTGATGCGACTGATGGATGTTTGTATGAGAACAGAAACCATATAAATATGCTGGGAGTGAAAATTTAGCGATTTTCTTTCTACCACCTTCAGCTAGGCTGGGACACTGTTGTCCAGGGACAACATTTTTTAGGAATGCAGATGTGATGTGTGTAGATGTGCAATCCTGCTACAATATTTAGAAAGACTGCACAGCACACATGCTGATAAAATGCGTTCTTTTCAACTTTTGCATCATCGCAAGCTGAACGCGCTCCTGCAGAACAGAGAGATTGTTTTATGGAATAATTTGTAGAATGATTTTCAGATTTTCTTACTCATCATGTACAATGTTTTAGTAAAGCTGCAGCTTAGCCAAGACTTGACTCAAGTGCTCTGTATAAATGTGTAAACAAATGGTCCTTCATATTTGAAAGGTCATGCTCCTCCAGTTCTCCTGTGTGCCTCTGCTTTTCCTTCTTTCTCGCTCTATCAGTACGAGAGTGTGCTTGTTTGTGTGCTGTTAACCGTGCCTGATCCCTTTGGGTTTCCCCATCCTCCATTCCTGCACACCTCAAGCCATCAAGCTCATCCACTCGTCATTTGCAGATCAACCTGCCACTATTTATGCTTGGAGAGAGCTTTCAGTCTTGGTAAAGCGTTGAACTGTGTTAATGAGACCATCTCCAGTCTGCAAATCTTGTTCCCGTTCTCCTTACCAACAACTTACCTGTTCCTTTCTTCTGTGCAGAAGCCCCCGCATTTCCCTCGGTGACTGATATATGTGAGAGAGAGGGAGTCGTGGAGGAGATTGTTTCTGTTCCATGTGCATCACTGACAGACTGTCCCTGCCTCATGATTTTGTAAATAGTTTCCTTTCACATGTACTACAAATACGCACTTAATCTGTTTTCTCAATTCCCACACTGTAAGCCCCGCCTGCTCCACTGGTTATGGCATGAAAGGTCAAGTCTTGAAAAGGATCAACACGTTGTTTGTATCCTACCCTAACAGTTTTGGGTTTGTTTTTTGCATCAATTAAAACCATATAAAAAGGTCCTTGTTGCACGTAAGCATTGAGTCAACATTGTTGACTAACAGTGTTGGTTTCCTGGACAGAAACCTGAAAAACAGACTTGATAGAAGAAAATGAAAAAACCAAAAGCATTAAATACCCCACTTTCAAAACACTGTTTGCATTGTAAAATACTGCTAACGACTAGAAGTATCAAATAAAAGCTGCAAAAATCATTTTAAAATCTAGTAGAAAAAAGATATTAAATTGAAAATCCAAAAGATTTCACACATTAGGAAACTGAATTCAAACACTTCACACAAGGCGCCATCTTCAGCCCATCCACTCTGAGCCCTCCTCACACCATTATCCTACAGTAACATGCCGATGTGCTGTGTTTCGACTTAGGATGCGAGATGCGAGAAAGAGACATAAGGAGCGATAGAGGCTTAGTTGTCAAATGACGAACCATTGCTTCCATATGATCAGCCTTAAGCGATATGAGTTACTTATGAAATCCTAGAGGAGCAGCGTTTTTGCATTACGCCACTCAATGAAAGCCTTCCACATGTGACGCAGCCGAGTTTCCTCACTCTGAGCTCTTCCAGAAGCCTCTTCTCTTCTCCTTGGCTTCCTGAGGGACTGTGAGTGGAACAGGTTGACTCATTTGGTATTTTTCTGTAACTTTTAAGATGTTTTTGTTCCCTTTAAGGTAATCTATTTTGTACAAAAACAAAAACAAAAAAAACCCCCAGAAGTTTAGAGCATTTTTGTGGAAAAGAAAGGAGAAGGACTTTCTTTTTATTCTTTTGTAAATGTTGTTACATTTGGGTTATTTCATAGGTCAACAATGAAAAAAAAAAACGTATTGTGTTTACAGTGTCTAACATACAGATTTTGAGGAAGCAAAGTTTCCTCAACTTGTAAAATGTAAAGAATTTTAGAAAGGAGAGAAGAGAGCAAGTATTTCAAAAGTGGATAAGTCAGGCTGACCGGTACCATTTATAGTTCCCCTCTATTTCATCTTTTTCTTCACATGAACTTCATGTGACTGCACAGTTATTTATCTCAGTGCTTTACAAAGCATATTGTAGTTTTGCCTTTTATTCCTATGCATTTATGCTCATGAAACAGTGATTGCAGTTAGTTGTTATTCAAGATGCGGGCCTACCTTCAGGAGCAACTTGGGGTTCACCGTCTCGCTCAAGAACACACAGTGACAGACAGCTGGAAAATGTAATATTTTTCTACATGTGCGAAGAGGATTGTCCTTTCTTATTCCTGACAGTCAGCAAGACTTTGAAAATATTGTATTTCGACTGTAAGGATGTTTTGTGCCTGCCACATTTGTTTTTGAGGATCTTCCGAGGGGATGTGTCACCCAGGCAAACAAGAAATTTGAGGGGAAAAAAGACAACCCATATATGAAAACAAAAGTAATACCAGAGAAAATGAACTGACCACTCAGGGTGTTTAATGGTAAAATGGCCTTATTTGCCCATTTATTTGCAAGACACAGAATTTTGGGATTTTGTCACGGTACTGGTTTAGTTCATCTAGTTAATTTCTAGGTTGCGGTTTAGTCCTTTGTTTCTTGGTTCTTTTTGTCATCTCCCCCTGTACTAAGTCTCCCCGGTCCATGCGTGTTCATGTCCATGTTTCCTGTTTTATTTTGAAAGAGTCTGGTATTCTTTGTTCATTGTATTTAGTTTCACTTCCCCTGTCCTGTCATTAGGTTCATGTGTGTCAGCTGTTCTCCCTCATGTGTTTACACTTCCCCTGATAATCGCAGTTTAGCCACCCATCCAGCAAACAGTGGTATAGCAAAAACAAACCTAAACTGCTTAACTATTAAACTACACATATGGGTGATGTGACTTGACACTTCTGTGGGTGATCTACTAACAATGTACTAATTTATATGCAAAGAATAATGACCGACAGCAGTGAAAATTAGCAGTTTAAAAACAAACAGAACTGATGTAGGAGTGAGTGATCGCCTAAACTAAATAATACAGGATAGAAATTATTTTAATTTAATTAGTTTAAAACAGGGGCAGCACAGTGGTGTGGTGATTCGCATTTTTACCTCACAGCAAGAAGGTCCTGAGTTCAATTCCACCATCACGTCATGTTCTCTTATGTGGGTACTTTGGCTTCTGGCTTCCTCCTACAGTTTAAAAGACATGCAGTTACTGGGGTTGGGTTAACTGGTAATTCTAAGTTGCCATTTGGTTTGAATGTGAGTAAGAATGGTTGTCTGTCTCTAACACAGAGACAGACAACCATGCGTTAGACTGGCGACCTGTCCAGGGTGTACCCTGTCTCTTGCCCTGTGGTAGCTGGGATGGGCTCCAGTCCCCCTGTGACCCTAACAAGGATTAGTGGAAAAGATTGGAGGGATGGAGACATGTCAGGTCTGTGTTAGACTGTGTAGGGTGTGCAGAAGAAACCAAAACCATGATGGTCTAATTTGAGAGACATTTCAGTTTGGTATGTAGCAGATCCGATCCTACAGAGAAGTTAAAAAAAAAATTGCTCCGTGTATGCACTCTTGAGAAAAGACACAGGCACAGTCTCTATGTGGAAATCTCACTGAAACACTGGAAAACCCATTCCTTGCCCAATACAAGATGCATCCTGTTCTGTAATTCAGAGTTTCTCCTACTCTCTCACTCCCAGCTTCCATGTTAAGTTTAGCTCAGTTAAATTTGGCTCCCGTTACAAAACAGCCATATTATTCAGATTCAGAAATGTGTGGGGCTTGGCCCTAAGCGTGCAGTGTGAGGACTCACAAGAATTACATGACAGGACAAAAGCTTTGGTATGACACTCACACCTTTTAGCCATCCACCTTCTCCAAATAAAGGAACACTCCTAGGGGCAACTGTCACAACCACATCGAGCCTAAATAAGATATGCTTTTGTTCTGCGTTAAATTCAAAGCAATCGGCAGTAATATTGCATGAAGCAAACCTCAGTAAATCACATTTATATTTAAATATTCTCCTCCCCAGATTTCGTGCTTTCAAAGCGAAACTTGTACAAATACATATGCAATAATGTCAACTGCAAAAATGCCCTTTCAGTCACAAAAATGTGGGATACTGCACAGCTTCAGTAAATACCAACAGTAACTTTTTAATGGCAAAGTGGTTTTTGTATTGTTAGCAAATCTGGCTCAAATTAAAGTGTTGGGCCACCACATGCTGCCAGAAAAGCTCCAGTATGTCTTGGCATTTATTCTAGTAGGATGTTGAGCTGACAAAATCACCAAGATTAAATCCAGTTACTTTTGAATATAAAAGTTCATTTTAACCTTAATTATGCTCTATAGAACACATTACAGTGAGACTGACTCACTAGTTTGCACTAGCAAACTATCACTAATATCAGCACAGTCATGTAAGGTGCTGCCTTCTATTCAGAGCAACTTGGGGTTTCGTGTCTGGGCCAGTGACACTTGGAACAGGGGTCATACCTCCAAGCCAGCAATTAGAGGACAACCTGAGCAATGGCTGAGCCCAAAGCTGAAGGTACTTTGTTTGTAAGGAATAAAAATCCCTCTTTAAATGTCCAGAGATCATTATTTTTCCCATAAAAATGTATTTTGTTCACCTGAATCCATACATTACCTTTCATTTATTGGCTTTAACTGTATTTGTGTTTTTCTATCTTAACACAGACCAAACTAGAAGCTCTTTCAGGGTGTTTTATTTAGATGTGACCGCATATATACACTGTACATACACAAACAGAAAGTCTTTACTGATTCCTTCACCCTACAGGCTGCCTAGTCTGAGATCAGGGGCTGAGGCTATTGCCTCCCGTCCTGCTCCCTTGAGGTTAATTATGTTCACTTTACCAGCCGTGACTCACTTTCTATCTGCCTCAAAAGCTCACAGTCTACTACAAGCCCTGGCATGGCTGCTGTTATCACTAACAACTGGCTCTTCCAAGCAGACTCTGTTCACACATGATACATCGCTGCCATGTCAAGGATGACTAATTAAAATGACTGACTGCACAATCCTAGATGTGAAGCAGGTAGCCTAGTGGATGTTCTTTTGGTATCCAGTGAGTGTCTGAAAATGCCCACTTTCCACCAAGATCTATTCCCTAAGTTACTAAGTGAAGTTAAACTGTCTTTCAGTTTTCTTTCCATTATATACCTTATTCCTGTTAGTCTTCACTCACCATTAGAAGCATTACATGAGTATAAAATGTAGTTTAATGGGAGAAAAACAGAAAAAAATGTTTTTTCTACCTGAACATGCGTCACCGTTTTTAAAACTATCGATTGTGTTCAAAATGTCAACATGCCTTAATTGTAAGCCTACATGTAATGTCAGTTGCGTGAAGGCTTGTCTTCCAATGCAGTCATAAATCACTACACTGTGCAAACAATGGTCATGAAAACACGTCCTTACAGCACTTACAATGAAGCATGTCATGAATTCTAAATCACCTTTAAACCACATGAACCTGGTATTTGAGAGGACTCTCATTTACCCTGAGAGCTTAAGGCACTGCATCCAAAGAGAACCCAACACAGGCAGCCAAAAAACAGGATCACTGAACAACCAAGAAGGTTTAATTTATTAACAGCAAGTTCTGCTTATGCTGCTTTCAGTGAAATTGGACACAGTAATTGTCTGAATATCAGTTCCACTCTTGAGTGACTGATTAATGAGCATAACCATGAGATACACAGTTGAATTCTGAGAATGCTAGACCCTTGTTGTGTTCCATAGCCTTTGATTTATTACTGGAACTAAACACTTGTCTCAAACAGCATCCATTCACTTGAATAAAGATACTGGCCTAGTTCACGAGACCAATATATTTTGTTTTCCCAGGGAATGTTTAGTATTTACACCTGACAAGGGAACTGTCATAAACTGGCTGTGTGCAGGCAGGTGAGGACCCAAATCCAAAACTCACGGGAGCGGGACGTGAACTGAAAAAACAAACAAACAAGAAAAACAAAAAAACAAACCCACAGCTTTATTGCTGGGAAAAAAAGGCAAAAGGGCGGGCGTGATTGCGGATGCCAGTGTTTGGTTTTGATTTCACTTTGGTCCATATCCTCTTACAGGTCTTCACCACTGCCCCCATGTAAGTCCCTTTTGTGACCACTTGCACTTACACATCTGTGCTCAACTATGGAAAAGAGAGCAGAAGAACAAAAGCAGCCTGTTCTGGTCAGCAGGATGTGTGGTGAGTTTGTGTTGGCTCGGCCAAGAGAAAACCGCCAGCATATGTTATGTGCCAGCACAAAATGAAGGCATGCACTACAGTGCAAGTCTTTTCCCTCAGACACCTTAGGATGTTGCAATAAAAGGTCAGATAAACAGTCTAACCCTAGGGGATAATCCCATGGTCCACAACACTGTGAATGTTGTAAAAATCAAAAGCATTTCTGTTTGCACTCTTGGCTTTAACGCTGTGAGCTCGTCCACTGAAGACTGTTGTTTGGTCCCTGGGTCAGAGACCCAGCCTTCACCAAACATGAGGCTCCACGAGATGCTCTCCCAAATTTACATCTGGGATGACTTGTGATTTTTAATGATTTTCAAACTTAAATGTAAAAAGTTATATATTCATCTTAAAGAATCTTTACATTTTACAACAGTATGATTTTAAGTGATTCTCTTTTTTTGATTTCATACATCCCCGAGTCTCAGTAAGTAAGAGAGTAAGTTTGAGAATTTTGTATTTGTTGAATTCTTTGTCCTTTTTTTGTTTTTTTTTTGTTTTGCTTGTATTTATCAAACTTTTATTGAAGTATCCTCGTGGTTCAACCTCATATCTGATTTATTGCATCAGTGCAGCTCATAAAATTCACTGCATGTGAAACCCACACCACTATTTCTCATTTCACTCCACTGTGTATGAGCAGACATTCTGATTGATCTTCCTATTGGAGTAAACAAAAAGAAAACCAACAAACACAAGGGGGGAAAAAAAACGTAAACTAATGTAGAAGTAAAGTGCAAAATTCAGCCTGGTGTTTACTCTTTCAGACTCGGGGCCAAATTCCTGGTGGTCTGGTTATGTGACTGCCCCGAAAGGGTCAGTGCTAAAATGTAAAATTAAATAGTTGACTGGAAATTGCTATTCCCTCGCCTGCTTTTAACCTAATGTCATCTGTGTCATCCTATGCGGTTGTTATTCCCCACGCACCTTTGCTTTACCATCATGCTCCCCGTGGTCTCTAAGGAGACAAGTCTGCATAATGTAGCTATTTTTTTTTTAAGTTGTTGATTTGTGGTGCTGTAAAAACAACAACCATTCATGGAATCCATAGAAAAAATCATGGATTCAACCCAAGAAAGCGGCATATGAAATTGCAGGAAAATAAATAATGATGGCTGCACCCCACTTGGGATTTTCTACAGATTCAGACTCTCTTATAATAAGGTATAATACGGAGCATTTACCCGGCATTAAGATGAAAACAAGACAAAGAAAATCTGCAATCATGTTAGGACCAGTGTCCACCGTAGAAGTGATAAATAATTTAATGAAATGTGAAATCTTGCATGCAATTTGGTCTTTTTGTGTAGCAGAGCAAGAATTCTTGTCCTTAGAGTGATGCCAAGCGGAATGATGAGGTCAGGAGTAGTAGACGTTATCAACAAGGGACCGGCAAGGATTCGGCACAATTTAAAAATACAGTTGCTATTTTTCAAAATCATTTCACTAATATGTTGGTTGGGACCTGGTAGCAGCACTGGACAAAGGGTCAATGGTTTGCTAAAACCATTAGGAAACCAACCCAACATCTGGGGATTCGGAATATTCACAGATATGTTCAGATAAGTTGCTCTCAAGCAAAGCGTGTAGGAGGAATCTCTCTTTTTTCTGCTTATGAAAGTTCTCAACTTTTCATAAGAATGAAAGTTCTCAACTTTTCATAAGCTAAAGTTTCATCAGTGGCAAAACGGAAAAAGTTGGAGCAGAATAACCTGACAGCACACTGAAGGATGCTTTAAGTTCAGTTGTGTAACAACCAGGACAACAAGCACATGAACAGCAGATTCTTTAACGTAGAATCTTCAAACTGTACTCAGTATAAAGAAATCTGCAGCCGTTTGCCTTCAACCTCCCTCAGCACTCATTTAATCTCAACTAAGCACAAAATTTAAGTTTTCGGTTTAAATTTTACTAAAAGATGGAAAAGCAACAGAAATAATAAGGATCTGCTAAATCTGCTTGAGGTTTCTGAGCTGTTAACCTTGTAAAAGAGGCCTCATAGATAATAGGATTACCACAAAATGCAAGTGAAGACTTTGCTTTTATTTTATCTGAGGAAACTGGAACAGTTTTATTTCAGTGTATCCTAGTGGTGATTTAAAGAGTAATATTCTATAAGGTATCTAATATTGCTTTGGGGCATGCATATAGATCAGTGTCAAAACAAGTGTTTGCTGCTTGTTTCTCTCTCTACTTCTACCGAGGCTCACATTTCTCTGCACTGCACATTTGAAACATGTAAAGTAGACTAACATCCCGGGACACATCATTGACAGTCAACTCTTCTGGGATCATTTAAACAACCGAGTCAACAGCTAAACCAAGCACACGTGACACACGGGCTGTGATAAAACTGAAACTGCTCAAATCCACCAGGAAAAATATGGCCTAGAGGAAGTAATTTTAAATCATGCTCATGATGCCTTTGATTGTCAGATCATAATATAATTTTATGACTTCAACCGTGAAGACCAACTCTGGCGGGACTATAAATTACCGGCCTATGTCTGCTCGCATTTGTTATTCCCCAGAATGCAATAACAGCTTTTTCTTGTGCCTACTCACTAATAAATCTTTTTGACTCGTTAACCATTGCACAGGGAGCCAATTGGATACACAGAGCTCTCATGTGCTGCTAAGTGGATTGTACTTGAGCAGGACTACCTTTGACAGGACCAGTACTTTGCATATGTGGACCCTGGAAATTTTGGCATGGCACTGCATCAGTAGCTTAAATTAAATGATAATAGGCTGCACTTGCTGGTTGGAATTTTAGTTTTTTTCGCTTGTTATTTTTTTAAACATTCCTCTTTTTTGATGCTATTTCAAATCATTGCTGGTTCCCAGTCTACCAGTATAGCCTAAAGCCATGCCACTCTGGGTTTCTGCCTACAGACTTTTTCCTTTGCCCTTCAGACTGTGTTTGTCAGAACTATTGTCTTTCTTTTCAGTAAGAGGTATTCTTACATGGAACAAGTTGTGGTTTGCTTCCTTCTTGCTGGACTGCATCCAAATAACCTAAATGACATCTCAAGAAGTATTGATACTTTCTCAGTCCTTGTGTCCTTCTATATATAAAACTTTTGTGTTTTGGATTAGATGAAGCAATATAACCAGCGGCAAGGTCAAGCACTGGTCTGGAGGTGGAGAGAGGTCAAGACATGCCTGCATTATTAATCGGTATGATGGGATATCTAAGGGCAGAGAGACCAGTGAAAAAGAAAAAACAAATAGAGCTGTACAAAAGTGTGGAGCCACCCATCACTTCATATTTTGCTTGGAAAATGAGAAACAGCTAGTTATTAATTAAAAACATGTACAAACATACATGAAAACAGAGTATATAAGGCAAAAACACAGCATCTACAATCCAGATGAACCAGAAAATGAATATTTGGTAATACCACCTTAATTCTTCAACACAAATTGAATTCTCTTGGATTAGCTTTCTTGAAGCAGTCTTCAGAATTACTTCTCCAGGCTTCCTGAAGGACATTTTGGCTTTTTTTTTTTTTTTTTTTTTTAAATGTTGGTTCTCGTTGTCAATCACGCACTTTACAGATGTTATTGCAGGGTGGTTCAAAATCTGATTTTACTTTCTGAGTTCATCATTGCATCAATTTTCACAAGATCTCTAACACCACTGGTTGAAGTCCAGATCCAGTCGTAAACCATGACCACCGTGTTTTACAGATGGCTGTAAACACACCCTGTTGTATATTGCGTCTCCTTAGCATATATTAACAATGATTTAAATCAAAATTTATATTTGGATTCATCGCTTAAGAAATGTTTTCACTGATTCAGCCCAGTTCTCGTGTATGTTGGAGTACCTCAGCCTTTTATCCTGGTTCCTTTCCTTAAGAATTGCTTCATGACAGCTAACCTTCCAATTCTGTTGACATTTTTTAAGAACACACTGAGATACGCCACATTTTCAGCTAATAGCTATAGGAGTGCAAACAGCTATTAATTTTGTGATTCTGTGAGAGGCCCCAGTAACAAAGTGCTTGTAGATACAATTTAAAATCCCTTGATTTAGGTGCCTTTTTGTGATTGAAGGTGATTTGCGGCGCAACGAACAAAGATTTGTCACAAAAAAAGGCCACGTGTAAGGAGTGAACTGAAAATGATTGAGAAAGTTCCAAAAGAAAAAAAAAACCAAAAAAACATTGAAAGACCATCAGAAAGTCAGGAGAACTATTGCTCAAGACCACTCTTTAAAAATTACAAGAAAGTCTGGCTGAGTGGAAACAAAATATAAAGAAATGATGGGTGGCTCTTCTGTCAGAGCTGACTGCAGGTAATATTGCTTACACAATATACTGTAGATGAGTTTGTATGCCAGGAAACCCATGTGGCACAGCAACTGGTTATTGGTCAAACCCAGATTTCAGAGGCCTCCAAAGATGTGGTATATGAGAAAAAGATGGATATGGGCTTCCTTGACAAACAGGATTCTGTTTTGATTCATTTCTCTGCAAATTATTATATTTCATAGCCTACACTAAAAAATGATTTGAATACATGTAAATTTTCCATGTAATCTTGTTATAGAGACACAATGTTAATTCTGTAAGGAGAGACCGCTTGGAAAAATTGGACATGATTGAACATGGCAGAACAGAATCCCAGCACTGGTAGGATTTAGGAAAAGACCCCCCAGGGCCTAGACACTGGTGGTGGTGAAGATGAAGACTTAGACTTGAATAGAGCTCTGTCGAGGAGTCTGAGGTGGAGAGGTCAGTTGCATCACTCAGTTGAAAGAGAGTCTCAAAGACTGGCACAGGGCACAGATTTAAACCATGCAAAGCGGAGGTTGATTGGATCAAAAAGGGCGGGCAAGAAGATGATTGGACGAGAGTAATGATGTCAGTATTGAGAATGACAGCAAGAGAAAAACAGTCGAACACCCAGGAAAGCAGGCAGATGAGTGATTACAGATCTTCCCTATTGAACTTATCCACAAGCTTAATTTGTTAATTTTAATGGAATTTGGTCAAAATTGACTGTTTATTTTTTTGTTTATTTACTAAAGTTTTATATTTCATACATTTGAGTTGCATTTTTTCAAAATTATTGCTTCATGTTTATTGAGGATAAAATTTTATTTCATTTTTTTGTTGAGTGGCGCTGTTGGCTTGACTTACTTTAAACCTCACTTTTGTCAAAAATAAAGGATGCATTTTGCAACTGTTCAGTTGCAAATGTTCAAGTCAAAGTAAACCTCACACACCTGTGACTCATTCATCAGTTCCCCCTGCTGCATTTCTTTCCCCAGGTGTGCCTTATTAACTATTTTGTGCTTGTGTATATTTAGTCTGCACACTCTTTTAGCTTTATACAAGGCTATCTGCCATGCAAATGACAGTTAGTCTTGTATAAAGCTGATTAAAGCAATCAAACAAACAGCAAACTGAAAACAAACAACAACAACTGACAATGCAAGTCTAAGAATTGATGCTTCATTAAATATAAAACAGCGATGATCTAGACCCAAAAGTACCTGAAAATGAAGAAGAGAGTAGTCACTTGTGATGTTAAGATGTTCTTTTATACTTTTAAAGTCCTCTTTATAGGCCTTGTATACTTTGTTGTCTGGTAAGACGGGATTTATAATTATATCATATTGAGCCTTTATGACCCCTTAATTTGGTATTGTTCAAAGTAATTACAGCACTGAGCCGTGTGTTAGGGATGCTTGACCACACAAAAGAAAGAGCCATCAGTACCAGATTAAAAAAAGATATGACTTCCATAAACAATCAGTGATTTTTGCTTTTGTGAGGCCACATTCATTTCTAGCTTGCTTTTAGCTTTCTAAAAGCAAGTATTGTGGGTCAATGACCCGTCTCCTCTTTTGAGAAATACTGAGAAACACGTTCTTTTCCTCTCAGAAATACATTATTGTAGAAAGTCTGTTCTAAATCTGTATTTAAAGATTATTCCACATTTATTTGTCAGCTTGTATGTATATAGACACAGAATGAAAATGTGTGTTTGACTGGCTTGTCTTGAGCTGCCCTACACGTCCTGGTTCTACAAAGATTATTCTGCAGACAGACTCCACAAATTGAGCTCCAAAAGCCTGAAGGCTGAAAGGGCCTACAGGGAGGCCCATTCAGGGATTCCAGTTCATGCTTTTATACATATTCTGTACAGCATACAGGTATATCCGTTTACTATTTCACCACTTTAGATGAGTTGCTATGGATGCTGTTCTTTGCCATCCTCTCTCTTTCTAGTCCCTGCCAGTAACCTCCCTGCAGCATTTTGGATCAACTGTAGGGTTTTCAAGGAGCTTTGAGTACAACTTGATAATAAATTCTAGGCTGGACAATAGTCCAGGACAATAGTCCAGCCTAGAAGTAACAAAAGCATGAACTAATTTTTCAGCATCACTCAGGAGATAGGATGTTTCTACTTTTAGAGATATTGCACACACAAAAAAAAGCAGTCTGACATATTTCTTTAAAATGCACATTGAACGACATATGCTGGTCAAAAATGACTCCAAGATTCCTCATTGTGTTGGATGGATAACAGGTTGGACACCATGTTTCTAGTAAGATTGTTAAGGCAGAGTACAATAACTTTGGTTTTATTTAAATTTTGAACCAGGGAATTTAAGATCATCCGATTCTTTACGTCTGTGAGACATTCCTGAAGTTTAACTAATTTGTATATTGTTTGGCTTCATGGATAGATAAAGCTGGGTATCATCTGCATAGCAATGAAAATGTATCCTCTGTCTTTTAATAATAGTGCCATTTCTGTGCTTGTCCTACAAGACCCCATCTTGCAGGACAAGCACAGAAATTAGTGCACTGTCAGAAGAAAACCAAAACATTATTTGAAGTCCGTACTGTAATGAATTGTGAAACCTAATGGAAGCTCTTCAAATAAACGTTCCTCTGCAGATTAATCAGTTTTACAACCACTCTGAATTTGTGTGATGAAAGGAAGGTTGGAGACTGGCCTATGATGTGATGGCTTTTAAAGTAGTTGTTAAATTATTGGCACCTTAACGGCCTATGGCACACAGCCCATTAATGAAGATATACTGGCTATATTTAAGTTTGTGATTTGACCTTTGAACATCAAAGTTGTTTTCTCGAAGACTTCTGCAGGAGTTCTTTTTGGACCAAGAAAAACGTAATTATGCCCAAATATCTAACTTTGAGTAATTGAATTACATGTAAATTTTCCATGTAATTTTGTTACACAATTAAAATTCGCTTTATAGCAAAGATGTTTTCCTTAATGATTAAAAGAAAAAAAATAATTATTGCATTTTACTCAAAATTATTGACTCATTTTTATGAAAGCAAAGAACAATTTTTCAGTTCCCTGTCTTGTTGAGTCTTTTATTTCATTTATCTATAAGTTTAGTCAGTTATTGTAACGTAATAATCACATAATTGACACTCAAAGCTACCAGTTTGCTTTTTAAATATTTGCTGCATTTCTAATTTGCGTTCCCAAAGCAAAATGCTCTGAGATCCAAATGTGAAACCACATTCATTTCCATCAAACAGGAGAAACAGAAGAAAAATTGTTTCTTATGAACTAATTTTGGAAATCCCCAGTGCATCAACTATAGAAAACATTTCTATCAGTGTGGAAGCCTCTACATGAACGAGAGAGTAAAGAAGGTATCATGGAAGAGAGGGAGGGATTTATCATGGGAGGGAGGAAGGCAGGCAGCCAGGCTGTTAAGCAGCCTGAAAAAAAAATCTTTTTCAGAAACAACCCCCCCCCCAAAAAGAAAAAACCCCCTGCTATTTCCTCTTATTTGCAATGCCCTGTCTTTTCTGTAATAACATGGCAGGAACTTACAACCAGTAAGGAATGCAAACACAAAATGAGGGTACGCATATGGCATACAAACTGAGATCTGATTATACACACAGCAATAAGGGCATAGTCTGGATTGTTGGCAGTTTGACATGAAAAATAATTGAACTAAATACTAAATATAGGACACTGGAATGTCTAACAAGGGTCTGACAGTTAAATATGTTTGCACAGCTTCAAGCACAGCATGGCACTGGCAAGTCGATTGTGTATGCATTACACCAACGTATAAATGAAAGTATATCCAGCTTCCACACATGCAGACCATGGTGTGGTTATCAGTAGGGATTTTCATGAACATGGGAGAAATAGATGCCTTTGTGTTTGGTTGGTTTATTCCAGCTAGAGACTGATGTTTCTAAAGACGGAGAATGAAGTAACAATTCCAACTTTATTATTTCTGGCTCAGCTTGCATTTTGCAGAGAGAAAAACAGAGTGGAGTCTGTCGTCAGAGACCCTCTGCTTTCTCACAGCAAGGACTGTCCGGTATCCAATATTATGAAAATGATATCTGATTGACTGCCCATGTGCTAATCATGGAGAAAGGGGGGGAGAAAAAAAGAAAAACTTGCAGCTTTGTCCATCAGTACATCAGTAAAATCACATTATCATCCTCCCACAGATTAGCACACATTTATAGTGGATGGCATAAAATATATAAATATAAATTTTTTTTTAAAAAAAACAACATGCGTAATTAATGAATAAAGAAGATTTTTTTAATCTATTTATTTAGTTCACAGGGAGAGAGTGTTGTTGAGATTATATGCTTAAAAAATAATGGTTACTATTACTTAAAAACATGAATCTCATTTAATTTGCACGTCTGTGATGGCAAAAAATTAAAACAAAAGACAAAAAACAAACAACAAAAAACAGTCCTGGATGAACCACTGTTGTCCCATTTACAACATCAACCTTCAAAAGAGCATGCATATGGATATATGTGCAGTCACTATACTTGATAGAGTATTACTGACATCAAGCAAGAAGATCATCCACCTAATGTGCCATAAAAACAAAATTGCATATAACTTCGGTTGTTTTTATGAGCAGTATACATGTATGACATGACGTCTATCGTCATATAAATAAAAAACAGTCTAAAAGACAAACTGCCTCCTCCTCTGCTAACTATTACAACTTACATGTTTGTATTCAATCCTCCATTATTACAGATATTATTTGAACAGCTCTTCTATTGGGCTCATTAATCTAATAATTAAAATCTTTAAAAACAATTATTATGTCATTATCCTTAGCCGTATCTGTAGCCTGGTCATGACTTTACATGATCCCAACGCTGCATGCCGGTGGAAACAAAGACATGATGCTGTCCCCTGACCTAGTTCAGTATTGAGAAAATCAAAAGCCCTATTAACATTTGTAAACTCTATTTGTGAATACACGGCTTGGTGTTGCAAACAGAAAGACCAGCAGCTTGCAAATCAATAACTATTGATTCATTCCTGGCCTCGGGATTGGTGAGCGTAACAGAATCTAAATTTACTAACTCTCGCAGCAAATGCATCAAATGATGATTGCTAGTCACATAATACTACAAGGTCATAGATGGGAAGAAGATTATGCACATTGTCCTAACATAAGCATCCCGCCTGACACACAGCAGGTAATGAGAAAAAAAGCTGAAAAACTCATAAAGAGACTCAATGAAAATGGACGAAATGGGGGTGGACACTGGAAATGTAACGATTTAGAGAGTAGAGAGATGTCTTACTAAATTTGTATGGACGGTTGAATTGTTTGGATTATGTAACAAGGATTCAAAGTCATAGTGTCATATGAAAGAAGAAGCAGTTTTACTTTAGGCTTGAGTTCATCTTTTAAGGGAAAAAAAGCTATCCAAGCCTACCTGGCCCTATGTGAAAAAGTTAAGTCCTCCTATTGTTAAATAATTAACTGTGATTAAACAATTTTTTGGAATAAAATTACAGCAGCCACACCCAGGCCTGACTTAACTTAAACAGAACGTGTCTGACAAAGTGAAGGAGCCTAAAAGATCTCAAAAAGCAACACATCATACTACGATCTAAAGACAATGCTGAGAAACAAAGTCACTGACTTCTATCAGTCTGGAAAGTGTTAGGCTTTGGGCCTTCAGTGAAACACAGATACTTTATCCACAAATGGAGAAAACCTGGAATAGCAGTGATCATTCCCAGGATTGGCTGACCTACCAAAATTACTTCAAGAGCGCATCGATGACTTATTCAGGAGCTAACAAAAGAACCCAGAACAACATCTAAAGAACTGCAGGCCTCACTTGCCCAAGTTCTTTAGATAGCGGGAAAAACGACATGGATGGAAGAGTTCTAAAGGGAAAACCACTGCTGACCAAAAAGAACACAGATTCGTCTCACATGTGCTAAAGACATCTTAATTACCCCCAAGACTTTTGGGAAAATATTCTGTGGACAGATGAGACAAAAGCTGGACTTTTTTGAAGGTTTGCTTCCGACATCTGGAAAAAACTAACACAGCATGTCATAAACAGAGCATCATACCAAAAGTGGTCTTTGTTGCTTTGTTGCCTCAGAACCTGGACAACATACCATAACTGAGGGAACCACGAATTCTGCTCTTTACTTGATAATCCCAAAGGAGAACGTCCAGCCATCAGTTCAAGCTCCGAAGCTCAAGCGCACTTAAAATGTGATGATCTAAAACATTTAAGTGTGACAAACATGCAAAAACTAAGAAATAAGGAAGGAACCAAACACGTTTTCATAGAATAGTATGTATATTATCACTGCATAAGTGAAAGAGTGTGTTTAGCTTCATTTTTCATTCTCTTGCGATATAATAAATAACAAAACAGGTTGTGCAACGTGTTTATGTTATAAAGAACAGATCTCTAGATAATAAACATTTCCTCTATAACTAGGTCAAGTTTAGAATTATGATCAGCTCCCCAAGCTGCTGATGAAGTGTGTTTGCATGTGCCGAAAAATCCAACCTGTTCCAAAATATGCAAAGAACTTTTCAAGCAACAGCATCTATAATCTGTTGGGGTGATTAATAGATAAGAATAGAAATGTCATGAAGAACGTATCCAATCCGAGCTATACTTAAAGCCATGCGGCGCTTACCATCTTCAGTGCTTCGGAGGTGAACGTAGGTTTAAGAGCTCCTTGTGAGATGTGTGTATTATGCAGAGTGAGTGATCCCGCTTCTGTGGATTGAGAGGGTATAAACAATTTCCAAAGACAGGTGTATGTCTGGGAGAAAAAAAAAAAAAAAAAAAAAAAACAACACGGTTTCTCTATGCAAAAATACATAGCAAACCCTGATAGTAAGTGTTTTTCAAAAGCAATGCTGTACTGCTAATTATGCAGGGAGTTATTCTGCTTTAAGTGGGGAACAAAAAACTATTTTTCACTAGAAATAGTTTTATTAAATTAAAGATGCACTATGAGTTCATGGCAGAAAGGATGAATTTCTGTGGAGATGACAAAATCTGACAACTCAAAAGTATATTATACAAAAGTATATTATTTATATAAAAATGACACTTGCCATGGTATAACTGCACTTATACCCTTGCATGCATAATACTGGCAATTACTGTACCAAACATCTATTCCTTGTACAACACTAAGTAAGAAAGAAACTTTTTGATCATGCTAAAAGAAGTGCCCAGCCAGCAAAAGTGCTCCTGCGCCAACCACCTTTCTACTTCACTTTAAATAATTGATGCTGATTCTGTATGTGTGAGAATAAAAGTTAACAACTGCCGGAGA
Organism: Diplotaxodon limnothrissa; assembly: GCF_057381915.1. Lineage (NCBI taxonomy): Eukaryota > Metazoa > Chordata > Actinopteri > Cichliformes > Cichlidae > Diplotaxodon > Diplotaxodon limnothrissa. The sequence continues at coordinate 28,248,047 of NC_140605.1, forward strand.
GCAGGAGCAAGCTGGAGCGTCTTTCTTACAGGTAGGAGGGAAATAATGAAGGAAACAGCAGCGTGCTGGTTTGAAAACACCGCAGTGCTTCCTGAAGAAAGTGCCTCAATGAGATAATGAACTCTGGATGTGCGCGAGACATTTTGACAAAGAACTTCTCATCATTTCTTGGGCCTAGCCATGCTGAACATCTTTAATCCCCCGCCACCATACGCTAAATCTGTTATAGCGCACATGAACATCGCAACGTCCTTTTTTTTTTCTGGAATACTTCAGAGCATCAGTGAACAGGGATGGATATAAACAGCTTGGACTAATCCCAATACCCAGGACTACAAAAAAAAATTAATTGTGCCTAATTTGCTGCTGTCTAAACAGAGATTGGATTTCGTTTAATGCTAAACAGCCCAGTCCTGGAAATAAACACATTCCTAATTTAAAATACTCCCCGAAGTGTTTCTCACTTTTCTCTCTGCTCTCCATAAGAAATATATGCAAATGACAGCATTTAGGTTTCACTCTCTGCACTAAGAGTAAATGGTGGAAGATCCCCAAGAGGGTTTCGAGTCTTAAACGAGCGTGTTTCATTCTTTCTTCAAAGTCCCATCCCTGAGCTACGACACCCTCTGCTCTATGCTGAACTTGCTTTAGAGAGGAGAGATGCTTAAGCGACTTATGAGCCCTGTCACAGATCACAGGCTGGACCATGGCTGAAACCCCACGTTATGTTTTCTCATATTCAAGTGAGAAATTTGGCGGTGGGAAGCTGAGCAGATGCTGCGAGACTCAACTGATGCTGCTGTTGCTGCTTGTCTGAAAGCGGAAAAGGGAGGGAAAAAAAATCAAGAGCTTATCGTGAAAGCTTCTGATCAGTGTGAAGCAAAGGGAGACAGATGACTGACAGAAATAGAACGTGGACGTTGTTTATTTGCATCATCTCATGCAGCTTCACAAAGGTATGTGTGATGTAATTTGATTGGCACTTTAAATGGACTTTTCGGTGACTCATTATGATGAAACGTCGCACCTAGAAAGGTTTGAACATATGCCAGTATCAAAATTTATGGGTGCTATTTAAAGGGTCACACAGCTCCAAAAAATGTAGTTCAGCTTTTGAATTGCAAGTAGTACACAACTCGAATGTTTTCTGTGTCTTTTTCAAAGTAAAATATCTGTGGTGAAGTGTTTCTCCTTCATGGATGACTTTTATTTGTCTGCAGAAGAAATTCAAGAACCGCTACACAACCTACTGCGTTTATATTTCAGATGTATTCGGCAGACTAATGGACTTGAAAGTGGCTCTATAAATATACTTAAATGTACAGAATCCCCAGGAGGACGTCTGTGAGGAAAGTCATCTCATCAGAACAGCTCGAATACTCAGTAAGACCAGTGCAATTTAAAAAAAAAAAAACAGGGGAAAAAAAGAAATCATGGTTCATTTCATTTAAATTGAAAAAGAATTGTGTGAATAAAGTGTTGCCTACAGACACGCTCACCTCATGTTCTGGTGCCTGAACTGCCGTCTCTTGTGTTCAGCATTTAGGTCTGCACACAGCTAACCACAGAACTGATCATGACACTGCAATGTGGAACCGTAAAGTCTGTTACAGAATAAAATTAACACAATTTTAAATTCAGAACTCCCAGACACACAAACCGGCTACCTTAACAACATCTGCGAGGGAAGCACTGATTACACAGACATCTGTTCAACTGCTCTTTTATGCAAATATGTAATCAGCCAATCACATGCTGGCAACCAAGCACCAGAATTGGAAAGAAAGGTGATTTGAGGGACTTTAAATGCAGCATGGTTGTTAGTAGCAGATGAACTGGTCGAAGAAAGTGCCGATGTACTGGAATTTTCCCACACAACCATCTCTAGGGTTTACAGAGATTGGTGTTAAAAAGAGAATATATCCAGTGTGCGGCAGTTCTCTGGGGGTAAAGATGCTTTGCCAGAGGTCAGATATGAATCCCCAGACTGCTTCGAGCCGATAGCATGGCAACAGCAACTCAACCACGGTAAGAAAAAGAGCATCTCTGTAGGCACAACATGTCAAATGATGAAGCAGATGACCTACAGCTGAAGAACACAATGGGTGCCACTCCCGTCGGCTAAGAACAGAAAACTGAGGCTTACCAAAACAAAAAAAAACAAAAAAAAGAATAGAAGATTAGTAAAACTCTGCCTGTGCTGAATCTAGATTTTTGCCCTGACATTCAGATAGCAGGATCAGAATTTAGTGTAAACAATGTGAAAAGTATGAATCCATCCTACCGTGTATCATCTGTAATGTAAGAGTGCAGGACTACCCGAGTATTGCTGTTGATCATGTCCATCATCTACAATTGCTGCTACAGAGTCGATGAATCTGCAGCATCTTTGCGATGACATCGTGTCAAGATGGACTAAAATCTCTTTAGGATGTTTCTAGCACCTTGCTGAGTCTATGCCAAGGAAAATTGAGATAAGAGAGGGTCTGGCCCAGTGCTAAGAAGGTGTAACTAATGAAGTTGTTTCAGGAAAGAGGCAAGTATGTCGTTTCACAGTGGAGCCACAGAGCTCACAGAAGGAGATGATCAGCTTGATTGTGTCAAAAAAAATGTGATATTCAGAATACATTAAACCATAGTTTATTTCAGCTAAGATTATTCCTAAAACTGTGTGTACCTTACTGTGTAAAGTGCCCTGAAATAACTGACATTGTTTGTGGGTACAATTTATACATGCATTTTATTCAATTGCCAAAAAGTTGACAAACTTTAAAAGAAATAAGTTTACTTTTTTTCCCCAGATAGTTGCCTTAGCTGGACCTGATTTGTCATTTGATTCTTGGAGCTTTATTGTTGCCATCAACAGTTTGAGAAATGTTTTCACCACTTATCATATCCAAAGTGCTGTTTGGAGTTTTATAGAGGCTTTTTGACTTATGGTCTCTGAATAAAGAGGAAGATGCGAAAACACTACAGTCTGTGTGATCCCCTTCAAGCTTTGTAGGTAGCGATTGACTAGGATCGAGGTGCTCCTTTATTTGAAAAGAAAATATGGCAAATAATCTCATTGTTGGATAAGAAAGATGGAAGGATAGTTCTCCAAAAGGGGAAAGGATTTGAAAGAAGGGAAAGGATTTGAGAAACTTTTAATGATTAGGAATGATGAAACACCGAGAGCGCTTGGGGGAAGAAGTTAAGGGTGGCTAACAAAACAGTGTTGAGAGAAAATGAAGCTATGTTCCTTGGGGATTAAGCTGACAGATAGCAAAGGTAAAGACTGCCTTTTCTTTCAATCTCCTTGGATATCGGGTTTGATCAGGAATAAGGCAGCAGAAGCAGAGTGCAAAAAACAGGACAGAGTCAAATACTGGTGTGCCACTCAAGATCGAAGAGATTTCTAGTCTGTGTTTTAAAAATAAAAATAAATACAAGGAACTGGAAGCCATCTACCTTACAGGTGACCTGTAAAAGAAGCTTCAGTGGACTACCATCATTGATATACAACTCATTTGATATTTGTCACTTTTGTTTGCATATACATGCACACTGATGTATAAGCAACATGGACAGAAGTGGTAACGTGGGATCAGTGGGCTGCACTGTTACTCAGCTAAGAAGTGGTGAACCTGAGAAAAATGACAGTAGCAGTAATTAGGGGAGTTAGTCATGCAAAGGCTGCTAATGCTGGATATGGAATAAAATTAGGCACAAAGATCAGGTAAGTGGATAAAGGTGGACCCGTATGAGAGTTTTTATACTAAGCCATAAATCACTTTGGGTTTTAATTTTAAAGGATGAAAAAGTAGGAAGCTGTGTATTGCATTTAGGATCAAAATGACTGTCCTGCCCTACATATCAAGACCTTTCCTTAATGTCTGACAGTTTCTTTTTATGAAGTGACGGCGCAAAGTTACATCTGACTGAGTTCGGTTTAATTATTGACTGACCATTTTCTGCAGTGTCCAACTGGTGGCAGTAATGTCATGCTCTCAATTTGACTGCAGTGAAACACTGAACCCGTTGCTGCTCTGCTTTGGAAGCATCTGTGCATTAAGTGTCTATAGCGGGTACAGTCAGTGACATCACCACATTATTCACACAATGGCTGCTGAAATGTCACTATTTGGCAGGATGAAGCATTTGCATTTGGTATATTTTGTACTGCCTTTTGTTTTTTGACAGCAGTAGGAAACATGGGCTACTTTTTATTTCACAGTCAACACACAAATGGCCAAGCTATGGGGGGGAAACGCTAGAGGGCAGAAAGAAAGTAGCTTTAGATTCCCTTAAAAATAAATGTATTAAAACAATTTTTTTTTCTTTTAAGAGTAAACAACAGCACTTTGTGTCAAATTAAAAATCATACAGTTCAAGATTCTACACCGCATTCATTACTCCAAGGCAAGACTGGCCAAAATATTTCCAAACATAGATGCAAGCTGTGAGACATGTAGAAATCCCTCTGCAGATTTAACACACATGTTTTGGTCATGTCCAACTTTAAAAGCCTACTGGTCAACAATTTTCAAAACATTGTCCGAAGTATTGAATGTTGAGCTTCAACCCAATGCAGCTATGGTGTCACAGAAAGAGGACATAGAACATTAAGGAAGAGTCATAAAAACATAATCGCTTTCACTACACTGCTTGCACGCAGAAGGATATTGTTGCATTGGAAGTCAAAAAAGCCATCCAAAGCGGCTTTATGGTTTAGTGACCTGACACAATTTATAGAGTTGGAAAAGATAAAGTACGCTGTCAAGGGGTCGAAGGAGAGATTCTTTGCTGTTTGGGATACATTGCTAAAACATTTAGAGAAAATTAAAACCATTTTTAATTTTCCCCTCTCTGGATCGGTGTCCAATATGTTCTTGGGGTGGGGTAAATATATAAAAAGGAGCATTGTGGCCTTGCTCTATGTATGTCTTTGTACTACATTGTTGATGCTCAATATAATAATAAAAAAAAACAACCCACAATTATTTTACATATCAATTAAATTAATGGCATTACATTTAGTGTTATTTTCTATCAAAACATGGCAGGATTTTATTTGTCATCAAGTTAAAATTAATCAATTTTAAATGAACTAATAATGCAAAACACTGAACCACGGGCTTTTGGTGCTTTCACTGCTCTCTGTCTATGTCCTGACTCTATTTGCTGAGAGAATAAGAAAAACAGACCCCTTTGCTCCCTAGAAAAGCTCATTCTTTTGCAAAATTGCATCACAGCAGTTATGCACATGCACCTAAGATTAAATGAAGCTTACATTCCAGCTTCATTTAATCTTCCAGCTTCTACCTCAGAGATAATGGTGAAGTTTACCTTCCATCCTTGGCCCCAGTCACACAGGCTGTAATGTAATTGGAAGATGCCTACTTGTCTGCAAACACTCGTCAACTGCTTGCCAAGTGGTAGTGAAACATGGAAAAAGTAAAGGTTGATGCTTACTGCTTCAACCAACATGTTTCAAGAGTTGCAAGGTTTGTTTCGAAGGCAAACACTGCACACAGTTTGAATTCTGGTGACATTTATCATCAAGAACTTATTCACAAAAGGTGACCCATTAACGGTTGATATCATCATGCTTCTATGGGCTTCCTGTGTCTCTGTATTTATTTATGTATGCATGGCTTATAACCTAAAAAGATTTACATAAAACAAACCAAATAAACCAACCTATAAAAAACAAAAAACAAAACATTGTCTTACTGAAATAAGCAAAGCCTTTCCACCAAAACTCATTCAACAGTAATCATGCCTTCACAGATGCCCAAGTTAGTCATGCCATGTTCACTTATGTGCCAACATGGCATGACAGATACTGGGTTTTGTCAAACTATGATGTCCAGTGTCGCTGTAATATTACCAATTTGTTGTTCAATAGAGGAGCACAGTTAAAAACATGTCATATTGCTGGCAGCGTATTCAAAAATAACAGAAAACTAAAGTCAGTCTTCATGGCAGAAGCCAATATTAAAATTCTGATTTGTCATTTTTAATCACTGTAAGGTACTGCAGCTATCCGTGCAGTTATAAATCAGATTTCATTTGACTAACAACTAGTTTAATGACGTCTGTCTCACTGAGTGTGTGTTGCATTGATTCCAAAGGATTTGGACTTGAAATAAAAAGCAGACACATGCTCAAGCAAGAGGGCCAGACAGAAACTCTTGTTTGGAGAAGCTCTGTGATGGAGAGATTACCTGATAGACCAGTGCAGTTCTATGGCAAAGCAAGCGAAGCTGCTCTTCAGACATGCTCTGCCTGACTGGATGTGTTAAAATCACTGTGCTGTAGTTATGTGGTCTGACAGATTGCTTTCTTTTTCACAGTGCAATTGATTTTCCTAAGTCTCTATCTCATCTTCATTCTTGATCCGCTTGAACTGAACATCGAACTAGAGAGTATTCACTCCTTCTGCAAGTTTGGGAACTGCTGTGTTGATGAGTGCAGCTAAAATATGTTGGACTAAGACTGTTTAGAGAGGACTATCATTGGGAAATAAGTGAAAATAAGCAATATAAGAGGTAGTAATTTTGTCCTGGGAACACCGCTGCTAAAAGCTTATAAACACAACTTTACAAGTTGTCTGAAGTTAGTAAATTCTTTGAATACATTGAGTGTGCAGATTTTTATAGAATAAAATATAACATCGCACATAAGTCCTGAGTTTGCATCACGAGTGGATAAAATAAAACAGTGCTTGGAATTCTCAATTAATTAGAAAATTGGGTAATAGTAAGCATTATTTCAATTATTTTGAAATAATGCTTACAGAGCTTTCTTCTGAATCTCAAGCGTAGTTGTATTACACACAGACCATCTTTCTCCACAGACACTCAGCTTGTTAGTCCTTCATTCAAGTCATTTTTCTATGCACACTTTAAAAAATGTTTTGTATTACCTTATCCATGGATTGATGGTAGGTAAGTATGAGTGATGAGTGCTTTTTGCTTTTTCATTCACCTCAGCTTGTCATGTAAAGGTTGTGTGCAGGAAGAAGTGGAGGAATGATGGACCTAAAAGTGCAGACTCTCGGAGGCAACGTAAACTCAAAAACTAACTAAACTGGAAAACATAAACTAAGCATAATGGGAGAAAGGAGGGAAACACAGCTGAGGCAAATCAGGGCTGATGAGACAAAGGAAGCAAAACCAGACACATTAACATGAGACACGGACCTTCAAAGTAAAACAGGAAACACAGACTGAACTTCCAGACACAGACTCACAAGCAACAGAGGGAACAGAGACGTAGGACCAGGGCAGACCCAGACACTGACTGGACACAGAACAGAGTATGGAAACCCAAACTTAAGAAATACAAAATCACAAACCAAGAAGAAACAGGGAAAAATAGAAATGCAAAAGAGAAACCAAAACCGTCACAGCAATAAACCAAGATGAGAACACAAATAAAGGTACAAAACTGAAAACACTGGGTCAACGACCCAGGTACCCTAACACAGCTTTACTCATCCATTCAGGTTAACCCCATCCATCTCAGACGTCAACAACACAGATGTAAAGAAAATGTGTAGGCAAGTGCTGCTTATGTTCCTGCTGACACACGTTGAAGGCAAGTTGGTGACCAAAGTGACCAATGCAATTGCAAGATGGCTTTAGTGAAACATCAGATATTTGTTTGTAACCAATTTCACTCAGCGACTGCTAGCAAATATTCACCAACCGATTAAAGAATCTCCGTCTGTTGCGTAGATCCATGCATGTTAAGCTGCTTTGCTTTCACATGATTCTTTAAGCATTTTAAAAGTTGATGATTATGATCTTTAAGTTAACAGGTATCAGTCTGTAAGTTTGGCCTGTATTTGTATAGCGCTTTACTTAGTCCCTAAGGACCCCAAAGCGCTTTACACTACATTCAGTTATTCACACACTGGTGATGGCAGCTACATTGTAGCCACAGCTGCCCTGGGGCGCACAGACAGAGGCGAGGCTGCCGGACACCCTCTGACCACCACTAGTAGGCAACGGGTGAAGTGTCTTGCCCAAGGACACAACAACCGAGACTGTCGGAGCCGGGGCTCGAACCGGCAACCTTCTGATTACAATACGAACTCCCAACTCTTAAACCACGATCGCCCGAAAACAAGTGCAGCTTATGTGTAGGTGTAGTCAGAATTTAAAGTGCAAATAGTTGCAACACTGTCACAGTGTAATATATGCAGAGTATGCAATTTTAAAATGTTTATATTGTATGAAGTTGTGTTATGTTGTATATAAATGTACGATCACCCAAATTTGTAGTTTATTACATGGTTGTACTTGTATTTCAGATGATGAAGAGTCAATCCAGTTAGTTTTTATTCACGCTAAATTTTATTAAGCTCTTGAAAAGATAAAAACTTATCATTAACCATTGTTTTGAGTAAACGCACCAATACTCAGATATTGTTTCTTTAGAGACAAACAGCTAGAGTTACTCTGAGCACCACAAATGAAACTCCATTTGCCTGTTTTAGGCTGACAAATGGATATGACCCTCCAAGTCCAGATTAGGAAAAGTGGCTGGAGGGCAGAAAACCCGATACATTTATTACCTTAAGTAGAATGACTGTGCTGGGCCTCTATTGCCTTTTTGTGTTTCAATATGTTTCAGCCTTTGCTGAGAATAGCCAGCAAAACTGTGCTAGTTTTAATGAAAGGTAATTCATTAGATTTGTTTTTGCATTTCATAGTTGTTTTAAATTAAATGTATCCCTTCAACTAGCAAATAATTAAGTAATCTTATTCCCATACAGTATAAGTAAACTGACAAGCAGATTTTCACCTTTAATTGAAGGAATTGAAAGAGGGATAAGAAAAAAATAAGAAGAGTTTAATAAACAATCTGAATCTAAAAAGAAATGAATGGAGTGATCAGTTGAGCAACACTTAGGCCTGAAAGAAGTACTTTACAGAAGACAGATAAAGTGGATGATGGCTGAATTTATATATAAAAAATGAGGCACAAACCACCTCAAGAACACGAAGGTCAGATTAGAATTTGTAAGTAAACATGTATAAAGAGTCCCCACAGTTCTGGGGGAAAAAAAATCTTTAAAACCAAGATTAACTTGTACTAAGGTGATGGAAAGAGAAAAGCATGGAGAATGAAAGGAACAGCTCACGATCTGAAGCCCACCACATCATCTGTCAAACACAGAGGAAGAAATATTATGGCATGGGCATGTATAACTGCCAGTGGAACTGGGTCACTAGTGTTTATTGATGATGTGACTGCTGATAGAAGTAGCAGGAGTAAATCTAAAGTGTACAGGGCTATATCTCTGCTTAGATTCAGCCAAATGCTGCAAAACTTGTTGGATAGCACTTCACAGTACAAATGGATAATGACCCAAAGCACAGTGAAAAACAGTCCAAGCCAAAGAAATGGGATATTCTTCAATGGCCAAGTCAGTCACCTGATCTCAGTCCAACAGAGCAGCTTTTCAGTCACTGAAGACAAAACTAGAGGCAGAGAGACCCACAAACAAGCAGCAACTCAAGGTGGCTGCAGTAGAGGCCTGGCAGCAGTTGCTGATGTCATTGACTGAAGGTTTTGCATCCAAATATTAAAAAACAACTCTTATATTTAAATATAAGTCAGTTTTGTTTTTGATGATTTGTTTGTCAAACAAAAGTAATTTATTAAAAATGGGGCAATAAATGTTTACATCAGTCTCTAACTTACATTTTTTGTTAAATTTGAACTAAAACTAAAGTTTGGACTTCGATCAGATCTTAATTATTTTTATTTAAATTCCACTGAGGTGGTGTATGGCAGCAAAACTAAAAAACTTTGACTGAAAAAAATCTATGGACTTCATTGTATATGGCATACAATATATTAATTTAGTTTTGACCTGGAAGTTATATCAATAATTCAACCTAATTTTATGCAACTCTTTCTTTCTTTCCACGTGACCGTAGACTGGCTCAGCTCTAGCATCCCAACACACTGAATAACAGGCTTGCAACCATGGAGTGCTTTGCTATTTGCAGGCAGAAGATAAACCAACGGCCATAAATCAAACAGAGGTTTGTATAAATGGAAATGAAAAGCCTTTGCCATGAATGACAATCGTTTCTCAGTCAAAGAAAATTAAATCAGACTGGGATTCCACACCCAGTTTGCTTTGTGAATCATTTCTCTGCAGCACTTTTTCCTTTTCGTATGTTTGTGCATATTTTCGCCTCAGGGTAATATTTTCATGAATTAGCATTTGCCAGTTTAGTGGTGAAGGCATTAAGCAGGCTGGAGCATAAGGGCATTAATTAAACATTAAAGCCTTGACTTGAACAGTAACAAGAATTTCCTGGTTGTGCGGAGCCATTCTTTTGCACGTTGTACCAGTATCATGAGCAGCTGCACACAGCACACTGACACTCTTGCACCACACCTATTTTGCTAATTAACTTAATTGGTCAAGTAATTATCATCCCCCTCATAAACACTTTTGTTAATGGAATGATGGGTGTTTTAGCAGTGGCACATGACTCTGAATTATCTTCTGTTAGTTCTTCCTTTGATTTTTAGACTTTCTTATTAATTAGAGCCCTGCGCATAATTAGCATATCAATCCTATCATTGAGAAAGTGGTGACATCCCAGGTTAATGGACAATGGTTGCAAATGCAAACAAGCATTGTCCACGTGTTCACATTTAGGGATAGCTCAGTAGGTAAAGTGGTCGCCCCATGATCGGAAGGTCGGCGGTTCGAATCCACTTAACGGCTACCCTGAGGTACCCCTGAGCAAGGTACCGTCCCTACACACTGCTCCCCGGGCGCCTGCTTAGTGGGCTGCCCACTGCTTCACTGAGTGAATGGGTCAAATGCAGAGAAAAACAAGTAATTTCCCCATGGGGATCAATAAAGTATCCATTATTATTATTATTATTATTATTATTACCCATATTTATGCTATAAAACCTAAAAAAAGAGATAATGGGTTTTAGAGTGATGAAAAAAAGCCTGATGATACTTTTTGTGAAACATTTTTTTTACAGACATCAACTCAAATGTTCATATTTCTATGAGAAAACTAAATTCAACTACAGCCGTGTTTATGTCACAAGATTCCTAAATGAATGCCTTATCACGAGTGTCTGTGTGATCACAAACACTCCTTTGTGTTTCTCTGCAGTTGTATAGCTATAGGTCATGTGGGGATTAAAACATTGTGCGCTGCTAGTCTCATTAAATCTGAGTTAATTACACAAAGAGCAGTCTTTAGCTCGTGTCATCCATAGGCATGCATATTTGTGTATTTTCAAAGTTTTCAAGCACTAGAAATTGTGCTGTTTTAAGAGGCTTTTTATGTGAAAATACAATAACTCTGACATGGTGTCAACTTGGCATGGCTTTCTTCAGTTTAGTCTCACATACATTTAATTGAAACAACTCTTTTGACTATACATTTGTTCATTTTAAGCAAGTCTAGAAATTTAATGTCGCTTAGTTACACGGTTTGGTTTGGAAACAAAAACAACTTTATCGAGCCTGCTGGAACACCATGAATCTTTTCCATAATTGTTAGAAGAATGAATCACTTGGTAAAGGTTACAGAGCAGTGGCGATCAAAAGAAATTCTGACCTTTGAAACTATTTGAAACAGAAGACAGCAACAGTTAAAACAGCCAACAGATTCCTGTGTTAAAATTAGAGATGGCACGATACCACTTTTTTATGTCCGATACCGATACCGATATCATAAATTTGGATATCTGCCGATACCGATATGAATCCGATATAGTGTTTTTTAATCAACAAAACTGTTTTTTAAAATATCTTGCTGCATTTTGCAAGTCTGCAAGTTCATACTCAAGTTTAAAACAACAACTACACTAAAGCTATTCTGTTATACCTGTATACAAAAAAAATATTTCATAGTTCAGCAATACTGATCAATCTAATAAACTTAGACCTACACCATCCTCCCTATTCTGGTATTTTAAAGAGTACTTAGCGTAAATATTAAGCAACCTAACTAATAGGGTTCCAACTCCCAGCAACAACAAAATTAAATAAATAAAAAATAGGGAACCACCCCTCACGCTCCACCTCATGATGCTTAATCGACGTAATCAACCTTAATTTGATGCAGTGTGAAAAAAAATGCACAGAAATCAATTATTTTTCAAGAAATATTAAATAGATTCAACATCTTTCTTCAACAAAATTGCAGACTGCACAGATGGTACCTTCCCAAAGTAAAAAGTACTATAGCTTACTAGGGTATATATATTAGACTTAATAGTCACTATATACAGTAATTGACTTCTATTCATTTTACATCAAATTAAAACTTTGGGTGTCAGATAATTATTTATTAAAAGCTAGACATTTTAAATGAGAATAAGAAAGAAAAGTATGTCTTTGTGCCCCCTTTTCCCTGTTCATGCCCTATCGGCCCCCCTGGCTAAACTTTGCTAGATCCGCCCCTGCACAGTTACCAGCCGTCAGCTACCTAGAAAAAGATCCTGGTGTAGAAATTAATATTAAATAAATTCTAACAACAGCTTATCAAGCTTAAACGTGCTACTGTTGTTCAGCTGCTGGTTTGCTCTTTCTGGCGCAAAGTGGACCAAAAACAAACGAGAGACAGACTCGCGACAGAAAAGCCGATCAGCTGATTTAAGCAGTTTCACGATTGAAGTAGCAGCCGGAGAGCGAGAGGCAGTCGCTTGTTAAGATTAACGCAGGAATGCTTTACAAACATTCAGAGATGGACTTACACACTTGCTTTACTTCTCTCGGGGATAACTTTGTCGGAGATGAAATGCCAGGTTGCTAGCGAAGCTCCACATGCTATCCAGACCACCGACAGGTCCTGCATGCCACAGCTGCTCTATCACGTGATGCATACTGCTCCGACTGCTAACGTCGTTCTGAGGTGAGTTACGGCGTGTTGCAAGTTTTGTGAGGTGCTTTCGTGATATTTAATGGATCTGATTACATTTTTTATTTTTCTCCGATATCCGATCCAGTAATTTAGGTCAGTATCGGACCGATACCGATACATAATATCGGATCGGTCCATCTCTAGTTAAAATCCACCGAATTGTTGACCTACCCATCAACCCAGACCTTGCACAAACTCTGTGGGTCGTCAGACGGGGTTCTCAAAGTGCAGCCATAGCCTGCTGGCTGTAATCTGTGTGCCATGTGCAGGTGACATTGATAGACTGATCTATTGTACCTGTGTACACAGTTCATTTCATACTACTCTTTTAACTCCAGGCAGACTAAACTTCTTCCTCTCCTGTTCCCTGTAGGGATCGCCACAACAGATCATCTGCCTCCACCTCACCTCTAGGACTGATAAATTTCAAGGGTATGAAAAAGTGAAATGTCTAATCAAGTTTAACGATTCCTTAAATCAGAACAAAAATCATCTCATATATACTAAAGATGTACTATACCATCTGCTGAATCGAGACATTACACACACTAACTAAACGTTTGTGTTGTGCCATCAATCACACTCTGACTTTTGAAAGCAGCACTCAGTCATCAAAACTTTTAGAACCCCTCCTCTTACAGCTAGGTGAACTCTGTTATTGCTCCATTTCTCTGGTCATAATAGCTTTGGCCACTAGAGGACACTGCCACAGTCTTTTTTAAAATCTTTTGAAGTCTCTTGTAATTAATGTCTACTGTGCAGTCATGACGGCACGCTTGCACTTGCACACACATTTCCATACAGCACATTTTCTCCCATATCATGCCTTTAACTCAGCAGACGGTGTGTTGATGTTTCTGTAAAATGCCAGAATAGCATAACATTAATCAGAACAGTCATAAAAATGCATGCCATGTGCTTGCAAATACTACATAAGCAAGCACTGAGTGATAAATATAAACCATAGACAGCACCTATACTATGCACTGCTATATAGCAACCTTTCCACTGCAGGCGAAATCTGCAAGATGGATTGCTGATGGTCAGATCTGATTGTCTATCGCTGATGTTCAGTTTGACTTTCAAGTATTAAAACACATTCTTCAGTTCTCTGCAGGGCTGTTTTATCCCTCTTTCTCTCTTACCCATCTTCCCTGGGGAGAGGACATAGATGCTTTATAGCCTATACCTTTGTTTACCAGATCACATTACCCCTAAGCAACAATGGAGACTCCCTATAGGCTCCTAATGAGTAAGCAGCGATGGCACAAGGCCTCGCTTCTTTTCTTTGAGGGCATTACTGTATGTTAGAGCATGCCACTGTATAGCTGTGGCTTCTTTGGCATCTGACAGACTTGTCATTCCAACCTCTTTCACTCTACTCCACTTCATTATGGCAGTATGTCTCTACTTTCTCTTTAGCCGAACCATGTTCAAGATCAGCATCTGTAGCCTACTTCCTGAAACAAATGAAATTCTGATATGACTTTTTATCATCTGACGGATTTTTCCACAGAATCAATTAAGCATTTGAAAATAATACCAAAAGCATATATAAGTCCATCTGATGAAACTCTGTCCAAACATTCAAAACTTGGAATATCGTAGCTCTCCCCGCATGGTGTAAAACAAAATCAAAAGCATAGCCTTGCAGAAATATTGACTTCCACCCTGCGGTGCTTGTGCAGCATTCGTATCTCACAGCAACAGTTCACATATGGACTCCTGTGATGTTACACTATTCAATCAAAATGTGTTAACATCAATAGATCTCCCAATGTAGACAAGGAATGGCATCTGAAATCTTGAATAAAATTGAGATATAAAAGCCTGAAGGACATCACCTACCAAACACTGTGAGTCTTTGAACGTACCGTAAATATCTGTAAATATCACTGCATTTGCCTTTCTAAAAGCAGAACACATGAGTACACAGAGTGGATGCAGGTGAATATGAGATGGATCCATAGCAGGGCCAGTTTTAGGATGTTAAGCTTGTGCAGGATGAAGACAGGTAAAGAGTAGTTGCCACCAAAAAAACCTCTCTCTCTCTCTCTTTAGTTTAAAAATCTATACATACGTATGTCCTCACAGGTAAAATAAAAGTGCCCATTAGATAAGGAGTTTATTTTCATGGTTAGTCTCCTCATTCAAGGCAAGAATATCACAAGCACCGTGTATGCCCCCGCACACCTAGTGGCAGGCTCTCTCTCAGTTTCCCCGCAGCCACTTAGAAAAGATGCAAAAAGGAAAAGAAAATTCAGAAGCAATTCAAAGTAATGGCTGTTTTCCCCAACCATAACCGTGGCAAAACACATCAGTTTATGACGTTACGTTAAATGTGTGGGAGAGAGGGAGCATCACGACGCATTTTACCAGCATAAAAGCTGCTGCAACAGGTAACCTGGAACTACACAGAAAGCCTGACTTTATGTTAGGGATAAAAATAACACAAACAACATTATGAGTCATCTACACATTTTAAAGAAGGTGGGACTCTGTTTTTCTTTTTCTTTGTTTTTCCAAACACGCTGGAGCTACCTGTGTGCGTATGTGGTTTACTTGTTGCCTTGCTCAGAGTGCATGGTTGTGAACGCCCCTTCATCTCCGCACGCTCTGAGAGCCACAGCGGTCAGCTTTGCACCTCTGTGTATTTGTACCTCTGATCATGTTAAGAAAGAAGCGTGTGCTGTGGGCAACATTAGGGGCAGGCTGTAGGATGCCAACCCCATCAGAGGATGACAACAGTACTGCTATTTTCTGGGCTAACTTTTTCATTGGGTGAGCAAAAACTAAATGATTTTTCTTAACTCCTGCCCGTAGCTGAAACCAGCCTAGATCTATAGAGAAGGAGCAATCAGGGAATGGAGCAGCATGCCTGGCAGAGCTTGTAGCTACATACCGGTGGCTGATGGCTGTGGCAGACAGTGAGAGTCGGCAAGCATTTGAATGAAGCTGTGGTTAAGCAGAGGAGTGGAAACTTGGGAGTGGGCAGCCAGGCAAATGGAGAGAAGGTGAAACGTGGCTGGGCAGCAAAGTGGCATGTAAAGTAATCTGAACACTGAAGAACAAAAATTGTTAATAAAAAATTAGTAAAATAAAACAAAATGAGGTGCTAATGTAAGTGAACTAGGGAAAATAGGCCGAACATAGCTACCAACAGCAAGAAAGCCAGAATGATGTAGTAGCTAGTGATAGCTATAGTGCTCGTGATGAGATGATGATGGATGCTGGGGAGGTGAAGGGAATGCCATGTCTATGACTCACACAGAGAAACAACAAGACAGGCAGGGAAACATAAGAAGAGACAAAAGGAAAACAGAGGAACAGAGGGAGACCAAAAAGCCACGAGACTAACATTTTGCAGTTAAAGTCTCTCTCTTGAGATCATCTCTCATTTCTTATGTAATTAGCTTGTGTGAGGGTTCTTAATATAGGATAATGATTGTCCTATGTTCAATAGAACAACCATTCTTTTCTCACTAGAGACAGAAACTCGCAGGCTATGTGCATGGCTCTGACTATATTAGAAAATTAAAACTACATCCCTGTTTGTTTTTTGTTGTTGTTTTGTTTTTTTGTTAGCATGAGTCATTTGGGTTTTCTAACTCTGAGAAATCTTCAAATACTAACATATAGTTAGAGTAGTTGCTTTGTACTTGCACTTAAGATGTTTTATGTCCACAGATTGCTGGTGGTAAGTGAACCAGCTCTGAGTTCCAGTTCTCTTTGAAATGCAGCTGAAGCTTTGGAAGAAGAAGACTGCACTTAAAGTATCTCAGTGGGGCAACAAACGGAGTGGTCTAAAACAAACAAATGTTGACATCTTTGCCATTAATAGTAATGTCTAATAATAACACTGTTTATTGGTGCTGGACAGTGATTAGCTGAGAAAGCACACTGAAATACAGCAGGTGTAATTAATATGTGCTTATATTTTAGAAAAATGTTCACTTAGTTATCATTAATTTGGTGGGCTCTTTGTTAAGGATAGAGAAACACTGCTTTTTTTTTCCTCAAAAAAAGGAAAATATTATCAGTCATTTTGAGAATAAAATTGAAATTTTGATATTAAAATCAAAATTATATTTTGAGAATAAAGTCGACATCTGGAGATTAAATCCCTCTAAAACATGTCTTGTAAGCGTGAGTATTATTAAAACTGTACTTCAGAATTGGTTTTATGTACAAGGAAATTATTTCTGTTTTAGCACCTAAACCAGGGGTGGGCAACTCCAGGCCTCGAGAGCCGGTGTCCTGCAGGTTTTAGATGTGTCCTTGATCCAACACAGCTGATTTAAATGGCTAAATTGCCTCCTCAACATGTCTTGAAGTTCTCCAGAGGCCTGGTAATGAACTAATCATATGATTCAGGTGTGTTGACCCAGGGTGACATCTAAAACCTGCAAGACACCGGCCCTCGAAGCCCGGAGTTGCCCACCCCTGACCTAAACAGTTTGGTTATGAGTATAAGAATCTTGAAAAGATGGTGCAAAAAAACTGCATCGGGTCAGAAGAAACACAAACTTGGAAACAGATTTGTGCAAAAAAGAGGATGTATGTTGCACAGTTAGACAGCTGCTCATGGTGTTTCTCTAACTCATCTACATAAGGCATTTTGTAGAAGGTACAGAAAATAATTTTTAAAATAATTTTTGCTTAATTAATTGTCTGACTTCTCAGAAAAGCCCAGTGTGTCTGCTCTGATTTGGATATAAAAGGGAAATTTGGTCATTTTTATGTTTGTTTGGGTTTTTTGAGTTTTTTGATAGATGTCTAAAATGTTTTTGTTCACTCTCTTAGGTTGTTTTAGCACCGCATATCCTGTTACCTGCCAAGTGGTCTTAATCTTAACATCAGATATTTACCCAGTATGTATATAACATGATTACTGTAGCTATTGTGGAATTTCTTACATGATGAATTGCATTACTTAAACAACCTCTAAATCCTCAGGGTAGGGACATTAGTGCTGATGCTTTTGTGAGGCACCCCACACCCAACTGCCCTACAATTTACTGCCAGCCTATTTCTGGCTCTCCTTCTTATGTCATTAAATCTCTCACCACATTGGGCTGCTGTTAAATTGGGGCCAGAGCAACAATTAACCAAATTTAGCTAATCTGACATCAGCTGAACTCTGTGAGTTCATTTGCAGGGCCCGAGTTTTGCTCTTGGCAATTTGGTGCTTCTTGCACATGGACACTGGTTTCCTCTCGCTCCACATCTTTAATCCTTCTCACCTGAGAGGTTGTGTCCGAGGCATCCAGAAAAAACGCCCACAGTTGTTGTGGGGATTTACTTTGTCTCTGTTGTTTTAACCTGAGCTAAGACGGACCCAGATCAGGGCCCTGGAGGGACATGGCACCAGTCCTTAGAATTATTCATTTTATTTTTGTCATTGAAGAGTTTTTATCACTCTTGTTCAATGCTTATCATGTATTATAATTGTTAGTTTGCTCATTACATGTCATGAAAATTTTAAATACCAATTCAGTATGCTAAATTTGCTTCAAAATTACTTTTTTAAAATTTTTGCTGTTTAAAAGACTGCAGCACGGCAGCACAGTGGAGTGGTGGTTTGCAGTGTTGCCTCACAGCAAGAAGCTCCTGGGTTTGAATCCGCCATCTGGCTGTTCAGTGTGGAGTTTGCATGTTCTCCCCATGTTTGCATGGGTTGTCGGGCTTACTCCCACAGTCCAAAGACATATACAATCACATATGTTAAATAATGAATTTGATCATTTCTGTTCCCCAAGCGATTTCTACATCTTTGAAAGGAAAGCTTTGAAAAACTAAAAAAAATTACAACAATAACGATCAATAAGGCAAACAGAGGCTCCTGAATCCACGCTTTATTTTCATATTTGTTTTCTTTGGAATTACTGAATTCCAAAGAAAACGCTGAATTGGTTCTCTTCAGTATATGGAGCGTTTTTGGGATGAAGTCCTTTGGGAGGCACAAGTCAGAGCAGTATGACTGAGAACTTTGCCCTTCTTTGGGGGGAAAAAAAGCACACTTACTGCCTCACTTCAGTGATGTGGCAGTCAAACGCCAAAAGACACACCACCTGTCCCAGGCTACAAGCAATCTAACTGGCTGCCTAGCTGTTTGGAACCAGCACAGCTGTCTGCAGGAGGAATGAAGAATTCCTAACGTTTTGCCTGCATCTATTATCTTCCTTGTGGGAAAACAGCATGGGTCCTTTAGGGGAAATTGTTCCCTCAGTTCTAATCCTTGCGGAGGCATCAACAGAAGACTGATGTAGTTCTCTCTGAAGTAGCAAATGGAGCTGTGCTGTCGTTTCTCTGCTACGACACAATACAGCACAGAGAATTTGAAAAGACTGAGGAGAGACTTAAATGATGCTTTGAGAAATCACTGTGGCAGATGGCTTGCACTGTAAAGCAAAACATGTCCTTAAACTGTCTCAGTGCTTATCTGCACAGAAATCACAAGGTGTATGCAATTTCTATAATTTCCTATATTTATTTTTAGCAGCTGGTAATGATATGACTTTGGAACCAAAGCACAACGTGGTGAAACATGAAAAAATGTATGAATACACAGATTCGCCACAGCATTAAAACCACTGACAAAGTGAACGATCCAATGTTTTGCTGGAAAACCTTGGTTTCTCTCAGGTTTCTGCATTTTACTTAGACATGTATCACTTTCCTCAATATTATTACAGACTAACCAGACCGCCCGTGAGAGCTTCACTCGTCAGTGGCGATGGAAACGTCTGAGGCCCTGATCCAGACTCTAGACCTCCCAGTTCAATTTGGCATCTCCTGGATGCAAGCCAGATCAATGGAGGCGCCATTCTTGAAACTCACAGGTACTTTAGAAGCCATCGCCTGTGCCACCGTGCCGAACACCACACAACAGGTCAGAGCTGTTTCGGTGCCACAAAGGTGATCTAAATGTAACCCAGATCATTGTTTGAGTATGGGATTTCTGATTATTTGTGGTCACTGAACGCACCACTGTGCCGTGCGCATAGCCACTCTCTAGTCCAGCTACAGAGTTTTTCCTTCCGTTCGTCCGATGAGGCGCATGCTGCTCTCGTGCCCTCTACGAGCTGGAAATTCGGGAAAAAGTCTTGTAGCAGTTACAAACGTGAAGCGGAGCTGAGTCCGACAGCATTCGCCATTACACGAACTCCTCTGGCTGGTTTGTTTGCCCTTTTGGTGCCCTGGATCCTACTGGATGAACTGCCTTGTGGAAGTCCTCATCTGATGACTCTGCCGAACCGTCCTGGCAAATAGATGGTCGTTGCTGGATGCTATTATTGGATGCTACACCGTTCCAACAGAGCGGTAGGAACAATTCAAAGGGCCCCAACGATGCGCTTTATTTTTCCCTGAGCTCAGGTGATTTTCTTTTGGCCAAAGGACCTTAAAGGATACATATTTGTTTTTATTTATTTATTTTATTTTTCTTATGACACTGAGTGGAAAGACACTACAAAAAAAAGGGGTTTATTATTTAAAATTGTGTCTAATAAATGTGTTTATGTTAAGTAAGTGTGGTGTCCATTGTGTGCTGGAAGCCTTATTGTTCCTGTGGTGGAGCAGCTACTACCAATCTCCTTTACGAAACTAGCTTCTGACAGGATACAGGTATTTGGGATACATTTGATTTCTTGTAACCTATTTTTAGAGAAACTGTGATTCTGGGTTAAACATCGGGGTGAAATTGATGACACCGACACCTAGTGCACTGCCCAAGGTCAACAGTCCTGATTTCCACGCATTAAAGGTTTGGCGTAAGTACAGATTGCGTTACAAGTGGCGAGCCAGCCAGGAGCTTGGTGAAAAGTAGCACCTTGACTTTCCAGCTCACAACATCTACCTCTTTTCCTTGACCCTATTGTGTTGGACATGGATCTTTGCAGACGTTTTGATGTAGATGGCCAGTGCTCACTTTTTGTGACTGGCGTTGAAGGGATTTACACAGATGATGACATTGCTAGTGTTTTTTCAGTAAATGGTAAAGTTTCTCGGATAGTTCGAATTCCAGATGAATCAAACCAGCCAGAGGGTAGAGTCCTGATACAATATTTGTCCGATCAAGCCATTTCCAAGATCAACCCCCAGATCTTAGGCGACTTGCCGAGCCCCAAGGATCCTGCTATCGGTTGGTCTGTCAAAACCATTCGAGATGTTGCTCAGGAAGAGGTAGGCAAGGAGTTAGCTCGTAGATATTTAGAAGAACTGAAGGCTGTTGGAGATAGTGGTAAAGCAGGTTTCTTGAGTGTTATTCAGAGTGAGGTCAAAGAAGTTCGACATAACTCTGAGATTCCTGACACACAGCCACACACAGCTCAGGATGGTGACACATCCCTCCATGACATTGTAGCTAGTGATCATGATGAACCTAATCACTACACACAGACCCACAATGCACCTGATAGTGCTGTGGTGAACCCTGTTAATATCGACCGCAGTCTCCTTAACCCACCTCAGATTCAAAAAGTTGTCGTTGAGCACGTTATCAGAAATGACTCAACAGCCCCGTGGTCTACACAAACCAGACTGCGCACCTTTTCTGGCCGTGCTCCTAGGCCCAATGGTGAGGTAGACTATGAAACATGGCGCACACAAGTGGACCTTCTTGTCAGTGATTGCTCTCTTAGTGATGTGCAAAAGGTTAGGAAAATACTTGAAAGTTTGCTAAGTCCAGCAGCCGATGTTGTTAAGTTGCTTGGTGTGAGTTCACCACCCAGGGCTTATGTTAGGCAGCTCGATTCCGCTTTCAGTGTTGTAGAGGACGGAGAAGAGTTATTTGCAACCTTTCTCAGCTCCAACCAGAATAGCGGAGAAAAGCCCTCAGCATATTTGAACAGACTCCATAGCCTCCTTACTCGAGCTATTTCTAGAGGGGGAGTCTCTGTCGAAACTTTGAGCGAACACCTACTCAGACAGTTTATTAGAGGCTGCTGGGACCAGAGTCTCATTATAGCTCTCCAACTAGAAAACAAAAAGAACAGTCCACCAACATTCCCAGATCTACTCCTTATGTTGAGGACCGAGGAAGGTCGTAGATCTGCAAAGCTAGACAGGATGAAAAAACATCTGGGTGCTACAAAAGCAGCTGTACATGCCCACTCCATTTTTGATGTACCCTCCTATGATGATGAGCCCGTTCCGACACAGACTGCAAAGCAGAGCGAAGCATCTAAGCTTGAGAGGAGAATGGATGAGCTTTCAAAGCAGGTAGAGAAACTGAGTCAAAGGTCCAAGAATTCTCCTTTTGACAGTGAGCTTAGTGCAGCGTTAAAACAGAGGCAAGAAGAAACTGTTAAACTTGAAAGCAAAATAGATGAGTTGTCTAAACAACTCAGAGAGCTCACTCAGAACCAAAAATGTCCTAAAGAGAATAATAGTGGCAAAGACTTCCTTGCGGCAAGAAATAGCAGTGCCAGGAGACCAGTTAAGGTTCCCTCTATGCCAAAAGCATGGTTCTGCTTTAGATGTGGTGAAGATAACCACATTGCCGCTCGATGCCCAAATGAACCCAACCAGGCACTAGTCCGCCAGAAGAATGCTGAGTTAAAGGAAAAGCAAGGAAGGTTCCAAGCCCAACAGGTTACTGAGCCTTTTGCTTTAAACTTGTAGCGGCTCCTGCTGTGGGACGTCCAGGAGCTGAGACCAGCATTAGTCCCGCCTCAAGTGACCAAAGAATTGGTGTTCAGAGCAAAATAAAGACCCAGACAACGGTTCAAGATTTCAGTTCCCAATCCCGCTTGCCACCCGGTCTGATAGGTCCTCGTTGTTCAGCTTCTGTTTTGGTTGAGGGTGTGCAATGCAACTCTATCATGGATAGTGGTTCACAAGTCACTACAATCTCCGAATCATTTCACAAGGATAAGCTGGCACATCTCCCCATTCAGCCCATTCAAGCATTGCTTGAGATTGAGGGTGCAGGTGGACAGCACGTTCCCTACCTTGGTTATGTTGAGACCCACATCACTTTTCCTCACAACATTACAGGCAAAGAGGAAGAGTTGGTTGTTTTGGCTCTTGTTGTGCCTGAGTGCCATTTTAACAGCAGAATACCAGTTTTGATTGGTACCAATGCACTGTTAAGACTCCATGATAAGTTATCTGAACGTGACGGTCCAGATTTCCTTCACAGACTGTGTTCCAGAGATGTAGCACTGGTTCTCCAGCACTTGGCTAAACAAATGGATGATTGCCACATACACCCAGTGAGGTTGCACGGGAAAGTACCAGTCACCATCCCTGCCAACCACAAGTGCTGTTTAATGGGCGATGTTAGGCTGAGAAAGAACACTCCTAACGTAAGTTTCGTCCTTGAACCAAATGAACACGACAAGTTACCTGGTGGTTTATTTCTTGAAACTGCTTTGATAGACATCCCTTACAAAGCTAAGAGTAAGGTTCCAGTCGTCTTGCAGAACTTGAGTGGGCATAGTATTGTATTGCAACCAGGAAGTACAGTTGCCCAGGTATGTGTAGCCCAGCACATTTCACCCCTGGTGCCTGTTTCAAATGCTTCTTCTCATGACAAGTTTGATGGAGAGAAGCTTAAGTTTAATCTTGATGAGTCACCCATCTCTGAAGAATGGAAAGAGCGCATCACCACCAAGCTCAAGTCTATTTCAGAAGTGTTTGCGGTTGATGATCTGTCTTATGGTCACACCACTGTGGTAAAACACCACATTCGGCTGAACGATGACACGCCGTTTAAGGAACGGTCGAGGCCCATCCACCCAAGTGACAGAGAAGCTGTCAAGCAACACCTCAAAGAACTGCTTAATGCAGGGGTTATTAGGGAGTCAGAGAGCCCCTACGCATCTCCAATAGTAGTTGTGCGTAAAAAGGATGGTTCAATCAGGTTGTGCGTTGATTACCGCAAGTTGAACGCACGGACCATTAGGGATGCTTATGCCCTCCCAAACATTGAGGAGACCTTCACGGCCCTTAGTGGTGCCAAGTGGTTCTCGGTCATGGACCTCAAATCAGGCTATTATCAGGTTGAGATGGCCGAGGAAGATAAAGCTAAAACTGCTTTTGTCTGTCCTCTTGGGTTTTACGAGTTTAATCGCCTGCCTCAGGGCGTTACAAATGCCCCAAGTACGTTTCAACGACTGATGGAGAAGTGTGTTGGGGATTTGAACTTGAGTGAGGTACTTGTGTTTTTGGATGATCTGATTGTGTTTTCAGACACCCTGGAGGAACATGAGGTGAGACTCATGAGGGTGCTGAACCGGTTGAGGGACTTTGGGTTGAAGCTGTCCCCAGAAAAATGTCATTTCTTTAGGCCCTCGGTGAAGTACCTTGGCCATGTGGTTGATGCCCAAGGAGTTCACACAGATCCTGATAAGATCTCAGCTTTGAAAACATGGCCTCGTCCTACAAACAAGAGAGAGTTAAAATGTTTCCTAGGCTTTGCCGGTTATTACCGGAGATTCATTGATGGATACTCAAAGATCGCAAAGCCTTTAAATAGTCTCACGGCTGGTTACTACTCACCCAAAAAGAGGGGTAAAGTGTATCTTGGAGAACATTTCAAACAACCATCAAACATTAACTTACCTTTTGGAGAGGAGTGGACACCTGAATGTGAAAATGCGTTTAAGACTTTGATTGAGAGACTGACATCGGCACCTGTCCTTGCTTTTGCCAACCCACAGCTACCATATGTCCTGCACACTGATGCCAGTCGTGAAGGCTTGGGTGCAGCGCTCTACCAAGAGCAGGACGGGAAGCTGAGAGCTGTGGCTTATGCAAGCAGAGGACTTTCCAAAAGTGAGAGAAACTATCCCACTCACAAGCTTGAATTTCTAGCTTTGAAGTGGGCAGTTTGTGAGAAGTTTAACAGCTACCTTTATGGCGCTAACTTCACCATTGTGACGGATAACAATCCTCTCACGTATGTACTGACATCTGCAAAGTTAGATGCTGCTGGTCATCGCTGGTTAGCTGCGCTGTCTACTTATCAGTTCACCGTTAAGTACAGGGCCGGTCATGCCAATCGCGATGCAGACGGGCTGTCCCGACGACCACAAGCTCCTCCTTTTGAAGATGAGGATTTCATCAAAGAAAGGGAGAGAGTTGATGACATGAAAAACCGTCTTCTAGAGGTGAGCAACGAGATGAGTCACGAGGTGGTATCTGCCTTATGTCAACGCCATCTTGTGGTGTCAAAGATCGAGCACTGTTCAAATCTAGAACAACCTTTGGCTGTAGAGTCTCTTGCTGTTGATCCCTCAACAGTTGCGGATGTATTTGGAGAAGACACATTACCATCTATGACAAGCTCTGACTGGTATAAAGCTCAGAGGGATGACCCGGTTGTCTCACGTGTCATTACCTTCGTTGAAAGAGCTCAAAAGCCCAGCTTCAGAGAAACAAACCTTGAAGTTCCTGATGTTAGGCTCCTTCTCAAGGAGTGGAGAAGACTCGAAATGAGAGATGGAGTATTGTACAGGAAATGGACAAATAGAGACAACACTGTATGGCAGTTAGTCCTACCTGAACAGTTCAGAGGGAAAGCGTTGCGTGGAGTGCATGATGAAGTTGGTCATCTTGGTTTTGAACGAGCACTGCATCTTGCCCGTTCCAGATTCTATTGGCCAATGATGACAAAGTCTGTAGAAGAGAAGTGCAGACAGTGTCCACGCTGTGTCAGGAGGAAAGCAGTGCCTCAGAAGGCAGCGCCTCTTGAAAATATTATAGCAACTTACCCGCTTGAACTCGTCTGTATGGACTATTTGTCAGTTGAGCCAGACAACAGAGACACCCGGAACATATTAGTTATCACTGACCATTTTACAAAGTTTGCTGTGGCAGTGCCAACTAAAGATCAAAAGTCCAGGACCATTGCAAAAGCTCTGTGGGAGAACTTCATAGTTCATTATGGGTTTCCCAGTCGTCTACTCAGTGATCAGGGTAGAGACTTTGAATCTCACACAATCAAAGAGCTATGTGCGTTGATAGGAGCAGACAAAATCCGCACTACACCTTATCATCCTCGCGGAAACCCGGTGGAAAGGTTTAACCGGACGCTTCTTGATATGTTGGGTACGTTGGAAGAGGAAGACAAATCTCACTGGAGGGACTTTGTTAAACCCTTAGTTCATGCGTATAACTGCACGAGGAACGACACAACTGGTTTCTCTCCTTATGAACTGATGTTTGGCAGACAACCCCGACTACCCATTGATTTAGTCTTAGGTATCCAACCTGAAAATGCCAACCATAAGTCTCATTCAGAGTATGTGAACAACCTTCGCCAACGTCTGGAGGAGAGCTACACCCTAGCTGCAAAAAACTCCCAGAAGATCGGAGAAAGGAATAAAGTTAGGTTTGACAAGAGGATTAGAGTGGCCGAGCTCTGTGCAGGTGACAGGGTTTTGGTTAGGAACATGAGTATCAGAGGTAAACACAAAATCTCAGACAGGTGGGAACAGAAAGTACATGTTGTGGTTAAACGAATCAATGATGGCCCTGTCTATGTTGTGGAACCCGAGTTGGGAGACGGACCAAAACGCACCTTACACAGGGATCTCCTTCTACCGTGTGGGTTCTTACCTGTGGAAGAAATAGCAGGGAGCAGATCTCATGGGTCCTCTAAAGGGAAGAAACTGAGAAACAAAGCCGAAAGAGAAGTACAATCTTCTGATGACCCTGATGGTCAGGAAGATGAGGTATACAGTGATGAGGACGAAGTGTATCCAGCTTTTGTGGTTCCAGAAATAATAACCAGAGGTCCTTTTATCCAGACTGAAAGGCAGGTTATCACACCTCAGCTGTCCACTGGGGATGTGCATTCTAGGTTGCCCCGTGCAGAGCCACAAGACGAGTCACACGCACGAGAAACACCCAGTCATGTTTCTGAACCTGAGCCTTTGTTACACTCAGAAAGCAATGAGGTGACCACATCTCCCATTCCATCTGATGAAGGTCCAGGTTGGGTTGTTATTGACATTCCTGAACAAACAGAACCTGTTGAAATGAATCAAGAAAGCAGCGACACTGCTGAGCAGAGTTCAGAGCCAGAGACAGTAGAGTTGCGGCGTTCTGGGAGAGAGAGACGCCAACCTCGTAAACTAACTTATGATGAGTTAGGTGAGCCTTTAATTTTGGCTCTCAGTTCCTTTTTGTCAGAGTTTCGCAATTGTATTCTCTCAGAGCACTTTCCTTCACACACCTGTTAAGTCAAGTGTGCATGCAGAGACTCATGCACTTTAGAGGGGGAGAGTGTAACCCAGATCATTGTTTGAGTATGGGATTTCTGATTATTTGTGGTCACTGAACGCACCACTGTGCCGTGCGCATAGCCACTCTCTAGTCCAGCTACAGAGTTTTTCCTTCCGTTCGTCCGATGAGGCGCATGCTGCTCTCGTGCCCTCTACGAGCTGGAAATTCGGGAAAAAGTCTTGTAGCAGTTACAAACGTGAAGCGGAGCTGAGTCCGACAGCATTCGCCATTACACGAACTCCTCTGGCTGGTTTGTTTGCCCTTTTGGTGCCCTGGATCCTACTGGATGAACTGCCTTGTGGAAGTCCTCATCTGATGACTCTGCCGAACCGTCCTGGCAAATAGATGGTCGTTGCTGGATGCTATTATTGGATGCTACACCGTTCCAACAGAGCGGTAGGAACAATTCAAAGGGCCCCAACGATGCGCTTTATTTTTCCCTGAGCTCAGGTGATTTTCTTTTGGCCAAAGGACCTTAAAGGATACATATTTGTTTTTATTTATTTATTTTATTTTTCTTATGACACTGAGTGGAAAGACACTACAAAAAAAAGGGGTTTATTATTTAAAATTGTGTCTAATAAATGTGTTTATGTTAAGTAAGTGTGGTGTCCATTGTGTGCTGGAAGCCTTATTGTTCCTGTGGTGGAGCAGCTACTACCAATCTCCTTTACGAAACTAGCTTCTGACAGGATACAGGTATTTGGGATACATTTGATTTCTTGTAACCTATTTTTAGAGAAACTGTGATTCTGGGTTAAACATCGGGGTGAAATTGATGACACCGACACCTAGTGCACTGCCCAAGGTCAACAGTCCTGATTTCCACGCATTAAAGGTTTGGCGTAAGTACAGATTGCGTTACATAAACAATATCAGATTGAATGCACTGGCTGGGACTTGGGACTGATGCTTGTCTAGAAAAAGTGAGGAAATACAGCATTTGTTTTGATACTTAAGCTAAGTAGAAACATTCATGTACAGCTTAATATTTGTTTTGGAAAGCTTACCAGAGGGCAGTAAAGACCGCCAAAAACTCCTATTTTTCACAACTTATTGCTGTTAATTCACATAACCCTCGTGTTCTGTATAATACCATTAATTCTGTACTGAATGCAGAGGATCATGTTCTTTTGCAATCTTCTGAGGTCATGTGTAATAGGTTTCTTTATTTCTTTGTGGATAAGGTTGCCAGTTTGAGACCCTCCACTTTATCTTCTGTTGGCCCGGCTGTGCATGTTCCCTGTTTAAATTTGCTTATTGCTTTCCAACCAATTGTTCTACCTGAACTAGAGAAGCTTGTGTTAACTGCTAAACCGTGTGGTTCTCCGAATGATGTCGTTCATCTCCGTTTTTTGAAAGAGGTGTTTCCTACTGTTGGACCACATATTCTGAACATAATCAATACCAGCCTCTTGTCAGGTCAAGTACCAAGTGAGTTTAAGCATGAACGATCCAATGTTTTGCTGGAAAACCTTTTGTACTTGAACCTTTTCATCCCTTACTTAAGAAGCCAGGCTCAGATATTTCAGTAATGTCAAATTTTAGACCCATCTCTAAACTTCCTTTTCTGAGTAAGATCTTGGAAAAGGTTGTTCACACTCAGCTGATGGATTATCTAAACAACTCTCAAATGTTTGAAGTTTTTCAGTCCGGCTTTAGGCCGTTTCATAGCACAGAGACAGCTCTCATAAAGGTTATGAACGATATTCTGGTAGCGACAGACTGTGGTAAACACGTAGTGCTTATACTACTAGATATGACTGCTGCATTTGACACAGTGGATCACGACCTGCTGATCTCTCGATTACAGCACTGTGTGGGCATTTCTGGCTTGGCACTCCTGTGGATAAAATCATATCTCTCAAACAGGAGCTTTTCTGTTAAGTTGGGCTCGTCATCGTCCTCTGTGGCCCCTCTGTCATGGGGTGTACCACAGGGATCTATTTTTGGGCCATTACTGATTTCATTGTATCTCCTGCCACTGGGTGCGATCTTTCGTAAACATAAAGTTTCATTTCATCTATATGCTGATGACTGCCAGCTTTATTTTCCTTTCAGTCATTCTGATAGCTCCCCAATTAGACTCCTGCTTGATTGCCTTAGTGATGTTAAGTCATGGATGGCTCAAAACTTTTTAGATTTTAATGAACGTAAAATGGAAGCAATTCTGTTCGGCCGGAATCGTTCCTCTGACATCCCTGATGTTGACCTTGCTGCTCTGACCCCTCACCTGAAGAGCTCGATTACCAATCTTGGGTTAAAAATCGACTCTGCACTTACCTTTGATGGTCACGTGAATGGGGTGGTGAAATCGTCATTCTATCAACTCAGGCGTCTGTCGAAGGTTAAACCTTTTCTTTCAAGGCGTGACTTGGAGACTGTTATCCATGCTTTTATAACCTCACGCTTGGATTATTGTAACTCCCTTTTAATAGGGGTTGGACCGGGCACTCGGACACGCCTGCAACTAGTACAGAATGCTGCGGCACGGTTTTTATCTGGTAAAAGGAAATTTGAGCACATTACTCCGGTCCTGGCCTCCCTGCACTGGCTTCCAATTGAATTTAGGATTCATTTTAAAGTTCTTTTATTGGTTTTTAAATCTTTAAATGGTCTGGCACCTGCTTATCTGTCTGATTTGCTGAAGCCCTATGTCCCCACTCGTTCGCTCCGGTCAGCTGAGCAGCTGTTGCTCTCAGTCTCCAAATCATGGCTGAAACTGAGAGGAGACCGAGCGTTCTCTATTGTCGCTCCTAAGCTTTGGAATAATCTTCCTCTTCACATTAGCCAATCGACATCAGTGCTGGTTTTTAAATCCAGATTGAAAACGCATTTTTATTCACTGGCTTTTGACTCAGTGGTTGACTGACTTGTATTTTATTGTTTTCGCTATGTTTATTATTTTATCGTATTTATTATTCTTATGGTATCTATTATGTTTCTGTTGTTCAGCACTTTGGTCAGCCTTGTGTGTTTTTAAAGTGCTATAAACGATGATGATGATGATTTTTTAGCTAAGAACACTGCTGCAGCACACTCATGGATAGAGCCTGGTCAGAGCTCTGGCTTATTTAGTGAGTCAGAAATAGACAACAGTGACAGAAAAGATTAAAAGTTTTACAGTTTTACTACTGTTTACATTCACATTCACATCTTAGATTGTTAACACAGGGTTGCCGGGGCTGCTCCGACTTCCCGAGTGGAAAATCCGAGTTGAGGAGGCGTTCTAGAATCAAACTTGGCAACATTTCTGCCTCTCTAGCCTTCATACTGTGGTCAGTTAAGAACACACAGTACCTAACTTGTGAACAGCGTTTGTAGCTTGTAGATTGAAGAATAAATAAATAAACAGTTTCTACTGGATGTGATAATTATCAGTTTATGTCAAGGCTGGAAATTAACATTATACATTTTTGCTCATTGTCCACTTTGTTAAGTACACCTGTTACACTGCCCATTTCTGATCAGCCAATCACATGACAACAACTACATTTTGATATGTAGACTTGGTTAAGTTGACCTGCTGAAGTTCAAACCGAGCATCAGAATGGGAGAGAACTGAAGTAACTTTGAATGTAGCATGTTGGTGCCAGACAGGCTGGACTGAATATTTCAGAAACTGATGATCTGATGGGATTTTCCCCACACAGTTATCTCCAAGGTTTACAGAAAATGATCCAAAAAAGAGAAAATACCCAGTGAATGGCAGTTCTCTGAGAAAAAATGCCTTGGTAATGCCAGAGGCCAGATGAGAATGGCCAGATGGCCAGAATGGATTTGAGCTGGTATGAAGGCAACATTAAATCAAATAGCTACTCATTACCACCAAGGTATATACAGAAGAGCATGTCCGGAGGCACACCATGTTGATTCTTGATGCAGATGGAGTACAGCAGCAGATCACACCAGGTGCCACAGTATGGACTGGAAAACTATGTTACCATGCCATTTCTGATGACTCTCGATTTCTGCTGCAACATTCAGATGGTGTGGTCGAAGTCATCTCTTTGTGACCGCTGCGTACCCATCTCCCGATAGCTGCTTCCAGCAGGATAATGCACCACATCATCTCAAACTGGTTTCTTAAATGTGATAATGAGTTCACTTTATCCGTCTCAGTCGTCTCCAGGAATGGAATATTTGCATCATGGGGTCAAAACTGACATCTGCAGCAACTGCATGATGGTATCTTGTCAATATGGACCAAATTCTCTGAGGAATGTTTGCAGGACCTTGCTGCCATAAAGGACGTTCTAGATACACAAGTCTCTGGTGAGTATACACAGTTTGGAGAGGGTGTGTGTCAGGGACAGGGGGTTAACAACAGACAGAGTGACCAGGTGTCAGACTTTTTGTGTGATTGCAAAGCATATTTCTTATTTTTCCTGCATATTGAAGTAGTTTTCTATATTTTTATTGGGTCTAGTTAGCAAATAATACATAAATAATTTAACTATAAAACATCTCACAAAATAACTGTGGCTTAAAAGAAGGATGTTGGATCTACAGCTCTGCTGAAACCCAGGGATGATTATCAAAACATTAGTTGAAGTTAACAGTTTAACCTGAATTTGCAATAAAAGGGAAAATACAGGAGTGTACAGAGACTGTTACATAAGAATATTACATAAGACCATTAAAACAAAATTAAACTTTTATGTATGCTGAAGGAAAACTGAAGAAATTCTAAAAGAAAACAAACATTGTGAACTTGTGACCTCCATAGTTTCTGTTTGTGTATCTCTTAAGGTGGACATGTTAAAGTTCAAGTGTAAATGTCAGCATTAGAAACATGTTCTGCATTGAATCTGGTCACCCTAACTACAGTACAGGTCCCATTCTTACCTATGATTTTTTGTTTCTTCTCTTTCAACTACAGCAGGGGTGGGCAACTCCAGGCCTTGAGGGCCAGCATCCTGCAGGTTTTAGATCTCACCCTGGGTCAACACACCTGAATCACATGATTAGTGCATTACCAGGCCTCTGGAGAACTTCAGGACATGTTGAGGAGGTCATTTAGCTATTTAAATCAGCTGTGTTGGTTCAAGGACACATCTAAAACCTGCAGGACGCCTGGAGTTGCCTACCCCTGAACTACAGCATTGCTATATTGTCTTTTTCCTTTCTCATTTTTTCCTCTTTGAGTTCTTGTTGAGCTGCATCATCCGTGTCTTTGCTTTTGTGACTTACTTTTCTCATGCTCTGTTCTTTCCTTTGCTTCTGTCGCATCTCCTCAGAGCTGCTTCCAAAGTGAGCTGTTCATTTCACTGTTATAAGTACAAGTGGACTGAAATTTGTCTTTGGATTGTTGCATGTGTTCCTGAGGAGTCATATTTTTCAACTTCACAGGGTTTGCCATTTGCACTCATGCTTTTGGAGTTTGTATATTTTCATAAAAGGATTAATGAACTACTTTATGTAGACTTAGTGATTCATGTTTGCATCCGTTTATGTTTCTGTTCTTGAAACCTATCCATGTATGCTAGCAAGTGTTTCTGACAAAGCAGATGTTGGTCAGCTGTTGTGTTGTTTCCTGTACTTGTCAAAATGTTAAGTTGAGCAATATTAGAACCACGTTAAAAGTTTTAGATCTGATCTAAAACTTTATACTGATTATTATGTCCATGTTATGTCAAATATTGCAATCACAATGTCAGGCCCTGTACAAACAACTTGAGTTTATGATTTATATAATTTGATTTATATTTGGCAATGCACACCTGTGCGATATTTTTTTAATGAAAATAGGGGTCAGAGAAGAGCGATATTTTATATTCAGCAAGGGCAGTAAAGTTTTGATTTAACTATATAAGGTTTAACTATTCATCAACAATATATCCACTTGCCATTTCATTTTCTGTGTGTGTTCAATTGATGTTTTAACTTTTTTACTGTTCTTGTTTCCCGTTACGGCTGCTTTTACAGCTGCCAGTGTATTCCCTTAGGTTTGTTCAGTAAACTTTTTAATTTGGACTTTTACATTGATTCATCCATTGCTGGTATATTTGGAGGATTGGAGTACTGAATGAAAAAAGAATGATTATCTGACTGACTGACTGAGCTACATTACAGTCTCAGTTTTCTCAGATTAGTTAGGTCACCCTAACTACAAGTCCCAATTAAATTGTCCCATTCTTACCTCTGATTTTTGTTTTTTCTCTTTCAAATACAGCACCCCTGCCCACCCGTCCACAAATCTGAGCCATGGTTTGAGTAACACTTGTCCTTCAGGTTATTTACACACAAACTCTATGCTCAGAGTTAGTCCTTTGCACTACATTCAAGCACTTTTCAACCTGTCCTTTTAATGTGTGCCCTCCTCTTGTTATGTATATATTCCTCTCGTTTGATATTTATTCCTGTTGTATTACTATCTTACTTATTTATTACTTATTTCCTTTGCAGTTGGTGTAGAGCACCCACAATTTCATTGTACATGACGGTAAAGAGCTATTCTATTCTATTCTATTCTATTCAGTGTGCCATAAAGAGGAAATAGAAATGGTTCCCTTTCAAAGTAAAAATTGTGCCTCAGCGCTGCAGCTAACATGTTTCAGAACGCGTAACTTTTACTTTGAAAGAAAACAGTTTCCGTTTCCTGTTTGCAGCAGACTTTTCACAGTTTCACCACAGGTCAGAAATTAGCTGGACAGTGTTTGTAGAAAAGTCTATCATTCTATACAAACTGTAGCAATATGCTAGTATCCAAAGCAATCACAAGGAGGTTTTCATCAACTGGCGGGGGAATATACAGTTTTCCTTAGCAACAGGCAATTATCTTTTTTCTTTTTTTTTTGAGGGCGGGGGGGCCCTGATAGCAATCTAGCAGCTATTTTTCAAATGGTCAACCGGTGGTTGCCATATGATGGCAGATGGGTCTCTACGTCCACGTCACTGTGGCCTTATTCACTTAATCTTGTGTTATCACTATTATTGTCAGATGTCCTAAATGGCTGACAAGTTAATGTCATGTGGTTGGTTATCACGTCTGAAAAACCTCATTAGCTTATGACAATATGTATTAATGTTACTTGTTAAAGTACATGTCTAGTAACTGCCTGCTTAGTGTTAGTATTGGCGGAGCACGACAGAAAACTATTTTCTGGTGTTTTACTCCAATGCCAGACTCATCTAAATAAAAACTGAATGTTATAGGTGCACCATAAAATGTAGCCTTCACAGAAGTATTTTTCATTAGATTTTTACTGCTGCTGGGAGTGGTTTGTAAAGAGACACATGGATATCTGCTGCAAAGATATTTTTAATTTCAGCTGTTGAACTGAGCGCCCATAAAATGAATCAAAAATGTCAGTGCACTTTGTTATGAGCACAGCAGGATGCAACACAGGATTGATATGCATTAGTTTGATAAAATAAGCATTTACATTTACAAATGCTTCTATTTCTGTAGCCCCACACATATATATAAGGAAATTGTTTCAAAGCACCAGTGAAAATACAGACCATGTCCATGCTATTTTCAGACACTGTTCATATTTTTTTCCATGGCCTTTGTAATAAATCATGAGGTCATGTAGAGCAGAGATCTAGGAGTAACAATAAGGCAGCTCTAACCCACAGCGGACATGGGATAGCTTCAATAAGATGAAGAACTGCTGGTAAATGTAGGGTTCCTCCCTTTATTATGTGGATGCCTGATCCACAGTCAGCAATGAATCACAGAAAGATTACATGAAAATGCTGTTGTGGGTTATTGCAGATTCATTATTGGGGTGTAGAAAACTATTAAAAGGCTTATTATTATTATTATTATTATTATTATTATTATTATATTGCCAGGCACTTTAGAAACTGAAAACAGCTGGCATGTTATAGATTTCTAAAACTGTAATTGTGAGGAATCACATCCACTTGCATGGGTGGATAAACCTGCTAGGGACACTTCACAATTAGTGTGCTTCTCATCCTATGCTTTACTCAGTTTAACTCCCCATTCCTCCCACTCTGCGAACTTTGTGCAGGAAGATTAGCTATCTAGTTTGTTAATTAACAAACTTAATTAAGGCATAGTTTCATTTTTTAAAACAACATTGTTTTGCAGGCATAGAGAAACAATTCATTCATTTTTGAATAGTCTCAATAGCATAGAGTATATGCTATATTTTAATGAAAGTACTCAGCCTCCTACACATCACACCTAAAGGAGCTGGAAACACATACCATGAAACTCCCGGAGCAGTTTTTATTCTAATCTCACTGTCAGAGGAGGTTTGGACCTCTGTAGTTCTTGAGTACAATGTGTATTGGGTTTCCTTGAACATGTTTGCAGTTGTGTTGATTTAGATTGCAATAATTGTGATAATTGCTTGTACTTCTTTTATTTTTCAGGGCTCTGTGAGGGTCGTGCCATCTGTCCTTAAACTTCCTCTTGTTGTTTTTGAAGAGTACTTTGCTCTTTCTGTCTGGCCAGGTTTATGGTTATGGGTTTCATCCATCATTACTGTTTGGTCACTCATTTCATTGTCATTTCTCTGTCTTTGTCATTTCATTTCACGTTATATCTATCATACAAATACAGTACATTACAAGTCATAGTACTGATTGAACATGGCACCTTCACAATGGAAGGTATACTATGTAAAGCATTGATAGTGTGTCCCCAGCTGCCAAACTCATGTCTGTTCAAATCTTTTCAGGGCATTTCAATGTGAATAACAAATTTGTTTCCACAATTTGTTTCCACCTTCTCTTTTCTAAATCTTAAGAAACATCCAGAAGGTTTGAAAGGATAACGTTAGTGCTTAACAACTTTGTATTCAGCCTTTCAGTGATCAATAAGTTAAACAAAAGTAAAATGAGCCTTTTTACTTCTTTTGTTTGCTTAGACTGTAGGAAAAAGTGTAAGGACGACATAATTGGTTCCCTTCAGTATATGGAGGCTCTTTGCAAAGGATTATTTTCTGCCGCATGAAACAATGTTGCAGTCTGAGGAAAATGGCGAATAAGTCTACTGGGATCTGTCCTGTTACACATAGAATTGCGATTAATTATTATTTTAAAATATTGATGTATACCTCTGTTCTAATATTCATGCCCCATATGCTTTGTATTTTTTGTTTTTGTGCATTCTAAGAACTCAGATAGAAATTGCATGTAAAAAAAAAAAAATGGGGAAGAAACTTTCATTAAAGCAGGAATTCTATCCTTTCATTTCATAGCTCTCACTTTCTAACCAGTCTTTGATGTATATTTTTCTGAAATGTCATCTTTCAATAACAACTACGCTTTAGGCCTTGTATCTTTGATGAGCAGCCAGTGCCTGCAGGCTACATAACAGACTTTTACCAGGTACTTGTGAAGTTTGCAACTCGTGTGCACATTGAGTTATGTGTTTACGTTTATGGACAGTTTCTTGATGAAGTTAAATGCTTTAAGTCAAACAAGATATCTGTGCTGAGCAAAACTTGTATGAACTTGTCTCTCAAAGTTTGACATGTCTTTCTGACGTTAGCGGTGAGGCAGTGTTGTCTGCACAGATTTGTGATATGGAATAATGGCGAAGATGAAACTCTTTGTTCTGAAAATAATTGTGCCATCCCTTTGAGGCTCTCGGTCCTTGTAGTGATTGGTTCATTGTTTACAATAATTACACTATCAAAATTCATTTAACAATATGATGCCTCTGTGAAAATGGTGCTTTCAACAAATTTGATTTTTGAGAAATTAGTTTTAGTGACATGAAAAAGCTAATAAAATAAACATTATTGTTGTAGTTGCAGACAAGGGGCCCATTCTCCTTGTCTTTTCATTATGAGTGCACTGGGTAATCTTCCATTTCCTTGCAACATTTGACTTAAGCTCACAGCTACAAATTGCTTATCTTAATTCATTTGACAATATATATTTATCCCTTGGAGTCTTTAAAATGCATTAAATTCCCTTGGCTACTTTTACATTAATTTACACAAACCTTTGTTTTGATGTTTAAATTAGATTTAGTTTATAGTTCTTTTTTTACTGTCGTCTCAGCGTGCAGTACAACTGCAGCCTCAGTAACTCTTTTACAGTCTTCTTGATCAGTGAGGAAGTCTTTACCATCCTTAAAGTCTCATTTTCTTGGTAAAGCTTAGACACCTCTCAGTAATCCCATTACTGAACTGCAACTACTAACTATTCTCTTGCAAAATGGGACCACAGTCCCATGTGCTGACTCTGTAAAGACCTTCTGCTTTAACTCAGGCACTAATTACACGCAGACTGTGAGCACAAATCCAAGGAAGGCACAGTGCAAATCTGCCCTGCACTTTCACATGCAAATCCTGCCTCATGTGTTATGGAGCAAGCACGGCACCTCATACTACCCATATGTTTGCCTCTCCCTCGTTAGTCAGCAGAGCTGCAGCGTTGAGAAAAGGACATATCAATCTGAAAAACCTGAAAAACACACACACACACACACACACACACACACACACACACACACACACGGTTTTGGCCGAGTCTTTTAAACAGGTTCTGAACAGATCTCAAGTAATGACATCTCAGAAGATGTTTCATGATTGACAGCACAGACCTCCTTTGAACCCATTTTTTTATACTCTGAAAGAAAATTTGGAAATTTGTGGTGTTTTACTGGGTTGTGATTGTTTTCACTGGTGAGGAGAGTGATTGCTATCTTCTTTGCTTACTTTTGAAATTCCATTCAGTCTGCGAGGCCCTCCATATCACTGACAATGCCAACCTCAAGTGCAAATATGTCAGCTTCCCAAACATCTAAAATAAAATGCGTGATGCAATATGAACGGGGCATTCGGAGTCCAAGTGCCTGGAATAGGGAAAATACTTGGGCCATGACATGACATTTCATATGAATGGTATGCAGCTGACGTGAGGGGCTGTCTTCTATAACAATAGTAAAATCTTGTCCCAACTGTACTGTTACTGTATATAAAGCCATTTTATCTGTCTGCTTTGCAGATGCAGTCACAAGGAATTTGTTTCCACATGGACTTGTACTTTTTATTAATAACTGCGAGGGAATGTGATGCTCTGCTTGTTAACCACTAAATTATTAACAAGCATGGGACAGCCACAGCCACAGTCTAACTTAATAAAGCCGGCAGCACAAAGCAGCATGCACGCACACACACGCATTCACAAAGACCCACAGCAGGTGTTGATGCAATGTGATTTCTGCCCAGTGTTCTGAATATCGAAGTGAAGAAATGAAGCTTGGATAAACAGCAGGAGTAACTATGACTCTGTTAAGGTAGCCAAATGTCTAGTCATCAACTTAGTGACATGCATGAATGGATGAATGAGATTTCCACTGTCCCTAGCTGCTGTCTTGAGAAACCACAGCCAAGGGAATGGGCTTTGCAGAATCAGTGGGGAAAGAAGACCCTATTGGGTTTGATTCTAGTTTGGCACTGTGAAAAGACATGAGAGGTGTAGAATAAGTGGGGAAGGGGGTGGCTCCAGCCACTGGTGAAATAAGATAAGATAAGATAAGATAAGATAACCTTTATTAGTCCCACACGTGGGAAATTTGTTTTGTCACAGCAGGAAGTGGACAGTGCAAAAGTTATGAGGCAAAAATTAGAATACAATAAGAATAAATACAGTACACAACTGTACAGAATAGAATAAAATAAAATACTATATACAGTAGAATAAAATAAAAATAAATATACAATAAGATAAAAATAGAATACAAATACAAATACTATATACAACTGAGTAAAAATACAACGATGACAGAAAGGATTATTGCA
This sequence comes from Diplotaxodon limnothrissa, assembly GCF_057381915.1. Taxonomy (NCBI): domain Eukaryota; kingdom Metazoa; phylum Chordata; class Actinopteri; order Cichliformes; family Cichlidae; genus Diplotaxodon; species Diplotaxodon limnothrissa. The sequence continues at coordinate 28,286,931 of NC_140605.1, forward strand.
CTTAGTATTATTGCATATGTATGGATGTGTGTGCTTGATCAGTTAAAGTCTTTATTATGGAGTCTGACAGCAGTGGGGAGGAAAGACCTGCGAAATCTCTCCGTCCCACACCGTGGGTGCCGCAGTCTCCCACTGAAGGAGCTGCTCAGTGCTGTCACAGTCTGCTGCATGGGGTGGGAGATGTTGTCCATCAGGGATGACAGCTTAGCCGCCGTTCTCCTGTCACTCACCACCTCCACTGGGTCCAGAGGGCATCCTAGAACAGAGCTGGCCCTTCGGATCACCCTGTTCAGTCTCTTCCTGTCCCCAGCAGAGATGCTGCCGCCCCAGCAGACCACACCATAAAAGATAGCAGAAGCCACCACAGAGTCATAGAAGGTCTTCAGGAGTGGGCCCTCCACCCCAAACGACCTGAGTCTCCGCAGCAGGTACAGCCTGCTCTGCCCTTTCCTGTAGAGGGCGTCTGAGTTATGAGTCCAGTCCAGTCTGTTGTTCAGATGAACACCAAGGTACCTGTAGCTGTCCACAGCCTCAATGTCCATACCCTGGATGTTCAGTGGTTGCAGTGGAGAATGCTTGTGCCTGCGGAAGTCTACCACCAGCTCCTTGGTTTTACTGGCGTTGATCTGGAGGTAGTTCAGCTGGCACCAGTCCACAAAGTCTTGAGTCAGTCCTCTGTACTCCTTGTCGTCCCCATCAGTGATGAGGCCGACTATTGCAGAGTCATCAGAGAACTTCTGCAGGAAGCACTGGGTGGAATTGTGGGAGAAGTCTGCAGTGTAGATGGTGAAGAGGAATGGAGCCAGAACCGTTCCCTGTGGGGCCCCCGTACTGCAGACGACCCTGTCCGACACACAGCCCTGAGTCCTCACATACTGTGGTCGGTCGGTGAGGTAGTCCAGGATCCAGGTAGTGAGGTGATGGTCCACTCCAGAGTTCACCAGCTTGTCCTTTAGAACCGAGGGAAGAATGGTGTTGAAGGCACTGGAGAAATCAAAGAACATGATTCTCACAGTGCTTCCAGCGGTCTCCAGGTGAGCGAGGGAACGATGTAGGAGGTGAATGACGGCATCATCCGCTCCAATGCCGGGCTGGTAGGCAAACTGAAGTGGGTCCAGTGATGAGCTTATTAGGCGCCGAAGCTGAGCCAGGACCAACCGCTCCAGGGTCTTCATCAGGTGGGATGTCAGAGCCACCGGCCTGTAGCTGTTGAGGTCCTTGGGGCGTGAAGTCTTTGGCACTGGTACAACACAGGAGGTTTTCCAGAGCTGTGGGACTCTTCCCAACCTCAGGCTCAGGTTGAAGAGGTGCTCCATCACCCCACACAGTTGGTCCGCGCAGGACCTGACGACCCTCGAGCTGATGCCATCTGGACCCGCTGCCTTCTTGCCATTAATCCTCCTCAGTTCCCTCCTAACCTGGGTGGTTGAGAGAGACAGGCTGGAGCCTTGTGTTGAGTGTGTATTGGATGCTGTTGTTGGGGGTGGGGAGGAGTGAGCAGGGTGAATAGAGGAGGTGTGAAGTGTCTGAGGTGGAACAGCAGCAGTGGGGGTGGGTGAGTCTGCAGCCGATGTTGCAGACTGCCTCATGGCTGAGTCAAATCTGTTGAAGAAATGATTCTGTCATGGTCCTGGGCCATGCGGGCCCAGTATTCTCAGTTCCTTGTGTTTTTGTATTTCGTTCCTTATTTAGGTCATGTTTCCTGAGTTGTCCTGTTATGTTGTTCCTTATTTGACTTCCCCTTGTGACTCTTATCCCCTGTGTGCCCCTCTATGTATCTGTGAGCCCTCATCTCCCCTCGTGTTTCATTCCATGTTTCCCCAGCCCACTATGCCCGTGCTCTCTCTCTCCTCCTGTTTGCACCTCTGTGTACTTCCTGTTTTACTTTGACAGTCTCCCGTCAGTGTTGTTTACTCCTGCCATGTCTTGTTATGTTTATCTGTGTCAGCTGTGTTCCCATGTGTGGCCACTTCCCCTGATCATCCCTCTTGTGTATTTAGTCTCTGTGTTTCATGTAGTCTGTGTCGCGTCGTCTGTGTTTCCACCCTCTATGTTTCCATGCCCGGTCTATTGTATTCTTAGTCATAGCTTTACCTTAGTTATTCCCAGTTTAGGTTTCCGTTTAGCCACGCTATCCCTGCTGTATTTGTATACCTTGTCATCAGCCACAATAAAGGCTCGCTTTTGTTTAAAGTTCACTCCCGCCTGCTCACCTGTGTTCGCACCTGGGTCCACCATACACACCACCGCACGGTCTGTCACAGCGGACCGTGACAGATTCAGTTCATTTGCCCATCTCACATCCCTCCCAGGCAGAGAGTTCTGCTGTTTGTGGCCCGAGATGGTTCTGAGGCCTCTCCAGACTTCACCAACGTTGTTTTGTTGAAGCTGGTTCTCCATCTTCTGCCTGTAGCTCTCCTTCCCATTCCTTATCAGTCCCCTCAGCTCTCTCTGCACCCTTTTCAACTCCTCTTTGTCTCAGGATTTGAAGGCCCTCCTCTTCTGCTTGAGAACGGTTTTAATTTTGTTAGGTTTGTTGTTGGAGAAACACCGTACAGTCCTGGTAGGTACAGTGTTATCCACACAGAAGTTTATATAGTCAGTAATGCATGTAGTAAGGCTGTCGATGTCCTCACCATGGTCATCACAAATCACCTCCCACACAGTCGACTCAAAACAATCCTTAAGAGCCTCCTCGCTCTCCTCTGACCATCTCTGTACTGTGCGGGTGGCTGGTGGCTCCCTGCGCACTAAGGGCTCATACACAGGGACAAGGTGCACCAGGTTGTGATCAGATCTGCCCAGTGGAGGGAGAGGTGATGAACTGTATGCCTCTTCTGCATTGGCATACAGTAAGTCCAGTGTTTTATTGACTCTGGTTGGGCAGGTCACATACTGGGTGAAGGTGGGCAGTGTGGAGTCCAGTGAGGCATGATTGAAGTCCCCTGATATTATGAGAAGGGCTCTCGGTGATTGTGTTTGCAGTCTGCTGACCACAGAGTGGAGAGAGTCACAGGCTGCATCCGCGTTGGCCGAGGGGGGGGACATACGCTGTTATCGCGATAACATGCGAGAACTCCCGGGGCAGGTAGTACGGACGCATGCTAACGGCTAACAGCTCAATGTCTCTGCTGCAGAGTTGCTCTTTTACAGTGATGTGCCCAGGGTTACACCATCTGTCGTTCACAAAAACTGCCAGTCCCCCTCCTTTCCTCTTACCGCTGTCTCTGGTCCTGTCCGCTCGCAGCAGCTGGAATCCCGGTAGTGTCACGCTTGTGTCCGGAGTTAGCGATGTTAGCCACGACTCCGTTAGCATCATGATGCTACATTGCCGGTACTCCCTCTGTGACCAGGTTAGCGACATGAGCTCATCCATCTTATTGGGCAAAGATCTTACGTTTCCAATAATTACAGAAGGAAGAGATGGTCGATAACGTCTCCTTCTCGGGCGACGGCGCTCCTTCCCAGCACGACACCCCCGTCTTTTCCTCCTCAGCTCGCTGGGAATATCGGGTCTGTCCGCCGGCAGTACCGCTGCAGGACTCAGCGCTAACAGCTGATCCTTACTGTAAACAAAGGATCTCTGCTCTGGGTCCCCAGACAATACCACTGTTATCCATTTTTCACTTAACAGGTGAGGCGTGTTAGGATGCCTGGGTCGTTGACCCAGGGTATTTGAGTTTCTTATATTATTTATACTTTCTAGTCTTTGGTTTCTTTGAGTTCTGTCTTATGGTTTATGTCTCTGTCTTCTTTAGTTGCTCTGTCTCCCCTATCACCTGTATCCCCTTGTCTAGTTCACGTCTCTGTGTATCCTTAGTTCCTATATCCCCGTGTTCAGTCAGTGTTTGTGTCTGCCCTGGTCCCACGTCTCTGTTCCCTCTGTGGTGCCTGCATGTGAGTCTGTGTCTTTGTTCAGTCTGTGTTTTGTGTTTCCTGTTTTACTTTGAAGGTCTCTATCTTATCTCAGTGTGTTCAGTTTACGCTTCCTTTTGTCTCGTCAGTTCTGATTTGCCCCAGCTGTGTTTCCCTCCTGTTATTCATTCCCTGATTGCTCCTTCTGTGTATTTAAGCCCTGTGTTTCTCTGTGTCCGTGTCGCGATCTACCGTTTATTTTGCTGTGTGTTTTGCCAGTCCACCGGTGTTAGTTTATTTTCAGTTTTTCCCAGTTATGTTATGTTTGCATTCAGCATTAAAGCTGTTTTGGTTTAAGTTTGTCTCCGGAGTCTGCACCTATTCCTGTTTGCACACAGCCATCACCTAACAAGGCGAGCCCTGAGTGGGCTCTTGCTTCTGGTGTCAAGTGCCCAGCACCTGCCACGTGGCACCTGTCAAACTGTAACGCAGGTGTCCTAAGGCTGAAAGACAGGACCATGCTGATACTGGAAACCTGGACCCTCTGTAGCCACAAGAAGCTGTGCCCTCCTCTAGAACAAGACTAGAGGCTCCGATGGTAGTGCGATGAAGAAAGGGGTGTCAAAGAAGTACAGCAAACTGCCCAAACCTGCCCATGGCCAGTCACTTGAAGAGGTACACCAGAGAGATAGAAGGTAGGAGAATAAACCAGCTGTACTCTACTGAACCATCCAAGATCTACTCTCAGTGGAAGGGGAACAACATGAGAACAGCAGCCCCACCAAGGCTGGAGACAGAGCAACACTGGAAAAGACTCTGGGGGAAGGACACAACACAAAAGGAATGCTCTGTGGCTAGTGAAGCTAATAACAGACAACAGCAACCTCCCTGAACAGGGACCAGTAACCATCACAGTGGCAGACATCCAAAAAAGGGTTTCCAGTATGAAAAATTGAACACCACCAGACCTCAACATGATTCATGCCTACTAGCTGGAGAAGCTGACTACACTCCATGAGTGTCTGGAAGCACAAATGAACCTAATCAGTGAAAGACACATAATAATAGTTAGCTGAAGACCTGACAGTCCTGATCCCCAAGGATTCCCATAAGAGACCAGTCCCATCCACCTGCTGGCCAGTCACCTGCCTCAGTACCACATAGAAGCTCCTGTTAGGCATCATAGCCGCTAAGATGAACAGGCAATGGCTCAATACATGAGTACGGCACAGAAAGGAATCAGGACAAGAGGGGCAAAACACCAGCTACTGGTAGACAGAACAGTTGCAAGACCAGGGTCACGAACCTGTGAACCGCCTGGATTGACAAGAAAGCCTATGACTCAGTGCCCCAGACATGGATCCTGGAATGCCTAACTATACAAGATCAACAGCACCCTAAGAGCCTTCATCAGGAACTTAATGAGGATGTAACAAAAAAAACTAGAGGCCAACATCAAGCCAATAGAACAAGTCACCATCAAGTGTGCAATCTACCAAGGAGACTGCTCTTCTGCATAGACCTGAACTGTCATGGTACTGGGTCTGTGACACGGTGTTTGTGTTTTCAGATTTAATTAGTATTCTTTGATTTAGTGTAATTTGTGGTTCTAGTTCTCTTAGTTGTTTTCAGCTTATGTTATATTTATAGTTTCTATTCTTTAGTTTTCTGTCACTGTGCTCCACATTTCATGTCTAGTCACGCTTGTCTTCATGTTTGTTTATCTCCTGTGTCCATTTTCTGCATTTCCTTTGTGTCTCCCCAGTCAGCTATGTTCCCATGTGTTTTTCCCCCAAGTCCTGTTTTATTTTGACAGTTCCTTGGCCTTTGTTCAGTGTGTTCGGTTTTGCTTCCTCCCTGCCTCATTATGTTGGACAAACTTGGATGACAAGGATTCAGCCTATTGATATTGCTATAGAGAGGAATATGTTTGATGTTACACATTATATATCAGTGTGCTTTGGGGTAGTAAGGCACGACCAGGAAGAAGCAAAAAACTTGCAAAATCCACCGAAAAAAGTCAATTTAGTCTGAGTGGAGTTTAAACCCAGGACCTTTTTCCTGTGATGTAACATTACTGTCCCCATCCACCATGCCATAAAACCAAAGTACTAAATATCTATTTGATCCAGAGGTGATTTACACTGAGATACTTCCATAAAGTGAGATGACTTCTAAGAAATATTCAATAATATGCTCTCACCTTGTCACTGCACTGCCAATTTCCATTTCACCTTAGAGTACTCCACACTTTAGCCACACACTCTAGCTTTAAAGCTTCACATTGCTCTCTGAGGGTTGAAAAACCTTGTGCTCTACCCCTGCCAACCACTGTTACTTATCATTAATATTTATACACCACAATTGTTATTCAGAAACTGTACAATGAATGTGTGAAGAGGAGTGAAAATGAGGGACCCTGGTGCAAAAAATACCTCCATTACAAGCACTCAAATTACTTTACTTGTTACTGCCTGTACCACTAATAACCAATTTTCTTGTTGAAAGTCTTTCAGACCACAATTGCATTGAATGTAGTAATTAGTCATTTTAAAAAATCATTTTTATATAAATTAGAACACGAACAGTCAAATTTCCCAACTATAAAATGATCAGATATGTAAAGTGAGAGTAAATTGAGAGATTGTCTGAACTTCAGGCACTCCACTAGCTCAGTAAATCTAATATCAAACCTCTATTATTCTAATTTAATACCCTATTTAAATGGGACCTCGGGACATCCCATGATTTTTAATAAGTATAGAGATTGAGAGTGATTTTAATGCTCTTTGAATTTTCTATAACTCAGTGGTACAAAGTCAAATTTAAATGAACTCTTTGTAGATGTTCAACCTGAATGCAATTGTTCTAATAGTGAAAGGACTGAAGAATCTAAATTGCAGTAAATTTTCCACTGTGGTGCACACCGAATGCTTCCAACCATTGCTCTATTCACCTAGCCTGGTTTTTATACCACACAGCTGAAATCTATCTTAGAGAATGGGCTAATTTTTAGAAAAATTATTGGACTTGCTGCCTTTTGACTGCTTTACTATTAAGGGGATAGTGCTAATTCAGCTGCAATTACAGCGTCTTTTTGGTGTAAGCAAGAGGAGAGGTAAAAAAGTTAGATTTGCCTTCTCGTTCCCCAAAAAAAAAAAAAAAAAAAAAAATCACACTAGAGAAAGTGCTGACACCTAAGCCTGGCCTACATTTTTCATATGTTTTAGTAATTGTAACAGTGCAAAATCTTGAGAGCATTCTCAGTTGAATTCTTGCTTTTCTTACTTACAAACTGACAGTACAGTCCTGCCCTTATGGAGTTGGAAAAGTTGTGCACGGTATTTGAGGTCAACACATTTTCCCATGGGAAATGCATATATGTCTGTCCCTACACTAAACTGGAAGACTATTATTCATCCTGAAACATTTCTTAGACTTTTTGGTAGATATTCTCTAAATTCAAAGCTTTGGAGAAGCATGGTAATAACTCATTTGTCCAAGGTAAGGTTACTTAGGAAGATAGTAAACACTGTGACAATCTTATCCTGAAAGGAAAGGCTCAAGAGAGATGATTAAATAAGGTGCAAACCCAGAAAACTAGCTGTGGCAACAGGTTCTGGAAGTGCAGAGGAACTTGTATTCACAGACCCCCTTTTCCCCAGTGTGTCTGTGTCATGTTGAATGAAGAGTTAAAGCACAATAATATGCTTTGTTCTGGGTCCCTTCCGGCCTGGAAAAAGTAAGACTGACAGAAGATGAAAACTTTAGTTTTGTTGAAAGAGACTGTCTCCTGGAACTCATAACTGCCACTCTTAAAGACTCATTCCCAAAATGACTTTCCAGACTCTTTTCTTTTTTTCTGCATTTTAGTTCATTGAAATAAGAGCCTACCTACATGTAGCTGAATTTAGAAATTTGTACAATTTAGGTTACTTTACTAGCACATGAATTGTCTGTTATAAGCTCACAGTCACACTTAATTGGGTACTCAGGTTCAACTGTTTATGCATTAAATCAGCCAATCACCTCACTGCATGCTTAAATGCAGCAACTCACTGCATTTAAGCATGCATATTTGAACTTGGCATGGTTGTTGCTGCCAGAAGTCCTGGTCTTTGTGATCTTAGTGATCTGCTCGGGTTTTCACACAGAACCATCTCCAGGGTTTACAAATAATGATCCAAAAAAAAAGAGAAAATATCCAGTGAGCAGCAGTTGTTTAGGGAAAAATCCTTTGTTGATGCCAGACAATAGAGAAGAATGCCCAGACTGCTTTTAGCTGACAGAAAATCAATACTAACTCAAATAACCATTGGTTACGATAAAACTATGCAGATGAGCATCTGTGAACATACAACACGCTATGCAGAAGAACACGCCGAGTACCACCCCTGTCATCTAAAAACAGGAAACTAAAAGTCACACAGGCTCGCCAAAATTGGACATCAAGTGTCAGTTTCTGCTGCAACGTTTAAACTGTAGGTGTAAAAAACATGAAACCGTAGATCGACACAGCCTCGTGTCAACGGTTGAGGCTGCTGTTGGTGGCAGTTTATTGATGTGGAGGATATTGTCTTGGCAAGCTTTGGACACTTAGCCTACAATTTGATCTGGTAATAGTTTGATAAAAAAAAAAATAAACACAGCCTCATTGCCTTCTGCACCTTCCATAATTACAACATCCGTTTTGTCAGGGTCCGTGGTCCTGTGTCTATGTGTGATGCTCGGGTAGCCACACCCCCGGGCTGGGCCATCACCAGCACACCTGCTGGGGTTCACTTTGGACTGTGGCAGGAAAGTGACTGGCTGAATGACCAGAGCTAAATGACTGACTAGGATGAAGCGTGGCAAGCTGAAAGAGCTGGAGAGTGGAGCGGTAAGGTGCTGGGCAAGCAACAGGCAAGCGTAGGATTAGACAGGGATGCAAACGACACAAGTACCGACTGAACTTGAATTTAGGTTGGCAGACTAAACAATCTGCCGGTGAAGGGAGTGCAGAGCAAGTACAGCGCTCCAGGTGATGGGGGAATTACAGACATACTCATGAATAGGTAACAGGAGTAAAAGCAGTGCCACGCCCAGGCTAGAAACAAACAGAGTGGGAGAAGACTCACGATATCTGAGATTACAGCCTCTGCATATTAGATAATCATGATTGGCCTGGCAGGGGGAAGACAGAGTGGAAATTTGTTTGAACAGGAGGGTGCTACACACATTCAGTGAGGGCAAATGACACATAAGCTCTGAGATTCTTCTGGATTCTAGTCTAGGCAAACAGAGGACTAACAAGAAACACAAAGATTCAGAGAAACAGGACAAACATAGGGAACGAGGGAGAGGCACAGCCAGAGCTATGACAGATCAGGTAACAACAAACAAAGCCATGAATAACAGCGTGTTTCCAGCTTTTGCTTTGACATTGACTGTAAGCAGTCCAACATTCTCTTTGCGTAACATGGCAAAGATGTGTTGGGGAATCCTTATACATTAAAAAAACATTCCGAAATGCACACAATGTGAGACTAACGTAATACTCTTAATCAGATAAAACAGTTGTGGTAGCAGCTAGCATCCAACCCTCCTCACCATCGCTGGAATCAAAGCTTCGTAATCCTCGTGACTAATGACAGTGAAGAGGATTAATAATACTTATAACCAGGCTTTACTTCACTATGCAACACAGTCTGCGATTTTTATTATTTATTTACTGCTCTCTGTGCTTATTACACGACTGAAATCTTGTTTTTTGGTTGTTTATGTAGAAAATGAAGTCATGTCACTATGGCTGTTAAACAGGCAGCTCACAAGTAATATTGTACCAAGGCCAGGTCAGTCTAGAAGTTTTGCTGTTTGAAAATGGAAAGTGTGTCCTCTTGAGGTGAAGTTGCGGCCTTAAAAAGTCCCAGTCCCGACTGTACAGTATAATGACCTCAGATATGTTAGCCAGTAGAGCAAGCAGGGTCTAGCAAGCATGATGAAACCGGAGCAATGCCCTGCTTCTAGCATATGATCAATGAAAAGAAAGTATCACTATGTCAGCGAAGGACTGCACTGCATGCCAAAGGAGGACACACACTCCCGGAGGACCTTGAACAGGCAATGGGATTCAGTTGAGGCAGAAGAGGTTAACATGCTCCGTTCCACATAAGGAGACAACTTCTGGTGTCATTTGTCAAATCCGTGTTCTCTTTCACTCTTCATGGGGTTAGACCCCCGTAGTAATCTAACAATCTCAATGTTATAGGGCTACATTTCCATAGTGTATCTGAGGGTGACACACTCAGACAGATATTTATTATCAAGTAAAAATATTTCATTGTTTTTTTTTTTTGATAGTGACAATGCAATTAGGAGGATTACTTTCCACCTTTTAAAACAAAAGATCTGTTACACATTGAATTTATTGCTGCGGCTCATTTTCAACTCTGTTTTATTATTGGGATTTTAAACTGATTACACAATCTCAAATTAAATTACACATGAAATACAGCCTGAGGATAGACAAAATACTAGAAGTATTTGCAAATTGACTACTCTCAGGATGGCAATGAAATGCCACTGATGCTGTGACAAATCTAGAATTCATGATATTTCTCTTCTCTCTTTTATTTCACTTAGAAGAAAGCATTCGTTTCATGATATTTAATCTTTTTACAAATTTCCTGAATCAATATATAAGCACCAAAGAGGGTATAAGAAGTGTAATCCTTGCCTCCTGAGGATCTCAAGTTATATGAAAATGCTGATACTTGGGGATAAACAAAAAAACAACAATAACAAAAATAAGAAAAACAAAACAAAAGACTCAACTTTACAAGTGTGTGGCCAGGCTGTTTGGATTCCCAGGAGACTGAATACTTGTGTTTTGTCAAAGCTACTGGCATATCACAGATATGCACAATGCTCCCTTGGCACTGGTGCCAAGACAGCTCTAAGCAAACATGGTGAAAACATCGTTATCTCCCCAGTCTAAACTGGTCCAGTCAGTTTTTAGAAGTAAATAATGATTGTCTTTTTTTTTTTTTTTCAGTGCATTTGAATGACAGCTTATTTGATTCTGCAATGACCGTTCTCACACGGTGACATAGGGTCGACTCCACGTGAGACTAGTATTAAAGGACAAATCTTCTTTTCTTTTTTTAACTTTTTTTAAAAACAACAAAAATAAACGCAACAAGAATTCTGTCTCATTGTGGCTGCAGGGTGAACGTGTCTAGAGCAGGTGCAGCCTTCACGCTCTTTTGATCAGTGAGCTCAGTGGGACGCAGAGCCCCAAGTTAGTAAGAAAAATCTCACTTGTGGCATCTTAGGCTTTCTTACTCTTCCCAAAATAATTTTTTTTTAATTTTCTTATAACTGATTGGATATTATAAAAGAACTGCTGTTCACAAACCTTTTCCTTACGAAGAACATCCAGGAATTGGCACAACTTTCTTTTTTGAGCTACTTTTCAATCAAACCTAGATACTGAGAAAAGACAGTTGGCTAACAGTTATTCAACACCAGTATGTTTGCTCATTGGTTTTTCCAATGCTGGCTTGTAAAGAAACCCCTTGTTATCACATTTAAATGCATTAGGTGAGTTCAATTTTTCAGCAGGAGGCATACTTTGACCAAAATCGTGGTATTTTCCTAAATCTAACCAAGTACTAACCAGTAGTAACCAGTTAGTGTCAGCAGAAGTAGAAAGCAGTTGCAAGAAAAACAAAATAAAGTTCCATAGAGGACACAAACATAACCCCTGTGGTGTCAAATTTATTACTTACCCCACTGCCTCCTCTGCCACCTTCAAATGTCAACTTTGGATGAATAACAGCGTTTGGCTTTGTCCGGAATATCCCCATAACACCTCAGAGTATGTGTGTTCTTCCCTTAATGGTTGGTGTGTTCATAAGAACACAGAAAACTATTTTTAATTATACATCTTTCAAATCCAACCCAAATACCTCCAACTTCAAATAAATAAATATTGTAGAATTTATAAGTTCAGTTTAGTTATAGGGGTTGGACTCCACTCCTTAAAACTAATTGGAAAAAGGTCAAACTAAATGAGAAAGCAACCCTTTTCCCAAGAGTAAATCTAGAAATTATTCTAGGGTAAACAAATGAGCTAACGAGCCGTAATTCCGAGCACCGTGCTCCTAACAGCGTCACCAGGAGAGGCCAGAGCGAGCCCGGCTAATTGGCATCAGTGTTCAAAGTTGCACAATAAAGGCTGTGCATGGTAACATATGCAGCAGTTAATAGGTTTTAGCATGTGAAATAAAAGCAGTGGTGAGCTCATGAGGGGGGCAATTATGACAAAGCTGTGCACATCCTAGATAACCGTTCGCTCGACTCAATCTGGCTAAACCCCCGGGGAGGCAGCTTGCAGCAGCTCCAGAGACTGCAGAAACCAACAAGAAGGGGAAGGTGGAGAGGGGAGAAATGAATTCACATAAACAATTGTCTAACGAGTTTTGCAAACACGAAAAATGAGCGTATGTAATATAAAGCCATCTGGATTATGGTGGAAATACACATCACACAGAGGCCTCTCCATGTGTTAGATTCACATGCAAAAAAACCCATATTCCATCTGATTAATGCTAAAATCAAAATTAATTATAATAAAAAACAAACAAGAATGCATTACCACTACAGACAAGGACTGTTAGCAACTAGCAAACTTGCCATTTTGTATAAAATCTGTTTGTACATTATAATAAACAGCGTTTAAAAACAATATTTACCCACCTTCTAGCACCTAATTGGTTCGGGATCATTTCTGTACAGTGCGCTATCAAAATCAAATTGCATTTGATTTGGTTTAATTTACCTAACATTCAAAAGTAACATGTGTTACTAAAATATAGACCGTAGGCTTTATGTACTTTCTATTCACTTATGTAAATAGAGAAAATAAGAACACAGAAACAACAATCAATACTACATAAAAAGCAGGTTAATCGGGCCACAAATCAGATCCACAGACAGAAAGGTAAAAAGAGGGAACAGCACAAAATCATCTCCCTTGAAACTTCCTTGCAATTTTCTCAGCATGCCCAACTTTCTTAATTTTGCAGTTTTAGTGTTAAAATTACTTGGTAATTAATTGGGATGGGAACTGAGAACTGTATCTTGGAAAGAACCGGTTCCCAGTAGGTCAGTAGCCTACCTATCGATCCTGCTTATTGTTTCCACTTGTGCTATAATCAGCTGATTTCAGTTTGTGTGCCGCAGGAAGAAAATAGTGGTGCAGTCTACAGCTAGGATATAGACATTGCTTTTATTTTTATTGCAATAAAGGACAAGAGTACAATAGTAAAGTGCAAACTGCATCCTGGACAGAAACAACGGCATTATGCTGCAGACCAGGGGCGATTCTAGGATCAAACCCTTAGGGGGGCTCAGCTCCCAGTCATGTCATGCATGTAACACCTTGTAATTAATATTAATGGAATATGCTGTTTGCAAATGTAATCAGCCCTTTTCACATTTCCAAACCTCATTTCAATTAGAAAACATTACAATGTTACCTTTAGAAGCAACACAATAAGATGGATGGCCGATGTCTAAGAACAATTCAGAGTGAAAAATCGGAGATTTCAATCTAATCCACCCGTTTTAAGGTGAAGCCATTAAAGAATTTAAAGAACTGTGGCAAAGAAGATAAAATGAGAAACATTAACAACATGCAGTTGTTTTATATTACGTTTTTAAACTCATGCACTACAAACCCTCCCTGTATTATGCAGTCTTAGCACAGAGCATTACGTACCCCAATTTCACGAGCGGAGAACAGATTTGTAGTCGCTGACATCAATGTACTGGCAGCCATTCTGTTCGAGCCATGTTTAGAGTGGCATGAATCCTGTAAAATGCTTCCATTCATATCAATACGCTCTGTTTAGAACGTCCACTGGCATTTTTTAAGTGTGCTACTGGAAAGCCCTCAAACTGTCTATTGCTTCTTCTCTTTCCTCCTCCTCCTTTCTCAGCTAGAAATTAGAAAATTACAAAAATATAACCTTATTATAATTTTTATAACACGTGGAGGATCTACAATTGACAACAGTACAACACACTGCTTAGTTATGCGAACTCATCATCTATGAATGACGGTAAAACAGAAGCACAGCTTTATCATTTTTGGTGAATTTGACTAGATGTTCACTCTGTTTCTTTTTGTTCCACTTTTCCTTGCTGCCTTCATCCTGTCTTAATCTTTGTGCAATCACCCAAAAGTTAAATATCACAGGGAATAAAAAGCATAAACTGATCCATATCAGTTCATAGCAATATTCAAACTGAATACAGGCTGCAGCTGGTCATTGACAGGCAACATCCTTTTGACATGCTGCCACCTGGATATGGAGTCGTACTGTAAACACACACTGACGCTCAATCAACCAGAATAGGAAGAGAAATTTTTAACAAACCTAAAAAACAACATATCAGCTCATTGGCTGGCAACTCACAACATAGCAGACCAGTGGATCAGAGGATTAAAATTAGCTAATAATCACTATAGTGCGTTAAACCACATTAACAAACCTTTGTGGCACTATTAAGAAAACAAATAAAAATAAGCACACACTTATCTCTGCATTATTAGAACAGTTTGAACTTTTGTTTTTTATAGTTTTCTAACAATATATTTTTAGCTGCTGACTCCAGTGACTTTGTTTGTTCTTGTACTTTTTGATTTAACAGCTGTAGGTGACACAGCTGATCATGTCACTCTCTCGTTTGGAGCAGTGGGTGGGGATCAAGGACACAGCCCTGGAGTGGTTCAGATTCTATTTGGCAGATCAAACTTTCTGTGTTAGCCTCAGTCACTATCTGTCCTCCTCCGCTCTTATCTTGTGTGGGGTCCCACAGGGCTCAGTTTCAGTCCTCCTTCTCTTCTGTCTCCATTATATATCACTTGGTTCCATACTTAAGAAGCACAGCATCTCATTCAGTTGTTGTGCTCATTGTAGTCAGATTTATTTCCCTTACACTAGACTGTTGAACAAGTTTCTGGACAACATTTCCCCAATTTTAGCCTCACTCCTGTGGCTGCCCGAACATTTTAGGATTCATTTAAAAAAAAATTGTTTTTAAAGCCCTCAGTAGTCTTCCCCTGCCCTACCTCTCTGAGCTGCTACATCTTCATACACCCACTCTCTGGTCAGCTGACCAGCTGCTTCTCAGTGTCCCTAAAACTAAGCGTAAACTCAGAGTGGACAGCACTTTCACTGTTATTCCTATTGATCTGCCTTTGCACATTAAACAGGTGATTCTGTCTGTCTCTTCTTTAAATCTATTCCTTATCTTTGACCTGATGTTTTTAACTTTATTTATTTTATCTTTAGTTATTCTAATGTATGGCTGCTATTTTGTCATGTGGTATATCTTTTATTTATTACATCTGCGAAGGAGGTTACGTTTTTGGTTGCATTAGTGTGTGTCTCAGTGTCTGTAAAAATGATTCCTCAAAAAGTTTTGAATATACTCCAATAAAACTTTGTAGGGGTGTAGAGTGGGGTCATGTTAACAATCCATTAAAATTTGGCTTCCATCCAACAAGGTCTTCATGGTCAAAACTGGAAAAAAAGACCTTATAACTTAGAAACTATTATTTTTATAAGTGTTGTGTGTATTGACAACATATAGAAAATAATGTACAAAGATATACAATTTAAAAAATAACATGCCACATTTGACCTCTGACCTCCCCTTCAAGATCAATAACTTGATCTGACAGTTAACATGATGATATATAGGGCTATGTAAAACTATATTTCTTACAGTCATTGAATGTATTGAAGACATATAGAAGTGGCTATATGGGGAACTTAAATATTACTTTACTTTAAACCTCCATCCTCTTCATCAAAGTCAAATAAGGTCAAACATTTATAAATAATGTCTTTAACTGTGGTTAAAAATCTGCTGCTTTTATTTGTATTGGCAACATTTAGACAATTACAGTGGTGTACATATATGATCAAAATATGTTTTGAATTCAAATATCATGTCACATTTGACCACTTACCTCACTTTTGCATCTGCCTTTCTTTTAAGCTGATTCCAAAATGCATTATATCTTTAAAGAACTTGTAAAGAGAAAGAATGCGCTGCCAGTTAGAAACACACTGTAGTATAATACCACATAATAAGCTCAAGATTAATGTTCATAATTTACAAATCAATAGCAATTATCCATTACTACAGCACTAGAAATGACTCTTTCACTTACACTAAAAAATGTTGCCATGCTGCATTATGTAAAACAGATTTTATAGCTCAAGACAACATTGACTGTTGGACCAGGAATGCTAAGATATTACATCTCTGGATGGGAGGTGGACAAACGGAGACAAAATTCAGGGTTTCAAAATTCCAGGGTGATAAAAGTGAAATTCAAAATGTGTAAGTCAACACCAGAATAAAAACAAGCACTTTGCCAAAAAAAAAAAGGCATTTAGACTCCGCAGTGCCAAAATAACTCCTAATATAGCACCAGCTGAGCCTCATGAACCTCTCCCTGCAACATCAGGTAAAAGCATATCATGGTTGTCACGTAAAATCTAGGTGCTACTATTTTTTCCTCACCTCAAGTGGTTAATGGTAACTGTATGGATATGCAACTCATGAAAAAATACATTAAGCTGACACAGTATCAAGGCATTATTGTGAAAATTGCCTACCATTTTAAGGCAGCCCGCATTTTTTACGCATGCTGTGACTGCTTCATCCCTGAATTTTGAGCCTCATAAAGGTACCTGCTCTTTAGTAGCACTTCTGAGCAGCTTCCTGTGCACAGCTCCAAACTGACAGGATCAGATTAAATATAATTTATTTATTCTAAAAGTCCAACAGCAACATCCATTGTAAAACAAACAGCAGTCTTTTAGAATCAAGATGAGGAAACTGCTGCTCTCAAACATAAAACCCCTCATGAAATTTAGGTACAGGTTCAGTGATGTTGCAGTTTTGGTACCATCACAATTGACACGTTATCTGTCATTTCAGGAGTGAAGCTGCTTTTTCCTTATGAGAACAAAGGATCCTACACCACAAAGGTGTCAAGGCTGGCTAAGAGACGGGCAAAGTTGGACCCAAAAAAAAGGTACAAAATAGTAGAGCTCACAAAGCATAGTACTCTAGCGCACCCTGTAAGGGAAAACACAACCATGAAGGACAAAACTACAAGCAGAGATAAACTGAGGACTTGTGAGAGGATTTTTATGAAATCAAGTATAATCAAGTGTGCCTTATAATCGAGTGTTCATATATTTTCACATAACCAAGCTTAATGTTAAAGAGAACATAATGCATTCCTTACTTCAGTGTCTGAGATGTTTGACAAGTCATGATATAAGATGTATTCTTTAACCCAGTGTGTGTGATGTCAGATAAGTGTGATATACTTCTGTATTTTTATTTTTAGTTTGTGTGCAGAGGTTAGATAAGCTGAGATAATGCCTGACCTCTCCCCTTTCTGTTAAAAGAGGAAGTACTATGTAACCCATTTTGCCTTATAAATAAAGCAACCAGCCTGCGTTTGAGTGTGTGTGATTTTGCTGAGAGGCACACACCCATGCGCATGTCTTAAAACTCTCTGAGTCGGTCTGCAGTGTCTTATTTCTCTTACTTGTGAACAAATGTCTTAACCCCTGACAGGACTTAAATACAGACACAGTAATTATGGAGAGGAAACAGCTGGGGAAAACAAGACACAGGTGAGCAAAATCTAACTAATGAGACAAGGGGACGCAAAACTACACACGACACATGAGATGAGGGACTATCAAAATAAAACAGGTAGTAACAAACACTGAGACTAAAACATACTAACTTGACAGAACAAAACAGGGACACGACCAGGGAGACAGAAGGGTAAACAAAGACGAAGACAAGACTGAGCCAGACATGGAAACACAGGCGAGGTAGGGATTCAAAAGGCAGAAGGGTTGCAAACATTAATACCTACAGTTGCTACGATAACAAATCCCATCACTCAGCGCGTACAGCATACAATAACCACTCAGACAACAATAAATATGTATAAATTGTATCAATTTTTTATTCCATTCATTTCATTAATTGGCTGTGCTATTATGAACTTATGAGTGAAATCAATGTTGATATGGTTACAAGCACATTTTGAAAATCCATCTAATCAGGTCCAAGTCATATATTCTTTTTTGTTTCCTGAACAAGTTATTGTATTCCCTTTGCCAAATTCAATGCGATTTAATTTACCAGGCATTTATAGAAATAAATGTCTAGAAAAATGTATTTCTTGTCTTGAATCAGAATATTACATTGGAAAGATGCTGTACCTCAGCACTACTGTGATGGAGTCAGGGTTTAATAGCATTTAACAGCCTTTTATTCTCCCTGAACCCAGTTTTGGCTCCCTTGTTGAATCCATTACATTTACATTCACCTTCTTCTTAATAAAACCTATAAACAATTAAATCTAATAATAGTAATCAAATCATTACAAGTGAAGCTGTTTGTTTATAGTGGTGTATAACCACTTTTCAACTCAGTTGGAAGGGTTCTGTTATGTCAGTCTGCTCATGAGTTCCAGCTGCTATCATGGAAGCCTTCAGGTACACTGAGCCCTCTCATCAATTGTTGTTATTCCACACAATTAGGCTTTTGGCCTTAGTCCTTTAAAAATTTGGCAATGATACCTGTGTGTAAAGCTGTCTCTGTGTGCAATAATCATCAGCCCCAAATAAGCAGCAGAAGCAAATTAAGTAGTATTACTGTTCTTTTTCTCTCTCTCTCCACACAGCACCTATAGTATGATCATGTAAGTCTAAATCCAGGAGAGAGTCTCAAAAATTATCTCTTTATCTTAAAAGGTTGATTTTTTTTTCATGTATATATAAAAATGACTACCCAGAATACCTTTTTATCAAAGTTACTCACTTCTCAGAGATACACAGAGGAAAACCAGATTTTATTCCCCACTGAATTTGTGCTCCCTTACAAAAAAATGAACACTTTCTAATGTTTGGGAATTTCATTTTAAGGCAGAGAGACACAATATCAACAAGAATCCAGAAAAAAATGCATTACATAAAAAGTATAAATACATTTTTGTGTCATCCGATGAAACAAGTATTTAAACCCCAAACAAAACATAACTTATAGTGGAAAAACCCTTGTTGGCAAGTAAGCTTCTTGTAGTTTGTCACCAGGTCTGCACAAGTCTCACGAGGTATTTTGGCCACCTCCTCTTTACAGAAACTTTTTCAAAGTTTGATTTTTGGAATACGTCAATACAAAAACTTAGTGGAGACCCAGTCTGAAGGTGTATACTACATATTCTAACTAGGCTCAACACGCACTCTGACCTTGACATCTAACTGGATGGCCCAGGTAGGAACATTTGACTTCTGTGAAAGAATCCTTCGGAAGTGAGCTTCTGTCTTCCTGCCACAAGGGTTTGGGAAAAATCCTCAAAATTAAAGTCAGAACTGCACTACATCGTCTTGGCCCTGCTTAAGCTAGCTTTGGAGTTGCAAGAAGCGCCACAGCTGGACAAGGCACTCCAATCGCACCTCCCAATGCTCAGGCAGGGGAACCCAGCACAAGCCAAAGCCCACACTGCATTCAACGACATCAGACATTAGCTATGTAGGATGGAGGAAGGGAGTGAGGTTCAGTACTTTCTACCCAGCCCAACACAGAATCTCTGACCAGAATACAGAAAAAACCATAGAAGGGCCAGAAGTTAATCTCACAAAACATCAAAATACTCGTAGGCAAGTCAATTTGTGCTTAATTATTAGTGACAGATGGTTGTGTGTCTGTAAAAGCAAAAAGTACTTTTGACATTTTGATTCTTGTAAGTAATCTTTCACTCACTTGTACATTATATACTCTACCCTAGGTGCTCTTTGTTCCTCAAGTAAGTATAGTCAGGTTGCAGATTATAGAGTGCAATTCATAATTGTTTAAAATGTAGATAAAATACGAGTTCTGTTTTTTAACTTTAAAATACGTTTTTGACAAGAACAGTTTTGACTGCTATCAAATAAAGGTGGCTTTTTATCAGTATCATAAATATTATATGCTGTTAGTTCAGGGGAAGCCAATACATGACCGATAGTGTTCCACTGTGTGTTACCTATCCAGGTTTTGTTTTCATGCATTTTGTCTTTCCAAGCCAGTCCACATATGCCTCTGTTAATACTCGTCCAATCACCACACATATATGCTTTTCTATTTTCTTTAGCGATGCTCTGCTGAGCTTAGCAGACAGTTATCCCTGAAACACTGGTACCATCTCTTACAGTTTTGAGAGATCAGCATGTATTCTGGAATTTTTCTATTTTACTTATGTGTTCCTATATCCCCACTCCCCTTCTCCTCCTCCTCTGTATCTGGGAATCATGTATGCTCAGGTTGTCTAAAACACGACTGGACTTCACAAGTCATCTTTTAGCTCAATATGCTTTATAAGCTGAAATATCAAAGAGATACACCATCCCATAAAATGCAGAAGGATTTTCTTGCATTTGAAATCCTTTGGGTCTGAGATTATATTTCTACAGGAGACTCACCTCTGAGCCAATGAACATTCAAAATTAAGGAGAGCCTAGATAGGCCAAATATACCACTCCAAATACAGAACCATGGCCATTTTCATTAAAAAAGATGTCCCATTTGTATAATAAAAAATATTTTTTGTATTATAAGGTACTTTATAAGGATCTATAGATAGATAATTCTAAAAAAAAAAATATTACTAACTCCTTACCTTCTGTTAGTACTAGAAAGATGGCGCCTGGTCCTTATACCTGCTTCTCTGGCTTAAAGAATTAACACACTCAAGTTGTTTTTTGTACCTTTTACCAATAATGCCCATTTTCTTAATCTGGAAGTACCCAGGTTGGCAGGAAGGGCAGTAAACGTAGTCAGATTAATATATTGAATGGCTCTCTAACACTAGAGGAACATGTTAGTCTTTTGAACCCATAATTAAACGTGGACTTATATTGGCTTCCTGCATTTTTGACCATCCCTCTCCAAAGTGCTCAACAAATATATTGATTTTGCTTTGCAATGATTTTGGAAACTCTTTGTGCTTTTTTGCTTGGCCAACTATGTACCTTTGTGAGAAGAGGGAACTGAGGCAACACTGACAGCATGCTAATGAAAATAGTGGCCTCCCAGCTTTATATCTCAATCTCTATCATTCTCTATGCCTACTCTGAAGTGCTGCAAGTGATACATTCACCTCTCTATAACCGCCGTCTCCCCTGGCATACCTCATTTACTATCATTTTGATCACAAAGTTAGCTCCAGAAATGAATGTGGAAAACGGGTAACATTGACTGGAACCTGCTCCAAAGGCAACAGCTACCTTTTCAGAAGCACAGCTGCCTGCTGACAGGCTTCCATATCTCTTCCTCATTTTTTTTTTCGACAGCGATTAGAGATGCTGAAAGAGAGGATGTGTGCGCTATCATTGAAGAGGATGGAACCAAAGTTTCTGTGATAAATTGAGCCTGCTATGAATAACGGGATTCAGTACTGTAAACTCGAATAACTGCGAGTTTATTCTCCATTTGATGTGTGTTTCCTTTCAGTGCACCTTATACAAAGGTTTCAAGTATTAGGACTGACTTACTAGCTTCAATGCCCTACTGGGACAGGAAAAAGAACATACAAAGGTGATAACACTTGATCATACATATTCCTTATTTAAGACCTACCTACTATGATACTTAAATATCAGTATCATAAATATTATATGCTGTTAGTTCAGGGGAAGCCAATACATGACCAATAATGTTACACTGTGTGTTACCTATCCAGGCTTTGCTTTCATGCTGAAAAAGGAAGTCATTGCCAGTCAGATGCTTTCCAGATGATACTACATTATAATCATGGCCCCCGAGCATGACAGGACCTCCACAGTGTTTCTCCAGTTTTACTCTCCTGACTGCTAGGGTGCCTGGGTCGTCTACCCACAGTTTTCAGTTTTACATTATTATTGAACTTTGATTTTTATATTATTTATCATTTCTAGTCTTTTGGTTTCTCTGTTAGAGTTCTCTGTCTTATGGTTTATCTCCCTGTGTTCCATAGTTGCTATGTCTCCCCTGTCACCTGTATCCCTTTGTCAAGTCGCATCTCTGTGTTATGTTTCCTGTTTTACTTTGAAAGTCCATGTCTCATGTTAATGTATCTGGTTTTTCTTCCTTTGTCTCATTAGCCCTGATTTGTCCCAGCTTTGGTTCCCTCCTGTTTCCCATTCCCTGATTGCTCCCTCTGTGTATTTAAGCCCTGTGTTTTCTGTGGTCTGTGTTGTGATCTACCCTCATTCCATGCACGGCCTTACTTTTGAGTTCACGGTTTGCCTTCGCCTGTTTACACTTTGGGTCCACCGTTCCTGCCTGTACACAGCACATGACACTGACCTTTCACCAGTATGCTAGATGACAGTTTTAGATTAAAAATTTATAACGACAACATGGACAACATTTTATTTATTGTTATTATCCATGAATATTTTTTAAAATTTACTGTTTTATTAAAAAAGCAAATTTTTAAACTGTATATTATACTTTATTACTAGTGCTGTCAGTGTTAATCTCTTTAAAATGACGTTAACACCATAACTGCATTAACGCGGCAAATCTCCGTTAGCGAGTTAGCGTAGATCGCCCCGTGCGTGGGGCTGGACCGCGCTAATGCGTTTACGAGCTAACTGCGCTAACGTGTTGATGCCGTGCATGGTGTTATGGTGTTTAATGAGATTAACGCTGACAGCACTATTTATTACATGTTGAGTTCTCAGAGAAGTCCATCCATCCATCCATCCTCATCCGCTTTGTCCGGGGCCGGGTCGCGGGGGCAGCAGCCTAAGCAAAGAGGCCCAGACCTCCCTCTCCCCAGCCACCTCCTCCAGCTTATCCGGGGGAATACCAAGGCATTCCCAGGCCAGCCGAGAGATATAATCTCTCCAGCGTGTCCTGGGTCTGCCCCGGGGCCTCCTCCACTGTGCTTTCTCAAATTTGGATATAAAAATGTGCATTTAGTTTACAGTTTGCCTAAAAAATATCTTTCTTTTTCTCTCACCCATTCTGGATTTTCACCCAGATCCAGGAAATTGACACTGACTGACATTTTTTTCCATAAAAGCATTGTTTTAAGTGTGTGACTGAAACTGTTGTCTTTACTAAATTTATCTAGTCACAACCATGATGTCAAAACAAAAGTATATTTTCATTAGAGAAAGAGCCTCACTGTCAGTTTAATTTAAGTAAACAGTTTTCTTTCTTTTTTTTCTCTCTGAGTGCTTGGAGAACTAAAGGGCAAAAGCAAACTACAAGCAAAAATAAATTCCTCAGGAAGGAAGCAAATAGGAATAAAGTTGTCTGGGGAATTTTAAAAAGTCACACTTAAAAAAGGGGCTTTGCTTTGAGATCAAGGGCTTTGCTTCATTATAAAAAATGTATGGTAACTCTTGCTAAAAGAGCATTCATATACTCACAAAGATATGTATTTCACTTTATGTGCACTGTCGCAAAAACAAAAAAGGGCAAAACTGTGTTAAAATATACTGTTTATCCGCAATCTTGTATTATTAGAAATATAACAAATTACAGGGATTTCATTGTGTTCACCGCATTAGCAGTCCATATAGGTAGCTGCTCACTGAAATGTTCCCAGTCAGCAGATAACAGCTCAGCTTTATCATCAAATCGAATTTCAGAAAACTTTACTTCTATTATAAGTTGTGTCAATTTTAATCTGTGCAAGTTAACAACTCCACATCATAGAATGTGTGTTGGAAAAGAAAAAAAAGCACGCCATTGGAAAACAATATGCATTGTTGTGTTTGCACACAACTCCAAAGTACCAGCGGCAAATCAATAGGAAAGCTGCAAGATTTCATTAGGTGAAGAGCCCTTGTGGTGACTTTCCTGGAAAGCAGTGCTTTATCCAACAACCTGTCAGGACCTTGTAGTCGATTACAGCAGGGATTTCAGAACATTATTAAGGGTTCAGGGGTCAAATTGTACACTGCTTATCCTGCCTGTTGGGACTTGCATTAATCTGGAAGCACTTTTGAGCTGATTGCATTCCTCCTCATTTATTTTGCACATCACATGAGACTTAGAGGATTGTGATCCATACAGAACACAGCGTGGCATCGTGTTTTTAGCACATAGGGCATTAAACAAAAAGATTTAATGTATGCTCCATTTCACTGAGTATATATGTTAAAGACGGAGAAATCATCCATGTTGGGAAGCTTATGCAGGATCTTTACATCAACTACAGAAATATGCCAATAGAAAATAATGACAACTTTTTTGTTTTTTACTGTACATGCTATTCCTTAACAGATTATGTCAATAATGTTGATCCATCTTATCCAAACATTATCTCATTATATACAGCTTGCAGCATAATACCTTATGAAGTACAAAGATAAAGAAAGTTAAAGTTCAAACAACAGTTAGATCTGAAGTCACTGTAGTAAACTTCTAGTTCTTCAACCTTTTGTGAACTTTATTTAGTTCCAGAATTAAAGAATAAGCTTGTGTTTTGCATAACTTAGCCCATTTACCAAAACAAAAAACTACAAAAAATGCACAATGTGCTCAGTGTTACTAATCCCCGGGATTAAGCAGGTTTGAAGTCCTTGCATGGGTTTTCCACAGTTTGCTGCAGGGAAATATGGCGTGAGAATGGTTAGCCATAAACAAACATTTGTACACTAGATTTATAGTTTACTAATTTGCTAAACATGCAGAAACACTGATATGGTTCTGTTATGGATAAATAGCAATTGTGTTGTGGCAGAAATCCCAGTTCTGCATCAATATTAGAATTACATCACCTGCCAGTCAACCCCGGTATTCCTGCCAGATAGCACTTACCCACAGACAGTTTTCTCTACATTCAGATTTATTGCATAAATTATTTAAATGCTATTAATTTAATATCCACTTTTTTCTATTTGTTTGATTTTTGCTTTTTTTAAATATATTTGCCAAACCCCTATCTCTGTCTATAAGATGAATAGGAAAGATATGCCCAGATATAGATGTGACTCTGCATTAAGATATTTCCAGTGCAGCTAGGATTCGGTTATGGTAAACATCAAAGGCAGATGGCCATCCTCAAGTGTCAGCGCCCTCGGTATCAAAGAGTTATAACTTTTAGATTTAAAAATTTGCTCTAACATTATCTGAGGGTGGATTTTTCTTTTAAGTCCTTCAAATCAGCTGGCAGCAGGTGTATCATCTCCAGTTACAGAGTTTGAGGGTAGCTCCAAACTACTAAAGCTTAAAAGAGAAAAAATAATAACTTCCCGGCACTTATTCATCTGTAATTTGCCCCCTGTGAGATTTGTCAGATGTTTGTAGCTGACAAACATTTTAACAGCACGCCTTTAGCTGTTATTCATCATAAAGACACGTATTATTATAGAAAAACATTATTGCATAGTAACTGGGAGGTATTGTTACATATATCATAAAGTTTAACCTTCTGACTTCACTGCTATTCAGCTGAGTCTGTTGATCAGTATAGTCTCCAGGACAAAGTCCCGCTATTGTTGAGAAAAATTGGACATTATTATTGTATGTTGCCATGTATAGCAAGGCCAGGTCAGGATCTTTTTATTGAGGTTTTGATAGAAATGATTGAAGGCCGCATGATTCATTCTGTCCCTTCTGTCTGGGGGGAAAACGAACAATGGAAAAAGCTTCAAATTGAAAATGGCTGACCATTCTTCTGCTGCTTATTCCTCCTAAAAATAGTTACTAGTGACATTGGAGTCACAGTCTCAAACTAAAGATACACAACTTGTCATACCTGTTGTAAACTGTAGTGTGAAATAATGTTAATTAGTGTTAATGCTAATTATGTGAGGAAACTAAACACTCCGCTAACCCATTTCAGCCTTTACCTGTGAAAATATGGTTAGAGGTTCATATCTCTTTTTCTTTCTTTGAAACCTGACTACACGGATCCATTTCTCAATTTCAACAACTACAGAAAATAAAGCAAAACAAAAGGTCATCTCTGGTCGATTTTTAAGAGACGAGGGGGGACACTGTGGGTCAATGGGTACAAAGAGTCCATTTTAAAAAACTCTCCACCAGTTTAAGACTAGTAAGGAAAGTGCTAAATCAACCTAACTTAGAGAAAAACCTTATCCATCCATCCATTCATTCATTCACTGGCTTTACTAGAGCTTATCCCAGCACACACTGCACTGCACTGTATTAGCATGTCAGAAAGAGCTAATTGTGTCATTATTTGACTGAAGTGACACATTTTTGATTTTTGATTTTTTTATTTGATCAGCTCAAAAAAAGCTATCAAACAAAATATGTATTTTCATATATATCATTAGTTATTAGTTAGAAATGTCTTACATAACAATACAATAAAACAATACAATAACAAGTAAAAATGGCGACGGACATGGTACTTTACAACACTAACAATGACCTATGCTTTGTACTTCTGTTTAATCTCTGTTTAATCTCAACAAGCCTCTAACAGTCAGTGATCACAGTCCTCCTCTCTCAGTTTTTATTGCTGCTATTTATTTTAAAGCTCAGTTTTTAAAACCTTATGTTGTAACTACAGCCCAGCCCATGTATTATATTAATGACTAACCTCGTATTGTGGATGGATTATCTCAGTTGTTCTCCTGACTGAAGTTTGGTCCGTTTACAGCATCCTGCCATGCGATTGCTTTTATCCCTAACCAACGGGAACCCTCACATTAACTTTTATCAAGTGGAAAAAAGTTAGCGTTCACCCTCCAGCTTCACTGTTTATGTCATGCTAACATAGCTGTGCCGCTAGCAATCACGTAGCACATCACTATATACCAGCTAGTTCACCTTTAGTAACCCTACAAACATCACTGCTGTTTACTTTCCTGTCTTCATTTATGTTGGAAGTGATAGCAGAGCTGTATGTTTTAATTTGTTTCAGAAATCTCTCAGTCAGAACATGGTATATTATATTGATAACTAGCGAGCTAACTTCCTGCTAACTTCCTGCTAGCTTCGAACTCCGTTAAATTTTATAAATTCTGTTTTCATGGATGCCTGGATGTTAAACTTAATTGTTACACCTTGTAAAGCAGCAACACTGATCATTTTATTACAGATGAAAGAATTTAGACAGTTTTTACTCTCAGTGATCCCGCAGTGATCATTTGACTTTGGGATCTGAAGGGGAGCCAGACTGAAGCCAGACACGGCTGATGATGTCAGACTTAAAGACCGGATGGTGGAAAGAAAGAACTCACTATAATATATTAGGATATTAAGATAAGGCTTGTAGTATCCTTAAGTCACACTGTTTTTTGTTTTGTTTGTTTTTTCACAGCAGATGAACCAGCTGAAGGCTCTGCCTCCCATTCTACTTTCAGACACCTTTAAAACAGCAGGTAAGCCTGCACCCTTGGAATGATATGAAACTAGTTCTTTAATCTATGATCACTCCAGACTTTGTACATGTATGAATGATTTTAAATATAATTCAGCATTTAACAGGGGCTGGAGGAAGAGAAGCTAATATGGAAAAACTGTGGTCTTCCTTTCTAGTCATTTTCTGCACTTTGGATCAATTGAAGGCTTTTTATGGAGCTTTTAGAACAGGAATTACAGTAGTCCAGCCTAGAAGTAATACATTTTTCAGCATCACTCTGGCTGAAGAAAAAACAGTCCTAGATATTGTTCAAATGACATATCCTGCTCAGTAACTCCAGCACCATAGTAGTTAATCCAATATAATAACATCCAGACACCATGACAGGCAATTAAAAGGAGATTGGATGTTTGACAAGAGTACTCACTTGCTGGGCCCATTGCATCTTTAACACACTGATTTCAAAATGTTACACTTTCAGTTGCTATAGTATTTTCCGCTTCAGCAGTTTACACTGATGTGTTTCAGGTAGGGGGTGCTGTGGGGATCTCTGTATGAGTTGGGTAGCTGTAAGACTCACACATGTTATGCATGTTTTAAAATGATGATGGTCTTTAACATGAAGTAAAAGGCTTGGTCTCTGAAAGCATAATCATCTAAGAAACACAGCAACACTGCGCCTGCATCTCACTCTTTGTCAGAGGCCCCTCAAACTCTGTTACTTCCTGGCAAAACCAGCCACGTTCTGATAGGAAGCATGACACAGTTTACACACACGCTGTCCAAGAGCAGTTCTGCAATGTCTGTTTTAAAAGCCACAAACTGTCTCCAGTGTTATAGTCATTTATCCTGCAGCCTGTTGATTTTGATAATCGGCTAAACTTTTTAAGGATCGATTAAGAAATACGAAAAATCACTTTTTACATTGGCATTTTCATGTCGAGTTGCACTTCTGTTTAAAGGTGTGATGACCGTACTGGCGCACAACTGAACCCATGTAATCTAAGATCTAAGCTTAGGTCTTAGATTGAATAACAGGGGCTTCATTGTAGCCTGAAGGCCACTTAAAGAAATTACAAAAAGAGATTCCACGGTGTGTGGAAGACTAAAAGTGGTCAGACTATCAAGTTTACTGGAATTGCACAGTCTTTGTTTTTGTCTTGTATATTGTATTTCCATGTGTGTTTACATCTTTCAATACAATCTTTCCCTCATTTCCCTTTTTCTTAATATAAATCAATGTGTGGTGGCTCAGGGGTTTTGCACTGTACCATAACTGACCAAAACACAGAATTATCGATGAGTTTTTAACTGGACTGACACCAGCAACCGAAAGCCTTATTGCAAACAAGAAGTGTTCATCCTTAAATTGGATGGGAAATTGGAGGTATCATTATTTTCATTAGTTTAAGATTGAATTTAGTGTCTTGTAGAAAACAATTTTATTATTTCTGTGGAAAAAGAAATTATTTTTGGACTAAAACAGTGTTTCCCTCACACTTTAAGTATTAAGATATAAATCTTTTTATATTTCTTATCATGTCCCCAGTCCATTTTTGTATCAAAAGCTTTGAGTTAAGCCACCGTGTTGTGTTTTACAAACGGAGTCTCTTTTAAAAGTATCCACAAATTACTTAAAAGCTATTTTTTAAAGAACTTACTACTAAAACTCTCTGACAATTTAAGGGGAATAGTACCCTTTTCACCTTGTTCGCAAGAGTACATGCATGCAATAATTTGAAATATTGTGAAATCTTGATGAAAAACCACACATCACCACAGATGAAACAAAGCCAAGGGATGAAATTGGGACGCAAACTAGTTGAGTCTGAGGGATTCAGCTCACATTTGCTCAACTAACATTAATATTTATCATTTGCAGAAAACTGCTCGTGTATATTTGCTTTTTAAATAAATTCCTATAGAGTGAGTTCAGCTTACCCTCACTATGTAATCATACCATGAGATAATTGATAGAGCCAGTGAATAAAGAAACGAATAACATGAACCGTGTTAAATATATGATGAACGATGAATGTGAAGACTTTATAGCTACAGAATACATGTTTTCATGTATATCAGTGGGTACACTGGCATCATCCCACATAATGATGAAGGAGGAGAGAGGTGCTTTGAACACCGTGAATCTCACACTACCCCTGGCTCTTTTCAAGGGGAGGTGACGATTGCTTGGCTTGTCAGCCTCCAATCCTGCCAAGCGCTCGACAGACCAAAGGTATGGACGGTTCACAAACAGAATTTTTAAATCTAGCCTGGATCAAAGGGCTGAATAGGAAATCACAATCAACTGGTAAGAATGTCAATGAACTGCATAATCCACAGCTATCGGAGAAGACAACAGCAGAAGGTTTGGGAAAAGCGAGACAAAGTTTATTTCACTTTTGTCTCGAAAGAAAGGTTTATTTCTCGTTAAAGGTACTTTAATTTGTTGGTGCCCTTTCTTTCACAGTCCACCTGTGACGTCCACAAAGTCGCACCGATTCAGCAAAACTTATATATATCACATCTTTCTTTCTTTGTGTTTAACTAGATGCTGAAACCCTTTCACTACGGGGCTCTAAGACGTTATCAGCAACAACTGCTCATAATTTCAGCTTTCGACTGATAACAAGCCATAAAAGCAGTAGGACAGATAAGCCTCGTGGCTGTTGAGAAGCACAGAAGGCAGGTGGACACAACCATGCCAGGTCAAACTGCAGAAGGTTGGGTCCAACACCAGATGGTTTGTCTTGATCAGAACACTTGACTGAGGATATGCACAAGAAAGTCCCACAGCTGCCTCAACAAACCCAAAGAAAGAAGGCGGCCTGCCAGAATAACAGAATAACTAACTGTTGTTAGTCCAGTTCCTGAAAATAAAATATTCGGGAGTTTCTCTGTAAGTAACAATTGAGATGGTGTTTTCCAATAAATGTAAGCTGTAATTGTATTAGAAAAATACTCCTTTTTTTCACGAGTGAAAGTCCCAGCTTTATAAGGTTATAAATGTGTTCCAGGGCTTTAACTCATCCTCTCTGAAAGTGCACTCTTCTCTCCTATAGCTGGCTCACTTATCTATTTTTTTGACAACATGAAAGCTCTAATTGTCACAGAAGAACTGTATTAATTTCTTTCATTTTGATGGTGGTTTGGTCCCATGTTTGAGAAACCTGTGGCCATTCATTCAACAGTGTATCTACAAGTGTCAAAGCCACTGTTACAATTGGTGGTGCTACACTATGTGCGCTGTGTATTGACATAACAGTACAGTTTGAGTTAGACCTTGTCAGATACAACAGACAATTGAATTCTCCAGCTCAGCTTGCACCTAGAGAAAAGCACAACTGCAAAGTCAGCTTTAAAAAAAAAAAGCGTGAAAGAAGTGTGTGATGAAATCCCACTGTGCACAATCCCTGAGACGCAACAGTAGTTGCAGTATTTTTTTGTTTTTGAATCTTGTTTTAGCCATTGATATAAACGTCTTGTTTTTGTTTGTTTTTTATTCAATTTTTAATTTTTATTGTTTTTTTACAAGAGAAACTTTGTCAAAGCAACAACTACAGAAACTCTCTCAACATCTTAAAACTGGATATTTACCACACAGAGAGCAGCATATATGACAAGATATGAAACAGCAGTAGCTGACATTAACAAACATCTCTAATGTGAAAGATAAAATCCGTGTTTTAGTAACCGACTCTTGGATAGAAGATTATGAAAGTTGCCTGTAGAGTTAAATAGATTTTTTTTTTTTCAAACTGAGACGCTGCGCTCCAGCACGATGAAACAGTTAGAGAAGGCTCAGTGGAGTAGCTTTTGTTGATTAAAATGCCAATACAGCCCCATGTACTAACTGCTTCAATCTACAGTATTAACAGCTGAAGGCTGTTCTGTGGGCACCTTTGTGTGTACCTAGTTGCTTCAATGTAAATCGTTCTTTTGGCATAAATATCTTTCTTCAATAGTCTTTTGTGATTACCAGCTGTGCAAAGCTTGCATTAGAATGCAACACACTGCCCTTTGTGGTCCCAGGACCCTTCGCTAATGCCCTGCAACTTTTGTATGGCAAACCCAGAAAGACAGCATTAGTAAGCATCGCTCTTCATCTTCCATTGGTTTGTTTAAAAGACTTTATAGATTATAAATCCAGTGCAATACTGAATAAATCCAAAATCATTTATTTTACTGTTTCAAGCAGTGCCTAATAATGGATTGTGTGCATTTTGCAATTATGCAGTTTTCTATTAATTAGTAAATTGCATAGGTTTTCTATAATGTGATATAGCTGATTGCTGAATATTGTGCGTATTACTGTTTCTTGCAGTTTCTTGTGCCTATTTATATACATTACAGACTTCTTTGACCCTCATTTCAGTCCACTGGCTGTCCCTTTTTACTGCCATCACCCTTCAAACCTCTTTTCTGCTTTGTCCCTTTCTCCATCATTACAGGAGCCACAGGAGGGGTGATGAAGCTATAAAGCCTCATTGAGATCTCGCCCCCAACCTCAGTCTCATATCTCAGATTCCTCCCTGCAAAAATTCCTGGCTTATGGCTATCATTGATTCTCAATCACACCTCTGTTCATCCTTTTGCGTTTCCTCCTCCGGACCCATCACGTTCAGCCTTTTTATTGTGTTTGGACAGAGTTGAATGGGGGTGCGTATGTGTGTGTGAGGGGGGGCTGTTGCTGTTAAAAATCAAATATCTGAATTAGTGCGCACAATCAGTATCAGTTTGGACCTGAGCATACAGATATGCACATACATTTATTAGCACTCGTCAAGGCTTCATGATATTAACACATATCGCATAAATCGTTTAAACTGATGGTATCAATATTCTCACAAATGAGAATGTTCAAAGCCGCAGAATCCACCTCTGCCGTTAAATCAGCCTTTATTATTTATCCGCTCACATCATTCATCATGTAGTCCTTCATGTCCTCGGAGACAGCGGTTATACTTTGCTGCCTGGAGAATTTTTGATTCCCTGGCCAGTAGAGTGTTTTCCTTATCTGGAATCGCCCTATGTGATAAAGGAGGCAGTGGCTGTGGAAGGCTTCAAATTAAACTCATAGCCTATCAATTCTCATTGTCAAGTGACTAAAATTAGTACTATGTAGCTCACCAGCACCAGGTTTTAGTCCTACCCCAGCCCAAACATCTCAAGCCAGTGTTACCTCAAAGATTCCTGGCTGCTGCACCGGCACACTATCTGTAAGAGTGCGCATTTGGCTCACTGTGACTCTTTCAGCAGTGTGTGTGTGTGTGTGTGATTGTTTATCTTTCCTCTCTCTCAGACACCACTCTGATGTAGACTTTCTACCTAGGAGTGGTTACTTTGGAGATGTTTATACTTGCCAACTATCCACCCCACTTTATTTTCTCCTTTTTTTAAAAACCTGAAACACATTCCTTAATTTCAACATCACAGTCCATTTACCCATTTTAGGATCTACAGTGATTCCAGCCTTACAGGTTCTTCTTTGACTTGGCTTTCTCTGTGAGCACCGGAACCAATAGGTGGCAATGTTGGTCAATCGGTTTAACAAGTCATCATGTCAGTCAGTCCATCCAACAGTGATCTCTGCAATATACAGGAGGGAAACATAAACCACTCACAGAGGATTCAGTGGCTCTTTTATGCTTGCTGGTTTGGATATGATTTCCTCCTTAGAATAAAATTTCTTTCTGCTTTTAGCATTGTTTTTCGGTGTATGCAGCATTCTTTATAATAACAAAGACACAGGCAGTGTTCAGTTATACTGAAGGGCTGACAGAAGTAAATATGAGGAAGTGGTCTCGGAGAGGCTGAATCAATTGTGGGAGGAGGAATTAATGCTGGTGGATAAGATAGTGCAAATCCAGCTTCAAGGGATTTCAATCAACACTTGGACTGAGCCTAAAGCATACTTGGTCTGGCCTTGTTTGTAGAAGAACAACAGTCACCAGCCCACATCAGACTTGTCAGTAGCACAGTCCAAAAAATGCCCCATTCTGCAAATATCTTAAACCGGGCCATATTTGATCTAAGTGTCACAGGAATCAGAGTATGTTTTTAGAGGCTAGTACTTACAGACTAGTGGCAGTTTAAAAGAAAACAAACCAAAAACAGATGTCTGGCCCCAACAATGAGAGAATCTTGTTGGCTATTGATCCAAAATAGTTCTGAGTGATTACTTTTATCCTGTGATGAATAATTTCTAGCCTAATGGGAGTGGTCTATTGCAACCACAGCATCCACAGGAGTCACTGAAAAACCTTACCGTAAACTCTGTAATAAATCTCAACCCAGCTGAGCACCTATGGAAGATTTCTGATTGTGTTTAACAGTCCTCTCCACTCCAATCACTGAAATGCCAAATATATAAATATCTTTTTGAGGAAAATGATCTATCCTTTCAATATCCTCCAGTTCCAGACACTTATGAAATCAATGCCATGGCACACTGAAACAGTTCCAGCAGCACATGGTGGCCTAAAACCATGACAAAACCTTTAATGAGACACTTTATTTTTTACTTCAAACTGTAAATTTAGCTTGTAATATCATAGTTTAGAAGAGTTCTAACAGATAAGACATTTATTATATAGTCAAAATGATATGTTTTTACTATACTGTATAAATATTTAACTCACTGAACAACTGGCATTGTAGTTCTTCTTTTAACAGGGCAAAAAAGGGCATCTGAAAAGTCAGCAATAATAAAAGCAGCCACATGAAATAGGTTACATAAGCATAATGCAGGCACAATTTGTACATATTCAAAAGTCGTTAGGTTAAATATTTTAAGATACTGAATACAGTACGTCATGTTGCCTACCTACACACATGTATATCAAGATAGCATGACAAAACATTCAAAGATTAGGCCCTGCCACATAAGCCTGGAGAACTGTGGGTGACCATTTGGGAATCATCACAATGGAAAAATGTACATTCTCCAACTAGTTGGTGAGTGGCTGCTGAAGACTGTTTCTAGTCACTTTGAAATAGAATGGAAATGCATTCCTTGCAATTGCTTTGATACCTAACAATAGCTACAGTTGCCATTAGTTTGCATGAAGATGCCAACTTGTCTGCAAACACCTCCCAAACAACAAGACAACCGGTATTTTAACCGTGATACAAAGTGAAATTTGTACCTTTTATTCTTGGCAATGTGTTGGTGAGGCGCAACCGTCACTTAAGATATATTCTTCAATTCAAATTTTTCAAAGTTTCACTCCAGCTGGATGAATAAATGGTGAATACTTGTGAACAAGTTAGCGATTGTTATCAAGGGGTCACCAACCAGTCTCTTGGTCTGTGTGACTGAAACCTTGTACTGCAGTCATCGACTGAAGCTGCCATATGTAATTTCGGAAACATGCCATCAAGATAGACTGTTTTGAGGTTGAGGTGTTGCAATCTCCTGCAGTGGAGGATTTATTTATTATTTTTTTTAAACATGAAGTGCTGTTCAATTTTGAGATTTCATAATGAGTATTAAAGTTAAGTAGCACTCATAGCGAACGGCAGTAAGTAAATAGTCTTAATTTAATCTGTGGTCCCGCTGTGGTTTGGGAGCCAGTTTCAGAAATGTTAAGAAAAGAAACAAGTTTAACTTCTTGTGTCCTATGTGCCATTGTTTGTGATGAAAAGAGCAAGGTATTACAATCCTAAATAGGCACTCCTCCACAATCCCCTGTAGTCTCATCTGCACATATGGCTGCTGTGAGGTTTCTCATGCTTTACTACTTCCTGCTACTACTGTGGATCAGGGTTCCCTATTCGAATACTTCCGCTTATAATAGGACAAAGACATAATTTTGCTTACTTTTCCAGTCATATCCTGCCTGTACTTTCTTACTCATCTGCAACAAAAAGTCATACTATCCCATGTGGCCTTGGGGGTAAGCTAATACTTGTAACCTACATTGTGGCATTTTTATATCCGCTGATAGATCTAAGAAACTAAAAGAAAAATGACCTTCTGAATTCAAGGTCACATCATTATTAATTAATGATCTGATTTTCTTAAAATATTTGCACATTCTTATTTATAGTAACTGAGACATGGCTGACCTCGGTAGACTCAGCCAACTTTGCAGAAACACATTTCCACCTGCCTGTTAGACATTTATAGGAGATGTCTTAGGGTCCCGTTTCCTTCTTTTTAAATTTTATTTTATAGTCCATTGTGCTGCTCCCCCCACACTGAGTTCTACACACAGGTAAAACAGGTACACTGATTTTTTCTTCTGGGTTATGATTGGCCAACTTTGATAGATTTCTTTGTGTTAGATCACAGAGCTGCCATTTTTAAAGCACCATTTAGGACATCATCCTGTCAAAGTGCGCTTCATTTTTAATTATGTCTCTGCATCGAGACTCCTTTCTAATTGGTCAACACCACCATTAAATGTTGAATTTTGCCCTCTTTAGACATATACTGTGTCTCAATTCTTTGTATTGCTCCACTGAAATGCAGAACTTGTAAATGGTCATATTATTGGAGCCGAAATGGAAACTGACTTCAGACACAATTGTCCATGAAAGTGGTAAAAGATAAAGATTTGCATATTTGTTTGACACAATATCAAATATCATTCAAAGGGCCAGGCTCAGTCAGTCCTCTCAATGGTAGACGTATTTTTTTAATGATCTCGTCTCACAGTGTGATAGGAAAGAGCAATTTTTTACCCTTTGGTCTCAAATTGCACCTAATTCACAAATCAAGTTAGCTAATATTACTGCTTTGCTTTCCCAGTTATAAATGATTAACTATTCAGAACTATTTAAAATAGTTTCTAAAAAGAAATAATTTACCCGAGGCTTAAATGCCACCTCGGATAATTAGTTTATTCTATAATTCTTAATATCTCTTTATTTTGCTGATTTACTGGTTCTTTATTACTCAACAACCACAGACCAATTATCTAAGTACCTGCTGGAGAAAGTCAAGTCAGTTCGTGTTTTTTAAGAACAGTAATGGTATTTTTAAGAGTTTACAGTTAGGCTTAGAATCTCACCACAACACAGAGACATCTCTCTGTATGACCTACTTTTAACCACTGACAGACGTAGCTACACACCCCTAGTGCTTTTAGATCTGAGAATTGCTTCTAATAGGATCAGTCGTTCCATTTCCCTCAACCACTTATGAACCTGTGTTGTTGTTAAGGGAACTGTCCTACATGTATTACATCCATATCTCACAAACACAACATTTCCAGTTACTATAGAAAATGTCTGTTTCTGTCTAATTCAGTTTTGGTGTTCCTCAAGGCTTTATCATTAACCCACTTGTAATTACAGTATACAATACATGTTTCCTCTCAAACAGGTTATTCGGCCCACTCTAAACTAACCCTATCTGTTTACCTGTTCCACAGATGTTGACTGTAGCCAGCCTTCCTAAACTAAATAACTTAGATGTCTTAGTCACTGACTTAGTTATTGACCATAACTGTTAAACAACTTGATAGAAATCTTTGTCTTTTTTATGGTGATCTCTGTTTTAATGTTGTGGTGAAAAATATTTTTTCCAGTGATCTTTTTTTAATTAAAAACTATTACTGTAGCACCCACTGTACCAACAAAGCAATTAGGCTTTTCACTTACATCAAAAACTTATTAACTACTTGTTAGCCTACATGTAAGTTGGTGACTGGGTTTAGTTCAACCCAAGGAAAGCTTCAAACTCTAGATCTCTTGGATGTTTTCATTGCTTTGGATTATTTTATATTAAAGTTAAGCATATTGTAACCGTGTTAAGTTTTTTTTTCTTAACAAAGTTACAAACAAAGGTTATAAATAAAGTGTATTGATATATATTCCACTAGACAAGTTAAAATCAGAAAATTTATACAGGTTTTTGAATGTGTTCAAGATACACAGAGAAAGGCCCTAATTGGTCCGCAAGCTGAAACCCAAATCTTTGTTGCTATGAGGCAAAATTGCTAACCAGAACATTATATCAAACTAAATTTAAAATTTTAAACAATTTAAATCACAGCAAAACAGCAGAACTTTACTGCATTTTGTGAAATGTCAAATCACTTTTCCCTTGCTTATTCTGTGGGATAGTAAAAGGTTTGAGGTTCGGCTCTGGTAGGAAAATGTCACCAGCTTTTTTTCTTTCTTTCTTTTTCTGATTTTCATGACAGAATCTCAAGGAGTGTCTACTATGGTGGCTCCAGGATTGCATCATTACTTTCTGCAGATGATTTCATTCTGCTCTGGAATGTGAGACTTCAGAATGGGTGAAAGAAGTGAAAGAGTTCAAGGCTTTGTTCAAAAGTGATGAGATGAAATGTGATCAATAGATTTCATTGGCTTTGTCAGAATTAAATAGGATACTGTACTATACACAAGTGTTAAAACACCACGTACTTCAAAACAGACATAAACAAACATGTTTGCACTCTGGTGCGAAGAAGAATCTCCTGGACTTCAGTTTTTGATTTCATCTGGCATGCTTGCAAGCTGTAGCTCAGTATTTTATCATTGATTTAGTATAATGTCAAACCACAGGCTCATTGGCTAATGACTTTTCAATCCCAAAATGTTAACCAGTAAACATACCCTAAATAATCCTTCTTTAAGAAACAAAATATGACCAACATTTACAAAATGTACTTAAATATTTATTCAATTCAACCCAAAATGACTGGCAGAGCACTTATACAGTTCAACTCAAAAAGTTATTTTCAAGTGTCTTTTTGCAACAACGCGTACTGCCCCCTGGTGGCTTTTAAAATGAGGGCACGTTAGCCTCACTTTTCTAATCTGGGAGATACATCTATTATATTGTTTATGATAGTCCCATATGCTTTTGCTCAACTTTTAATTATTTGTTTAATTTATTTTTAATGATCTCAGTTTTGTGTAGACTGATTATTTTCAGAAATTAACACAACTTACTGACGTAGAAGTGCAGCTGCCAAAAGGAAATCACTTGTGGTAAGCTTGTTTAGTATTTCCTTTCATATATTAACTTAGTTATCTACAAACCTCATTTATCGAAAAAGTAATTAAAGTGATCTGGGAGTGCAAAATTGTAACTTCTAACTGCAGCACTAACTAAGCTTGTGCCAGCCAAAATGCCAAACTTGAGCCTTCAAGACAGTGTTCCAGAAATTAATACATTTTAATTTTATATACAGGGAAGGGGGCTGGGGGCCTTAGGGCCTCAAAAATAGTATGACCATCCCTGCTCTTCTGAAGCATTACATACAAGTGGGTGAAATGATTAGTATAGTTTTCAAATTTTCAAAATACAAAAGAAAAACTCTACAAAAGAGACTAACGCCAAGCTACTAACACCACACACAGACACCTAACCAACCCTGCAGCAGAACACAGCGTTAAAAACACTTTCCCGCCCTCCAATAGCATATTCTGAGAGCTATTCAATAGGCTGTGAGGCACGTCCATTACAAATAACAGTATTTATCAACACTGGTAATAAATGAATATGGTAAATAGTACCCTCCCTTTCTCGCATCTCATTAAGTGAGTCCCGTTGTAGCAGCTATAGGTGAAGCTGCCTCTATCTCTGCCATACTGAAGCAGGTGTCCAACATGGCGAACGCTCGCAGCGGCTCTCTCGCGACTATTCTCTTTTTATTCATGTCTTCGGCGGCTCTTCACAAAGGTAGGACTTTTCCCGCGGGTGTCTAAATGGAAGTGGCACTTTGTTCTTAGATTTCCGTGGATGTAGATGCGAACGAGTGCAATTTGAACAGCGTTCTGGGCAATTTGTGCTTTTGAGAGCATTCGGACGTTACTGTGCAGTTGTACTGTGATGCTGTTGAGCAAGAAGTAACAAAACCTCCCCGTAAAGTTGAATTACTGTGAGGAAAGAAGCCGATGCGCGCGTGGATACATCGGAACCGGCGTTACAGATGCGTTGCCCCTGGAATGCATCACTTTGGTCAGCTCACCATTAGGGTATAGGCTGAATGGCTACACAGCTGGCAACTCTTGGGTTTAAAAAAAATAAAATAAATGCTGATGTGAGAAAACAAATGGCGTGGTGTTTTGGTCGCTTGAGGGATATAAGGATGTATATGTGGCATGCTTAAACTGAGGGTTGCTTATGCAGTGCGCTAGCTTTGGTTTACTTGTGTAGCGTGTTCGGAACGCTGTAAACCACAGAAAACAGCGGTGCGTTCAAGTGGAATAGCTGCAGCCCCGACAACGTGCAATCGGAGGAAAAGAAAGCGCAAACTGCTCAAAACTGTTCATTTAATGGGAAGAAACAAGAATTATCATGTATTAAAACGTGACTCTCCGCATATTAATAACAGCGGGACTTTATGGAAAATTCAGCACAACGGCCTCACACGAATCAGCAGTTTTTTCCTCTCTCCACCCGCGTTTAATCTCTATTTTTCCGAATCTGTTCACTCTCGGCCATCCCGCTGGATGTGGTGTGGAGAGCGCCTAACCCGTTATAAAAGTTGTCTTTTCAAAGAAACAAGTGCCGCTCGTGTATTTTAGCTGAACGCCGAACTGAAAAGCGGTGTCGGAGGAGTCCAGGCGATATCTCAAATCACCGCCTAATGCGCGTAAACTGTTAATGGCAAACAAGGAAAGATTAATTTCACCGAGTTCGCAGTCGCGCTCTGGGCTGTGTTTTCATAACACCGGGACTGGATTTGCTGTGGAGCCATGCATGAAAACATCAAAGCTTTTCGTCCGGGTGTAGTAATCTGAGTCAGAAGCTTTAAAGAAGCGGATAGGATACAGATAAAGCTGGGCGAAAACTGCGACACGATTTCTTTCCTTCTTTCTTTCTTGAACGCTTGGTGATGTTGAGCGCGTAAAGGAAAGCACGGACGTTTATTTAGTAAGAAGAGATAAAGTGCTGGGGCTGTTTGTTGCCAGCACGAAGTCCGCGTTGAAAACTGGAGGAGGTGGGGGGGGGGGGGGTTGTCGTGAGCTACTGGGAAATACACGCTCCGTTTCGGGGGTTATTTATCCTTGGACAGTGATACGCTGAAGCTGTGGTGAAAGCACTTGCTTTGCCGCTTCCACCACCGGCGGTAGTAATGTATTTACATCAAGCCAATTATGTAATGAATCATTACTAACTTAAAGTTAGTGCGAAGCTGTTCGTCTGCAGATCATAACCCCCTTTTATGCTGAGTGCCGAGCCTCGGGGTGGGGGTGAAAATGACGGGAGTGCAGATGTCCTCGTTTGTCACATTGTGGATTATCCACAAGGCTTAATCTACTCTTTGTTTTTTAACCCATTTTTTAAATGAATCAATGTTTTTTTGCTTTCTCAAGTCAGTAAAAAGCAAACAACAAAGCAAACAAGGCTGTTGCTGTCCTTTGCTGGACAGTGGGCAGCTGTTACCTTCATGAAAATGGCTCCAGTGATTTCAAACAAAGCTCAGGGCGCACTTGCACAAAGCATATCAATTATTTACCCCGAGCAGAATACTGTAAGCTCTCATTGTGGTTAAGCATTAAAGAGTGGTGATTTCTACAATGTAGACAGTATAATTAAAGGCTAATAGAAGGCTGCATCAATTCATTTCAAGTTTTATGGTGTTACACAGGCTCCACTCTCACATCATTTCTTGTTTTCTTGGCAAACCAATGTACTTCCAGAGATAGCTTTTCGTCCTGTGAAATAAATAAAAGTTATAACTTTAGTCGGAATAAGTTATTTCAGGGGAATCAAACAGTAAACAGATATTTAGTAGGCATCATTTTTAAGTTGTGCTCATAGTATTTATCCAAATTCTTTGCTGTTCATATAAGTGGATTTTTTAAAATTTATTTAATGGTACTTTTTTAGCAGATAATAGGCGCTGAGTATTTTATCGCTTTCCACTGCTTTCAGGAAAGTGAGAAAGGTGTTATTTTACTATGATGCGTATACTGAGTGAAACATCAGCGATGATCATGCAGTCCTGTAGTAATTAACAGTTCCAAGCAGATGCACATGTTGTATCCTGCTGTAATTTATGCATTTTTCCATTTCTCTGCATTTATACAGTTCCTTTGTGATTCTGCACAGAAGTGTTTAGTAAGGCCAGTTGTAGTGCAGATTACAGGTTTAGAACACCCGGGCACGGTGCTTTACAGGTGTTTATTAAAGAGCGCAGACGCAGCACACCCTGACCGTAAGCCTGCTGAGACTTGAAAACGTGGTTAGGCAATCCTTCACTTATAGTGAGACGTGTCGCTGTTTTCATTTTTGCAAAGTTATGCAACTGTGTCGTAGCGCAGGTGAGAGCGGGGACTGGTATGTGTTTGAATGCAGGAAAAATGGTTGTTAACATGACTTCTCTTGAATGTCACCACATGTTCAGGCTTGGGTAATGATTATGTTAGGATAAGAGCATTAGTCGTGTCTGTTTTTAAAGGTTCAGTCTCACTAACTGCTGATGGAAAACTGACAGGAGGAGATTAGGTTGTGGCTTGCTGCTTTGTCATAGCGAAACACAAGGTAGAATAAATATTTTATGCTTAACTTAAAAGGTCTTTTTTAGCATACTGTATCAAAAATCCAAATGATTTACTGCCCTAATGTGATACTTGACAGGTTATTCCAAACTGTAAACGAATATCAGGGATAATAAATGAAATAGCAAGGGTGTAGTTTAGTGGGATTCTCTAATACTCAATAGTGTAGCTGAAAAAGAATCTCATTTCAGTAGTTTTAGGCTGTAGTGTGGATTTGAATACAACCTAAACCTGGGATGTCTTTCATTTGACAGCTCATTTAAGATGTTATCTCCGTGCACCCTGCCACTGAACCTGTTGTGCTCCTTACAAAAGATTTATTGGTCGCGTTAGAAAAGCATTTGCATTGTTGTCTCCACTTTAGATTGACCTGAAGGCACAAAGTGAGAAGCTGTTGCATGATTAACACTGAAGTTTACATCTTTCTAGCAGTTGCTGCGCTAACCTAAGCGTTGTGATTAGCAGTCAAGCGTGTCTCTGTTAACCTTGAGTAGGCTCGATGCACTAATAAGTGTTTTGGGTATTTTGGTCCAAAAGTTAAGACGTGCAAAAGAATAAAATCGTATTTTATTGGTGGATATGTTGAATCGATGACTAGCATTAGCTATACAAACAAAAAAACTCATGATCACCTTCACCGTTTAAAAACAAAACGAGGAGCTGTACTGGTGCTGGGATGACTGCAGAGTTTCATTATAGATGCTCAACATGATGCACTTAGCCCAAGCCCTACCTGCTTTTACAGCCTAGACAGAATTACTTCACCGAACAATTTAATTATTTCTTAAAAAAACCCAACTTTTTGTACGAAATTTGTCATGTGTGTTATTACCTCCAACTGGCTACGGTCTGTTTCAGTTACAAAGAAAAGCTGCATCACGCACAAATGAATCATACAGTGTGGTTTGGCTCAGAGTCAAGCTGGTAGAAGCCATACTGCTGGAAAACAGGTGTGTAAATGGACTTGTTCACCGTCTGTACCCTCCAGCAGCCTCTCCAGCTCTAATGAAGAACAATGGCTTTATTCCTGAAGGGAGGGGACCCCAAGTGACCCCCCCCCCCCTCCTCCTCCTGCCTCTGCCAGTCTACAGTGACTCTGCTGGCAAGCCAACAGATGACTGGGCTGGGTCGCATCTGGCCTCTGCGCACTTAGTGTAATCAAAGGGAGAAAAAAGGTTTATGGCCTACTTGTTAGTGATCCGCCAAATGATGGGATGTCAAGTAAGCACCCTGCGATTTCAAATCTCTTGAGGGGATTGGTGGGGGTGGGCGTATGCTGCAATATGCTATTCAGAAAGCAGCCTACCGGCCTATGCATCAAATTAGACTATTCCGTACACATTTTGACAACCTGGGTGTGAAACAAGTGAAATGAGTAAAATTAAAGTGATCTTTGAATATTTATGTGCTCATATTAATTGCTGTTAATGCACAACAGGCCTCAGTGATGAATGCTGCTATTTTTCACTTGCAGGATTCTCGTCTGGCACAGGCCTCTAGCAAGTGTGTGCTAAAAACAAACGCAGACTAATTTAAGTAGTTCCTCTGTGCGGAGCTCAAAGAGGAAAACTGCAAGACTGTGGTTCCATTATGTAAGGTTTAAAAGGGAAAAAATGTCACGTACGTAGTACTTTTTCCACTTTGTGTCCTGACCAGCTTAACTTTGCACACATAAATAAACCTTGATGTGTTACTGTGGCTGTTAAGATTGTTGTATGCTGTCTTCTCACAGTGTGGTCTTGGAGCTGACAAGCAGTGTTGCAAGCGGTGGATTTGGAACGTGAAAGACATAAGGTTGACCCACAGTAGAGACGAGGAAAAAAAACTCAGCTTCTAATAATTTATTATGTAATGTCTTTTTTTAGTCTCTTAACTTTGTGGAAGCTCAAATCTGAGGCAGTCTGATAGGTACCATTTTTCCTAGCATTGTTCCCCTAATTAAGGTTTATCTAGATTGTGCTTTTTAGAGTAATTGCATAATAAATATGCACTGCACAATGCTGGGTAGAGTGGCACGCTAGATGAGCATTTACCTCTGAAATCTTTACAGGCTGGCCTGTGTTTTATTATTAGACTCTGCAGCTACAGAAACCGATGTATGTTGATGACCGAGATCCACTCAACAGAAGACCACTTCTGTGATTGTGTTCTGATAAAATCCCAGATAATTACATACAAGTGGGGATGATTTTCAGTTTTAATGTCATCCCTGCCAAATGCATATAGGATGAGCACTTCCTCTTTCTGACAATTTCCTCTTCCTCTCGTCACTCCTCCCATTGACTAAATTTAGTCAGTGCAGCTATCATCAGTGACAGCATGGTCTTTTTTTGAAGGGGTTGGGGGGGGGGGTGCAGTCATCACGTGCTGCTGCTTCTGTCTCTTGTCTGTGTTACGGTACCTGGGCTTAGTCACACGTATGAATAACAAATGTGAATGGGCAAGACAGCAAATTCTTATGGAGTTGTTCAAGCAGTTGTGTAAAACTAGTGATTCTCAAACTCTGGTGAAAAAGCAGTGAAAAGCACACACACACAACTTGGCTGCTGTATTTTCAGCAATTTTGTCCTATTAAACCATTTGCAGGACTACTGTGTAAAGGTGCTAGGTATCCTGTTGACCAGCTGTGGAAGTGCATGCCTTTTTCTAATTAAAAAGAGGGAAAAAACTATATATGTCCACATATTTGCATTGCTGAAAAGTCTTTAGTTGTTGGGCCTCATAGCATAACTTGCTTAATATATGACTATCCACTCACCTTGATGCATACTGTGTGGCAAAGATGAAACATCTGAACTGCAGCTTTGTCTACGTCTGTTGCTGACGACAGAGGCAGTGATATCGGTAGATATCCAAGCAACATGTTAATCATGAATTTGGGAAGAAATCCCCACAAGCACACACATACTCACATATTGCTTTCATTATAGTGCAGTAATCATACAAATATATATCTTCTACACAGACATCATTATTTG
Source organism: Diplotaxodon limnothrissa (assembly GCF_057381915.1). Lineage (NCBI taxonomy): Eukaryota > Metazoa > Chordata > Actinopteri > Cichliformes > Cichlidae > Diplotaxodon > Diplotaxodon limnothrissa. The sequence goes on from NC_140605.1 coordinate 28,331,649, forward strand.
GATTCACCTCCCGAAGGGCGTTGGTCCATGTCCCTTGGATTCCACTGTCTTGCCAGAAACATTTTCGGAAGCGTAGACAGCAGTCCATTGTGCTCTCCAAGAACTGCCTGGATTGTGGAGCTCCTGTTAAAAAGAGACCTTAGTTTAGGAAGTGGGTCTTTGAATGGCTTGAGCTGGATTCTTGTGTTGCACCAACAGGCACTAAAGGATTTGTGAATACCATGATCTTTGGAAGTCTCCCCAGGGAATTTGACAGCACTGCAGGAAATGCAGGCTAAATCCATCCTGTGTGTATGAAATTGAACTACATTTGTGGCTTCCTTGTGGAGCTGTCCAGGCAATGCTCAAGTTCCACTTCTTCTTTTTCACGTCTGATCTTTTTCACTCTAGATCTGAAGCATTGTGTTGACTGGAAAATGGCCCAGTCAGCTAATTAGACCTGATTAGTGAGGAGCCAAATATTGGAGGCCATTAGTGGTAGGATTGAGATAATATATTGAGATAATATAACTGATAACACGGACACTAGTATCTAATATGTATTTTTGGAATGAATATCAAAAACAGCCATGTGCCAACAAACATGAATGAAACTAATGAGGATATAATTGTTTAATCCTTTCAAGCAAAGATTATTAGAAATGGAGCATGGTATTTTATTTAATGTTTATATAGCTACTAGAGATGGACCGATCCGATATTACATATCGGTATCGGTCTGATACTGACCCAAATTACTGGATCGGATATCGGCGAGAAATAAAAAATGTAATCCGATCCATTAAATATCAAAAAAGCACCTCACAAAACTTGCTACACGGCGTAACTCGGCTCATAACCGTAGCACGTCGCTGCAGTATGCATCACGTGATAGAGTGGCTGTGTGTAGCCTCGCTACCAAACCAGCATTTCATCTCCGAGGAAGTGATCCCAGAGAGAAGTAAAGCAAATGTGTAAGTTCGTCTCTGAATGTCTGTAAAGCATTCCCATGTTAAGCTTAACAACCGACTGCCTCTCTCTCTCTCTCTCTCTCTCTCTCCTGCTGCTACTTCAATCGTGAAACTGCTTAATGATCAGCTGATCGGCTTTTCTGTTGCGAATCCGTCTCTCTTCTTTGTTTTTGGCCCACTTTGCACCAGAAAGAGGAAACCAGTGGCTGAACAACAGCAGCACTATTAAGCTTGATCAGCTGTTGTTAGAATTTATTTATTATTACTTTCTAGACCAGGATCTTTTTCTAAGTAGCTGACGACTGGTAACTGTGCAGGGGCGGATCTAGCCAAGTTTAGCCAGGGGGGCCAATAGGGCACTAACAGGGAAAAGGGGGCACAAAGACATACTTTTCTTTCTTATTCTCATTCAAAATATCTAGCTTTTAATAAATAATTATCTGACTCTTACACCTAAAGTTTTAATCTGATGTAAAATATATAGAAGTCCATTACTGTATATAGTAACTGTTAAGTCTAATATACCCTAGTAAGCTAGTACTTTTTCCTTTGGGAAGATACCATCTGTGCAGTCTCCAATTCTGTTGAAGAAAGATGTTGAATCTATTTTATTATTCTTGAAAAATAATTTATTTCTGTGCATTTTCCCCCCTGCATCAAATTAAATTTGATTGCATCGATTAAGCATCATGAGGTGGGGGGTAGTTCCCAATTTTTTTTTTTTTTTTTGCTGGGAGTTTGCAACCCTATTAGTTAGGTTGCTTAATATTACTTCATTTGTAAAAAAAATCTATTAAAAAAGATCAAATGAGCATTAATTATCTAAAATAGGTTATATTTTAGGGGAACCACTGGAATAGATGCATGAAATTGCATTTGAGTCAAAGGAGTGCTGGTGTCGATCAATACCAGTATCAGTATATGGTGTCAGTACAGTAGTACTAAAAGTATGAAAAATCTTTTTTTTTTCTTCAATTTCAGTTTCAATCAAAATTCGTGATTTTTGTTTTGCTTAAAAATTGGCACCACAAAAAACATGTTGGAAGTATATTTTTTCAGTCCTAATAAAATTTACTCTAATAAACTCATTAGTCTTTAATTTAAAAAAAATCTCCTTCAAGAGAACCAGAGAGGAGTCTTTGCAAAGTCAGATAACAATCTCAAGCAGTCTTGATCGATTGCAAAATATAAGGAGGACAAAATTCTGAATTTCAGACTCTTTTGTTTATGCAACATCACAAAACCTTTTTAACATAATGGCAAATTGGCTTAAAAATCTACAGTGGGGCAAAAAAGTATTTAGTCAGCCACCGATTGTGCAAGTTCCCCCACTTAAAATGATGACAGAGGTCAGTAATTTGCACCAGAGGTACACTTCAACTGTGAGAGACAGAATGTGAAAAAAAAATCCATGAATTCACATGGTAGGATTTGTAAAGAATTTATTCGTAAATTAGGGTGGAAAATAAGTATTTGGTCACCTCAAACAAGGAAAATCTCTGGCTCTCACAGACCTGTAACGTCTTCTGTAAGAAGCTTTTCTGTCCCCCACTCGTTACCTGTATGAATGGCACCTGTTTGAGCTCATCATCTGTATAAAAGACACCTGTCCACAGCCTCAAACAGTTAGACTCCAAACTCCGCCATGGCCAAGACCAAAGAGCTTTCGAAGGACACCAGGAAAAGTATTGTAGACCTGCACCAGGCTGGGAAGAGTGAATCTACAATAGGCAAGCAGCTTGGTGTGAAAAAAATCAACTGTGGGAGCAATCATCAGAAAATGGAAGACATACAAGACCACTGATAATCTCCCTCGATCTGGGGCTCCACGCAAGATCTCATCCCGTGGGGTCAAAATGATCATGAGAACGGTGAGCAAAGATCCCAGAACCACACGGGGGGACCTGGTGAATGACCTGCAGAGAGCTGGGACCAAAGTAACAAAGGTCACCATCAGTAACACACTACAACGGCAGGGAATCAAATCCCGCAGTGCCAGACGTGTTCCGCTGCTGAAGCCAGTGCATGTCCAGGCCCGTCTGAAGTTTGCCAGAGAGCACATGGATGATACAGCAGAGGATTGGGAGAATGTCATGTGGTCAGATGAAACCAAAGTAGAACTTTTTGGTATAAACTCAACTCGTCGTGTTTGGAGGAAGACGAATACTGAGTTGCATCCCAAGAACACCATACCTACTGTGAAGCATGGGGGTGGAAACATCATGCTATGGGGCTGTTTTTCTGCCAAGGGGACAGGACGACTGATCCGTGTTAAGGACAGAATGAATGGGGCCATGTATCGTGAGATTTTGAGCCAAAACCTCCTTCCATCAGTGAGAACTTTGAAGATGAAACGAGGCTGGGTCTTCCAACATGACAATGATCCAAAACACACCGCCCGGGCAACAAAGGAGTGGCTCCGTAAGAAGCATTTGAAAGTCCTGGAGTGGCCTAGCCAGTCTCCAGACCTCAACCCCATAGAAAATCTGTGGCGGGAGTTGAAAGACCGTGTTGCTCGGCGACAGCCCCAAAACATCACTGCTCTCGAGAAGATCTGCATGGAGGAATGGGCCAAAATACCAGCTACTGTGTGTGCAAACCTGTTATTGCCAACAAAGGTTATGTTACAAAGTATTGAGTTGTATTTTTGTTATTGACCAAATACTTATTTTCCACCCTGATTTACGAATAAATTCTTTACAAATCCTACCATGTGAATTCATGGATTTTTTTTTTCACATTGTGTCTCTCACAGTTGAAGTGTACCTCTGGTGCAAATTACTGACCTCTGTCATCGTTTTAAGTGGGGGAACTTGCACAATCGGTGGCTGACTAAATACTTTTTTGCCCCACTGTATCTACAAAATCACGTAAATATGATACATTGAAAACATTAATATTTGAAATCATAAATGAAATGAATAGAGTTCTAATGAAAACAAAATTAGTATGATTGATATATCGCTGTTGCATAGATGGATATTTATAATAGTACATAGTAATATATATTAAGATTTTCATAAATGTGGGATAAATATAGCATTTCTTATTTTTATTATACCTTTAACACCAGTATGTTTGTATTTTTGTAGTATAAATTGGCTGTAGTCTGTTCTGTCTAAAATTGACTTTAACTTTGCAATTATATGAAACAAATAAAAGCAACAGCCAAACGTGGTAAAGTCGAATCATTAAGTACTTGAACAATTTCATGGAGAAATGAATAAAAACAATTGGCAAGTATGTAAATGAAGGTTTTTGTGGGAGTCGACTCATTAATAAACTGATGAGTCATTTCAGTGTAATGTGGAGGGTCGTATCAAGGACAGTGTAACAGCCCTAATAGTAAAGCTGTATGGCTGACTAATCTAATTTGAAATCCCAAGTGAACCATTGTCAATCACAGCAAGAAATGTTTTCCATTCCAGTTTTTGAATTAACAAGAGACAATAAGGGGTCTTTGATTGCCCCCTTCCTCTGACTTTGAGGACTTCATCATCTTGCTGTGCTGTGGAGTCGCAGGGAGGCATTGCTTTGCTGTAATTGGACCCATTTTTCCTGCAATCATACTTACAATAGCCGAGTTCAGCAATGAATGAAAAAGGAATCAATGCAGATCATTTGTGCTTTCAGCCAAGTAAACAATACAGCTGGTGTTCGGTTGTAATCGTCGGAGGGGAAATGAATGCCCTTCTGAATACAATACAGGTATGTATCAGCTGCAAGAGCACACAAGGCTTGAGTGATCTGGGTTCTTCCATCTTTCATTTTACATAACACTCCAGCTTGTATTACATTTCAGTGAATTTGCTCCTGATGAGACCCTTCAGGCTGTTACACCGTTTCCAGTGGAACTGGATCGTGTCTCCCCACTGTGCTTGGTTCCCGTCCTTTGTCTCATCTATTGTCACTCTGTCTTGACTGATATTTTCTGCACTATTGCCAGACAACTATTGTACAGTAGCACAATCTCATTTTCCCGGTGTCCTAGTTGGATGATGCAGAGGAAATTCATACCTGCTACAAGACAAGAGGGCACTTCTTTGAGCCTAAATCATGGATTGTAACACTGCAAAGCACCACTTAATTCCACTTAGTGTCACAGTCCAATTCTCTTTGGTATGAAAAAGAATAGCACCTCCTTCCATTACTTTGTTTTCCACTAGTCATTATTTAGAGAGAAGAACAGTATCCTTTTTCATTGAGAAAAAATGGAAAGTTGGCATGGGAAATAAGTTCTTTCGCCCAGTGAATCTGTCATTATTTAGAACCACGAGAATTGGCAGCAAACACCTCTTTGATGAAGACTATAAAGAGGATTTTCAATGTGAACTCGGGGGTTTCCTGACTCACAAAGCACCTTTGGTGGAATTCTATGGATGCTTGTGTTCATTCCCACTGCAAGCAAAGGCTTTCTGCAGTTTTGCGTAAAAGCTCAAGTTCAAGTCCAAGTTCAAGGTTCTTTATTTGTCACATGCATAGTTATACAAGTATAACACACAGTGAAATGTAGCCTGACACGCTCCTCGACATGTGCAAAAATTGGGGGGGGGGGGGGGTGTAGAGGAAGAACATTATATATATATATATACAGACATATAGTATATACACTGGGTGAATGTGCAGTAGTAGCAGCAAGCAGGTGAATTCTGTACATTAATATGAATAGACATCTGACTATTTTACAGGATAGACAATATAAACATATTTAAAATTAAAGGAATTGAAATGTACATTGTGCCTTGGTTTAGAGTGTCTGGAAGAGTCCTGACTCAGTCAATTATAGATGATGTGAGAGGGCGGGTGTGTGTGTTTAGGGCACGGATGGCTTGGGGATAGAAGCTCCTCTTGAGTCTCTCTGTCCTTGCCCGGAAGATGCGGAACCTTCTACCAGATTGCAGAAGTTGGAAAAGCTGGTACTTTTCGGGAACAATTGGTTGAAAATAAGTACCCTTATAAATATTGGGATTTAGATTTACCTTTACCATGTTGTCTACAACTGATCATGTCCGGAAAACATATTTTTCAAAAGAACCAGTTAATGAACAAAGATCAAAAAATAGGGGCGACAGATAACATTAACTTTGGCACGATTACCTTTGGGGAAAAAAAAAAGAAACTCAAGGGGAGCTTCCACTTTTCTAGTTTTCAAAGTCAATAACAATGTGAAAGGATCCTAGCTCTTATAACTACCATGACCTAGATGACTGAGACCCTAACACCCCTGCTAGCTGACGTTTAGTAAAACGTGATTCTACTTGTTTATGTATGATATCATTAGGTTTGGTGTGACTTAAAAACACACGAAACAAACCCGGCATGTATCCTTTTTTTTTTTTTTTTTACATCTTAATTTACACTAAATATACTAAGACTTAGGTTTTAGTATATCCTGAAAGCAAGCGCTGATCTAATCACTCTTAGTTGTAAGGCTTGAGTAAGACTGCTTTATAACTAAGATACGAAAACCAAGATGCAAAAATATATATATTTTTCTGTACATCAAATAGATGAGACCCATATATAATCACTTGCTAAAATGCAAGGGATGTTTGTGTTTTAGGCTAAATAATAAAATGGAAATAGGAGACCGGTTGATTTGATTTCCTGGAACACAATTAGTCAGGCCTGCACTATCGCAGCAAGTAGGACAAACAATCCCCTGCTCTGTTACAGGCTCTGATCTGAAAGACTTACAATTCAGTTCCCTGTGTATAACTTCTTGTGCTGTTGCTTGAAGAAGACACACAGCAGGATTCAAAGAGTATGAATATTTTAAAAGAATCTTTTTATAAACAATAGGCAACAAAACTCTTACCGAGCCTTACAGCTGGATGGTACATTTGCGGTGGTGTACTTTTCTTTCTTTTCTTTTTTTTTTTTTGAAGCTAAATATCCATAAAAAAAAACATTTGGCAGATTTAATAGTTTAATATAGTTACTATGTTGTTTAATAGATGAGCATATTTCATATTTGTGGCTTTCATTTTATTGTGTAACGATCAAAAAGCAAGTTCTCCTGTAGACATACATCCAGCAAGCACTCAGAGAGACATCGCGTCCTGCTGTGGTGTACAGATACCAATTTGTCCAAAGTGCTTTCACACCATGCACCCAAACAGCTTTAATGGACGTCAGTACCTGGAACCTAGACCTGTTGTTAGGTCATGGCTCTTTGAGGTTTGGCCTCGGGACAAACACATGGTAGTGCTGAAATTGTTGTCCTCCATCCATCCGTTCAAAGGTCTTTCAGGCTGTGGCTATGTTGTGGTGATGCCTGATGGGGGTTTTTCAGCCCAGAATTTAATAAGTGACATAATATTTTTCTCTAAATATTTATTAACTTTCAGCACAACACCAATAGACTTTGTTTTGGCTTTAAAATGTAAAAATGTTTACAGCTAAATAATGATGAAGTCAAAAAATGTCAGACTGATGATATCAACTCGTAAAACAATTTTGAGCTGAAATGTTCAGTTCGTACATCAATAAAAAACTAGATATATGTGAGGGTTTACTAAAAGTTGTTAAAAATACCATGCACAGGGTATGTGTCTCCGACTGAAAATAGAAATGAAAGGAAATGTTTGAACCCGGCCTTTTCCAGAGCGGTTTCTTGCTGCTTTGAAGTGTGTAGTATTTGTTGGGCTTCACTTGGCTGTCAGATTAGTACCTTCTCAACTGAAAATGAAAATGGGTGAAGGAGCAGTTAATCCGCATAAGAATATTTTTTTGAGGATGAGAAGCTGTGGGTCTAGCAATCTGTCTGCGTATTGATTGGTTGTCTGGCTCTGCAGAGTTAACCTGACATGCCAGGATAATTTAATTCCCTCTACATCGCTGATTGCTGAACACAATCCTGTCTTATCTTAGCGCTCCTTCTTTGAGTTACCAACAATGATGATGCAACACGTGCAACACCTGGAAAGTGAAAAGTTGCGTTGCATCAGGAATTTCAGAGGCCACCGTCATTTTGAACGTCTTAATTGGGTGTAGTATTTGTTATTTACTAGAGAGCAATTCTTCAGTGTTGACTCGCAAAAAGTTTACCGTTGTAATTGCACAGTGAAAAATGAATACCTCCCTTAGTGCCCTTAGGAAAAAAACTGGAATCTTAAATTGATCTCTTTATGGGTTATTGCAAGCAACTACACCCCGTGGCCATTCTTTCTTTTGTGATTCTATTTGTTTCCGTTTTTGTCAAATTGGTGCCATTGTGCAAAACTATTACAAATTCATGTTTGGACATTAAACTGCATTATTTTAATTAGCAGGTTAATCGCCAGGCTTGGGGTGTGTTTTCAAATTCGTCATGGCTCACAGAAACATATTTAGTATACACATCCAGAAATGCATATACTATTATATATTGTACATATATTTATTAGTCTCAGATTTAGCCATTCTTATATTTTGCTTGTTTTACGTTATTGTATTTTTGCACAACTCTGTTGCTTGTGAAGCTCGCACGCAAGAATTTCACTCACATGTGCTGTACCAGTGTATCTGCACATGTGATGTGACAATAAAAGTGATTTGATTTGATTTGAAAATTAACAAATGTTGGAGTGTGACACATGAAACAAATGCAACATACAGACATATCATAATAGTAACATACCATAAAAATATTTTTGACTGGGAAGTAAATTAATTGATATTCATTTGCCTTTTTTTGCTTACTTTTAGTTTTTATGACCCAAATGACCGACAGTTCATATATTTTGTTCCTTACTTTGCCTCATAATCTTAATCCTGTCAATTCATTTTTATTTTTACCCGTGCAATTATAAAAGCATATAAACATGCCTCAATCACATTTGTAGCCTTTGTGAATCATCAAGATGAACTGTAGAAATAAATTGAATATAATATAAAACACCTGCTATAAATACATAACGGTCAGAGTGCATTGTAGAATCCCATAATGGACAGTTTACCTCTGTGTGTTTAATTCTGTAAACATGATTGACCACCTGTAAGTGAATCGTGTCACTTTACATAAAGTGACTTTGATAGTTCATGCTCCAGGCCTGTAGACTGTCAATTTGAAATCTGAGACAATGTGCTTGCTTACCACCTCCTATATAGCTGCTTTGAGAATCCCTGTCACTATACATTCTTCATATAATCTCTGACCTGTTGTACACGACTAGCGGAGGACGGTACTTTGTTCTGCATACATTATTTTACCTCCCACACCAGAAAGATTGGCTTGTAATTGTACTGTTAAAGGTTCAGCCAAATGCTTTCTGAAAGCCAAAGAACAGCATTAAACCTCATAGATGAAGTCATTTTACTCCAAAAAAATCAGACATCCGTTTTCAGCTAAGAACATAACCGTGTTTGTTGATTATTAAATAATACGGTTAATACAGCCAACGCACAGGAAATCACAAAACCTCACAGATTAGCCATTTCTTTTTTTGAAGAATATGCCTTAAATCTCTGTCTTCTTTCCTTTTTCCCTTTTGTTATTTCGACATTGCACTTATCAAGTCTATTGCTGTCGTCCACGCCCTTCTTAAAAAACACCACATCTCTACTTTCTCGCACTTTAGCATCGATGCAGCCTTGGCGACGTGGTCGCTGGCTGTGAAAGTCAAACACAAATAATCAGAGCAGTCCCGGGTCACCGAAATTCAATTTTGAAATCTGCCCAGTGTGTTCAAATCAGAATATTACGTGATTGATATGAACATCTTTATACGATAACTACAATCCAGTCAGGATTAATTCAGTTGCTGTCCCCAAATGCATTTGTTTGTCATGACGGAAACAATTTGTTGTCAGCTGGTGACTAGTTTTTCAAAAATGAAATGTGATACAAAGGCTGCAGCTTGTTTTTGTTAAGCTGTGCTGTCATTGGTTAGTAATATTCAAAAGAAGATAAAGGAAAAAAAAGAAAAAGAAGGCACATCAGACAGTAAAAATCAATTCATTGCGTCCTCTGTCATCCACAGATGGTGCCACTTCAATCTCCTTTCTATTTTGTCAGGCTAATGTGCTGAAAGATGACAAGGGAGGGTCATTTCAGAGCAAAAATAGCAAAGGCTGAGCGTAACGGCCGTGTCAGTCAGCCTTCTATTTTGTCATATTAATGTTTGGATAAATGACAACTGTGGGACATTTCAGTGGAAAAGTGGCAAAGGTAGCCGACTGTGACAGCAGGCCCAACAATGCAAATTTTTTGAGATTTGATCTCCTACTCTCCTCTGTAAAACAACATCCTAAAAATATTGTGGAAGACACATTTTGTTGATTCATATAAAGTGGAAATAATCTTAATTTCAGGCCCTGAGCATTCTCTTAATATGCCACATATCATTTGGGCATTCGTACTATAGAGAAGAGTTTGTAAAACTGTCAGATGTAAATACAGGGTTTGGTAGGAGCCCATATGGAAAAGATATATATAAATCTTATAAAGTTTGTATCTGTCTTGTGTGAAACTTTTATGAAAACAGATATAAGATCCCTTGAAAATTATATAAATGAAACTTGTATGTTTTGGATACTTCCTAAAACAATAAATGAAAGTAATGAGAAAGTGGCCACTTTCATGAGTAAATCATGTAAGCCTTTTATGATTTACTATATGAAGTAGGCCACATCTTATGCAAGTCTTTTACAAGTTTTTACTATTTCTTTTCCATATGGGAGTGCTCTTTGCAGATGTTGTAATGTCCTTCACAGTTCTCTTCTTTTTTTTTGCTTTTTTTAAAACAATATCTCAAAGATTTCTTTTTAATGGCTATGATTTTAAGGGACAGTGACTCATCAGTAAGCAGTAACGGACACGGCAGATTTTTTGACATTCGCTACTTTAATTAAATATCAAAATGACCAGTTAATCAGCAGCGGACAGGCACCCACAAAGCTGTGGTGGGCTTAATGTATCCGTTGCATGAATTTGTTTTTGTGTACGTTTGCGCATCCCCGGCTATTCATTTATTTTTCGTATCGATAGATTTGTATATACCATGTGGTATTGCAAGCATCGGAGTTCCAAAGGCTACTTCTGAAAAGCCAGGTTTTGTTTTTATCTTCCTTGTCATTCCTTGCATTTGAGACGTCTTCCCATTTCAATATCTAAAAGCATCTGCTCTTTTTGCTGAAGTAAAAAAATGTGTATTTGATAAAGGTTTAAAATGAAAGGAAGGCATTTAATAAAATGATATTGTACATACAGTGTAAAAGAAGAGTTTACAGGTCGTCCCCAGCGTCGTATTGTTGGCCCGCTTTTCTGGCAAATATATAGAGCGTGCGCTGCATCACACATAGATGAATGCTGATTAATTTATTTCGTCTACTCCCATAGAGTGGGCGTTTCAGACACATGGTGGTGTTCATTTAAAATGCAGAACAATTCAGTGTGCCCCTGGCACTTCTGTCTTTTAATTAAGGCCTGTTATCCTGACAAGACTTTCTAAATCTAGAAACAGATTGTTGCACAACTATAGAATTTTAAAAAATTGCTCTCTATATATACTTTTTGAATATCCCTCACTGATCACATTAGTCAAATGGATGCTATCCCGCACAGATTGTAGCTGCTGGGTAAGAACGAGTGTTTTGCTGACTCAGCCACTTCCTATATGATTTTGGGTTCGTTCCAGACAGTAATTTACCATAGCTTAGAGACTGACAATACGTTTCCAGCTGAAATTAATGAGCAGTAGGAACAATTGGACTTTGTTCAATGGAAGCTGGAAAATAGGGCTATTTCAAAGTTGTTGTTTTTTTTATGGCTTTTTATTTATTGAGCAAATGTTGATCTTAAGGTTTGTGATTGAACCTTTGCAGAAATGTTTTGAAGTCCACTCGAAAGTACTTAACGTTTGCTGTATCATGCGCCATGTTAGCGCTGGAGTATGTGTGGGTGCTGCTTGACCTCGCTGTTTTTTTTTTTCGGTTTTGCGATGGTAGATTTAGAGCATTAGCTTTTAAAAGGCTAAGGTTTGTTTATCTATTTTTTTTCTTTTACCCTGCTGTATGTTGTCAATAAAAATACATTTTATTGAGCAAACCTACTTCCAAACTCCTTTGAGTCATGAGTAACCAGCAGTGCTGTAGCTGCCATCAAGGACACCAAGTCCGTCTTCTGATTGATTGTTTTATTTCATATAAGCTTACTTCACTTATTTATTTTCTGTGAATTTGGGATTCTTAGTCAAGCTGGTATCAGCTGAACGACTTTCCAAGTATTTCTAAAATCCTGGCAGCTAGTGGATTCCCTAACTTGAAATGTTTACATTCTCCATTCATACATTATAGTTTTATAAAGTCCATCTGTGTTCTCGCTTCAAAAGACGACGAACCGCTGATAATTTAAGCCCGGTTCCCCTCTGACACAGACGGCCCCACATTGCTTCCTTGGACATTTTGTTTTATTAAATTTCCTGCATGTATGGCAGTACAATCAGAGCCCCCTGAGAAACAAGGGGGATTATGGTGCACCCAGACTAGTGTTTGGGAATAATCACTCAGGCCTGTGGAGAGGCAGCCTGGTAATTTTCCTTTCTTGCACTCCCATCAGTGTAGCATCATAATGTTCTCGTATGAAGTAAATAGTGCACTTTGTCACGGCATTTTCACTACCTGCCTGCGAGTGACTGTGATTACAGTACATTTTTGTAACGTTTTATTTGTTTTAGAAATTTTAATAACCTTTAGAGAAGTGACATTTCCTGCTTGAAATCCATAATACTTTAGCACTTCCCGCAGTTTCTTAATGACTGTTTAACTCACCTTAGTCATTAAATACTTGATTCTAGTGTGGCATGCAACAACACTGCTCAGTTTTCTGAAGCTCTGTAGCGTAATATTATATCTGATTAAAATGGGTGCTTTCTTTAGATGATGCTGTAGATGTTCTGTGTGTGACACCAGGTAGGGTGCCTTTACTGTAAAGCAGCGGTCCCCAACCCTTTTTGCGCCACGGACCGGTTTATGTCCGACAATATTTCATAAATACAACAAATAAATACAACAAAATAAAACCAGTACCGGTACCAAAAAAAGAAGATTTATTCATAACACACGGGAAAAGATCCAGGGAAACCAAGTTAATGATAAAAACGATAAAAAACATAACGATAAAACCCCTGAAAATCATACATTTCACACCCGAGCCTCAACTATCGTGGCCCGACTCACGGACCGGTACCGGTCTGTGGCCCAGGGGTTGGGGACCGCTGCTGTAAAGCACATGAACGTCCTGCCTTTAGACAAGTATGTTTTATAAGACTGAACCCAATGATTGAAGAAAGTTATTCACACTGCCTATTTCACTGATAATCAACAAATTCTGCATCTTTCAGCATCTTGTTTATTATATTATCATATGTTTTAGTATTTAAAATTAGGAAGCAATTTCAGTACAAGAATGGAGTGTAGCTGACTTCAAAGTAGAATACCATACAATATTCATTTCAAGTAAGATAGCTTACAGAGCGGTATTAACCTCTTCAGTATTCATAGCAATAAAACTCATGCCGTTTCCAAAATTTATGCTTGAAGCTAAAGTCTCTACATCAGCCAGTATATTAAGAAACTGCCGGTTGTGTTTAGATGCCGTTTCTCTCCTTTAATACAGAGAATGGGCTGCCCTACAGGTCACTAGACATAAGAAAAAATCAGACATAGGTTAGGTGTGATTGGACCTTCGTGTATCTCCAGAGATAGCTACAAAAAAAGTCCTTAGCCCATTTGACTTGGGTTTTATGCATCATGCATTGACTTTCTACAGAGATTCACTGCACAAACACAGGCAAACATTGCACTTTGACGTAGGTTGATTCTCTCCATGCCAGGTTAAAATCCGTCTTTTACTAAACGGCTCAATACTATTGCCAACCGATGCTATATTAAGATATGTTAGATTGTCCATTGTGCAGTTAAATACAAAAGTGTTCATTAAATATACATTCATATCTTAATATTTAACAAATTCCAGAAATACGCGTTCTTGGATTTAGATCATTTCAATAGATCATGAAGTCCAAAGCTGTTGTAGCCAATTCCATCTACACTATATTAGGCTATGCCATAGTACGTAGACCTCTTAAATATTCCATCTCTTTGTGATTGTTAAAAATGACATTTCAGCACTACAGGCATTCATGTGCTGCTTTAACAGCCTCCACTCCTCTGGGAGGGCTTTCTTCAATATTTTGACCCTGGCTGCAGGGATTTGCTCCCATTCTGCCACAAAAGCATTAGAGAAGTCAGCCACTGATGTAAGACGATAAGGCCAGGTTTGCTGTCAATGTTCCAGCTCATCCCAAAGGTGTTGGACAAGGCTGAAGCACTTTCTATTGTGGTATGAGGCTCTTCACATTGAGATTTTTCTTCACTGGAGTTTAGGAGGTTACTATATCAAACAACTCCCAGATCAAAGTAGATTTAATTGCTGTGCGTGGAGAGATATTTTCATCTTCCTGTGTAGCTTTACATTATGTATTTAGCTTGAGTTTGCTTTAGCTTCCTGCATTTGGGTAACTTAATTGTCGTTATAGTTTTACTGCTATAATTTAGCACTTAAAATTGATTATTATTGCCCTACTTGAAGTACCATGCTAGAAACAAATTAATCACTTTACACCCTGCGGGTTTTAAATAAAACATTGGGAAGAGATGCTGCAAACGCTCCATAAACAAAAGAGGGGAAAGCCTCTGAGGTCACCTGCACTGATGAAAAACAAAGATGACCTTTTCTCACAGTCACATACGATTGCTCACATTTACCCAAACAGCAAACCAAACCTTATGGTTCCCTCCCTGCACTTAGCCTTCATCAAATATTAATCATTTCCAAGACACTGTGGCTTTGTTCACACTCTCGCGCACTCAGGGACCGCTCTGGCTGTTTGAACGCTTGGGTGAGATTACCATTTGGTCGCCTGCTGCCAGAGGTTTTTGAGAGATTTAGTAATTTCGGTAAACTGGTTCTTGGAATTGTCCAGACGGAGAGGTGCAAGAAAGGGAAGGGAAGAAAAAAAGTGAACTTTTCTGAAACCTGAAGCTCTGAGACAAACATTTACTTTGATCAGAAAATGTGTTGAAAATGAACATTTGTATATTTTTGGCTGTTGTAAACGGATCAGGCCTTTACTAACATTAAAATAAAAATGCTTTGACAGCCGTGATAGAGCTCAGGACGGCTGCTGTACAGCAAATGATTTAACTGTAGCTGTATGTGTGTCACCTCACCTGTCGGAGGTGAGCTGACACAAATGCAGCCCGTGCCGTGATGCTTAACACCTGCTTTTTTTTCTCCCTCCACACCAAAACGGAGCACTGTGTACACATTCATTAGCATGACGCCGCTTGCTCTCTTTCATCTAGTGTCAGCTTTCCAGAATGCCACTTATGAGCCTATTAGAAGGCATTAATTCAATCTCGTCATTTATGGAAGTAAGGTCTCTGTGAGATTAGAAAATGGGGGAAGATGTGTAACCTATATGTGGTAGAAATGGTAGTAAAAGGGTGACAGAAATCCTAATTTGGTAAAATGCACCATGGGTAGCTCACTGAATTTGAGCTCTTGAGCTGTGTTATCAGATCACATATCTGGTAAAATAAAAAGTATTGGAAAAGAAAGTCATTCCCTGCGAGAGAACAACTTTATTCCCAAGTACTTAAGAAAAGCCAACTTCTTTGCCCTTTGGCCCTAGTTAGCATTGAAAAAATACCACATCCCTCCAATGACATTTGCATGGTTCATTTTTAAACCATCCTCTGTGTACAAAACCATTTCATGGGAACCCTAACCAGCCCCCTCAACCAGTCCTGCAGGAGGGCATGCATTTGATATCGAACGCACTTTATATCGCAGGCTGTCGGTGCAACGCTGAATAGATTTCTCAGACACAGATGTATTTTTGTGCTGCGCACTGGGCCTCGGCTCAGGCTGGATACGGTGTCCCCAAAGAGCAGGCGGAGCACCGCAGCGTTTCAAGAGATTAGAGGTTGGTCAGTCTGGGGAACCAAATCGATACATCCTCTCAGGGAAAGGATTGACGATGCATTGATCCAGACCTAACAGGAGCTGAAGATGCATCAGACCACTAAAAGTAGAGGTCTGGTGATAACAGTACCTCTCAGCTTGATTTCTGAATCACAGGGACCAAAGTGGCATTTATGTGCTCATAAAAACAGTCATTAGGTGTTGAGCAAAATTACTGACTTGGAAAAACAGAACAATATTCAGCAGTGTGTTGAGAGCTTGAAACTCCCACTGGCTTTTGTAAATGTGAAAAATCCGTGGGCATCTAGATTCTCATCACTATTACAAACAAGAACATCGTTTTGGTTGATTTTTTGTATGTGGAATGATAAATTCACGTTGGCATGTAGTGTTCAGAACGTGTATTCGGTTAGTCGTGTCCAAAAACACCTCCAGGGTTAAAGCTAATACGTAGAGACTGTGTTCTTTGAATGTCTTTGTTTTGAAACGTGCCTTCCTGACATGTTTTATGGCAAAGAACACAAAAAATGGCAAAGAAAAAAGAACAGAGTGTGACATGACTGAATTCTTGTAATAATGGAATTTGTGCTGTAGAAATGTAGAGAAAGACTTGAGGCTTCGGGATATCGAAATGGGAGCAGAATGTTCTTCTGTAGGTTTCATCCAGCTGTACAGTTGAACTCTTGTTATTTCCTTTGGGCAGTGTCAAAGATGATACGTGCTCGTCTTCCAAGGCTGTATGCTTCAACTGCAATTGAAAAAATAATCAGAGTGGCTCCAGGTATCACAAAGTTAGCAGTGATCAGAATTAAGTTTATATCTTAATATTTTCCACTGTTCTTTGCTTGTTTAAACGTCTGTTTTCACATATGTGTGATTACAAGCTGTCCTGTTTCATGTATGTGCAATGTATCCTAAACGGCACAGGCAAATAGCTGCTTGGAAGCTAACAGCCACATGCTAATCTGTCATTAGCATGTGGCTAAAGAAGTTTTTCCTTTCAGAAATGAAGATACAAAATTCGCTGTACTAAAACACAGTGTAACCAGCACAAAAACATCTTTTTAAAAAACAACAACATAATGAGATACTTAAGTCTTCCTCCCCCAGCTAAACGTGTCCTGTTTGAAGAAGCTAACGAAGAGAAAGTGGATAAATCTAAAGCGAGCTAGACGTCAGAGCTAGATACTCGCAAATAGCCTTGGTATAAGCCTTGGTACAAGTAGTGAAAGGCCAAAGCAGTTTGTGAGGGAAATTATAGAGTAAAAAGAGAGAAATTACATCTTGTTATCTGAAATTTGTAAATGTTCTGGAAAAAGGGGTAGCTGATCTGTCACACCTTCAGGTAAAGGTTCAACATATGTTCTTTAAATTATTTTATATCTTTTTCTAGTAGCAGAACACTTTATTCTCTGAGCTCTTTAACTAAGAGAGGCCCTTGTGGAGGGAAACTGTAAACTTAGTTTATCATGGAAGTGAAATGTTTTTTTGAAGACATGTTGATTGTCTGTATTGTTTGTGGTCATAGTTATAGTTTTGAGAATGAAAGAGTCAGCAACAATCTTGTTTCTAGATTACTGTTAGTGCAAACAAAAGGGCTACATGTACTCATTATGGGCATGAATGACATAGTAAATTTAAGATTGAAATGATTAAAATTACCATGCCATTCTTGCCCATGATAACTGTAACTTTAAAAGGTACCTTTTACTGCCTTATATGTATATATAAACTCTTTCTATTAGCAGATACTTATTGAATGTAATAATACAATTCTTAAATATATTGTTTTTCAAGTACAAAAATTCACATTTTAAATTTTTAACTTAAAAGGTTCTAAAATTAGGCCATTTTTACATGCAAATATCCTGGACTTTGTACTTTTCTTATTTAATTGCAATATATTCTGTAATAATATTTAATTCTACACAATTCAAATAATTTCTCTGATGTAGAAGTTTGTTGTTCAGTTTAATTGACTGATCATTTTATTTTTGATGTGTGACTATTGCTGAATCCTATTTACTGACATTGCTTATGGACTGTTAACACATTTTTAATTTTCAGAAAATGAAGGAAGAACGCAGCATATTCTTCATTTCAACCTTTTTTTGTTGGAAAACCTTGAGTTCAGTATTATTCAATCATGACTCCATTCAAACTTACACAATCGCATTGCCACTTTTACTGCACTCTGATTAAATGCCATCATTTTCATTATATTCTCACTACTGTAAAGGAAAACAATACCCTGAAAGCAAATGTCAAGCAGCATCTTCTAAATACTCAAATACTGTATTTGTGTAGGTTTGCTTTTGAGGAGTAAAACTATTTATCTCTGCAGGAAATGAAGTGTGTGAAATGAAGGAAACAAAAACCAATAATTCTAAGATCACGGGTGTCCAACATAAGGCCTGGGGGACAGAGTCGGTCCTGCATAGATTTCAGTCCGGCCTGCGGGATGGGTTTGGAAAATGTGAAGGAGTGAATACATTTTTATTTAAATTTCTTTTCAAAATAACAAGTTTGAAAGTTTTTCCTGCTGATATAGAGCTCCCCACAGGCATCCAAAACACACCAAAGTAGTTAAGTAACAATGATGTGACAGAAAAGTCTACTACATAAATTTCACTTGCAAAAAAGAAAAACGAAAATTACCTAAAAACCTTATGTTTGAAAAAATTTGGGAGTCTTTGGAGTCAGAACTTTTTCTGTAATTTTACACATTTATTATGTAGAAATACTAAGATGAGCTATTGAAATTGCAATTCTTAAGATATTTTAGGCATTAATGTGTAGGTAAATGTCTTTACACTAACACAAAGCAGAGCTACTTAACTACTTAAGATTAAAGTGAGCCTCGATGTGAAATGAATATTATTGTCCAAGAGAAACAGCGTCTGCACTACTTAGTCTTAAACAGTTAGAGATGCTGGATACTCACATGTGACAACTGTGCAAGCAAAGTAAGTACTCAGGGATGAAACGTGTACGTGTAGTTGAGCGTGACCAAAATGTGCTGATATATTCCTTGGTTGATTGCGTATTGTTAAATTATTATTATCCATCTTCCAACCAATATATAGTCACTTGGGCCCCAACTTTCTTGCTTTATTGTAAGGCCAAAGAAGATTTCTGATTTTTGTTCTAAGCATTTGTTTCTTCTGCGTTTGGATGTTTCGTTCAGCTGGGGCTGTTCTCTGCAGCATTTGCATGTTCTGTGTTGGAGGTACATGGTAGGTTGACTGGATGTGAGCATGACTGGTTGTCTGAAAGAATGTGTATTACGTGCATTCCATTACGACATCTTAGCTTTTGATATCTGCTGATACAGAGCACTGATCTGATAACAGTCGATTTGTACCTTCAGGGCTCGCAAAATCGCTAGCCCGACGTCCTGGGGCTAGCGATTTTTCCAGTCGGGCTACCAAAATCTATCTCTGCCCTGCCCGTCGGGCTATCATAGGAAGAAAAAATATATGTCAATGCTTTTGCATTCTTTCGGAAATGTAGCTGGGTAATTATGTCATTGGCATCGATGAGCCACTGTCAATATGTGACATATTGAAATCGCGTTTGAATTTGCGCTTGTTTTTTGCTTTCACTTTGCAATCGCGCGAACTGTGTATAGAGAGCGACAGCATTGATTGGTGAGTGATGATAATTTGCGCACCAATTCCTCTGACATCGTCTTATCAATCGTTAGCTTACTATGCAAACATGACAAGTGAAATCTCCCGCAGCTTAAACATGTGAGAGGTTGATCGCCTTTTATATGGACGCAAACGCGCGTTGCAACTTCTTATCTGGTGTGCGTCTTTTATTTTGACAGCGAATGCGGACCACTTATGTGCACCTGTGTAAATAACATAATGTTCTGCCGGGTGTGTTGTTGGTTTTCTCTCGATTTCTGAGTCGACAAGCGCCTTTGTTACTGGGACCAGTCATTTTAAGAAAGGCCCCATTAGAACCCATGAGAAATGCAAGAAATGCATTGCTCAGTCTGCAATATCTTTCCCAGAACAAACACCAATTGCAAATAACATACTAAAAACAAACCTGAAAATCTGTTTAAAACAGCGTACTATGTTGCAAAGAGTGAACTACCACTGGCACAATTTAGCAGTCTTTGCAAACTTCAAAAAGCAAATGGACTCGATCTTGGTTCCACTTGCCTCTTACCCGTGACTTCAGTGGAAATTTCAAATTCAGGATCTGACACAGACTGATCCATGTCCTACACAGTTCTTACAAGTTCATAGAAATTTCTGTTCAATTAGAACCAAGTATTTGAGTTGATGATTGTAATTTTTATACAATGTTGTAATTTGTTTTTCAACAATTTTTTGATTAATGTTTTGTTTCCTTTACAATATTATACTTTAATGTATAATATTGTAAAGGAAACAAAACATCAATCAAAAAATTGCTCTCTTTTTTTATTCGGGCTACTTAAATTTATTTTGGGCTACCAAAAACTGAAGAGTCCCTGCCCGAAGGGCTACCAGGGATTTTGAAATTTTGAGAGCCCTGACCTTTATATAAAAGATAACATTAGGCTTGACTTAAACATTCATTTCCCAAGTTTACAGAAAACCAAAACAACAGCAAACGTCTTTCATTTCAGTTCAGCGTGAGGTTCTTTAGACTACTGTGTGCTTTTGTTATTTACAGTTGCTGTAGTTTCATCTTTTCATGCTCTCACTGTGACTGTGATGGTCAAACTTTAGGTGTCTTAGTTCAGTATTTCAGTGTTGTTTGGCGTTGTTGTTACTAGTCTGCATATGCAGTGCATCCACAAGCAGATAATATAATAACAACAAGCAATTTCCTGATGCTCAAGTGTTTTTCATCTTAACTACTTTATTTGTTGCTGTTGTGTTTCTGGGTGTAATGAATTCTCCTCTTTTAGGGGGGGACGGAAGAAAAATAGGATAAAATCCTTTTAACGGAATCACAATCAAGATTACATTATAAATGTCTTTAAACCACTTTTACCAGTATAAAAGTGGTTTACACATTTTCAAATATTATCTGGCCACCCTATACTATAATGTATACAACTTCACATCTTTTAGAAGCAATCCAAAAGTGATGTTAATTTTGTTAATATGGTAAAAATCAAACAAAAGCAAAAAGCTAAACAAACTGTGCAGTAGTTCTTGTTTTGTGTCTTTCCTCTCACTTCTCAGAGGCAATAAACCTACTCTTATTGGCTGTCTTTCTCAGGAGTGTAATCTCACCAAGGTTGAGCAGCATTTAATTGCTATTCGTATGCTCCTGTTATCTTCCATAGGAAGTAAGAATTTAAATGCCCGACAGACAAAATTAGGGTGCTGTTATGTGGAAATTTATCCCGTAGGATAGCTGCTACCCTCGTAATTAGCACTGCCAATGACAACTGCAAACTTATTGCAAAACAAACCCAAAGGCTGAAGTGTGATGGGGATTGGATTGTTTTAGTCTGACACTTGTCTATTCTCTTTGCAACCTGCATTATTGGTGAGACTTGGAACATTGACCTTGCCCACTGGTTCAAACACTGAAGACGACAGTTCATTGAATTCAGCTCAATAGTTCTTATATTGCCTGTCTCTGTCTGTTTAACAGAACCAATTAAACTGTTAATTCTCACTGCAGTCGTGATCTACCGATAATGACTGGAGAAGAATAGAAAGCATGTGTCTAATTTTTTTTAGGCGAATCAAGAGTACGAGTCAGGGGTCCAGCTTTGAGGGGTTTCTCATTCAGCAAGGCAAATCAGACCTCAGGGCTTTGACGGGACCCTTTCTCATCCTCTTGGCTTTGTCAAGACTAGTTCATTTCAGTCTATTCAGGTGAACCACATTGTGCGCTGCTGCTCTGCTCATGCATTTCATTTGCTAGTCCTTTGTTTTGAATCCTGCTGGAGATGAACTGAAGGCACTGAGTCGGAGCTAAGGCAGGGATTAGGACCACTTTTTTCATGCTTTCTTGGAGGTGGGCTACCTTTAAAAATGTCCGGTGGGGTGAGGTGATACGGCTCCATTTGAATATAGACTGTTGACCCATCATAACAGTGATATAGAGCTGGAGCAGAAGTCAGATAAGTATACTATGGTTAATAGGTACTGTATGTCATTGACTAAATGCATGCTCAAGAGTGCCCGCAGCTCTAAAAAGACTGCAGTACGCTCCACTTGGTCATAAATTAGGCAGCCTGAACAAGTACAGCCATAGCTAATTGTTCGACAGCTCAATACCAAGACTACAGGCATTAATCTGCCACTATAACCACCTTTACTCTGAGATTTTGACTGTTGAGATTGGCTCACAAGAGCTTTAGTGAGGTCTGCCTCTCATGTTGTGCAGTGAAGCCTGGCTTGCACTTCCTATTCAAGTTCATCCCAGTGGGGTTGAGGTCAATGCTCTCTTCTCTTTCATCTGTAAACTGGGAAGACTATAATTCTGTATTAGTGTCAAAAGTTTAATTGTTATTACATTATCAATATTGACTGGAATCTAATTATATAAAAAAAATAAATGTCTTTTTTTGTCCTGTCCAGGGTATAAGGTCTGACTTTTATTTACATTGCAGGAAACAATGATATTGAAATAAACACATTATTGTAAAATTCTGTTTATTGTCCAGGTTAATGGCATAAATTAGAAGAGTACATTTCTAAGTAAAACAATCTCTGAATAAAGTGTTTACAATAAGGTTTGGAGCTCCACCAGTTTATCAGTGGGTTGATACTATCGGCCAGTATTAGCCAACGAAAAAACAAAAAAAATTAAATAAGAGACACACATTTTTGAAACTCCACAAACACAATAACCTGCTGATCCATACCGAATTACACAAAATAAGTTAGCTTCAGCCTGAGCCCGAAAAAAAGGCATGTATCTTATATGAATTTATTGTAGAGTCTGTGTAATGTGTGATGAATGAATTAATAAATATCATAAATATATCTAAAAACAATGTTGGGATATCTGTTTATGTCCCATCTCTGAAAGAAAAAAATATCTGATATATCAGAAGGTCAGAAATCACTAAACATCATTATATATATATATAATAATATATGGTATAGATTTTTATTATACTGCCATAAATTCAATTTTCCTGAATTATAATGATCCCTCCTCTTAAAAAAATTATTTATTCTTCTTAAATAAGAGTGCATTGATATTTATATTAAATTATACACTTGCCATTATTATGGCATGAACTGTTAAACTTTACAGTAAATGTGTCAATAGATTAAACTGTTAAATGAGGAATAGGAGTGGTTTAAAATAAAAATAGACTTTGTAGGCTAACATGTACACAAGCCATAATTTTCCTTCACAATAGTTCATTATATGTTAACAGTCAAGTGGGCAAACTCAGTGAAATATTCAATAGTTAAGATCAGTGATATATTATGGAAGGTATTAGAGTAGAGGCCACCAAATTAGAGCTTTTACAGCCAAAATGGGAGGTTGTTATTGTTGGTTGTGTTGGTGGGGGGTTAGGAATCTAATAGCTGGCTACTTTTTCCCACTGGCTCGCCATGTGCTCATCTGCTGTTTCTCAGTAAATATTCTATTCAATTTCCCGTTTACCCAGTATGTTGCATCTGCATCACCTTTTGTTTCCTTATTATCCCATTCTTCCAAACAGAAAAAAGAAATCCAAACACCAAATCAAAATAGAAGCTGAAAACTCTCATTTGCTAATCAAACTTGGGACAAGAGGTAATTAATTCTTTGGAATCAGTCAATTAATTTGCATAATAAGAGGTACCATAATTATGACTTCTGCTACTCAAGCCCAAAAATTGTAATTAGAGATTTAGTTTGCATTACAGCAGAAAAGCCTGATATCTGGGAGCTGGTTCAGAGAGGAGATTGAGCATCCGTAGCTCTGGGATGGAAATGCTGGCAGAGCTGCGTCAGAATAAAAGCTTTTCCTCCACAGTTTTCCTTTTGCTGGGCCCTGAGGGGAAGTGCTGGTTGTACTGATCTTCTAATCTGTAAAAAACCAAGACCTCAGTTTTCAGGGGCCTCAGTCTCTCTCTCAAGTCAACTGCTGCCCCTTTTTCCTTGTCTTTTCTACCAAGCATATTTTTCTCATTTCCATTTGCAAAGAAATCCATAATTTTTGCAGTCAGCACCTTAATGCTAGTGCAACACACACAAAAAAAGAGAAAGAAAAAAAAAACCTCACAACAAAACGAAAAAAAAACAAACATGAAGGGTAGTATTAGTGTGGTGCTGTTTGCTCTCGAAGTGTCTGGGCTTTGACAGGAATAAAATAATAACAGAACATGAAATAAAAGGAGGAAGGAAATGTCACTGGGTGCCATGAGAGGACTGAAATCAATGCCAGCTAATCATCCACTTTATTTTGTTATATAAGGGCAATTATAAGCATCCAATCACTGTGTGAAAATGTGGTGCTGGGTTCTGGGCCAGGTCTTGTGCGTTAAGGATAAAGCTCAAGAGCTAGTTCTAATATCAAAATCAGTTCTGTGCAGTAATTTAACGTCTGCTTGTGGTGTGAGCACAGCTACAAATTTACATTCCAGTGGGTGGTAATATAACTAAATATCATTAAAAAAAACTTTATGCATGTAGTTAAACTTATGACTGTTGATATTTATTATGGCATCATATAATGTCGCCCTAAGTGTAATGTGGGTTGAACAGATGCACATCGTGTTTTACACTCTCAGATTATTAGTAAAATTGTAACTTAATTGTCCATAAGCAAAGTTACATAGTAGCAGTAAAGACATCTGAGCAATGCTCTTTGCTCACACACATTTACAATCGTGATGTGGATGTATCCTCATTAGATCACGTTGTATGAGTAGCAGAGGTGATTTTAAGCTGTTGCTTTGCAAGCCACAAACAAAAAGTCTCAAGAGTATATATTCAACTCCCACAACAAGACAGGCAACTCCCAACTGGGATAATCCCATTTAAAAACAAAAACAGGAGTATAACTCACTGCAGTCCAAATGGGATTGTTTTTCATTTTACAAATTATTGTTTGGTGATTAGAATCCTTTGAAATCTTATTTTATAGGTTTTTTATCTAGTCTGTGTCCTACACAATCACAGCTGCCACAGTCCCCAGTTTTAGGCCTTGTTTTATGTCCTGAATTCTTAGTTAGTATATTTAAGTTTGAGTTAATGCTTTGGTTCTATAAAGTTTAGATGTATTGTAGTATTCTAGTATTGAGTTCTAAGTCATGTTTACTCCAATGATAAGTTTTCAGTTTTGTAATTCTTAGGTTTCTGTCTTGACTTTGTTATTGTGGCCTCCATTCTGGTCCTTTATATCTCTGTAGTAGTATCTCTTGGTTGTTATCTTTTGGGTTATTTCCTGTTTTACTTTGATAGTTAGTTGTTTTTACTTCCCCTGTGATTGTATTAATTGCCTACACCTGTTTCTCATTCTCCCAGATGTTTGCACTTCCCTGATTACCCTTTGTGTATAAATATGCTGTCTTCCCCTCAGCCTTTGTGACACTGTCTGTTCAGATGGGCTGCGTGGTCCCCCCTCTGTGTATGCTTGTTGTTTTTGGATGACTGGTCTCACTTTGGACTCTGCATCACGTTGAATAAAACGGCTTGCTTTCTACTTTAAGTTTGCTTCTGTGTCCTGTGGTCGGGTCTTTGCTCCTGTATTTTTCACTCTGAATAGTTAGCTGGCTAACTAAATGGTTTTATCTTTGTAAAAGGTGAATCTATAGTGTATCTCTATATGTTTTTATATACCATGTGGTTGTGTACCTAAACCACAAGCATATACCTGCCATATATATTGCAGCTGACACTGAAAGATAAAAGGCACAATCCTATTTATAAAGCAGAGGAAACACAACAAAAAGGAGGGGTACAAACTTGCATCTATTATAAGCATGCTAAGTGGTCAGCTACACATAAAATTAACATTGTGCTGCAACATCTATTCAGTTGTCAATCCTTTTTTCCTATAACTCAACTCTGATGAGGGATTTGTTCCACGAATGTGACGTTAACCCAAAAAGGCCATGTCATAAATGGGGCAAATGCCTTTCCACCACCACAGGAATATTCATGAAGTCGACATGGCAGTAAATTGAACGAAGGCATTTGTAAAATGTGGTGACAGTAGCTGCAGGCCCAGAACTGTCGCTCCCTGCCAGGGTAGAAGGCGTTGAGCTGAACGCTGTGCAGACTTCCTCTGAGAGAGTATTAACTGAGTGGTGAAAACAGCTGGAGTTGCATAACAGTTCCTCTGCATTTAGTCTGCTCAGAGAGAGAGAGAAGCTGTGGGTGAGAGTGTATGCAGAGATGCCATCTTTTAGTTGCGTGTCTGTGTGCATGCTATATGTCTAAATATGTCCATTAAAAAAAACAAAACCCCAGCATACTGCTTGGAGATGCTGTGATACGGTGCCAATTTGTGTGTATCAGCCGGCTCGTGTGTGTAGTGTTCACTCTGTGACTGTAAATGTGTGGTGGGTTGATCCAGCACTCTCAGGGGCTGATGGGAGCCTGCACTAAATCAAACATGCAGCCTCTCTGAGCAGCCACCCCCACACCTTCATCCCCAGTTTGCATCCTCTTCTTACACTGCGAGAACTGTAAGCTGTGACGCAGGCTGGGCTTAGCACACTGTACTCTGCTGATTCACATAATCGACTGATTTATAATAATGGAGGTTCATTTTTCACCATTTAAAAAAAAATCTAATAGTAAAAATATTCAAGTACCAGACCTTATTGTATTAGATTATTCATTTAATTTTATTTTTTTTCACAATTCAAGGTTGTATCTTTATTTTAAGTTGTCTAAAATTTCCTGAATTATGTTTTTTGTGGCGAGAAATTGTGTTTAATGGAAGTATTGTTATTTTTTAAATTTATTTCACAATAGTGATGAGGATTTTTGTACTGTTCTTAATTCTATGAAAAAAATCTCATAACTACAGGTAAAGTGTTTCTTCAAAAGTTTTTTGTTTTTTTTATTTGCTCTCCCTTGCGTTTATTTTTCTGAAGGTCAAAAACAGCAACACATGCTAAGGGTAATGAACCATCACAAGACAGAGATGCTGCAGAAATGAGTTAAATTAACACAAACAAATAAGAAGGCTTTGGAAGCACCTGCATGAACACCTTCAGAGATGCAGTCAGCTTTAGTTTGCTTGTCAAAAAGGTTCCCTGTTGGATTTGAGGCTAGCAACCATCGTCATGATCAGATATAAAGTGAAGTGGAACCACAATCCACTGTTTAATTTTCTAGAATGATTCTTCAAAGTGTGTGCATGCATGTGTGTTGGTCTTCAGCGACTCGCCTCACAGTGAGATATTTCAACCTTAAAATAAGTATTTCATTGCTACTGTCCATCAGCTTTGTTTGCTGAGATGAATCAACATCCCACAGGCCTTACTTTGAAAAGTAGTCTTGTACAAAGGGTCAAAGAAGAAGGTTTGCTTTTGGCCTTGGTCGTTGAAAGACAGCTAGGATTGTGTGCTATCCTGCCGAAGACACGTGTTGGACTTTTCAGTAGCCTGGAGAAGGAGAACCTTGGACTATCATCTGTTCATGCATAGGAACACCCACCACTTTAACATATTTGTTTTTTTATGTATCAGCTTGTTCCACAAATCTGTAATCACAGAAATTGTGTTTGTTCAGATATGAAGGTAAATGCATTTTATAGCAATTACTAGTCATATTGAGGGAAAAAAAAGGACAGTGGAAAATAATCATATTTGAAAACCAGAAAAAAATAGCAAAAATAGGCAGCAGGGGAGAAGTGAGAAAAACTAAAGCAGATGACAAGGCAGGTTACAGTCGGCGAACGGGAAGCATGCGGATGACTGACAAACAGCACGAGCAAACACAGGCGAAACCTAGTTTAAAAGAAATAAAACAAGCAGTGCAGCAGCACTTTGACTGTCAGGGTAGTTATTAAACTGGAGAGCAACAGCATGCATCTGGATTAATGTCTCTGATGGCAGCCTCAAAAAACAGGAACAGATTAATTTGTCCAGTTGGAGTCTTATGCAACTCATTCCAGTCTCAGCCCAGTGAAGTGGAATGAGGAAAAAAGCCCAAGGGAGTATTGGCTTTTGAGGACTTCATATGTATGTACTTCATATGTAGCTGAAAGCTTTAGTAAATAAATGGTATTTATAGTGTAGTATATATTTGGTTTTGTATGTTTATTACCTGATAAACTTTATTATGGTAAAGCATCAATAGTGATACCCAGATTTACCAAAGTTATGATTCACTTTCGGATATCAGCTGACTCTTGCGTAGTGGTCATTTTAGGAAGTCGTTTGTGTTGTATTAAGAAAGCAGGCAACAAGGTGGAATGCAGTATAGAGATTATTATGGCTGGCAAAAATGTAATGGCAAGACAACACAGTAAATGGAGAAAAAATGAAGAATATAGTTCTTACTCTGACAACAAGGCAAGAACTTCTAACTCGGGGAGTCCTCTGTATGCTTGTACATGAAATACATGGTTCTTTTGCATCTATACGAGCCATATTTTCATGTAAATGCCATTGGTTGCAAATAAATATTGTGTATATTACACAGCAGTGTGTATATGGAATACTACCAAAAAAAGAGAAACGTTAAAGTGTCATGTTCTTTGTAATTAACTAGCCTGTTCCTGGTGGGCTACAAACAATGTGGAAAATATGCCATGCTTTAGTTTTTTTGCTTTTTGCTAATAATATCCAATAGTCTCCAGTCATGAAAAACGAGTGCGCTGTGAAAAAACTCTTAAGCTGATACATCACTGTGGAAAAAATTATCATTTTTTTTGCTGCGTCCCTGAGGAACACAATTCCAAAAACACTTCAGTTCCCAAAGCACCGCCTATAAATTAGGCAACATGAAAAGGTATCTGTTTGGGATGTAATTTGGTGTTCCATAAAGTGTTTTTATGGAGAGCAAGATTCAGCTTGTTTGCATGTCTACAAACAATTACAGCCTGGTTAGAAATGGTCCAACTGATGGGGGTTAACAGCATAGCTCCAGCGAAGGCATTATGGGAAGTTGATTTCTTCAGACCTTAAATGGAGGTTTGTGCCCCCATCAGGAGTAAAATATTGGCCAAGTTCATGTGACATTGGTTGTAAATGGAGCACTGGTTCTCTGAGAGCCATTAAAACTGTTCTCTGTTTCATCAGCAGATCATTTGGAAGCAGCAAACAAAGTGCCTTAAAATAAGGTTTTTGTGAAATACCATGTTATTAACTTCAATGAAAGAAAATCTACTTTTTTAAATCTGTAACTGTTGACCTACTAATGGATTTTTACTCCTCTTGTGCATGGTATGGGAAAGCTGCTGAATAGACTGCAAGCTGTAAATGACATTAGCTTAAAAGGAAAGGAATAAGAGGGTTGTGACTTCTTTGAATGACTGTCAAGCTAATAATAAACAAAAATAAAAACCTGCATTTTAATTTTAATTCTGTTTGAGCATGTTGTTCGTAGGATTTTTTTTTAAACACTGTAACATCTCATGACTGTACTGGACAAGGGGTTTTATGTAAATTTAATATAATGAGTAATTTATTACTCCCTGCCTTTCACCCTATAACAGCTGGGATAAGCACCAGATTCCCTGTGACCCTGAATTGGATAAGTGGAAGAAAATGAACAGATGGATTGATGGAATAATTTACCCTGAGCCACCCAGACTATAATCTTTCCCTGCAAATGCTAGTTTTTGCATCCAAAAATAAATAAAGCAAAAAATATATATGTATCTTATATTTGTGCATGTTTCTATCCACTCATTCAGTGGTATTAGAAGATACTGTTAGAGTGGCGTCCATAATACAAATCTGATGTTAGATGATGCTTTTCTGCAAATAGTAGGGCTGCTTACTGACATAGATATAACACTGTCTGTGAAGCTGGATTTAAGAAATAAGAGATTAAAGTTTTAAAAACATGTTTAGCGCCATCTTCTGTGAGTACAGAACGTGACGTCATGTGGTTGGTTGGTCGGTTGCGCTAATAGACTTGCGTTAGCTTATGTGAGCTAACTAGCGACGCAATCGATAACTCAGAGGAAAATAAGGACACTAACTAAAAATCTGGGGATCACATTTGCTCTGCCCCTGACTGTAACAATGAGTTTTATGTTTAAACTGATGACTGTCCACTTTCACTGTCTGTTCTCTTTTAGCACTAAGTGTCTGTTTGCTGGTTGGCTAGCTGCTAGCTCTTAGTCGCATTAGCCGGGTTCGTAAAGCACTTTATAAATAAGAACAGTGTGGAGGAGAGCCTGTAGGCTTTTTTCTTAAATCCAGCTGCACAGACAGCACTACATCTATGTCAGTTTTTGAGAGCAGAGCTAGTGGTGTATGTTATCCTTCATACCTGTAGCGTTTCATGTTCCCTTTAAAATAGTACAGTTGCATGCTAGGGTTTGACAGGCCAACTATTAGCTTTCAGTAGTAAAATATTTAAAATGTTTCTAAAAGCTCTAACAACCCCCCCCCCCCTCCAAAAAAAAATCACTTATCTAATGAAATTTAAAGATGTCATTTACTTGTCATTTTACTACTTACCATTTGCCCCGAATTTCCATAAAACAACTAGATTAATATCCCCCCTATTCATACTTCCTTTTAACACTTCATTGTGACATGCTCACTGGAACGAGTTCCTTCTACTTGTCTTTCAGTCTGCCCAGACTTTTTAGGGGTCATATCACTTGAGAAAAGCTGTTCCTTAAATTATCCAGCTGCTACTTTTGGTTCAGCCTGATTTCAGTTGCTGCTGAGTTGTGTCAGTGATAAACCAATCTGTGGCTTTTGAGAGCTGGGCCCTCTTCCAGGCAGCATCTTTGGAGTTAAAGTGGCTTTTCTGAACCATGCTCAGGCAGTAAGCTGGCGGTATTTTGAATTTTTGGATGTTTTAAAGGATCAGACATGAGTGAAAATGTCTACGGTTAACATTGCAGTAGACCACTTTCCCATTGATTTTCTTCCTAATAGCTATTGTCTCCAGTAAGTTTCAGGAAATTCGGGAGTTGTGCAGTTATGTACCAATCCTAAACCAGTGGGCTTGGTGTGTAGTTGGTGAGATAATGTAACTTTATTATGACCTCTAATACAATATTTCAAGGCATTATGGGGTAAGTGATCACTTGAGTGCCTCTGAACATCATGGAGCCATTATAACAGTAAATGCTGTGAAAGAATACATAAATGTTTCCACGCATCACCTAACTATGAGTAAGCCAGACATCACACTGTGAGATCAGCTTCAAGCCTTTACTCAGCGGAAAGGACCAGAATGAAGCTAAAATGCTTAAGCACTAGCCCTTCAGTGTAGCACTACAAGGGCGCCCCATAGGATAAAATTGTTATCACCTAAAAAACTGTGGACACACACACTTAACTTTGTGTCCTTTCTCTCTTCACTTTGAATTCCTGTTACTGTGTCCTTGCCTTAGCCCTTGGCGAGAGAAGCGGAACAAAAATATTAAAGGAGTGCTTCGTAATAGTCAGCCTAAACCTATTTGATGGTGCACAAAAAAACAAGAAAGGAAAAACAATAGCTTTATATATTACGCTGCACAAATAAAATAAGGCAACATTCGGTTATCTCAGTACAACTCAAAGTCAGTTAAACTTCAGGGATATCAATCTGTCCAGGTAGGAAGCATAAATGACTGAATCCATTTCACCTGCTGTGGTGAAAATCAAAGTGACAACAGGTGCACTGTAGAGGCGACAAGAAGACAACCCCAAAAAAGGAAATGGTTTTGCAGGTGGTGGCCACAGAGCATCGCTCCCTCCTCATTCCTCCTGAATGATTTTTCTCTATCCTTGTTACTACAAGTAGCATAAGACCGTACCTGCATTTCAGTCAAGTTGTACAGGTTTTTCCAGGCTCTCCATGATGGTGCATTTATACACTCCATTGCAAAAACGTTTGCTGTGTCTCCCAGCACAGTCTCAAGCATGTGGAGGAGATAGCACAAAGTGGGGAGTTACAGGACCTCAGCAGGACTGGTACCTGCTTGTTTGTGTGAAAAGGAGCACTGTCCAAACCCTACAAATTCCCTACAGCGAGCTGTTCATGCGCACGTTTCTGACCAAACTCTCAGACGCAGATTCCATGAGGGTGGCACCTTTAATAGGGTCTGGGGTCACAGCTGAGCAACATGTAGCTTGATTGGCATCGGCAGAGAACACTAGAACTGGCAAGTCCACAATTGGTACCCCGTTGTCTTCGCAGATGATTGTGCAGGCATCGTAACGCGTGCAACGTCATCTCTAGACTCTTTCAATCTGCCAAATGTGCTCAGTGTGAACCTGCTCTCATCAGAGGAGCACATGCTGGTCCTGCTTCTGGGCTCCTCTCCTGGTATCGCCTCTACGCTCTTGATACTATGGTGGGGAAGCAGCAAACCATTTTGTGACCAGCTGGATGGATGTGCCATACTGGAGGAGCTGGACTACCTGTGCGGCCCGAATGAACTGCAATTTCAATTTCAATTTTATTTCTATAGCACATTTAAAAGTCACAAGTACAACAAAGTGCTTCACAAACGAACCATACTTGCAATTTACAACAGGAGAAAACAGTTAACAAAGAATAAAATTATAAAATAATAATATAAGAACAGGCATGAATCAGGGAAAATTAAGCTAAGTAGTTTGAAAAGCGAGCTTAAATAGATGGGTTTTTAACCGAGATTTAAAAGATTGGATAGTTTCCGACACACGGACATCAACCGGTAGGCTGTTCCAGAGTTTTGGTGCAGCGAAAGCAAAGGCCCGATCCCCCTTCGTCTTTAATCGAGACATTGGTTGCATTAGAAGCCCCTGATTAGAGGATCTGAGTGCCCTTGTAGGGATATATAGATTAAGAAGGTCAATCAAATAACTGGGTGCCAAGTTATTTAAGATTTTAAAAGTATATAAAAGAATTTTAAAAACAATACGGTATTTGACAGGAAGCCAGTGGAGGTCAGCTACACTCAAAAAAATAATTCATTGGATGAACTTAATTTCATCTTGCCACCTATATTCCATCTAAACAAATCATGTTATATCAATCCATCTTGATTGTGTTGTTTCAACACTAAATATGTTTGTAAGTGTAACATAATTTAAACATTAACATTCAGTTAATTTGATTTTTATTCAGTTAACATGTTTGTACCAAGTTAGTCTAATTAATTTAAATTCATGTTATATTGTTTAAACACTTTGGCACATCAAAAGTCAGTCTTGTTACATGAACTAGTAAAATATTTGTTTGTTACACCAATGTTAATCTTGTTGAATGAACAAATGTAATTTATGTCTGTAGTACTTACACCAATCATGTTTCAGTTAGTGTTTGTATTGCTTATGTAAACATTACTTTTAATTAAATTAATGAAACATACATAAATGATAACTTGCAAAACCATCTCTTTTATTTTGCTTGAACATTCTTAAAACAGTTGGCAGGATCCCAGTTCAGCCTAGCTTTCTCCCCTTTAACCATCTCATACTAAGACCACAGAACTTCCAGATCAAGACATGCTGACTGAAAGAAAAAATACAATAAAATAACCCTAACCCTAATAATAAAAATGAAATAAGTCTGTTGAATAGTTTGCAGACAAAAAATATTATCCCCAAAGCAACTTTCGTAAAATGTAGTAAAATATGCATTGCAAACAACAATATGAATTTTAACACAATTTAAAGCTCAGACATAACATTCAACATTACTATGTTGCTTGCATACATTAGTCCTCCATTTAATCAGGCTGTATCCATTAATAGTGACTTTATGCTATTTAACGTGTGGAGAAAACATTCAATTTTGAGTATAACTGCTCCACTCAAACAATTTGTGAAAACCAGTGTGCATTTGCCTTTGTAACAATTGCCATCTGGCAAAAATCAGTGTTTACACTTAAACTGTATAAGACTTTAAGTTATGAACAAACAATCTTTGTATAATAGCCGCAGAGCAAACCACATAGTTTATATGAACATTTTATAACTTACAATTTTAAACTTTAAAACAGTAAACACATATTTGCATTGCAGAAACCTTGAAAAAAAAAATATCTGGCTTGCCTGAGTCTGTTTCAAGCTCATTCACCCCATTAGCTTGTTTTTTAGAAACTGTGCCTTGGATGACAACCTCTGTCCATCCAGCTTCATGATAATCTTTTGCAAGACTTCAAAAGTGCATTTGAGCTCCGGTGGGTAGCTTAGGTTCAGACAGTATATCAGTCCAAATAACAGAGCACAAGCAATTGCAATGCTCCTCAAACCAGTGAGAACCTCCACGCCTTCAATCAGGACACCGATGTTCCCTGGGTCATCTCCAGGCTCCGCACCCTCCTGATGTATGACATACACTCCCATCACAGTTTGTTCCATGGCTTCAGTGTTGGCCTCAGTGTTCTGTGACGTAAAATACAATAATACATTTGTTTGAGTCTAGATATGAAAAAAATAAAGGAATTCAGCAATCAGCGTGAATATGCTGATATATTTACTAAATTCTATGTCTCTGGTTTCACACCTCAGAAATTTGACATGAAACAAAACAAGGACCAATTGCAATATCTTTTATTCACACGTGGTGTCACATTTTACCATTTCATATATTGAAATTACCCATAACTCCTGGAGCAAATTACATAACACAGAACAACTTGTGAATGTAACTGACCGTATATTCCTTCACAAGTTTCTCATGGTCTTCATTCAGGTAGACACACAAGGACTTCAGGATGCATGCTCGTCTTGTATGTATTGTGTCATCCTAAGAAAAAAGGGAATCCATAATGACAATATTTAGCTTTTAGGCAGCAGTTTGAAAAAGGAATACTTAGTTTGGAAGAGTCCAAAAGGCCACATGGTAAATAGACTGGTTCTTATATAGCGTTTGTACTGAAATGACTTCCTTTGGTCTATCGATAAAAAATACTCAACAGGCTCTACAACCCTAAAATTTTGTATGTAGTATAGTTTTCTTTTATAAGGAGTGGCAAGAGGGCCACACTTTCCCAATATTTTAGCCACAGGGTTAGAAACACATACAGAATTTGCAAGCTCTTCAATAACAGCCTGACTAATATGGAGGTTAAGGCTCTTAAAAATTTCTCTAATTGTACGCTTTGTCAGAGGTACACTAGCTGAACTCAACAGAAAAACTAACTCCTCTAAGAACTCATCTAATCCTTTTGCTGGAACATGAAATATGTGTTCCAATTTCAACAATATTACTGCTAATTTCCGTTCAATTAGTTCGGGCTGATTTTCAACAGCACTATTATCACATTCTGTCACTGACTCACTTTCAAATTCACCATAGGATACATCTTCAGAACAGCTAGCCCTTACGTTATCAGAGGACTCTATCACTTGAACTGGGTCCACACGTGTAACTACCCTGTCTTTAAAATCTTTAAGTGTGTGTGGATGATGCTTCCTCTTGTGTGTATAAAATGTATTGTAAATATTTGTCTTGAAAGGGCAACCAAGAAACACACAACTAACTGTCTCGTTACTTCGCAGATGTGTTCCAATATGGACAAAAAAATCTCTCTCAGAGAAGACGTCACTGCAGTCACATAACTCACATTTAAAAGTTACTGAACTTGAAGCTGTCTGTGTAAACTGAGATGAATGAGCTTTATAGACATGAGTGTTCAGTCCACTCCAAGTCTTAAATGTGCACGGACAATTAACATATATGCACAGATAATGTTGACCTATTCCGTAATGATGATGTAGTTTATAATGTTGAAGTAATTTGTACCTGCTGCTCTCTCTGGTAACACAATGCTTGCACTGCCACATACACGTCACTGATAAAAAATGAAATATGCATTAGAAAACGTCAAGGAGATTAAACTTCTGCATCATCCAAAAAAAATAAATAACATAATAATAATAATAATAATAAGGCAAACATGAACTTACCATGTATTGTTGAGGAGGTGCATAAGAATCTCAGAGCATGGGAATGTGGCTTTATTTTGTGATGTATTTCTGGGGAGAGAAATTAATTAAAACAAAGTTATTACTCTGACAAATTTGTGTTAATATCTACATACTGTGAAATGTGAAGACTGTTACGGTGCGTACACACCGAACGCGATAGACGCGACCAGAGCTTCAGGTTTACATGTAAAGTCAATGGAGGAGCACGATGAAGCGCGACTGGAGGTCCAGCTAAACTTCGGAAGCAGATTTGCATTGAGAAAACGCTTTTCTGCCTACTTCACACGACTGACGCCTTTGAAGCGCGAAGTAAAATACGCGCTGCAGTTTGTGTGGTGCATTTTGTGCATTCGCGCTTATCACGTCTACCGCTCCAGCTGGTAAAATCTGCGGGACAGCAGCTCCTCAAACTCGGCAAGGGACAGAAGGTGGTACAGCTGAAAGCGGCCGTCATCCAGACGGAGCTTCTGGAGCAAGTGGTGAAACTCACCAAACTGCTCATGCTTGTGGAAGACCTGATGGACCCAGGTACAGTGAGGACGTCCTTTAGGCACTGCTCTGCTCTCCACAGCAAATAGAGAAGGGAGACTCTTTCTTCAAACGCTAGATTGACAGCTGCCATTTTAATAACATACCGTCTGGCACTACTTCCTCCCAGATCTCTTCTTCTTACGCGTGAAAATTGCATATAAAGCTCGACCAGTTCATGCTGGACGCGCTTCGAGGTGCAAATGTGCACGCGATCAGCTAGGGGCATCTATCGCGTTCGGTGTGAACGCGCCGTTAGTCAGCCTAATGCAGAGCACCAGAGAAACTATAACCCGAACAATTATCCACCTAAATCATTCTGAATTCGAAAACTAAGTGAATATATTACAAAAAAAGAAAATGCACATGCAATTATTGTGACAGATTTTATCTTACTCCTTGTTATTAACTCCCCTAAACGCTGGTTTAGTTGAATTAAACCTTTCATCAATCCAGTTAATGCGGTTGCCCGCGACTAAACTCCACTGACAAAAACAGGAATTTTAGATAGAGCATCATAAAACACTCATAAAATCACCAAAACCATGTCGGTCAGTCTTACCACTACTACCAACAATCACCAACTCCGGTTAAGCAGAAAGTAACCTGTCATTCACGGAGCTATATGCGAAGACGTAACGGCTCTACGCGGCTTTCCCGCTCTTCAAAGTTAGCTAACTCCAGAGAAGAAAAACAGTCCTACCAACGCAGATAACCATGAAACAAACCTCATTCAAAGTCGACAGAAACAAAAAAAAAAACGAACTTACCAAAATAACCTCATCAGTTTTTGCTCTGTTGCAACAATTAGCGACTCCGGTTAAGTTTTTAAAAAAACATTAAATTCACCGACTTACATTTGAAAAATGCTTGGGTCTACAACCTCCCTGCTATATATAAAACTCCTCTAAATCTCCACACTACACAGGTAAAATTTTTTAACTAATAGTATTTATCTCTCACTCCACTAACCTAAATAAATATATCAAGAAATATTACTTACCTCACTATCAGGTATGCCAAAGAAGTAACTCCACGTGCGCTCGTTAACTTCTCAACGGACCTTTCCGCATCCGGTGGGCGTGGAGCATGCGCAATACATGACGCTATCAGAGCCGTTGGTTTGATGGACCTCATTCTCATTGGATTGCCATGAACGAATTTAACTCATCAAAGTTTTCTTTGATTTATATTCAACAAAAAAGAATGAATCATTTAATGAGCATAAAAATGATTTCTTCATGTGATGTAAACATATTACTACTTTGTTAATCAAACACATGCCCTAGTTGATTTTTTTGAGTGTAGAATGGGAGTAATATGATCCTGTCTTCTAGCGCCGCTTAAAAGGCGTGCTGCGGCATTCTGGACTAATTGTAGGCGTTGAATAAGAGAGAGTTGGAGGCCTAAGTAAAGAGAATTACAGTAGTCCAGTCTAGAGGTTATAAAAGCATGAATGAGCCTTTCAAGGTCTTTATGTCGTAGGTAAGGCATTGCCTTCGAAATTTGGCGTAGTTGGTAGAAGCTGGTTTTTACCACTGCAGCCACTTGCTTATCTAATTTGAGGGAGCTGTCCAGCATTACTCCGAGATTTCTGACAGTGGGCGATAAGTGGCTGGCATAGGAACCTAAAGTCTCCGAAAGCTGTTTCAACGGCATGTGGCTACCAAAGACGATAATTTCTGTTTTGTTTTCATTGAGGGTGAGCGAATTATGCAGTAGCCAGTCTCTGACGTCACACAGACAATTAAGCAACGGCAATAGCGGGGTTTGAAGATCCAAATCCAAAGGGAAATAGATTTGGATATCATCCGCATAGCAGTGAAAAGAGATATTGTGATTTCTAAAGATTTTTCCCAGGGGTAACAGAGAGAGAACAACGTGGGACTTAACACAGACCCCTGGGGAACACCGCAACGAAGGG
The DNA here is from genome assembly GCF_057381915.1 of Diplotaxodon limnothrissa. NCBI lineage: Eukaryota > Metazoa > Chordata > Actinopteri > Cichliformes > Cichlidae > Diplotaxodon > Diplotaxodon limnothrissa. Next base: position 28,369,989 of record NC_140605.1, read on the forward strand.
GTGCGGGGGAAGAGGAGTGATTTCCCATAGAGACAGAGAAAAACCGCTCGGATAGGTATGATTTAAACCATGAGAGTACTTTGCCTTTAAGGCCAACTACATGTTCAAGTCTTGAAAGGAGAATATCATGGTCGACCGTATCAAAAGCAGAGGACAAGTCTAAAAGAACTAAAACCACAGGGCGCCCTGTATCAACAGTTACGAGGAGATCGTTAAAAACTCTCAGTAAAGCTGTCTCGGTACTGTGGTGAGGTTTAAAACCAGATTGGAATTTTTCATTGATTCCATTTGCCTCTAAGAAAGATGCAGGTACTGTCATCCCATGGTACCAGCAGTGACACCAGCAAAAAGCAAAACTAGATAAAAAATAATTCAAGAGGGAGAAGGAGAGAGCAATGGTCTGTGGCCACCATCTGCAAAACCGTTCCCTTTCCGGGGGTTGTCTTGTTGCTGCCTCTCCGGTACACCTGCTGTCACTTTGATTTTCACCAAAATAGATGATGTGGTTTTTTGGTTTCCTAACTGGACAGATTGTTATCCCAGAAGTCTAACTTTGCGTTACACTGTGTTGATCAAGTGTGAATATTTTTGAGAAGTGTGTTTAACTCAAGTAGAGTGTTCAAGGAGCTTGTGGATATATTTTTGGAAGTATTTATTTTTTTAAATACTGCCCATCAACTCAGCTATCCCACAGTGTTCCTCAGTAATACGCACTGCATATTGGGGCTGTGCGATTATGGCCAAAATGATAATCACAATTACTTTATTCATTAGTTGGAATTTTGACTTTAATGATTTTCATGAGAAATGCTTTCACATCTTTGCCTCAAAATAAATCTGGTCCACCCTTTTCACCTAAAGCTAAAGCGGGCACAGCTTTCACTTTCTCTGTGGCCGTTTTTCTGAAACGTTTTGATGCTTGGTGTGTTTAATGGACACACCTTCGGCTAAATTGAATGTGATTGCGGCGATGATTTTAGAGCATCTTTGTGAGTTGAATGAATACTCTGACGTATTCTGCAGGCTTGTTTTTATGAACTGATATTGGATGATTTACGTTGGGAACCACGGGACAGTTTTTTCTTGTCGTTCATGCATTAATTATACTGGAGTTTGCAGTGTCTTTGAAGCTTTTGAATAAGTTAGTTGCATATGCTTTTTTTTTTCTTGGTTAACATCACTTGCACTAAATCCAAACTATTTGCAAAGAATAGAGGGACAAGCTCTTCATCTGCTTTGCCAGACATTTGAATTTTGTTGTGTATCCTTAATGTAGTATTACTTCTCCAGACTATTCCAGAAAACCTCAAGTTCTGTGGTGCAACAGCTGTGATTGGCTCATGCAGACATGTGGTCAGGTGCTGATTTAGGGTTTGCTTGATTTGCTTTTCCCTTGCATTTAAATATCGCTTTATGCCGCTTGTTTAATTGTCGGAAGCCAAAATTATGATTGAGATTAAAACTCAGTTCAAGTGAAGCCCCACTGTATATTTATGTTAATGATCTAAACAATGCAGCACCACAGGTATTATTTTTGAATGACGGAATTAAATAGACTGACAAGACTAATTGTATTTTCAACAGTGTGGATCAGGTTCACCAATGCTTTACAGGAGGTAAATCAGAACCCTTGATGTACATTCATTATGAAGCATTACTGAAATCAATTAAGCCAGAGACAAGGGCTCATGGCAGCTTTTGAAGTAAACCCTCCAGTGACTTTGCTATTATGTCTAAACTATGATAATTTCCTTTTTGTAATCCCATCATGTGTAACTGTGTAATCTCACAATCTTTGCAAAGGTTCATTGAACCTGTGAACACAATTAAGATGTTTTTGCAGGAAACTGGATTATGCATTTGTGTGATTGAAAGTCATAAATCACGTCGTAATATCCCTGTCAACGTAAAGTCAAGTAAACCGTATTTAATCGGTTATTTGTTTATTTTTGGACCAGTCTTATGCAGCCAGAATTGCAGAAGCAAATTACAGTTTGAGAGTATGATTTAGAAACAATAAACTATAATTAGGAGAATGTCATTAGGCATTAGCATACTCTCACAGAGCAAAGAATAGCAAGCTTTCTGCCAGAGATGCACTTTTAAAAGCACTAAGTCAAGGACTGAGAAGGATTGAAGCTTCAGCACATACAGTAAAATATTCCTTGCTATACTTTATGATGAGGGACACTCATTATATTGTCTAGCATGATGTCCAGGTCATGGTAATCTAAAGAGCTTGGAAAGAAAAGCGACTGGACTTCTTTAAGATTTTTGAAGACGTTTCACTGCTCATCCGAGAAACGTCTTCAGTTCTAAGACCAAATAGTGGCGAGTCCTAGCTATTTAAGCCCTAGTGGGAATTTTCCCTTTAATTGTCCCCTTTGCGAGACCTTGCCTTACCCTATCGTGTGACCTATTGAGATCAACTGACTCAAGATGTAAGTGGGCGTTAAGGCGCCTGGGAAGGGATCTCAAAACTGGATTGTAGATGGCAGACAGTTGGTGTGGTAGAAAATACTTGGCTAATGTTAGTAAAAAGGAATGGAGGTCAGTCAGTGGTAACTCATTGCATAAATGTTATGCCAGCCAGGGCATGAATTCATTGGAATTCAGCTACAGCTCAGTGAATTTAGTTTCATTTAATTAAATTTTATTCATAGAGCCTCAAATCACATCGTATAGTAAATCACCTACCACTTTACATGGTAAAGTCAAAAACTTAAATCAATATTTTTTAAAAACAATTATATATAAGAATAATTCCTTTTGTCCATTTGGTAACAGTGGGGAGGAAAAACTCCCTTTTTATAGGCCATCTGCCCATACCAGTTATGATGAGCAAAGAGAGAAAAGAAGAGCACTGAGAATCAAGAAACAATCACTCGGCAGGTTAGTTAGCCAAGCAGATGTAGAGCAGGAATATATATCACTGGACCAAGTAGCCAGCAAGAGGACTGCATAATGGAGTTAAATAGAGAAGATTAGAATATATGCTGTCGCTAGTGACAAGGCAACTCAAGGCCGCATGTTGCATGAACTGAATGGAAGTAATGCAAGTCATTCATGATATCGAATGAATCACAGCTCATAGCAGGGGAAAACAAGGCAAGATGGACACATGGGGGGGCGGGGAGGGCAAAGAAGTGGGAAGAGATGGAAAGGTCTGGGAGGTCAGGTCTCGTGCATTGTTCTTTACCATGCTCCAGTTCCAGCCGTCATCCCAGCTCTTTGTTAAAGCCTGAGCACTAAGGATGTCTGGCTCCTGGGCACTATTGCCAGAGGCTGGAAGCTCAAGGGTCAGCGAATTTTCCAAACCATTGCTTTATAGTGGCCCGATTATCAGGAAAAATTGCTCCACTGTACTCATTCAACAGGCGTCAAGCTCAGTTTGGGCTGTCACGCTCAGGCACTGTTGATGGCCAGCATGATAGATGAATGAGCCGTTAGGATGTTACAAAGGCTGTTTTATGTGACTGATCTCAATCAGAACATGACCCAAATCTAAATTTAAATGTATTTCTACTTTATTATACCATGCCATCAATTCAGCTGCTAGGCTCTGAGAAACAGTTAATGAACATTTCATTAAATGTTTGACCAGCAGCTACTGTACCTTCCTGCATTATCGAACAAAAACATTAGGCTACTGATGAGTGAGCAAATTGGTCTATGAATCAGCAAACAGGAAGAGTAACTGCTACTGTACAGTTAATTTTTCTGAGAAGACATCAGCCTTATGAGGAAGGACAGGCCGAAAGATTGTAGTTAGTTCCAACGATTTGACTTGTGGACTCACCAGATGTAACCCTGTAGCTGGAATCACGACGACAAAAACCTTTTAGAAATCCATTAGTGTCACTATATGAGCAGTTTGGTGGCATTTCAAAGAAAATCTCTTACTGCTATTTTTGAACAACAGGAGTCGGTAGTCTGAACAAATATGTTTTGTGAGGTGTCCACTTCAGCTAAAATAAATAAGTCACTTCAGAATGAAGTTTTTGAAGGCTGGAGTGGAAAACTAGAGGATTAGTTCAATGTTAGCTCATTCTCACATAGGTGCATTTGTTGTATTTGGATTGTATATTAACTTGCTTTAAAAATCTACTCAGCTTGTCTGGGATGGTTTGAGCCCATGGGCAGAGGCCAAAATTGTGTGTAGCGGTATGGCTTAAAGTGTGCCTATATGCACGAACGTGGCACAAATGTGCTTGTGCAAGGTTTTTAAGGCAATATGGACCAGCATTATCACGAAATGGTTACATTTTAGAAACACAAATGGGAAAAACTGTTGGATGGAAAAGGGAATTGGAGCTCTGATTAGAGCAAATGACAGAGTAAAAACAGGTAAAAAAAAAAAATGGTTGGTTCACAACTGAGAGGTCATGATTGCATGCAACCATTCTGCAGGGTTGAAGGTATTTATAGCACCCATCCATCCATCCATCTTCATCCGCTTCATCCGGGGCCGGGTCGCGGGGGCAGCAGCCTAAGCAAAGAGGCCCAGACCTCCCTCACCCTAGCCACCTCCTCCAGCTTATCCGGGGGAACACCAAGGCGTTCCCAGGCCAGCCGAGAGATATAATCTCTCCAGCGTGTCCTGGGTCTGCCCCGGGGCCTCCTCCCGGTGGGACATGCCTGGAACACCTCACCCAGGAGGCGCCCAGGGGGCATCCTTGTCAGGTGCCCAAACCACCTCAGCTGGCTCCTTTCGATGTGAAGCAGCAGCGGCTCTACTCTGAGCCCCTCCTGGATGGCCAAACTTCTCACCCTATCTCTAAGGGAGAGGCCAGCCACCCTTCGGAGGAAGCTCATTTCTGCCGCTTGTATCCGCCATCTCGTTCTTTCGGTCACTAGGTATTTATAACACCTCCCCCAAAATTATTTTAAAAAACATGTTCATGTTCAATAATTCCTGAGGCACAATGCATGTATGTGAACAAACAAACAAAAAATATGTTCATAAGAAAATAAGCGCCTTTAAATTGGCTGTTTTTCAAAAGTCTCCAACCCACAGTAGCTAACATGATTGCTCTCTAAAGGTGCAATGGTCTTAGGTATGTCTGGCATACATTCTGACAATTCAGTTTTATTTATACAGTGAAAAATCACAACAACATGCACTTTATATTGTAAGGTAGACCCTACAATAATACATACAGAGAATAAACCAACATTCATGTGAGGAAGCACTTTGGCAACAGTGGGAAGGAAAAACTCCCTTTTAACAGGAAGAAACCTCCAGCAGAACCAGACTCGGTGAGGGGCGGGGCCATCTGCCGCGAGAGAAAGAAGACAGGATAAAGACATGCTGTGGAGCAGAGCCAGAGAATAATAACAAGTATGATTCAATGCAGAGAGGTCTATTAACACATAGTGAGTAAAAGAAATACCCAATGCATCATGGGAATCCCCAACCAGCCTACGCCTATTGCAGTATAACTAAGAGAGGATACAGGGTCACTGTCTCTGCCAGTTTGTGACTGTGACCGCTGCATACACATGGTTTTTGTCCGTACGCATAATTTACACAAGCGCCCCTGGAGTCATCACCTCAGGAGCGTAGCAGTAAATCTGCCTGCAGGGAAACTATGGTGACATTAGATTTGGTGATTCATGCTTGGTGACATCTATATTCCAGGGGTCATGCAGCTGGAGATTGGGGGTGATGGTTCTCTCACATCACTAAGTACTGGTGTTAGCATCTTTCAAATGACTTCTCCTACGCTACACTGAGCAGATGCTATAATGTGGTTCAGCTTTGCTGTGCAGTCATAATTTGTTGTTGCTGCAACGGGCAATTTATACCTACACGGGGGTTGAGCGACATAGATGAAAATCACACCTGGGTACTTTCAGGTTGAATGGAAGTACACAGATATATCTTTAATATTTTTCTAATGAGTGTGTTAAATGTTGAGGTCTGCGCCAAAACCACATGTGAAAACCATTCTTTTTTTAGATAGTTTCCTTCCCTTTTGAGAAAAGTCCAGCTGGAAAATATAGTTACAAGAAACTGGAGGGTTGTTCCTGTAGTTTTTCTTTGTCTTTTTGATAGTTATCAGTGTATTTATTCACCCAAGACCATTATATAAGTGCTTTATATTTTAATATTTAAAGAGGCTACTAAGAACCAATACAGATTTAATATACCTTTCACACAAACACACTGTACTATGATGAAGAACAGAGTTGCACCTGAAAGACTTTAAGGAGGAAATGAGTTGTGTAAAGCAACATTAAGTTACATTTATATAATTGGGTTTTCTAATCTTATACCTTGTTTAACTATATTCTAACACACATTTTCATATTTTGTGGAAAAAAACAAAAATAGACATGTTTGGAAAACTGATGTGAACATCTTGGCTTGCAAAGTGACTCATAATGTCGGCAGTTGAATATTTTCAGTTTATTGATTGCCCTGGCAAACAGTATTAGAGTTCACAGAGAAGATGGTGCTTTGGCTCTCCACCAGGAAGAAAAAAAGAAGATATTGAGCGTACACTACCTCACTCAAATTGCATCGAAATTGCCAGCTGTCTTCTTGCCCCCTATGTTTTCTTCGGTGACTCTTGGATAGGAATGGTTTTATGGATTGGTCCACTGCAGTATGAAGCCAAGGTTATGGCATGGCTGGTCATGTTGGCTCTCATCATCTTACTTTTCAGTGGCTCCAGTTCATGCCCAGACCAACCCCAGCGCTACATTCAGACACTCAGACTGTCTCAGTGCCTGCCGCAGTGCTTCACTCCGCTATTAACATTCTGATTGCAGTCTTGTTTCGTTTGCCTGGCCAAGCACTTTATTTCCAAAAAAAGAAGGAAAAAAGAGAGACCCGGCCTCAGAGCTGACCTTTCCATTTGCAGAAACACGGCAATCATTCATAAATCACACTAAAATATCCAAACTGTTTGATATCACAGGCCTAATGAAATCACTCGCACTCCTTTACTGCTATTATAGCAAAAGGTCAGCGACATAACTGATGTTCAGCTTCAGCATGATTGTCCTACTTCATATTACCCATTGCTCAGCCCATAAAAAAATCAGTATAGGCCATATTGTGTGACATTTTGTCATAGTTTTTTTTTCTTTTTTAGACTGTCGAAAATAACTAATTTTGTGGTGAAAGCTCAGTTTGGAGTTTACTTTGAAATGAGTATTTTATGGTACATTTGGTTCAGTTATAAGTCAGACATTTATGAGTTTGAGGGATATTAGTGGGATCCAGACCGTGACTAGGAAAATTACCCTTACTTGTAATTATGTGTTTCTTTGCAAATAAAAAACATGAAAAATCAAGACTAAAAGGATATGAAGGAATACATTACATTGTGGAATTGCAAAAAGAAAATGCATTTGCAAAACGGTATATTTTATGAATGTCTGCACTTGTCTGCTCGTTATTCATAATGGCAACAAAACTCATTAATAAGATTTTAATCACATTCCCATAATGAAAAAACAACACATCTTTTTGATACAAAAATGCATATTTCAGATGTTTTATTTGCTCGGGTGTAAAATAAGATAAGATATCTTTTGCTTTAAGGCTTTGCTTTGGAGTAATAATATACTAATAAATAATATACAATAATATTGTTGTCCATTAATGGTGATCTCATGAGCTCTCAGGGAACAGTAACATGATTGCATAACCCCAGCACTGCTTCTATCATGGAGATCATCATTACTTTATAAATAAATAAACTTTCAGCAGGGTGGATTAACACAGTAAACTATAAGGTCAAAAGATGATATCTCAAGCCTTGTTCATTCTTTTTAGAATCAGCCGGGTTATTTTAGGGGGTTTTTGGTGGCACATTTTGTGATAGTGGTGTCAGTTTAATCACATTAATCCATGACTAGCTTTGTAATTAGTTAGTGCTACAGCTTAGTAGCATGGCATAAGGCTAGCTTTGCAAATTAAATAAACTGAGCACAGAATATTACACAGGAAAAACATTTAATCTGCCACTACGAAAAAATTGGTAAAGCAAGACAAGACGTTACTTACAATAACAAAAAATGTGTGTTGTAGCACTTTATTATCTGGCTGATTGACAAAACATTGCTTAAGTTGTCTATAGCATCACTTTGATGTTTTGTTTTTTGCATCCTTGTGTTGTAGCAAAAATTAATGTGAAAATCGACAAACTCAAAATCAAAGAACATTTAGATCAACAAGTTGCTTGGATGCTTTCCTAATAAATAATAAATAAAGGAAATGTTTGGTAATGTTTCATAAAAACATCATGCAAATACATGTTTGGTTTTTTTTTTTTTTCACTTTTATTTGTAACATGGTGTTAGGTTGCAAATCTGGCATTTCTTTTTATTGCAGTGAGACTGAGTGCAAGTTAGACAAAGCAATTATATGCTCAAAGCATCAGCCTGTTAAAGCTGCCTAAGCAGTAAAATCCAGCACGTCATCTTTACAACATTCATGCTGAGCACATCGAAGTTGAAAGAACTTCACAACTGAGACCATCACTGAAGGAACAAATTTGTGTGGCCATGATCTATATTCTCATTGGCATGCAGATTCCTGTAGAAGCACTACCTTTCCCAATGCTACTCAGATCCCAACTTTCAGTAATGACTTGAACTTTATTTTCTAGCTTGAACAGCTTTAAGAGATATGAGCCAGTTGAGCAATATACTAACACTAACCTAAGAATTACTTCTCTTCATTAACGGCGCTTTAAATCCGGCCATATGCTAAGTCATATGTGCATGAGGGGCAGTCATGATAATAAGTTCTGATAATTAGTCCAGAAGCTGCCGGTGGCCTAAACAGTTATTAAGTGGGTTTGCAGTTGCTTTAACATTCGACCGGCATTAACTCTCCATCGTGTAACCAGGTTTCATAAATATTCATTAAGAAAGTTGAGTGGCGGCTCATTCAGTATTTAGTCATGCCCAATGTTAATATATCAAATGTTTATTCAAAGAGAGATGCAGGTCGTAACCGGCAAGTCCTTCCAGAAACAATAAGTACATCTGAATGGATCAGAGTTTCAGAGCTTTCTCGCTCGCAGATTACCAAGCACATTTAACTCTTCATGAACAAAAGTGAGACGTTTGTTGATGCCAGTCTTTACATTTCTGCCGTGTCACTGTGCTGGAGTTCTGCACTATATTAAGGTGCTAGTCTCACGATCTGGATGCATAGACTTGCCATAAACACTTGGTGCCAACAGATTTCTTTGGTAGAAACAGGAAGTGCTCCCTGAAAACACTGATGTTTGTTTTAATAGTTCCAACAATAGAACCCAAACAAATAGAACCCAAACTGTCGGCTTGCCTAGTGACTGCGGCATGCCATTTGTGGTACAGTAAAGCAGGATAGGGTGATTTTTGTCTAATAGGGAGCTATAGAAGAAGTAGTCCTGTACTTGTCCTGGAGTTAAGTTTGTCTCACCCAGTGACACGCTGCATAAAAGTCAGGGCATGCCACAGCCAGCAAATCTGCGTGTTGTGTTAACTCGAGGTGGTGTAAGACTTTGTCTGCGATTAACTGAGGCTGACTCTCAGCACTGTCGATGTGCGAGGGGATAATTATGATGAAATGATTGACGTTTCACCTGAGCAGAACTCTCGCTGATGGCGTGTTGCATTCGCCAATGTCCCTGTTTAAGTGTCAGTTAGATGGAGGAATGCTGAGCGATGACGTTAATGGATGCTGCAAAGGCAGAGGCATACTGGCAGATGTTGACGTTCCATGAAGTAGTTTTGCCTTATCATCTACCACCTGTAGGCTGTCTGTGGAGACACACTGAGTGTGTGTGTGCGACTCAGTTTTATATTAAGTGTTAAGTTTCTTTCCTGTAGGAAAATAAAAACGCATTTTTGCAAAACCCTCATAATATCAATAAGGATTTGTCCTGTTTGGTGATATAAAAAAACACTGTTTAAGCTTTAAGCTGAAAATTAAAAATTCTAATGTAATCAACCAATAATTAAGTCTAATGAATGTTAAAAGGTCGCATAAAAAAAGCATGTCTTTTCACCACATCGTTACACCCTGAATATGAAAACAACTGCATCCAGCAGCTGTTTTCTGACCAGTAAAAAAAAAAAAGGGATTTGATTTCCAGCCTTTATAACCAGAAACCTCCAGCAGTCAGGTCAGAGTGCCCCAGAAATAAAGCAAAAAACAACAAACATGGCAGAACAAGTAAATAATCTGCAAATATTAATAGAAATTCACAAAATATCTCAGTGAAAAATGATGGTGTTTTGGCATAACACAACCACGCTGCAGAGAGCTCTAGCTGTGTAGTATCCTGGTAGGAATAAAGCCATTTTCTTACTGACAGCGTATGTGGTGGTTTTTGAGGACAAGCCACCATCTTTTTTAGTAGATATGAGACCAGATAACAACAGGCGCTTATTATTTGTGGTTTGCTACAAAGAGGAGCTGTCATTAAGTAAAGGCAGGCGCAGTGTGTGAGGGATGGCTCTCTGAGTAATATTACTTGAGATTTTTTTTCCCACTCAAAATCTATTGACGTAAAACCATAAGATGAAAAGTACAATATGAATGAGTTCCTTCCAGTGATAACTAATTGAGTCATTATTTCAACATTGCTATCGTGCTTTACTGATTTTTTTTTTTTTTTTATTGTTCAAGGTTGATTTATAGCTTAATATTTAGGATTAAAGTACATTAAAAAAATAGATTTTGTTAGCCAATTTCAGAATACCGTTATATCAAGTTCAAGCACCGTATCCCATCACTTTTCATCTTCTACCTTATTGCACACTTAGACCTTAAACATTTCATTTAAGTGTTCTACCACTTTATTTGTTTCTTTAGGTTTTTTTTGCACACGCAAAGCGATGGTGGAAAGCATCTGCCTAGTGAAGATATAAAATTTAACTCCTGGGGTAAAACAGCCTGCATTCTTCCTCATGGAATGAATATTTCATGGAAAGCCATCAGCGGCATATTGGGAATACTTCTTGAAAATAATTACGAGGGAAAAGGCAGGGTGATTCTGTTTAAAGCTCTATAAACATAATCCACAAATGAGTGCAAGTTATGGTATGCTATCACATTGCTACAATATCATAAACAAGAAACATGAGGTTATGCAACCAGAGAGACAGCTTTCATAATAACCTTCATCTCAAACGCTCTCAAAGGGACATTCCTCCAATTTTTTTTCACATGAAATGCTGGTTGAGAAATCAGGTGTAGGCCTGCTGAGCAGTTGTGTAATGTCTGCTGTGCCTGCAGAGGAGCTTTGTCAAATCAGTGACAACAACGTCCGATTATGTCATCAGATTATGTCTCGACTTGGCCGTTACAATCAGGACAGGGAGTCTTAAAATGGGAGTTTTGACCAGGCGGGGAGGGTGTATCATGTAATCTGCACTCCCCGCCCCCAAAAAAGGATATTAATTACAAACCAAAACTATCAGTATAAATTTTTTTAGTAAATTTACTCGCATTTCTTTTCATTTAAACTTTTTCGAGTGAACACACAAACTTATTAGCCTACTCTAAGTGCAAATAAAAACTCCCCATCAAGTGTTAATCCATGGAAAACCAAAGATGGACAGACGCTGCTAGAAAAGTCTCATAGTGTGACGGCGGGGAGGACAGTCTTGGCCGGAGTGCTTGCAGCTCTCCTGCTGAGTTACAGCTGAACCCCCGAACAAGCAGGAGGGACAGGCTTTGATTCACACTTGATTTCAAAGACAGAGGACCCATGTCAATGATAATGTTCATATTTAGAGAACAACCTGAAGAAAATGGATGAAAACAAGTCAATTGTCTCATTCTTGACTCCTGATAATGAAAATTAAATTTGGTCTCTACTGCCATGTATTAAATAATTTTATTTCCATTTACACTTTTATTTTTGGTTAACGCGCCTTAAATCTTTTATATTAGTTGATATGATTAGCGAGTTTTATGCACCTAAGCACAAGACTTAAATCGAATCACCAGATCGCTTTAAAATTTGCTGATCATATTTGTCGTCCCCAGAGTACGAACCATCAGCAGCTTCCTGTCCTCATCCTCTTTGCTTGAGCAAGGACAAGAAGTAAGCTTGAGAAATTGCCAGCTCGTCAGTGTGTTAGTTTTTAATGGGTGCAGTCAATACTGCATCGACGTTATGCTCAGACTTACACTTTTGGTGGCCCGTTAGTGTCTCACAGGTTTGGTAGTCTGGTACTATAAAACAATCCTAAATTTGAGATTAATTTTCGTCTGCATGCTTGCATACGTGGCTGCTGACATGCGTGTCTGTGTGTGATCGTAGAATGCGGTGTGTCCAGAGGCCCCCCCCCCCTAAAAAAAAAAAAAAAAAAAAGAGCTTCTTCTTAAATTGTTGTGGCATTTTTGACAGCAATTATTTCCAAGCAGCGCAGCATAAAATTACCATTAAAATGGCTTCAAACGTCAGAATTTTCTGCTGGTTTGATTCTATTTTAAAAAGCTCTGGATTTACCGATGCTCTCACTTTGCCTGAATAAATAATGAAACCCATCCTTCTGCTGGACAAAGAACGCAGTAAATGAACCTCAATGAATACTGACAAGCATGTAGAGTACAGCTGCCTGACATCAGAATCATCGTCTCTCTCTCGTTCAGTCGCTCTTACGTCATTCAGCAAAGCAGTTTCTTTTTTTCCACTTTAAATCATTTAGCTGTTGTTACCTGTTATTTTGACAAATCTGCTTTTTAATAGGAGTTTTTTGGAACATGTGTATGACCTGAAAAAAGGGGGAAGATGGCTACAAAAGTTACTTTTTTTTCTTGTTTTTTTCAAAGGCACATTTTATTCCGAGTGATATCTGTGGATTAGTGGAAACTTAGCAGACTGCATGAGCATATTCTGCCATGGGGAAAGACATTTCATTGCATTGGGGGATTAGTGCGCTGCGTGCCTCAATCACTCACTCTTTGTTGGGATAAATATTACCAGTGTCTGGAGAACAGGCGAGCGGCTGGAATCAGTGCTTCACTTTTCGCCATGCTTGACGTGCTGCTGGGTCTTGTACCAAGTCATTACCGTAACACTGCAGGGGGAAAAGTTATGCACGGAGACGACTTCCTGAGAGCCCTCGCTGAGCCTACCGGACAAAGCCGCTAGTGTGAGGGTTATTTGAGGTCGTTCGCTTTGCCTGTTTAGCATGGGAATCGTCACTTGAGCTTACTTTAACTGACTTAATTGCTCTGACACCCTCCAGTCCCTCTGAATTTATCATCTTCATCCAAGTCCAGGGAGTGCAAGTAAAGCAATAACATCACTTGGGCCAAACCAATAGGTTATTGATTGGCAACCTATATAGAAAGGGACATGTCTGTGCTATAATGGAGTGGGACACTAGAGTTTGTCAGGAAAAGCAGAGGTAGCTACCGCTTTTCTCTTCCTGTCCTAAATTTCCTAGCTTAAGTTAATGAGAGTCAAAGGTTCCCCGCTGCACATTTCTAATTGCCCTCATGTCGGCATGTGAAATGGCAGAGAGCAGCAATTTATCGGATAAATCAACATAAGAAGGAAGCTGGTCAAGGACTGCCAAGCCACTGAGGCCCACCAACTGCGAGCTTCATCATTAGTCTGTGACTTATTTTGACCTGGCATCTAGGCGATTACAATGGGACCGAGCAAAAAGAAGCTCTGGCATGACCTGCAGCAATAGACCAGTCCCCATGCAATGATTAACTGCTGGGACTGCAGGTTCTTTATTGCCAATCTATTACTTAGGTATCCACTAGTAAACATATACCCAAATATATTCCTGATGATCAAAGGTTCATACTGACTCAATGAAAGCAGAGCACTGGGAATTCACATGGGACCACTAAACACGTCTCATTTATACGTTTAGAAATGCATTTAGAGACATTTTGAAATAATCGTAGTTAACAAAGAAATTGTGCTGTTGTGTGAAAGTGATAGAAGTGAACTTTTTTTCAGTTTTTTAATATACTACTTACTTGTACTTAATTAAGGCAACAGGTCTGCTCCATGTATTGAACTCATGCAGGCTTAGAAGCCTGAAAGACGGTTAAATTATATTAAAGTTAAATTATTTCTAATTATGTGTGTGAGTAAAATTCAAAAATACAACCTCCTGTGTTTGATGCCGACTTTTCTATGACATGAACGTCCAAGCTGTTATATTTTAAACCAATTAAAAAGAAACTGTAGAGAAATAAAAAGTCAAATAAGTACCTTTTCATTGAATACCCAATCTGGGATTTGGTTATAATATAATTTTAAACTACCAAATGGTTTTCTTTGCTGAGGCTATCATTTTAGTGAAATTGACTGTGAACTCGATACCCTCGCCTTCTTTAAAAATGCATAATCTTTTACACATACAAATGCACTTAGATGAGCGGCTCCTCTCTATGTTGGTTTAAATACGGCATATAATGAAGATAATAATCTCATAGGGCAATCCCTGGAATGCAAGTCTGCTCTTTTTAACTGCTACCGTAGTAATAAAACTGCTATAAGCGCTTCCCCACCATGAATTTTTTATAATTCCGTGCCATAAATGCCAGCTTACTGTGTACCATAAAATTAAGTGAAATTAAATGCATTGCATTTGCTAGCAGTGGGGTGAGAAGAATAGCTTGAATCGAAGAATGGTGCAGATAATTTTAGTTAATAGTTTTTAAATGGGGAAAACAACGGTGTTAGTCCAATCTGGTTGAGGCCTCTGCTGTGTTTTAAAGTTGGTTTGCCTCATATTAGTTTCAAAGACATTTTTAAAGACTGAGGCTGATGACATTTGGAGTTAATTCCACATATGCTATTTGCTCCCATGCATTGGAACCTTTTGCTTGCCGTGGTTAGGGAAAGATAAATTCCTGGGTTTAGGTAGATCCTTTGATAATTTTAGAATATAAATTTCTCCAGTTTGAAAGTGTAACAGCTGGAAGAATTCCAGTTTTACCTATTTGTTGCATCATGATACTTTAACATTTTGAGCTCACCTCATCTTCATCAGACAGTAATGCACAGAGCATGGCCCGATTAAATCGCATGTTGACATAGAGATCACGTGCAGGCAAAAAAACACATTTGTTTAATCAATACAATCATTTTTATGGACTGTGCATTATTCCCTGGTAATAGAAGCTTGTGCATAGTAAAAACAAGAAAAAGTAGATAAATCAAGTAGGTAAAAGCAGATAAATAAACAAATAAATAACTAGATATAATAAAAAAACTAAAGTAATTTAAAAAAAACATGTGAAAATAAAGAATAAAAATCCCTAAAATGAAAAAGGAACGTTAAAATAAAAAAATACAAAGAAATAAATGAAAGATTTTTGAAAAACACATGCACACCCTGTCAGACTGGATTTTTGCTGCTGTCTACCATGTCAACTTTCCATGCAAGTTGAAAATGAACACATCATGCTCTAGGTTATGCTTTATTTTTCTATTAATCAGACTAGAGAAGCTTTTCCTGTGGGTCTGTTTTGTTTTAAAGCTCTTCAAATTGTTTATATAAATGTAATATTTGAGTCTTAAATGTAAGAAAATGGCGTGTGGTGCTGGAATACGTTCTTCTTGTGATGAATTTTTGCACCAGTAATGCAGCTGGTGTTTTTTTTATTTGTACTTTTTCTCCAGTAATGAACCATTCTTACTCCAGATTACTCCTAAAAACAAGTCTATTACGATGAACATTACGGGGCACTTTTATTAATGCATATTCAGTTCCTCTGTTTGGCTGAGACTCAACCAAATCACAAAGGCAGATGTGAGCGTTGCCCAGAAAGTGTCAAACTGAACTGAAGGAACAGAGAGAAAAGATTTACGAGTAACTTGGCAGACAATGATGAGTTTTCTTTAATAGATTGCTAACATTTTGTTAAGTGTGGAGATCTTCAAAACCATGAAAGAGGAGGACTGTTTGTCTTTGTCTTAATGGAGAATTGGACAAGGTTCTGCATTTTTTAGACAAGGTAGAATTTTTAATGGAAAGGGAACTAGTGTTCTGTGACAGGCGAGGACAATGAAGAGTATCCTTGTGTCACCAGTCTGCATGTGAATGGCAAGAGCTGTTATCCTTAAACTGAGAAGACCAAATATGCAGAACGTTGTGTATTGTCAGCGAGGCATACTCATTTAGTGACACTGCATAGCAACAATAGACGAACAACTCGAATTCAGACATTAGAACATTGGCAAACAATGGGCTTGTTGAAAAAAGGTAATGGAGCCAGTAAAATCACACAAAGGGTGGAGATAAAGGGGCATTGCAGTTACAATGCAAAATCATCAGAGCCAGCAGTGACAGAAGATATCCAGAAGCACAGGAAGAATAGGAACAAGAGTCATGAAGATGATAACATGAGGAGCGCTATTCTGATGCATCTATTCAGTTGCACGAGGCAGAAAAAAATACATTTGTTCTGAAGAGCAAAAGAAAAGAACGCGCTTCAGTCCTAAAGCTGAAACTACATTCATTAAGATAAATTACTATTAACCCTTTAAAGCCAAGTACGTGAGTTTTTTAGAGGTTTTGAGACTTCAACGTCATCACTAAATTGCACGAGACATTTTTAAGTTACAAATACCAAAAAAACGATTATTTAATTGGTTGAAAATATTGGATTGTCTATCCAGTGTTTGAAAAAGAGTAACACTGAGATTCATTTGAAATGAGTGAGTCTCATTTTTAAGTGTTTTGGTATGAACCAGCTTCTGGGAAAGACTTTTGAGTTACTAACTACCCGTTGCCCTTACTAGCCCAGGTGTTGGCTTTTACACTCTTTTTATTAAATATTTCTCATTTAAACCACTTGCTGTTGCTGCAGCTAACAAATGAGTTTAATGAATGTGGAAATTGTGGGCTACACAATGAAAATGATTTAAAATAGGCCCAAAGAATTGAATCAAATCAAATCAAAATTTATTTCTGTAGCACATAATAATACAACAAAGTTGACCAAAGTGCTTCACAATCGTTCAAAGCAACAGCATAAGACAGAATAGATTTTAAAAAAAGAGAGTAAAAAGGAGGGCAGGAAACAATATGAACAATATGGGTAAACAACACAACTAGCCACGAAATAATATACTAGATTGATTTAAAAGAACTTTGGTGCTGAGCGGTAACCTTTCATTTTGGTATGATGTTCACTTTGAACACACAAATTGGTTTTATTCAATTCAATTTTATATATACAGCGCCAAATTACAACAACAGTCGCCTCAAGGCGCTTTATTTTGTAAGGTAGAGTGTACAATGAATACGGACAAATACCCAACAATCATATGACCCCCTATGAACAAGCACTTTGGTGACAGTGAGAAGGAAAAACTCCCTTTTAACTAGTATGTCTGTGAAGGTTCTCAGTCATCCAGGTCATCGTAGTCTAAGGAGCTTGGAAAGAAAAGCGTCTGGACTTCTTTGAGTTGCTTGAAGACGTTTCACCTCTCATCTGAGAAGCTTCTTCAGTTCTAAGGGTCAAATGGTGAGCGACCATCTTTGAACAGAGGCGGTGGTTTACGACACCAACTGTCTGCCATCTATAATCCAGTTTTGAGATCCCTTCCCAGACGCCTTAACGCCCACTCACATCCTGGGCCATCTGACCTCAGGAAATCACATGATAGGGTGGGGCCAGGTTTCACAATGAGCTCACCCGAAACTCTGGCTGATTGTGACCCACACCCGCTTTCACATTTTGGCTCATGTGATTAGGTAGAGGATCATCAGGGGGTCCTTTGTCCCTCTTTGGGGGTAAACGTCTACTGGGTTTAAATCTGGGACTCTCCACCATTTGACCTTAGAACTGAAGAAGCTTCTCAGATGAGAGGTGAAACGTCTTCAAGCAACTCAAAGAAGTCCAGACTCTTTTCTTTCCGAGCTCCTTAGACTCCCTTTTAACAGGAAGAAACCTCCGGCACAACCAAGCTCAGGCTGGGGCGGGGCCATCTGCTGTGACCAGTTGGGGTGAGAGAAGGAAGACATGATAAAAGACATGCTGTGGAAGACAGTCAGTGATTAATAACAAGTATGACTTTTTGAAGATGCAAACCTTATCAAAGTGATTACTTATACAGGGTGAGCTGCTAAAAATGCATGTTCAGCTCATCTATATCAACTAAAAACCACATCCCAGTTGTGGCAGATGACTGCCCCTCCCTGAGCCTGGGTCTACTGAAAGGTTCTTCCTGTTAAAAGGGAGTTTTTCTTTCCCACTGTTGCCAAGTGCTTGCTCATAGGGGCGTTGTCTGATTATTGGGATTTACTCTATATTAATGTAGAGTCTTACAGAGACCTTACAATATAAAGTGGTTGTGATTTGACAATATATAAATAAATTGAATTATGAATTATGAAATTGGGTGTTTGTGCTAGTACATTTGCCTTGATTCCTTTTGCCCTTTAAAAAACACTGCTGGTGTTTCCTTTCCACACACAAAGAAATTGTCCTCGCTTCAGTATTTCTAGATCGATTGTGTTTACCTGTAATTTGTAATTTGAGAAAACATTGCACAGTGCTACAGACATCCACAAATTAAACTTACATCAATGCAAAGGTGTAACACATATGTGGTTACACTGACGACGAGCTGTTTCCTGGAATGGTCAGTGCAGACGTGCCACAGCAATAAAAGCTTTGGAAAAAGTAGCTGCAAAATAAGTGGAAACTGGTGGGTACAGATTATGCAAAGCACGCTTCTTCCAGCATGAGTATTAATTTGTAGGAAAAAAGAAGTGGCACTTCAGGGCAATAAAGGAGGATGTGTGCAGTAAGACCAGGCTCGGCCATCCACTATTCCTTTGCTGCCATTTTGTGGAAGGCTCATGCTGGAGCAGTAACTCATGCATGTCTGCCCTAACGCACCATTGCAGATCAAAGCATGGCTGGGTTATGTAAAGCTGAAGGGGCTAATAGAGTGACCACATCCAATACAAAATATATTACAGTGCATTTGCCTCTGACAGGGATTGATGGGGTACATTATCCAATGAAATTGAGGGTTTCTGCAACACAGGCATAACACTGCTTAGTCCAGTAGAGCCCATGTGCTGTGCTACTGTAGAGCACCAAAGCATATGGTTAGATTTGCACATTTGGTAAGTTTTATTTCACCATAAATAGAATTCAGACCATGTTTTGGGAAGTAGATAAAGTTTCCAAGTCCTACTCTGTTTTTGTGACGGAGTCTAATAAGCTCAGTCTAACCTCATCACATCTTGTCGTCTTGCCCGTTTTATTTTTTTCAGCAGTAAACTGAGAGCAGTTAGCATATGTCATACCCACCAAGAACACAGATGTGTTGCTCGTGTAAGTAGGATAATAACAACATGTGTCAATCGTATCCATGCTTGTCACCGTCAATCTTTTTTAAAGGGTGCAGTTATGTAGCAAGCCAGCTAACTCGGAAAATAGCACCCTTATTCTAAACCCCAGCTACAAAACTCTAATTTGCAAGTAGAGCATATGTTCATCAGTCACCATGACCAGATCATTAGGTATGAAGATGACGCAAGCAGATTCATTGCATTGATGTTATCCAACCCTTTCACCAAATTCTTGGGTGACATGTACCTTTATTTATCCTTACAGCTCCCGCGATGTATGATTTACAGTAGATTTACCTCCCTGTCTGTCACGCAAGGAAAGCGTGCCATACTACAGCTCAGGGAGCGATGAGAGTTGACACTAGCATTTGGGACGAGGACCAGAGGACATTATGGATTACCTAACATTTTACAGCATGCTCTCGGAGTAGTAAGCGTACTTGTGCGAGCCTGCTTCTGAGGGAATGCGACAAAGATTGCAGTTGTGATGATAAAAACGGAGCCGCGGGGCATCGTAAAGAGAGGAGTATTTGTGCCCTAGTTGCCCGGTGATGCCAGCTGAGACTGAGTCACCGTGCTGCAATGACTTTCACCTTGGCTGGAATCACTGTAGATTTGTGCTGGTATGTGAGGCAGCGGGGTCACTGCAACTGCTCCTCAGTTATTAATTGACAGACAGAGCAATTATCAGTAGGAACTTGAAGTAGGATAGATGCGCTGACAGTTACATGTGGCTGAAAAAGACACTCTGGGAGAAATGTCTCTGCATGTGCACAAAGCCATCGTGAAATGACTGCTTTCATTTGAATGTAATCATAGTGAACTTATACTAACAGTCAGTTAAGCACACTTACTCCCTAAACATGAGCTGGTTTTTAAGGGGGGACTGTTTTCATGCTTCGTTTGATTCAACCCTACCTCCCATTAGGTTTGTCAGGCCTCATGATGTGTTGGATGCTGGAAAATAACAATGGTTGTGTCTTTGATAAAATAACGAAGCGTTACAATTTTATTAGCAAACGCGTACTGCACATCCATAGTTTTTTTTGGGGGGGGTTTTCAGGAGAGAAATGGCACAGCTTTTTAAACTAATACAAAAAACTTTTTCGTTTCTTCGAAGAATCCTTTTATGTGAAAAGTGGAGAAAATGTTTCCATTTTCTTCAAGGTTACCAGAGCCTCTGCGTTGAGCCATTGTATCAAATCAGTGCAACTGTCAAGCCATCTCTTCAGTAAGTGATAGACAAATCACCGTTCACTGAGTTGACCTTGAATTTAAGCCAATGGCTTCGCATGCCCATTACCGCAGCTTTGGCTGACATATTGCATCAAAAGTTGAACTGAGTCGACGAATAATCTTGATTGAACTCTCAGGAAGCTTTATTAATCCCATGCTACCCAGAGAGGCTGTTAGCTTTTATGAGCTGTTGTCAAATTAAAATGTCCAAGCTTTTCAGTAGGAGTTTGTCATGCTTACTAAACTATGATCTTAACCAAATGGAAGGCAAGCAGGGCGGTGGAGCGCTAAATCATGTTGACAATAGTTAATGAACGTCCCAGGTGCCAAAAAGGCAGGCTTTAAAGCTTTACTGCCTCCTAGATAATGTAAAGTAAGACCTCAAGTAGATGATTTACACATCTAAACCAGCTGTGGAGTTTTCCTCTTTCTCCAAATGCATATGAGAACTAGTTTGAGTTCATGAAAAACATAAACTTTTTCTTAAATCACATCCCTGGTGGTTCACAGACAAAAGCATTGTCACTGCATCTGGATTACACCATTTCACAGCAGGGCCTTTTTTTCTAGGGAGAAAAGAGGAAAAAGGGAACAGGAGTAGTAAATACAAGAAACGCTGGCTGGTTGCAAAGAATCTTGCTGACGCCTTCTTTTCAGGATTGCTCAGCACCTTCTTCAGCTTGCAGTGTGGGACTAGAGGGAGCAACGAGGAGAGTGGAGTGGAGTCCCTCATGATCAATTACTTCACTTGTCAAAGTTGCAACACCGCCATCTTCTAGTTAGTGACCTTTCACCCTGCAACATCAGTTCTCATCTTCAAATTTGCTTTGCCAGCAGTTTTCTCAGTGGGCTGCTGTCAAATATTTTTGGGGAACCAAATTCTCATTCTTCTTAGAATATATATATATATATATATATATATATATATATATATATATATATATATATATATATATATATATATATATATATAAAAAAGGTCATCTGTTTGAGTGTTGTCATTTTTTTTTTTTTTTCTTTTGGCCTGTCCCGTTTGGCTCTTTTGCCATCAGAATTGTTGTCTAAAGGCAAAGAAAGAAAAGAAAGATGCCCAACGGATTTACTTTACCAAACTGACCATCCCAGCCTTGCCGTAATGGTCCATTTGATTCACCTTTTATTGTTTATTTTATTTTCACTTACTGAATACGGGACAGACTTGACTGGGAGAAAGAGGGAAAGAGAAACAGCTGAGAAGAGGGACGGGGGAGAAGGGCAAAAGACAAAAACCAACAGAACGAGCAGAGAAAAAAAAATGCATATATCAATCACCTGGATCACCTGCTGAGAAAGAAAAAAGAAAGCAAGCAGAAGAGAACAAGAGTAATAGAATAAACAGCATCACAATGATATATGGGAATATGACAGTAAATACTAAATGTTAAACATTATTGTGCAGCACATAAGATCAACAGAACACAGTGTGCTTTGAGGTAGGAGCCAAAAAGGGTGTAGTTTGTGGGTGTGATCACCCGTGTGTACACCTGTGAGCATGGACGCGCTTGTTTTTTGTTTTTTAAAAGGTTCCTTCATGTAATAATCTGCTAGAGGGTGTGGGGGGGCCACAGCCCCGTCCTCCAGGGCGTGAAGCAGGTGTGGAGGAGATCAAAACTCCAGACATCCAGAGGCCCCCAGAACACAAGAGACCAAGGAAGACCAACAGAGGGGCAGCTGCGCCACTGTCCCGGAAAGAGCTGAGGAGAGTCCCAGATGAGGGCTCACTCAGCAGCCGCGGAGCAGAAGCCAGGGGGAGTTGCAGTGACGCGCCCGTGAGCTCCGCCGGCAGCCAGCTGCGCCTGAGTGACCGAGCCCCAGGCCGAGAGGCCG
Source organism: Diplotaxodon limnothrissa (assembly GCF_057381915.1). Taxonomy (NCBI): domain Eukaryota; kingdom Metazoa; phylum Chordata; class Actinopteri; order Cichliformes; family Cichlidae; genus Diplotaxodon; species Diplotaxodon limnothrissa. Next base: position 28,392,399 of record NC_140605.1, read on the forward strand.
GGGGCACCAGGCCCCAGGCTCCAGGCCCCGATAAGCGGCCGCCAAGGAGTGAGCCGGTGTGTACCTGGACGCCCACCCCCGGACACAAAGAACCACCAACGCACCGATGTCTGAGGGGGTCCGCCACTGGCAGGGGAAGTGGTGGTAGGGGGAGATAGGCCTCCAAACCTTGGAGGGCCTGAGATGTCCCCAGAGAGGTGGCGCCTGACACCCAACCTGACATATAGACACAGACATACAGGCACACACAGATACAAACATCCATTCCCACCCTCATGCTCTCATATGCACTTACTCCACACTCAACCAACGTGGAGACAGACATAAAGAGACGCTGTACACACGATCACACTCCCCAAGCGTACTCTACAAACCGGGTCTAGGTGCCCCCGCCCCTGGAGGGGGGAACTGCACCCAGACCCAGGTGGTGTTTCCCTTTTCCCTGCGGTGGGGGGAGGCAGACCGCCCCGACTCCGCAGCAGCAGGAAGGCTCCACACTCCAGACCGCAGTCGGACGGCCAACTCCTCCTCCTAGCCCCCCTGCTCCAGCAGGTCGCAGAGAATGGGGGTGAGAGAAGACTCCAAACCTCCCTCCACCCGCTCATTGTAGTGTTGATGCATGTGTGTTCTAAGGTGCATTTAAAACCCAGGAGGGCTTGGAGCTACCTGCCAGAGAGCAGCAGGTAAGCGCATGGTCCCTCCTGCTAGCCCTCAATGTCTACGTGTATTTAAAATTGAGAGGTGGGCAACGATGCCAGGGGTGGGGTGTACACCCTGATGGTACTTTGGACTCCGTGTATCGTGCCCACCCCCAAGATCCTATATGTATGTGTAATGAGAGTGTGAGTAATGTGAATGTCTAAGTTGTGGGATAAAATTGAGGCAGAGGCAGCCAGAAGGGGACAGAGGGGGGGTAGCCTCCTCTGCACCCTGGTGACATACCCCTACTCCAAGGCCCTGCATGTGTGGGTGGTTGTGGTGGAGCGGGAAGAGGGAGGCAGCTGGAGATGGGGAGGGAAGGAAGGGAGGGGCAAGTGACCCCTCCCTGGGGCCAGCTCCCCCGCTGACCCCAGTAGGCACCCCCATACTCCGCGACCCGCCAGGGAAAGGGGGCCCAGGCCCATCCAGACCGGGCCCAGTGCAGCAGCGCCGCCCGGCCCCACAGAGCCCGGGACAGTCCACCCAACCCCACCACAGAGAAAACTGCACCCACCCCACCATCCACTCATCTTCCAGACTACATAAGACAATAAACACCCAGGCTGAGATCTTCCTCCACCTCTCCTGTATCTCCCCCTCCTGCAGAGGGAGCTCCTGAGGAGAGGAAAGCTCCTGCAAGATGTGACAATCTCCCCCACCAGTTGAAGAGCCCCCCAGGTGGCTCGACGCACCGGCGGCACCCTGCTCCAGGGCTGGGCCCCCATGCACCCACCCGCCCACAACCCCGGCAACACACCAACCAGGACCCAAGCCCCCGAGGCCCGGTCCGGGTCCCAGCCCAGAGACGGAGCGCCCCCAGAACCTCACGCCCATCCCGGACCCACCCAGGGGCAGCCAGGCTACCAGGTCAGTAACCCACGTCCGTCAGCACAGACCCTCCCCTAGCCCCGCTGCACGCAGCCGCGAGGAAACAGTCACCTGAGAGCCAACAGAGCCCCTAACCGGACATGACCGCTACCCCGGGTTGAGCCCCCCAAGGAAGATGCCTCCGGGGAACCCCCCGACGCCCTAAGCCTGTCCCTACCCCCACACCAATCACAACAGTGAAGGCGGGACCAAAGTGTGACCCCCCACCCCCACTAGGTGATGGAGCTGATCAAAGGAGCCCAGAGCAATTGATCTGATGTGGTGGCAGAGGCTGTATCAAGACTAATGTAATCTAATAGATAATTTCTATATTGGTTAGAATTAAGATTGTTTTTATTTTTCCAGTTCATGAGGACTGTTTTCTTGGCTATGCATAGGGCAGTGAAAACCATATGGGCGATATTCTTTTCTGAAGTGACATTATCTAAGCTGCCCAACAAACACACTAAGGGGGAAGTTGGAATGTTACATTTCAGACACTTCGATAAGTCTTCACATATCTCGCGCCAAAACTTCTGAACTGGTGGACAGAACCAAAGAGCGTGGATATAATTGTCCGGTGAATTGGTTTGGCAGTGTGAGCAGTTGTTGGTAGACGTAAAGCCCATCTTGAACATCCGATGACCTGTATAGTGCACTCTATGCAGTAGAACTTACTGAGAGTGTGAGCCTGGACGTTCCTGAAGTATGAAGCTGCTTCTACTTCCCAATCCAAATGTGCACCTGCAGCTGGTCTGAAATCAGACAGGATCCAGTATTGATTGTGTGATGTTCCACGTAATCCAGGCTCACGGCTTGCACCTGTTAATGCACAACAGGAGAACTCCAGGAAATGTTTGATTGTACCTCCTTGGCTCATCATGTTTGCCTGAGATAAACCTTTGTTTGCACCTTATTTGCATTGTGCACAACATAACGCTGAGGGCTAATGATAAGATTCGTGTGGGAATAAGAACAAATCTTTCTTTTACAGACAAATGCTTAATATTGCCATTTTTGTTTTTTTACATTTAAAAATACTTTTTATTGCTGTCTATTAATAAGAAAAAAAACCCCTCTCAAAGTACGGCTTAATCATACCATTAAGTTTAATCATCATCACTCAACCCATCACTTTTTTCAGGCTGCTTTAATCATTATTTAGTAGCGTTGTCCAGGGCAAACCATATGTGGCAGGATTCTACAAAGATAGATGAGTTGATTTATTAGACCTCATGTTTTGCTAACACTGTGTGGCCAAGTGCCCACCAGCCCACATAGAGTCTTCAGGTCAGTTTAACCTTGAGAACAGAGGGGTGTATCTGTATTGTAAGCAGCTGTAACCCTGCCAAGAGGCAGGAGCACCTCTCGCTAGCTGCACTAGAATAAGCAGTGGTTGTCAGTGATATCCAATTGTTTTTAAGTGGAGATTCCCTCAGCTAGAAGGCTACAAATAGGTCTTTTTGTTCCAGAGACAGGTAAATAAGATACCACAGCAGACCTGGCACTCATTTCACCGATGCCGTGCTGCTATTAGTGTTCTTAATCTTAACCCACATATCTGTAGGTTACATCACACATAGTCTTTTTTCCTCCGTGTTTTCACAAAGCTACCAGCCAGGGACTGAGGGTAATGATGTCAATTTTTCTGAGGTTTGTTCATCCATGCATCATTTTGATTCTGGAGGGTAGATTTCAGTGAAATTTGCTTTGAATATTTATAGATCCTGGAGGATGATGACCCCTGACCTTTTCCAGCCATTATCAGGTCGAAATATCACCACTGGAAAAATCTCATATTCAGTGAGAGAGATTTTGGTGCAAAATGCTGAGCACATCCATAATCCCACAGGGACATGCCCACTGGACTGTAACGGCCCCACAACTTTCCAGAGCTGTAAGATTCTGTGTGACACTCGTATATATTTTACTCAAACTGGATTTCCTGGATGGTATTTCATCTTCTCACTGATAATGTGGCAGTGTACCTGTATCACTACAGCTTCTTTCAAAGCACTTGCCAGAAAAACAGAGTCAGCACAATCAACACCATAGATTTAGCTAAATGAACTCACCAGTGCAAATAACTCAAAGTGCTCCCTGATTTAGCGTTGCAAAGTGTTTTTCTATTTGCTGAAGAAACTTTCTGTTCTTCAAATTCCACACGAAAATAACTAAATCTGTGTTATATAAAGTCATAGTTCATTATCATCATTTTAGAGGGACTGAAAGGGCACCTTTATAGAGGCATTAATTGTAAAGTTAGCAAAAGTATGGCAAGAAATTAAAATCAAGGCTGCTTTGGTCTCTGGCCCCTGAGTTTGGCACCAAAACAAGACCGACTCATCACACAGCGCCGCGACTTATAGCCCACAGGCATGGTCGTGACATTTCTCAGTTTTAAGATACAGAAGGAAAAATGCTAATGAAGTGGCTGGATGGAAAATGTCATATTTTTTTCTTCTTTTTGAGAAAATGCAGCTCTGTGTTTTTGTGGTTTGCACTTACGTGCGCCTTCATGTCATGTTGGAGAGGCAGTAAAGTGACTACAGGCTGACTTTTTGCTTCTTTTTTTTCCCTACCCCCAGGGGCAGTGGCAGAAATGCAGAGCCACAACAATGGCTGTCTCTTTTTGCTTGGAAAGAGGTGTGGGGGGGAGGGGGGAGTGGAGGTTGGAAAGGGTGCAGGAGTTTATCTTAGTCATGGTAATTGGTTTGCTGGTGTGGAAGTAGGATCATTCGAGAAAACCTCATTCAGTCTGACCCCCTCCCATTTATCTGTCTGGAAGGCTGCAGGGAGAAAGGGGAGAAGGATGGAGAGAGTGAGGGAGGAATGAAGGAGTGCTGTTGCAGAGGCATTTTCATACAAAGGCTGGAGAAACTGAGTATATCTGAAGGCTAAATCTGATGCCGGCCTAAAACGAAAGGCACCTTTTTGCATCCCGCCAAAGTGCTCACTTCCTTACTCCCTAAGCATCCTTCTGTGATGCTTAATGTGTCTGTTTGCATGCATGTCTAAGGTGTAAAGGTAGAGTTCTAATGCAAACCAGCATTACTGCCACCATCAAATCATTTCTCATTTTCAGATTAGATTAATGGAGGCGGATATTGAACGGCTCTTTTTGGCCTGGTATTGTCTTAAAGTGAAATGGCTCATTCCCAAAGTACTGTAATGCATATTTTCAGCTTATCAGTCCAGGTTTTTATTAACTGGAGATGAGACAGATGGAAAGACCTGTGCGAGAGCTCTGGGCTCTATGTGGTGTTTAACATGCCTGTCCTATAGCACTGTTGCTGAGGCAGCAGGGTCCAGGTGCACAAATATCTTCCCAGTCACACACCATCAGCTAGCTGTTTCCATTTGTCCCAAGTGGCAAGCACCATGACTTTATACTGAAATCACTTGAGAGCTCCTCTAGGCGCAATTCTTCTCAAGACCAGTAAGTTGATTTAAAAAAAAAAAACGTCCTGATATTTCTCTACAAAAACAATGTTAAAAGTGTGAGCCACTGGAAGAGGTATAGCCAAGACATAAAGGATTTAAAAGCCGAAAGAATTATATTTTATTTGAAGTTCTGTCATTGAGTCACCACTCCACGCTGTTTTACAAAAGAGAAACAAGAAAGAAACGGACCTGGTGAAACTGCTGTGCAAATTTAAAAAAGTTTCCTTCCCCTTAATCTGACTAGAAACACGTGCATACGATGATCGGAATTTGTGGACGAGGAATAACATTTTCGGTTTGTAGTCTTGGGTTCCAGTGACAATCACATTTGAATAGGCTTTATTGTTTGCAAATAAATATTCAGTGTTTTTTGTTTGTCTGATTTAGATTTTTATTATATTTTTGTCTTTTTATTATCTCTTTTATTTGCGTTTTTATTGTCTCTTTTTTTTAACGTATATGGATTTATAAACCATAACTGGCAGAGGAAAAGTAAATCTTGGCTTGAATATTCCCTGGCTACACTGGAAGTCCAGAAAATTTGCTCTTTTCTGCCAGTCAGAAGACTTTTTCCCACTCAGTTTCCACCCATATGGCCTAGAAAACGGGATTCAAAACAGAATATTTCATGCTTTTGCTATAATTCTGGTACGGTAGTCATTTTGAATATTTTTAGTTTTCTGTTAGTCACTATTTAATTAGTCAGTCTCCTCATTGTATACACTCACTTGAAACTTAATTAGGTAGAAATGACATGTTCGAATTCCCTCTGAACAACCTTAATTCCTTGTAGTGTAGATTCAAGAGGCTACTGGAAACAAAGGTACTCTATTGCAGCAGTCTGCAGCCTTTTTTGCGCCACGGACCGGTTTACTGTCAGACAGTATTTTCACGGACCGGCCTTTAAGGTGTCGCGGATAAATACAACAAAATAAAATGATACGAACAAGACAAAGTGTGGCATTATGTAAATATAATAATCAACGCAAATTCACTGTGTAACTTTATTAGCAGCGTCCTCCTGAAATGCGCCAACAACATTGAGAGTAGCATCCTCCTCTCTGCCCCTTAATGCTCTCTGGTCGCTAGGGTAACGCATAAATATTTCTTTCAAAATAAGACAAACGACAACACGGGAAAAGACCCAGGGAAACCGAATTAACGATAAAAATCCTGAAAACCATAAATTTCACACCCGAGCCTCAACTCTCGCGGCACCAAACGGCTCACCGGTCCGGGGCTTGGGGACCGCTGCTCTATTGGATTGAGATCTGACCGTGGAGGTCATTTGAGTACATTGTCACGTTCAAGAAACCACTTTGAGATGAGTTTGTCATGCTTTGTTACATGGCATGTTCCTGTCAGAAGCAGCCTTCAAAAGATGGCTGCATTATAGTCATGAGTGGGACATAAAAATCTCTCAAGAATTTAGCCTGAACCATTGATACAAGGCTGGCTCGGTCCATCTTTTCATGTAGCCAATGAAATTGTAGCCTTAGTTACCTGTTCTTAGCTCTTCTGCTGCTTCAGAGTTTGGCATGTTGTGCTCTTCTGTGTGCCTTGATTGTAATGAGGGGTTACTTCAATTACTGTTATCTTTCCTTTTTGCAATTTTGCACCCATAACTTTGTTGTGACAGTATTCTATTCTATTGTCTTCTATTCTAGTGAGATCATGATTTAAACATAAAGAGCTGTTAATATGTATGTTTTGAGTACACCGGTGGATTTACCAACTAGTAAGCCTTATGTACTGAGAGAAATGTAGGGAGACCTCTCACACGTCTTTTACGCTGTGGCCCAATTTCACAGGTGATCAGATATGTTCCTCTGGCCTTCTCTCCCAACTGTTTTCAATTTGTTGATGCAGCTATCTTTCAACTTTGGCCCACCTTGCAATTTGTTCCCTTGGCCTCAATCTCTCTTTTTGCCTAGCCTGTTGGATTTATTTATTTATGTAGGCCATTTATTTATCTGTGTGGCATTGTTAGATAGAGCCCCCCCCCCCCCCCTTTTTTTTTTTTCCTTTTTTAACAGGGCAGGGAATTTCCACACGACACCGTTGCAAGTCTTGTGAGGGTCACTGCACACAGATGAATGATAATTGATTGATTGATTGGTAATTTATTTCAACATGTGAACAATATACAAGTACATTTAGAAAAGAAATGAGAGAAAAAAAATATACTATACAAATTACATACAAAAAAACATTCTGATTAATTTACATGTTGAAAGGAGTGGGAAGAAGTATACACTTATTTAATAATTGGAAGGGAAGAGGGAAGTCTCCGCTGGGCTTTCTGTCTAAGGTTGTTCCCTGCACCATGCTAGTTGCCAGGGTGACAACTAGACTCCCATAATAATGCATCATCTGGCCCAAAAGGGAGAGTGATGGCGAGCAGAGATAGCGTAGTAGCAGATTTATTCTTATTTTAATCATTGTGTTTGCTGCTTATTATGGCAAAAAAGCAGAGTGCTTGCATAAGTTATCAGAGTTCACGGCATAGAACTAACACTGCATTAATAATACACAACACTGGCTGTCTGATGAAGACAGGAGAAAACTTTCATGCTAACCATCTGCGCATATAACCTTTTCCTTGTTTACATGCGCAGAATGTTTTATTACTAAGGCGGCTTTAAAGGTAACACCTGACTGACCCTTTCCTTCCACAGTTTGCAAAATCTTTTTATAGGTATCTGAAGGTGTATTGGAACAACTAGTGGAAACATAGGTTTAAGAAGTGGTTTTAGAAAGCTAAATTCATCCTGTGAAACCTGTCAACTCATTGTCTGTCACAACTAACATGAGCTTTTTGAACCACAGCCCTGAACTTTTCTAGGTGCTGCATGTGAGAGCATAAATGTCAACTCACTGTGATCGGACATCAAGTGGTCTTTAACCTGCCAGCTCCCAATTACAAAGTCCAATTGAGCCCGTGTGAGAATAGAGCAGATAATTGTGCTGTGAATTCAAAGCGAGCCAGTGAATATACCCTGCCCTCTGCACGCTCTGCCCAGGCAGCATCATTCCCTAAACCAAACAGAACAATTCCAGGAGCGAGAACATGAGCCGATGCAGACTATTTCCTGCTCTCAAAAAGGGACGCTGCAGACAATATCTGATGTCCTATCTTGATTCTGATGTCCTATCTTGATTCTCCTGACATTGACTGAATCGATGCCCAAGTTCACACACGAACCCTTGATTATGCTAGTATAGCATGCGTCTTTGCTTATGTTTCACTTTACTTAACATTAACCCTCAGCTGAAAAACACTGAAAAACAACGATCCCCTGTTTGTTTTATATGTCTTATTGTTGCTGGCATGTATGCTGAAAAACATATGCAAAAGCTCTTCATTAAGGAGGAGCCCAGTTCTGAGCTGAAAAGCCGCCATAAAGACAAGATCTAGCAGCATGTCAGCACCCAGCAGCCATACATTATGCATCGTATTGTGAAGTATGCATGGCTGCTTGGGCCAATACTTGCACAGATTGTGATGCATCAGCAACACTGCTTTCTGCTCTAACTCTTGTCCATCAACAACTGCTATTCATAGAGCCCATTAATGATTTATTGAATAACAAATTGTGCGTAATGGGACCCTTATCTGCAATCCTGCTGCTGTTATTTTTGTCTCTTCAAAGATGCTTTTTTCCCCCCCCATTTAATTTTCAACATTTGAACCAAGAACTAAATTGAATTTAACAATTGTAAATGGATTAATTATGTTTTTTTCCCAGGGAAATAAAGGGTGTAGGAGGAAAACTGACCTCTCTGATCTCTTTGAACTTACCGTTGCCTTTGCGCAGTAATGAACACGGACACACTGGGATGCTATTAAGCATGACTCTCGCTTCTTTTGCAAACACTCAGTTTGATGCTGTTGATGTATTTTCTAAAGATGACCTGGTGTTTTAAAGAACCAGAGGGGAATGAGGGCTTCTGGTTTTAATAATGGCAGGCAGATTAAACCTTTTATTTCTTTCATTCTTAGATTAATCCATAAAAGCGCATGGGCTGTGATGCGGTATTGTGTGTGCAATGGGGAAAAGCAATATCATTTATATTATATTTAATTGGTCCCCCGAGGGCATTTGATGATGTGAAAAAACCCAGAGTCTAATACATTACTAAGCCAGACAAATTTTGGAGCTATTGGAAATAAGTTTTTCCCCTGTTATTTTTTTTAAATGAAAACATACACAGTCTTCAATTTATCCTTAACATCCACTTGGAAGAAACTGACACTACAGCGTCAGTGAGTGTGAGACAGTCACATCTCCAGATTTTGACCTGAGGCAGCTAACTTTACACTGCGGATGCAAATCAGCTTTTCTCAGCAGATGTTCTCCTCTCTCGGGGGGTCAGGGGAAAGAAGTCTGTGATAGTCCACTTTTGGGGAAAAGGTCAAATCTTGACACACTGGCATTGCCATCCTTTGCTCTGTATAATTAGAAAATCTTGTCAGTGGGATTCCAAGCTGTTGTTTTTCTTTTTGTTAGTTTTTTTTTTTGTTACTATCTTTGTTATTTTGTGTGAAGTGTAATTATCATTGAATAGGCAGCACGGTGGTTAGCACTGTTGTCGCACAGCAAGAAGGTCCTGAGTTCAGTTCCACCATCAGGGTTTTTCTGTGTGGAGTTTGCATGTTCTCCCATGTTTGCGTGGGTTCTCTCCAGGTACTCCGGCTTCCTCCCACAGTCCAACGACATGCAGTTAGTGGGCAAAGGTTAACTGATCAATCTAAATTGCCCATAGGTGTGAATGGTTGTCTGTCTCTGTGTGTTAGCCCTGCGACAGACTTGCGACCTGTTCAGGGTGTAGCCCGCCTCTCGCCCTGTGACAGCTGTGATAGGCTCCAGCCACCCTGAAAAAGGATAAGCGAAAGCGAATGGATGGATGGATAGATTTCCTTGAGCTGTTACAATAAATATGCTAGATTACAAATACTACATATATGTTATATCCCCCAAGAACCTGACCGATATATTGGTATATATTATCAACAGGTATTAACAATTCGAAATATCAGTTGTGGCAAATAACTTAAATTTATTGTCCAAAATTGAAAATGTAAAAAAATAAAGAAGTGACAGAGAAACACCTTGTTATGAGTGTTGAATCGTTAATCCATGAGAGGGCACTTTGCAACTTTCCAACAACAACCAGAATAACAACACGTTCTCACTCTCAAAGCGTAACATTTTAAGCTAGGTATATATATATATATATATATATATATATATATATATATATATATATATATATATATATATATATATATATATATATATATATATATATATATATTAGGGGTGCAACGATATTCGTATCGATATTGAACCGTTCGATACAGTGCTTTCGGTTCGGTACGCATATGTATCGAACAATACAACATTTGTAATTTATTTTATCAATTTTCCTTCTGACGATGCTGTCTGTGTTGAGCGCTCAGTGCATCTGTGTTCGACTACTCCGCCTAGGCTGCACTGTCGAGCGCAGATCCACTGAGCGCTCAACACAGACAGCATAGTCAGAAGGAAGAGCGCAGGGCAAGCTAGCGAGACAGAAGTTAAGCTCTCCTTGCAACAGGCAAATTGAACCTCATTCAGATCTGGCGTTTGGAATTATTTTGGTTTTCATGTGACGTATGACCCTGAAGGTAAGCGAGTCATGGACTAAAGTAAAACAGTATGTTGGATGTGCCATGCAATGCTCAATTACATTGGTGTGAACTAGTGTGTTAGCGCAGTTAGCTCGTTAACGTGTTGGCCGTCTAGCCCCATGCACGGAGCGATCGGCGGTAGCTCGTTAACAGAGATTTGCCGTGTTGTGGCGTTAAGGTCATTTCAACGAGATTAACCTGAAAGCACTAGTGGGAACACAACGAATATGACTGCACATTTACGCCGACATCATCCTAGTGCAAAGACAAAAACAACAAGCATGCTACTAACTTTAGCCGAGTCATTTAGACAGCTGTTAGCACATGATTCTCCTTATGCTGCTGAGAATATAGCCCAGAAGAAGCGGATAGTATAGCTTTTATTTTGGAAAGAGCCATTTCTCTGTAATAAACTCTCTTTTCCAAAGATGAGTGATTCCTCAATCAGATACAGGGCTTGCAATATCGCTAGCCCGACGTCCCGGAGCTAGCGATTTTTTCAGTCGGGGTACCAAAATCTATCTCTTCCCTGCCCGTCGGGCTATGTTAGGAAAAATATATGTCAATGCTTTTGCATTCTTTCAGAAATGTAGCTGGATAATTATGTCATTGGCATCGGTGAGCCACTGTCAATATGTGACATATTGAAGTAGCGTTTGAATTTGCGCTTGTTTTTTTGCTTTCACTTTGCAATCGTGCGAACTGTGTATAGAGAGCGACAGCACTGATCTGTGAGTGATGATAATTTGTGCACCAATTCCTCTGACATCGTCTTATTAATCGTTAGCTTACTATGCAAACATGACAAGTGAAATCTCCCGCAGCAAGCTTAAACATGTGAGAGGTTGATCGCGCAGAGAATCGCTGAGCTTATGTGAGTGCGTGTGTAAAAGCATTTCAGTTCTGCTGAGCCAAATAAGACAGGTCAGGGTGAAGAAGTGACAGCCAAAGAAAAGCTTACCACAAAACGGAGAAGTTATGACAAATCAGACTATAAGGCAAAAAGAAAGTGCAGCTTTATGGTTTCATGGACAAAAGAATTTCTGTGGCTGCGATATGATGAGCTAAATAACCAGGGCTGCACATAAGTGGTCCGCAGGTGCGCATTCGCTGTCAAAATAAAAAACACGCATAAGGGTTAGGGTTAAATTTAAAAACTGTACTTTTGAGTTAAAATATATATTTATAATTTTAATAAATGACAAATTAAAAATGCATGAACATTTTTTTGTATCGAAAAAATATCGAACCGTGACACCAAAGTATCGAACCGAACCGAACCGTGAATTTTGTGTATCGTTGCACCCCCAATATATATATACAATGTTCTTCCTCTACACCCCCCCCCCCCAATTTTTGCACATGTCGAGGAGCGTGTCAGGCTACATTTCACTGTGTGTTATACTTGTATAACTATGCATGTGACAAATAATAAAGAACCTAGAACCTAGGTGACGAATCGTTGATATATTACGCTTCCGGGCACCCAACACGTCCCTATATTCAGCAAATCTTGGTAAAGATTTGCTGAATGAAAATCCTATATTGGTCAGGCTTTATAGCCCACACACTAGTGCTTTTTATTGTATATTTGTTATCAATATTTGTTATCAATATTTCAACATAGCAGGCCAAGATAATGTCACATAAAGGTTAAAATTGTTGTACTATATACCAAACATACTTTGAACAGTTAACATGTGGGTTATCTTGGCTTAATTTTGCCTGTAATTTGTACGAAAAATAAGTTGGTATAATGTGGTCAGATTTGCACCCCAAATTGGTGGATAACCTAGAACACAACTGTAACTGGCACAACAGCTGAGAAACAAAATGAATTAAACCCAACTTTTGATGAAATGCTTTTCAGCAAGATTAAAACTCCAAATGCAAATTGCTTTTAAACTGTGTGTAGTTCAGTGAAATATTTTCAGCCTCAGAGTAAAAGAGTGTGACTGCTTGAGGTTAAAGTAGTTCATTGGGAACTCATGCTTGCTGAAATCCCCAGGTTATGGAACACTGTCATGTGATTAATTAAAAAGCTTCAGGAAAAATGGCCCCAGTTCACAGCAGGACTGTTCCAAGGTGCCTGGAAAATATGCAGGAGGACCAAAAATCCACAAATAGACTATCAAACTGTGTGTCACCAGGAATGAACATGGAGCCCTTATTAAGACATCGTGCATCTGAATAAATGATTCGAATGTGTGCAGGAAAGTCTAAGTCTATGTGCTTAGCATAAAACCATCCTTGCTACTGGTTTAGTCTGCAGGAGCTGGCACCAACCGTGTTGGCTTTCAGATAATAGGACAGCATCCAAATTCCCCGTCAGCTTACTGAGACACGTACAAAAGATTTTTACAGCTCAAACTTTAAAATGTGTGCTAAAGTGTGATCATATCTGGAGCAGCTTTATCCAAGTTCTTTTACAGTATACAGTAGGGCTGTGCGATATGACCAAAATCTCATATCCCGATATAAGAATTCTATCGTCCCGATAACGATATAGATCACAAAAATTTAACATTTTCTGTAAATTCTGTGAATCTCGGGCAGCTCGACTTGCGTGAAGTGTTTCCAGCTGCGCGTCCTTTACCCGGAGTAGAGTGTTTTAACCGATGCATGAAACTATATATTTTTAGACATAAGTTGTAACGGCCGCCGCTTTCTTTGTATTTATTACACGGCGTGCTGCGGGGAAAAGCCTGTTCTAAGTTTGAGTCTAAGGTAAATTTTCTAGCACCTGGCGGCTCTTTTTTACTTCTCATCCGTAAATAATCTGCTCTTTCACGTGATTTAGTTTATTTTGAAAAGTCTCAACAGGATCTTGAGCTTTATTGTGAAAGGTTTATGTGGAACATAAACAAGCGGACACGCGAAGGCGTTACCGTCGCTGTCGCTAACGACAACGCATAAAAACAGGCGCTTGTCCGTCTGTAGTGTGGTTATATTAAATATAAGAGAAAGAGAGAACTTTAAGAAATTAATATAGCCACTGCAGTGACCATCAAAACGATGAAAAAATATTGCCGTAAACAGTTTATTTTGCGACACCACGAAACAAACGATAGCGTAAAATGAAACGATAGACGTTTTTATATTTTATATATATGTCGTTATATCGAACAGCCCTAAATCGGACCATGTTTCGGTGAACAAACCAATAATAACACACAATAACACAAAGACTCATTTACAAACACCAATACCTCACCATGAAGATCAGCGGAACCCACACTTTTGAAAATTAAATGCTGTGCTGTGTATTAATGTGTAAAAGTCTGCAGTACTTCAAAGCACACATTCTATTTATTGGTAAAAAACAGACACACTGCAGAAAAGGCAATCTCAAGCCCAAGCCATTAACCTTTAATGGCACTTTAGCACCAAACAAAAGCTATAGACGTCACATCGCTCACTCAATACCAATTTTGTATTGGTGCTGCCATTGTCCTCCTGGCCTGGAAAAAAAAAATCAATAATTGGGGACTGCAATACACTGTATTTACCCAGCGCAGTACTGTATTTACTCAGTATGCCGCCCAAAAAAAGAAAACAGATCCAAAAATGCATTTTATTTATGTACACCGTGTAAAAAAAACAAACAAAGCATGCCCCCTTTCGTTTCTAAGGGTTGACATATGACAAATGTCATGTCCTTAGCATACATTAAAATGTGAGTGAACAAATATGGTTTGTTTGGAAGGGTTGCCAGGAGATGGCCTCTTCTCTTTAAATGAACATGGCAGCATGGCTTAGGTTTGCACATTTGACTAACCACAAGGCATCTGGAACAGCACTTTGGAGAGAAAGACCAAAGAGGAGATGTTTGGCCATAATGCAGAGTGCCACATTTGGCAAGAACCAAACACAGCATCTCAGCTCAAACACCTCATCCCAACTGTCAAACAGAGTGGTGGAGGGATGATTTGGCTTGTTTGCAGCCACAGGACCTGGGTGCCTTGCAGTCATTGAGTTGACCATGAACTTGTCTGTATACCAAAAGTGTTCTCGAGCCAAACCTGAGGCCATCTGTCCAACAATCCAATCCGCGAGAGTTAAGGCTCGGGTGTGTGAAATTGATGGTTTTCAAGTTTTTATCTTTTTTTTTTTAATCGTTTTTATCGTTAACTTGGTTTTCCTGGGTCTTTTTCCGTGTGTTATGAATAAATCTTCATTATTTTTGGTACCGTTACTGGTTTTATTTTGTTGTATTCATCTGCAAACCCGTCGGTCCATAATAATATTTTCATAAACCAGTCCGTGGTGCAAAAAAGGTTGGGGACTGCTGCTATAGAAGACTACAAAAAATGCCCTGTTGGGTTAATGGGCTCACTCACTCATTTTGGTCCATGTTGAATGAAATATTATTTAATGTGCTCATCCACCTTTAATGCCATCAGTGCACGTGACACTCCATTTTTGGAGCACTTGCATGACTTGCAAAATAATTTTCCCCGTTTTTTTTGGGGGGGGGAACTTGTGAAAATGTCTTTACTTGCATAAAAGCGTCACATAAACAAAAGATAATAAAATAAAACTATTAGTTCTATTAACGGACATGCTGATGTCACAGAGTCTTTGAAATCAGAAATTGTGAGCACATTGCCAGAGTTGTATATAAGACTATAGCCAATAAGTGTTGTTAATATAGCCATTTCGATTATGTTGCCTGTGCTATTTAGACAGTTTTATGTAACTGCTATGACTTAGACCATTGATAATTAATGCGTTATATGAGGTAAGACAAACAAATGGAAAGTAATGACATGTGTTTGAATTGAGTCAGCATCTTAATTTTCAGCATTACTTGCATTTTGGTTTGTTTGGACGCCCTTTTGTGTCTTTTGGGACTCGATGTGCTTTTAATACTGCTTACTCCTAGAATGTGGTGTTTAGCCGCATCTTAATGTAATAGCTTTGTGCTTTTCTCAATGGGGCACTTGGAGATTACGTAAAAAGCCTAGCCTCAGAGGTTCCTCCTGGCTGCAATCCACTGCCACCTTGATCTGCTTCCAAAACTGTAAGAATTATTCATTATCTGTCATCGTTTGTTTGCAGCATTTTCAGTTCTAGAAAATTATGGACGCTAGTTTGAGATTCAGTAAATTCGGTAACAGGTTAAGCATTGTCATTATGTATACATTTAAAAAATAATAATGAGACAGCTGCACTGGATGAAATACTCCTTCATTAGAATGAGCTTTATCAGTGTAGGTGATTCTGAATCAGGTCTGTGATCTCCTGAGGAAATCTCCATCATGGCCAGATGTGCTTCGGTGTTTACACTGTTTAGCAAGTTTGACGAGCTGAGAGGAACACAAATGCAATGTTAATGCAGATTTCTCTAGTGTGAAGTTCTCATCTAGAATATGAATTTCTGAAAATTTGACCAGTTTGTTTCTGAATAATGTGCATCTGAAATGATTGAATTTCCATTTTTGTTTCACAGTGGTGCTATTTGTATTTTCTCCTTGTGCTTGTTTGGTTTTGGAAGAAGTTTCTGTGCTTAAAAGTTGAGATTGTAGTTAATTGGCAACTCCAAACCCATCCTGGTGTCCTTCCTAGGGCACGAATTATTGCTGTTTTGTCACAGCCAGTGGCATTTCAACAATTTCCCATGTGAGATCAATCAAATCTATCTCCTACTACTACGTTCTGGCTCTCGAGTTGGAGCGCTATCAAACATGCATCCTGCTAAGACTACGATGAATATACTATATGCTTTAAAAATATGTTGTAGGTTTCTCAAAAGCTGAAGGTCGTGTACCACTGATACTTAAAATGAAAATGTAAAAACCAATGAAATATGTGAATTTAATTTTTAAGATACTTTTATTGAGACACACAACTTGGGGATGAAGATAATACATGGCAAGCTTTGTGTAGGTCACCCTGTTGAGATTTTTCACAGTGCTTGATGTTCTTGATCCAGTAAACAAAGGTCCCAGAATAAGACTGAGCAAAAAGAAGGTAGAATTACGACTATTCTTTTAAATACCATTTTTATGAGCCGCAGCAGTTTCTCCTAACAACAATTGTACTCGGTAGATAATGATGGCTTAAATATATACTCACCCGGGGCCCGGTAATTAAATAATTTGAGGGGGTATGCAGTGAGCTGTGATTGTGTGCCAGTAACTGTTTTGTTTCTGCTTATACATACCAGAATTATTTTCCCCTAGTTTGGCTGGTGCTGGGAGGCAAAAGTGACATTGCTCCCATTCATAGTGGTAATGGAAAGGTCCTTGCTTGACTAAGACTCCAAAAAAGCATGGCATTTGAATTGTTTTGGTTACTTGAACTTTAAGAGGGATTTGGCACGCGTGCTCATTCAATGAATAAAAATGATGCGAAGTGAGTGTATGAGTGATCATGTGACGCTGTGTTGACTTGCTCATCAGAGTTTCACAAGTGTCATTTTGATCTTCGGCATTGTTGTTTGGCATAAGCCACATGCACTGGGAATTTTCTCCACCGTGTGGATTGCAAGGTGTCAAACCCCATCCCCGAAAAAGATGGAATACCATGTGATTTGTCTTTTTAATGGTCCCACTAGGATTTCTAATTTTATTATTGTGGATAAAGGTAAGGAGTTGGGAAGTATTTAATTTTTTTTCCATAACAAGGGGCCTACACCTCACAGCATGACTACCACTGTAGTCAAAAATTGCTGTATTTCAAAATCAGCTTGCTTGTTGCGACCTTTCGTTGTGCTGTCATGACAGTTGTCTGTGACACTCAAAAGGTTGGTATAGGCATCATGGATCTAATATCAGTTCTCGGCTGCTGGGTTTGTATGTTTTCGATGTTGTAAAGCAGTGTAACTACCAGTGTTTCCTCTGCAGTGAGGACTGGGTTGCTATTATTGCTCGAATTAGCATTATTTTTTCTTAAATTGCAAGACAGCAGATCCCTGTGTGGTACTGTTTGATTGTCTCCTGGCAAACTTCCTCACCGAGGACTTCACCCCATTTTCCTTCTTCTGCTTCTAACAAACCTCGGACATGCTGGCGCTTTTAAATGAAAAAAGCCCTCTTCTGAGCTAGATCGAATCACAGTGAGCCTGGTGCACATAGATCATCCCTTAGAGCTGCAGAAACACAGAGGCTTTTACTCCAAGCAAGCCAAGTGAATACACAGAGGACCCTAAAAGCCATGTAGCCTGTCAGGGTGTATTTATAGAATGTCCCCTAGGCAGCCATGTCCTGATTCTAGGAAAACACAAAATAATATTTATATAGTGTGAACAGAACAATGTAGGGATCAGCCTTTATGTGGGGGCAGATGTAGACAGTTTGTCTATAAATCGA
This sequence comes from Diplotaxodon limnothrissa, assembly GCF_057381915.1. Taxonomy (NCBI): domain Eukaryota; kingdom Metazoa; phylum Chordata; class Actinopteri; order Cichliformes; family Cichlidae; genus Diplotaxodon; species Diplotaxodon limnothrissa. Next base: position 28,410,396 of record NC_140605.1, read on the forward strand.
GTGGAGAGTTATGAACTCCAGATAGAATAATATTTGTGGCCACGTTGGGGAGAGGAACGGAAGGCATGGAGGAGCACGAATGCTACAAGTTTTCGGTGAGGTGTTATAATGTCAATTTAATTAGCTTGGGTCTTAGGCCTCATATAACATCTTCGATTTGAGCCCACACCATTGAATTAGACCCTTGTCCTGCAGGAAGACGCCAACCAGAAGCGCAATTATCACTTTCAGTGGCGTTCATCAAACTGGAAGCTGCTGCAGTGACAAAACAGTGGCAATAATAAGTGTCAAGGCTGAAACCAATATCCTTGCGTTTATTACATCAAGATGCGTGATTTAATTGGAAGTGCTGCACTGGCATCACAAAGTATAAAATATTGATATCACATTTTTGTGACACTCCTCAGAAATGTGTTTTGTGTTTACCTCGCCAGCTGCTGTTGCCAAACAGCCTTAAGCCCCGTGGGCTTTTCTTTCCATGCAGCCGCTGTTTAGCATAATAGGCACAGTAGTATACTGCCCTGGTGTTTTGCCTCTGTCAGCCCTATTAATCGGAAGTCAAATCACTTCCATTAGATTTCTAGGGTAAAGCATTTGGCTGGTGGGATTTGCTGAAGCAGGACAGAGGGAGGAAAAAGGCAGGAGAGGGGGGGAAAGATAGAAAGAGGAGCACAAGAGAGAGAGAATGGCTGCTGCTGATAAGCTGCAGGCAAGAAATATGCAAACCTCCGCAGTGTATGAGAATGATGAATCAGGGATAATAGTCACCCTGCAGTGAATGTTGTCATCATGGGACATTTTCTTCAGAGACAACATTTACCTGTCACAGCATCTACGTTCGGAGGAGCAATAATGGGCTTTGTTCCCAGGTGCAGCTGGGGTAAGGGGGCGGAGGGGGGTGCTGTGCAGGGGTATTGGGTTTTATAGGAAGAGTCGGTTTGGGGGATGAATTCGCTTTCACTGATTCGTGCAGATTGTGTTAAATGGGCCAGTCAGTAATTGCTGGCAAAAGTAAAGAGGTCATTCTACCTTTGCATTCGTTCCTGCTTGAGTTTACCAATCTTTTTATTTTGACGGTTACATTCTTATATGATGATGTCACAAAAGTGGCAGCAGGTGTAAAGGATTTTCCAAATAAGAGGAGCAGTAAATATGTCCTTGTAAACTGTGAATTCTGTTCATTTGAGGTCAGCTCATCTTGTTTTCCTCTTCACTGTTTACTTTCTAGCATTGTATAAATATGATATGTAAGTATTTTTATGCTAATACTGATCTAGTACCTGTATTAAACCAAAGACAGAGGCACAGGTACCTTCCATAGATTATTTATACCCAGCAATGTAAAAATAGCTGTTTTAATATCAATATAGGGCTGCTCGATTATGGCAAAAATGATAATCACGATTATTTTCACTGAAATTGAGATCACGATTATTTGACGATATTTATTTAACCCTTTAAGACCTACCATAGAACCAAGTCCACCAGAGCTTATATTATTTTTTTTACATGCTGTAGTGCCATTTGTGGGAGCATTTCAAGTTGCTATACATCAATACAACTGTTATAGCCCATATTTTAATAATATGTATGCATTAAGTCCATAGTAACTACATAAATTGCAAAAAAGTGCAATAAACTACAAAAAAAATTGAAAATCGCTTTTGTTTTGTTTACATATATTTCTACTTGGAGAAATTTAAGAGGTTTATCCCTCAAAACTTTAAATACAATAAAGTTGCAAAAAATAGTTTCCCACCACAGGAAATTTATTTTGAGTGTCTTCATAGTTTTATTTTGGAGATACAGCAATTTTTATATACTGCAGGAAAAACAAAAAACAATCCTATGATGCAAATTTGCAAAGAAAACAGCAGGTGCATCATTTCACTGTGGGAAGTGTTACGAACAGCTGATAGGAACGGCAAAGCGTGTTTCTGGAATATTATGTTTTTGTTCCTGCAAGCGCTTTTTATGCAATTTTTGCAAAGCTATATGTGGAACGAAACCGTGACCGAGGACAAGCTGATGGCATCAGATGTAAGTACAACTCCTCCGGTTTCATATGCAAAACAAATTATTGCACTAGCTTACACGGTTCAGGTTCTACAGGGATTTAAAAATAGTTACGCAAAACGGAGCGTGCTGCTCTGACCGGCTTTAAAGGGTTAACAATGACTTTAAAAAATAATATAAAATGGTGTGCAACACCACTGAAGTTTTTTTTTTTTAAACTCTCTTTTCAACCAACGGCAGTCACTCTTCTCTCCAAATAACTTCTGCTTAGCTTTCCGAGCTTCCCTCGGGTCCTCTTAATCAGCGGTCTCCAACCTTTTTTGCGCCACGGACCGGTTTATGCCCGACAATATTTTCACGGACCGGCCTTTAAGGTGTCGCGGATAAATGAGGGAGGGGCTAATAATCGGCTCAGTCATTTTTAATGATCGTTGAAAGCCCAGATCGTAATCGTGATTAAAATTCGATTAATTGAGCAGCCCTATATCAATAGCTGTGCTTTTGCCAGTGATTCATCATCATTAAAACATGAATGCATAATGATCGATAGACACTTCTAAAGGCAAAGTCCAACCATGCTTTTAAAATCTCCCTCTTTACTTTTTCTAACTGTTAATGTGCCCATATGACTGATAGGCGCATTAGACAGGAGCAGCAACCCTTGTTGAGAGATTATTTGCCATGCTGAGTCAGTGGACCCCTGCTGGCCAGCAGGATTGCCACCGCCCCACTGTTTAAGCCCGGAGCTGACGGGTCAGCGTGACTGACACGGGAGCAATTGGTCGTAGTCGCCCATCTGGGTGTGTGAGATCTGGGAATCAAGCTGTCTGACCTCACACTGCGACACTCTAGAGCTCCAAGCTGGCATCCAAAGAGAAGGGAGCTTAAGTCTTATTAGAGAGGGTATTACATCCAAACACAGACACGCCACTTATTAAGACAACACTATCTAGGGAACAAAACAGGAGATTAAAGACCCATGCCATTACACTGTAGGTCACAGGGGGCTTCTTGGCACTCTTGTAATCTGGAAACAATCACCCATGGTTGACTAGCCAACAGGGACTCTGAAAACATTTTGTTCTTTGTTTTGTTGGGACAACTGTGTCTCCACCAGCTATTGAGGGTCATGGAAAACAGAGAAGTCAATAAACCTACTAGAAGAGCCTATTGGTGCAGACCTTTCAGTCTGGGTTCAGTCACTGTAGAAACAAAGTCTTTCCACCATGCTTTATAAGTCATTACCAAAGAGCAGGCGTAGTAGGTTTCCTTGGTTGCACAATTTTTATTGTGTACCAGCCGGCGTATCGCTCGCTGTTTTGATTTCTTGCCTTTCTGCTTCTTGACACAGCTGATGGCTTGTCTACCAGCGTGGGTAATAAGAGCCGAATGCATTAACCTTGTTTTCATTTACTCCCCGTGGATACAGCGTGGGCCCTGCAAGTTGTAAATTCTTCTTCTTTTTTGGCAGCATACTTTATCATCGCTGGCACTTTCTGTTAAATCTCAGGACCTTTTCAGGACCTCCCTCCTCTGGTCTCGGGAGAATTCTCCTGGAGGTGACTGCAGCCTCTGTTTGTGCGTTGGGAGTTTCTCAGCCCTCGATCCTTGCCTCAGGCTGCCATATTCATTGCTTAAAGGGCTCCCAAACTCTAGCTGCCAATAAAAAATCCAGATGGGTTTTGATACTGAATGGCCCAAGCTCGAATATGTCGATTTGTAGACACTAGAGAGTAGAGTTGATTTCCACTATTGGAGAAGTTTTAAGCAATCCGGGCCTCAGTGAAAGGCACGACTTTTATCTCACTATGCATCTGTTTCTCACCGAAATGAAACAGACAAGAAACGGGGACGATGGGACTTCTGAAACAGAGGTTTAGATTATTGCCATGAGTGTGATAAAACATGCTCATGAGCAAATTATATTATTTCACTTGCAGATATTCACTGCTACTAGGACGGTACAAGTCCCTGTGCACAAATTCAACAACCGCACAAGTACGTCTAAACAGCCAAGGGCACAAATCAGGCAGCAGCTTTCTTGTTTTATCCAATGCCATAAAGAAGCACAACAACAACAAATAACACTACTTGCAAGTTAAAGCAGCTGGAAAGCTATATCTCGTGAGCCCTAGATACATCCTCATTTTAAACCCCACCACACATACTTATTTCTCTAATGACATTTCCTGTTTCCTCTGGGAAACCAAGCTCACTTGCAACAAATCCACAAATTCTGCTGTAAAGGTAATTCAATCTTGAGTTTATCTACAGAGGTTAGACTGGTGTCATTACAAGAAGTCAGCCTTTTTGAGGTAATTGAGTTCATAAAATGTAATGGACTGTATTACTGTTCATGCCTAAATAATTTCCCTTGTAAAACCCCACTAGGCTTGCTTTAACGGCTCCTCAGCTTTCAGAGCTTTCACTCTCATTCAACTTATATATTTGCATTTGTATGATCTGGAAATTCATATTATAGATAACATACCGTCCAGTTCTCGCTGTTTCATTAATGTGCGCGCTGGCTGTCTTTATTACCCCACATTCCTGCTTGCGCCCTGTTCAATCCTGCACAGAGGCGCCTTGCATTTCAGTGTACACTGGGGCCAAAAGCACAGTTGGCACTCTCAAACCCGATTGTGCTTTTAATGTGCACAAGCTATTAATCAGCAGTTTTATTCTAGGCCATGGGGTTTATGAGAGGCAGTGTTACAAGGACTGTAAGCTGCCCTGCATATTTTTTTATTTTTTATTTTTTGGGCCCATCACACTGTAACAGCTGTTTCATACCACTGAGGGAACGGCGGAGCAGATTTGACCAATAAAACCTATAGACCCTGGCCTGTGACACACGAGACGCAAACAACACTTTTGTACTTTTCACTGCCTGCATGGGGGGTTGGTTCTCCTTCATCTGTAAAACTCAAAAGACTTGGTAGGCTAAAGAATGCTTAGAACATTGCATCTTACAAAGGCAGCTACACTGGGATTAAAAGTTAATGAGTGTGTGATTGTAAAGGAACAGAGACTCGAATGTGCAGGCTCAGCAAAATGTGCAAAAGGAGTCTGTTTGATACAGAACCTCTGGTTATCTTTAATTTGATTAGCTCCTTGACTGTGAGTGAGCGTTTGAGAACAGTTAATTGCAAAGAGATTCATATTTCATATCCATAAACACATTGACAGTAAAAATGAGACATGCACATTTAGAGTTGTTGTTTTTTCTTAAATCACCCTCTGATACTTTCTACCAGAAATCAAGCAATGATTAAAGAACCTTTTCAAAATGTAGTATGCGCTCATCATGCAGTCGGTTATTAGACCTTTAAAAATATGCAAGAGGTCAGCAGCAGAGTCATAACATTTGAACTTTTTCCATGAAGCATGATAAGTCGATATATTTGAAAGGGCTGTGAATCCCAGCGAGCACCAAACGGTACAGAACCTTCATGCTCAAGCTAGGGCTGCTCGATTATGGCAAAAATGATAATCACGATTATTTTCACTGAAATTGAGATCGCGATTATTTGACGATATTTATTTAACCCTTTAAGACCTACTATAGAACCAAGTCCGCCAGAGCTTATATTATTTTTTTTACATGTTGTAGTGCCGTTTGTGGGAGCATTTCAATTTGCTATGCAACTGTTATAGCCCATATTTTAATAATATGTATGCATTAAGTCCATAGTAACTACATTAATTGCAAAAAAGTGCAATAAACTACAAAAAAATTGAAAATCGTTTTTGTTTTTTTTACATATATTTCTACTTGGAGAAATTTAAGAGGTTTATCCCTCAAAACTTTAAATACAAAAAAGTTGCAAAAAATAGTTTACAACAACAGGAAATTTATTTTGAGTGTCTTCATAGTTTTATTTTGGAGATACACCAATTTTTATATACTGCAGGAAAAACGAAAAAACAATCCTATGATGCAAATTTGCAAAGAAAACAGCATGTGCATCAAAATAAACTATTTCCAGCAGTGCAATTTGAGTTCTAAGCATCCCAGCAACTATTCAGAAAGGTCAAACATGACCAGTATAGGCTTTTAAGGCCTATAAGTAAAAAACTACAATTTCCGCGAAAATGACGTCACTTCCGGTTTCGGCCAGGAAATGGCGGACATGCGACAGTTCCCGCTGACGTCTGTTTCACTGTGGGAAGTGTTACGAACAGCTGATAGGAACGGCAAAGCGTGTTTCTGGAATATTGTGTTTTTGTTCCTGCAAGAGCTTTTTATGCAGTTTTTGCAAAGCTTTATGTGGAAGGAAACTGTGACCGAGGACAAGCTGATGGCATCAGATGTAAGTACAACTCCTCCGGTTTCATATGCAAAACAAATTATTGCGCTAGCTTACACAGTTCCGGTTCTACAGGGATTTAAAAATAGTTACACAACACGGAGCGTGCTGCTCTGACCGGCTTTAAAGGGTTAACAATGACTTTAAAAAATAATATAAAATAGTGTGCAACACCACTGAAGTTTTTTTACCTCTCTTTTCAACCAGCAGCAGTCACTCTCCTCTCCAAATAACTTCTGTTTAGCTTTCCGGGCTTCCCTCGGGTCCTCTTAATCAGCGGTCTCCAACCTTTTTTGCGCCCGACAATATTTTCACGGACCGGCCTTTAAGGTGTCGCGGATAAATGAGGGAGGGGCTATTAATCGGCTCAGTCATTTTTAATGATCGTTGAAAGCCCAGATCGTAATCGTGATTAAAATTCGATTAATTGAGCAGCCCTAGCTCAAGCAGTATTATGTAACAGGGACTCCTGCAGGGCAGGAATACAAAATTTGGCTTGTAATGTGCTTGTTTAGGGTACTTCCCAGGCTACACGCTTTTGTTCTCTAAACAATACAATTTTTCTGTAATTTTCTTTTTTTGTAAGTATGCATACAGTGGGGACTTCTGACTGTGTCTAAGCACTAAATGCATTTTAAATCAAGTTGAGTGTCAATAATTTAAGTGGCTGCCTGGATAAGTAAATAATTTGAGTACTTAGTATTTTCTATCTGGAATTGGTCTTAATAATGCAAGAGCTGTGTAACCCCATTACATTTGTGTGGATTGCATATGAAATATCAATTTCTTTTGGTTTACTTGTGGGCAAACTAAATCCACTAATGCATGGAAGGAATAGAAAGGGAGTTCAATAGAGTTTGCAGTGTATAATTTCAGGTAAAAGTTGCTTACAGAGCAAAAAAACAATTTTGCTGAGCTGATAGATTAACTGGCCTAACTTTTAAATGCCACTCATCCTTTCACAACTTGGGGAGAGTAAAACCATCCCATCACCATGTAGCTATGGGAGCATGTGCCAAAGACACCCACAGCATTGCAAAATGATTCAAAGTTTATTTAAAGTGTTTTTTACCTTACAGATTAAGCAGATAAAAGATCTGGAGTTGATTGCAAGTGTTGATATGGCATGTGGTATTTTATTCAGTGGAACTCTCAACATGAGGTCTAAAGAGTCATCAAAGTTAAGGAGGCCATGGACTCAAAGACCAAAATAAACCAAAGAGATAGATTCCTATGACTTTAGGCAAGGCCACATTGATAATTTGCTACATTCTGGCCTGGAGATCTGGAGTACCAAAGAATTCTGTCCGTGGTTAAGAAAAACCGCTCCACAACATCGAACCAAGTCAAGAACAATCTCAACCTATATATACATTATTACCAAAGTATACAATTGAAAGACACTTTACTGTAAATACAGAGCGTTTACTTCAAGGTGCAAACCACTGGTTACACTCAACAACAACTAGACAGAAAACATCTAAAGGAGCCTGCACAGTTCATAAACCAAGATTAACTGACACCAGAATGATCAGAAGAGAAAACATGGCAAAGAAAAAGTGGAAGCAGTATTAATGCAACAGTGGAACCATGTCCACAGTGTCTGGGGCATATTGTAAATTGTACAGGACATTCTGCACATGCAACCCAGGAGCTTCCCAATGTAGTTCAAGTTCAAGGTTCTTTATTTGTCACATGCATAGTTATACAAGTATAACACACAGTGAAATGTAGCCTGACACGCTCCTCGACATGTGCAAAAATTGGGGGGGGGGGGGGGGTGTAGAGGAAGAACATTATATATATATATATATATATATATATATATATATCTATATATATATATATATATATATATATATATATATACAGACATATAGTATATACACTGGGTGAATGTGCAGTAGTAGCAGCAAGCAGGTGAATTCTGTACATTAATATGAATAGACATCTGACTATTTTACAGGATAGACAATATAAACATATTTAAAATTAAAGGAATTGAAATGTACATTGTGCCTTGGTTTAGAGTGTCTGGAAGAGAGTCCTGTCTCAGTCAATTATAGATGATGTGAGAGGGCGGGTGTGTGTGTTTAGGGCACGGATGGCTTGGGGATAGAAGCTCCTCTTGAGTCTCTCTGTCCTTGCCCGGAAGATGCGGAACCTTCTACCAGATTGCAGAAGTTGGAACAGTTTGTTGCCAGGATGGGACGGGTCCTTCAGTATCTGCGCTGCTCTAGTCCGGCATCTCCTGGTGTAGGTGTCCTGAAGCGGGGGGAGAGCAATCCTGCAGCAGCGTTCTGCTGTACGGATCACTCTCTGGAGAGCTTTTTGGTCCTTCACACAGCTGTTCCCAAACCACGATGTCATGTTCTGTGTGAGGATGCTCTCCACAGCGCCTGTATAGAAAATCCTGAGGATCTTTGGAGAGACCCTGAACTTCCTCAGTTGTCGTAGGTGATACAGGCGCTGCCTAGCCTTTTTGGTCTGGACCTGAATGTGGGCAGCCCATGTCAGGTCTGAGGAGATGTGGAGAAATGGGATAATTTTCAACTGCTAGATCAGTCATTTTTACTATTATCATTATTATTATTATTAGATACAAAACTATATACAAAAATGCAGAAAGACAGAAACAAGTAGCAACTGAAATAAATGACTAACAGAGCATCTCAAGGGAAGAAGTGCAACACTTTTTGATGTCAATGGGCTCTACACTTCAGTCAGTCTTTAAATGTAACATTTTGTTAATTTGCCCAATTACTTTTGACCCACTGAAAATATGGGACAGTGTATAAAAATGGATGTAATTCAGCCAATTAACTGTGAAACAGTTAATGCTATGCCCTTGAATTAAACCTGCACTTAAATTACATCTTGATTGTTAAATTTAATAGCCTCTGTGGTGGTTTAGAAGCAAAATTCCAAACCATGACCTTTTCCTTAACTTAACTAGGGGGTATTGGTGTGTAAAGCTAACTAAACTAACCCTGTTGTAATGTAACAAGCAGTCACCAAGAAATCATTTGTTCAGAGCTTGCAACAGGTTCTTTCACATAGGAGAAAAATGGAATATAAGATCTAGAAATCTGTCAGAAATGAGCCAAACAGGTGACGTTTAAATTTGGTGTTCTACAGTCACATAAACAAACCTCTGAAATACGAAGGTAAAGCATGATGGGTAATCTTTGTATGTTGAGCAAGTTTTAAATCATAATTACTGCTCACTTTTATACTGCTCCAACAGTTTTCAAATGATTCAAAGGGCACTACAACTTTTTAATAATGTCAAAGTCCTTATTAGAACTTAATAAGAGTGTAATCATCCACTTCCTCTTCCAACCTCATGCTGCGCATTTGTTGACAAATCTGAAATGGGAATGCACCTCAACAACTCGAAGATTCACAGATTTACTGTACTCAAGCACAGCACACAATTGATTTCAGTAAATACAAGCCTGTGGCAGTTGCTCCTCCTGAGTCCATGCAAATCAACCCTATATGACCCCGGGAGAGGGTCACAGCGGGACACAGCAGACGGGCTCCCGCTCAGGGAGCTTCATGAGGTCATAGGGGCAGCACTGGAAAATTTTGGCAATGATATTCTTCCATCTGTTGAGAAAATAAGTGCTGTTCATTGATTGGCCATGCAACTGACTGGGGCAACACAGGCACGGGTAGGAAAGAGATGGAGATCACCCTGCCAACTGCCGCATAACCGCAGGCAGCGCTGTTTGGGGTTTCCATCCATCCTTTGCCCTATCTCGTTATTTAAGCCATGCACTCAGCACAGCAGATTGTATTTATTACATATTTGCATATATATGAGCGCCTCTATTTTGACAGCTTTTCAAGCAGCACACTCTTTATTGAGATTACATGAGGCTGAAGACAAAGTGAGAGATGTCATTCCATCTTGAAATTGAAGGATAATAGTGGGCAATGCTGCAGTTATTGCCAATACAGTATCAACAAAAGTAAGGTACTGGTAGGAATTTACTAAATAGTCACTGGTCACCCCTTTCAAAATTTAAAATAATCTCCTGTTTCTTTGGAGCCTTGCTAAACACACATATGTTACAGTTTAAAGCTATTTTGAAGTAGAGCAGGGCGATATGACCAAAAGTATTTATGACGATATACTTTTGAAAATTTGCGATAACGATATAACTGACGATATAATTGACACTAGACAAAATACTTTACAACTCCACAACTTTATTAGTGCAAACCCCCCCCCATCAATGTATTTTCACTTAAACAAGCAGCTAGTTTTTATGTGCATTAAAGCTATATAAAAATTTAACCATGCAAATGCAAATCCTTGCTGACAGTTTAAGCAAAAGGCATTTCCAGTGGAAATTGGCCGACATATCCTCAGCATAACCGTGTATAATATCCACAAAACTTAAAAAGAGGTTATACACACACAATACAGTAATATTATGTAGGGCTGTTCGGGATGACGGTATAAAAACGTCTATCGTTTCATTTTACGCTATCGTTTTGTTTCGTGGTGTCGCAAAATAAACCGTTTGCGGCAATATTTTTTCATCGTTTTGATGGTCACTGTAGTGGCTATATTCATTTGTTAAAGTTCTCTCTTTCTCTTATATTTAATATAACCACACTACAGACGGACAAGTGACTGTGTTTATGCATTGTCGTTAGCAACAACGACGGTAAAACCATCGCGTGTCCGCTTGTTTATTTTCCACATAAACCTTTCACAATAATGCTCAAGATCCTGTTGAGACTTTGCATACTGTTTCACTTGATTCCATTTATTTTGAAGAGTATTTACGGATGAGAAGCAAAAAAGAGCCGTCAGGTGCTAAAAAATAAACCTTAGACTCAAACGTTAGAACAGGCTTTTCCCCGCAGCACACTGTGTAATAAATGCTCACAAAGAAAACAGCGGCCGTTACAACTTATGTCTAAAAATGTATCGTTTCATGTATCGGTTAAAACACTCGACTCCAGCTACAGGACGCCCAGCTGGAAACACTTCACGCAAGTCGAGCTGCGTATGAAAACAAAGGCACTGCGCATGCACGTTTTACCCATATTCTATCGCGATATTTCATTTTCTTATCGTTGCCCAACATTATACCGGTATTACAGTGAACGGTATGATATGGCCCAGCCCTATTTTGAAGGATTGAAGAAGCAGACACTGAACACAACTCAAAATTAAATTCGGTGAGAAGTCAAATTCAAAATCTAAGATACAGATAAACTGGAATGAGATTTTATCATTGGAGTGCAAAAAGAAGAATGCATTTTACATCGTGCATTGCTAATTTATGTCACCATGTTGATACTGGGAGAGAGATTAAATCTTTATCTGCTGGAAAGTCTGGAAATCTTCTCAAGGGAGGAAGATGCCTGAAATACCTAAGGGGAAGATAAAAAACACAGGACTGACAGGGAGATGTGTGGCAACCGCTATAATGCAGATCTTATGAAAACAAAGCGCTTACTTGTTGATTTATGTCTAAAACAGAGACACAGAAGAGTCTTCTCCATCGGTTATATGGACACAGTTGCTTCTCTGTAGCTCACTGTGCATCTTGGTTGTGGGCCTAGTAATATTAAATAAAACAGGAGCAGAATTCTTTTTACATTTCACCTTTAATTTCATGGCTTCACTGTACATGTTCGGTACAAGCAGTTAAATATTTCAGTACTCCAAGAAGAAGAACCTGTTCTGATCAACTTTGCTCTGCAAAATCACTTGTGAAATGTGAAGATGAGGGTATCGTGTGTGTATGGTGGAAAAAGCCAGTGATGTGTACTGGTGCATGTCCTGCCAACTTGTTCTGGCAAATCCGGACCTTCTGCCCGGTTAAGTCTCTCTGCGCTCTCAAATTCACAAGTCACGTGGCTGGCGGCATGATAGATGACCACACAACCGATTAGGGCTGAACGATTATGGAAAATAATCTAATTGCGATTTTTTGCCCCAATATTGCGATTGCGATGCGATGTTTGTAGTCCACTTGTAGTCCTGATTCTATTCCCAAATCATTTTTGAGTCTGTTTTGATTACATGCATGCAAACAGTTTGGGTGGGGAGTGTAAGAGCGATTACATGTTCATCTACACCGGAAGCCCTGGAATATTGGCTGTTGCCCCCAGAGGCCAAGGCAGCAGACTAACTGATGGATTCCCAGATTATTTAGACTTCAGCTTGTCCTTGTTGAGCAGTGAGCCATATATAAACTACTGTAGGCCTGTTTGACTAAATGCATCTATTCATGCTACAGCAACAGTAAACTTTAACCTTTGTATTAAGTTTTATTTTACAACACAACATGGTTGTTGGAAAGGACAGAGCAGGTGCCGCAGGGAGGTGTGTGTAGCTGTCTAGCTGTGTATTAAAGTTCTGTAAGGTCCCTTTTTTTTTTTTTTTTTTATCTCTGTGCGTCTTTTTCTTCTGTTTGTTTTCGAGTCCTGCATTTGATTTCACAGTACATATATTGTCTAATATGTCATGTGATTTATGGATTTTATTTCTCTCTCTTTCTCTCTAGGTAAGTGCGATTTGGCTTTCCTCTTCCTCCATCCCGAAACAAGCACCTCTCACCCCACCCGTCAGAGAATGCCCCCTGGAGATAGTGGGTGCTGAGGTGATTCATCGGTAGCGGTACTGGTTAAAAATATTCCTCCTCCTCCTTCTCCCTCCGCTCTGTTTCCCGCTGACTGTCAAAGGAAATGAAGCCAGCTTGTTCTCACCCCTAAACAAGACTGGAAAAGGTCTCTGTAAGCTTGTATCATTTTAATGTCTCCTAACTCCTTCCAGGCATGGAAGAGAAGTTCAGACGGGTATAAAATGGGAGGGAAAGTCCCGGATGATGCGAGGACTACAGAGAAATGTGGGTCCGTGCCTGGACAGATGTAGGAAAAGACCAACAGCGATCCTTAAGGGGTTGGGAGCTTGTTTTCTTTGTGCACTGATTAGTAGGTTGCTGGTTTGTCCTTGCCTTTCATCGATGCACAGAACCAATTAATCATTGTTCTTTATCTAGACCTTTATTCATCAGGGTCGTTGACAAAGCTTGCTGTTGACCTTGTGTGTTCTGGGTTGTTTTTTTGTCTCTTTGTCCAGTGCGCTTTTCCAATTCAGATACTCATTAAGCAGTAGGGAAAGTGTGCAGGCAGAAAATATGACGGTTCTGTATGAGGTCCAAAAGTTTTCCCAACTCGAGGAAAGAATCCTGACCTTGACAGGGGACGATAAATAATTATCATTACAATGTCTCTGATACAGTTTTGCTCCATGTGATTATCCCTCCCTCCTTGTCCTTCCTGCTGATATTGGCCTGAAGTACATTTTATCTTCACCTTCCAGGCAGAACAGATTAATCCAGTGAAATGTGTTTTAGCTAAGTCAGTGCACTAAATGGAGAGAAGAGGAAACCCAGTAGTTCACTGTCTCTTGAATTACAATGAGTATGGCTCCTTTTTCTTTTCTTTTTTTTTTTCAAAAAATGGTGTTTGTGCTTCAAAGATCAATCACTTCATAGAGCATTGTTTGGGTTTTAACTTTTGAGGACCTTGTTGGTTTGGGGATGACGAATTTTTCAGCAATGCTCCCTTGGACTCAACATCCAACTGATGCAATGAGGCTGCAATTGTTTTTTTGCTTTTGAACAGTGGTTTCTCAGATCGCTGGAGTTGCCTTACAGTGTCTCCCCTGCAAACCTATTCTTCTCAGCTTCAGACTGCAGCTTTTATTGGGGAGATTGTGTGCAGGGCGAGTCGCAGCAAATTAGCCAAGGGCCGCAAAGGTTAAACGCTGCTACTGGGGACTTTGTGGATGAGGCAGGCCGAACCACATCATTGGCAGCTCCCTTCTAGCCTTCCTGTCTTGTCAATAATGACTGTCCACATCACAGCCCATTCATGTCCACATTTCAAACACAATCCATTGTAACTGCATTACATTATGCAGAACATGGCAGCAAAACAACAACCCGACATTCATTTTCACTCTATTCATCGTTATATTTCTTTGCATATCAACAGTGTTCGTGAATGAAGCTTTGTTCGCATCCATCCAGATGACCTCTTAGTTTTGTCCTTCCATTTGTCCATAGTACACTGGCTCAATGGGCTACTGTGTTCACTCTGACACAGATACAGCATGGGCCCTAAAGGCCCAAGGACTCCTAGATGATGGAGTACATGAGACATCTGCCATGGAAGTACAGATGGTAGCCTTGGGTACACTGGACCCTGTTAAGGCTGAAAAATATGATTTCAACCCAAGTAAGCTGTGTTGACCAAGACCTCTCCTCCAGTACTCCTGGGGTCGTTGGTGCAGGGTATGGGTGGTGGATTGATTACACTATTCTTACGAGAGAGCGGTGACCCAGAATTTCTCGATAAATATGGAAATGCAGTTCTTGGAAATGAGGATAACCAAGAGTTATATAACTAGATTGTCAGATCAAATAAGGAAAGGAAAGGTGTTAAGTGCATTTGTCAAAACCAGTAAGATTAGATTTTTCATAGTGCACAGGAATCTCATATTTATAGGAAGTTATGTAAGTGGGTTTGGTTGGAGCTAGAGATATTGACTTGCACATAGACAGCGACAGAGTTTCTATTATGTATGATTACCAAATGTAGAGCTGTGGTGATATTAAGCACTGGTATGGAAAATAGGGCTGGGCCATATTATACCGTTCACGGTAATACCGGTATAATGTTAGGCAACGATAGGAAAATGAAATATCGCGATAGAATGGGAGTAAAACGTGCATGCGCAGTGCCTTTGTTTTCATACGCACATGGCCGATTGTTGAGTGAAACAGATGAACCAGAATTGGTTTGTAAAAATGGTGCAACTTCCGTGATGTGGAACTGGTTTGGTGTTTGTCCGTCAGATACACAACAAAGCACATTTTTTTGCAGAACATGCAAGCGGCCGTTCTAAGATGCTCTTAAATCTGGGAGTAATCTGGGTCCTAAACTCCGTATTCTTCAGGTCAAACAACACTGCAGCATCACTTAGAGTTAAAAACTGTCTAAATTCTTTCATCTTTAATAAAACGATCAGCATTGCTGCTTTACCAGGTGTAACTATAAAGTTTAACTTCCAGGCATCCATGAAAACAAAAGTTATTACATTTAACGGAGTTAGAAGTTAGCAGGAAGCTAGCGGAAGTTAGCTCGCTAGTTTCGCTAGTTACCTAAGCATGATATTGCATGTTCTGACTGAGAGATTTCTGAAAAAAATCAAACGTACAGCTCTGCTATCACTTCCAACATAAATGAAGACAGGAAACTAAACAGCAGTGACGTTTGTAGGGTTACTGAAGTTTGGCTAGCTGGTATATAATGATGTGCTACGTGATCGCTAGCGACACAGCTATGTTAGCATAACATAAACAGTGAAGCTGGAGGACGAACACTAACACTTTTCCACTTATAAAAGTTAACGTGAAGGTTCTTCATGGTTAGAGACAAATGCAATCGCATGGCAGGATGCTGTAAACGGACCAAACTTCAGTCAGGAGAACAACTGAGATAATCCATCCACAATACGAGGTTAGTCATTAATATACTGCAACAACATGGGAATAGAGCAGCTACCAGAGAATTCAACATTAATGAATCAATGGTACAGAAGTGGAGGAAGCAAGAAGAATGAGTTTAATAAAGTTTGATTTATCTGACTGCTTTGTTTCGCTTAATGTGCCTTATAATCCCGTGCACCTTATGGTCCGAAAAATGCGTACTGCACACTGCAGTTTAATGTTGCAAAGCACCTCTTTTTAACTTCAGTGGATATTATACATGGTTATGCTCAGGATATGTCAGCCCATTTCTACTGGAAATGCCTTTTGGTTAAACTTTCAGCAAGGAATTTGCATTTGCACTGTTACATTTTTATAAAGCTTTAATGTACATAAAAACCAGCTTCTTGTTTAAGTGAAAATAAATGGAAGGTTGTCTTTTTGCGCTAGTAATGTTGTGGAGTTGTATTTTGTCTCGCATCAATTATATCATCGGTTATATCGTTATCGCAAATTTTCAAATATATATCGTGATAAATATTTTTGGCCATATCGCCCTGCTCTAATGGAAAACTCAAATTCTTCGGTGGGCAAATTTCTGCGCTAATGTTGGCCACTTCCAACATTGATGGCTATACTCACCTGCTTGCTCATCGAGAGGCTGTAAGATGTCCTTCATCTGACTGCTTCACGTAGGTCCTTTGGCTAACCAGTTTTGTCCAATTTAAAATGAAAATAATCCAAAATCGGTAACACATACCTTCTGTGATTTTATGTCAGATGTTAGACTGACTTTGTCTAACATGTGACCTGACCTTCAGTTGTATGTAGCTGGTGAATAAAACACTGAGGACAAAATGAAAAACAAACCACAGTGTCATGGGATGTTTTTCACATTATTGGACCACTTATCTTCATTTTTTGATGTAAAGCTAGACTGTAAACAGCTTTATTTTTTAATCTCCCTCTTGCCTCTAAAACGTAGATAAGCAACATCCTCTTCCTCAACGCGCCGGCCAAAAGACCTTAGACAGCAAAACTGTCACTTTTTGCTCGAGCAGTATTGGGTTGGACTCTAGTGGGCAATACATCTTCTATCGACCACTATGTGAGATTTAGATATGAAGGACCTCTTAACCAAAGAGGATCTGACATGAATTAATAATGTTTCATATAACAATCCAATAATAATTTAATATTAATTCAAATTTTAGGTCAGAATTGCTTCCCAATTAATCAGACGGTTCATTAGTCATGTGAAATGCCTCACAGTTGCTCGCTTGTCATTTAGTTAAAACCTGTTTTGCTTTTTTTTTGTATAAAACCTCCTTGAGCTCGCCAGGCTGTGCTCTGTTCTCCTTGTGCATTGTGTGGAAGGTGCGAGTGTGCTTGCCTTCAAACGCTCGCTTGTCGATCCTTTCTTTGTACCACGTCTGGCTGATGTCCTCCCACTACTGCTGCTTCGTGTTTGGAAGGGCCAGCAGGGCCAGCATGGAGAAGGGAAGGAGGGCCGTCTGTGCCCAGCCTTGGCCACCTGGCTGCCCAGAGGGGAAGGGGGCGTGGAGGGCGGTGGAGAAGGGGAAGGGGGTCAACGGGAAAAAAGAGACATTTCCCCTCCCCTCTCTCTCTCTCTCTCTCTCTCTCTCTCTTTCTTTGGCTTCTTTTCATCCACTCTGTTCTTTCTTTCCTTTTTGTCCCTCTCACCTGCTTCCTGGGTTTGCTTTCATTGATTTTTATACTCCCCCTCCCTGTAGGATCTCTGGGGGTCCAGCTCATGTCAAAAAGCCCCACAAAAACTAAAAAAAACAAAAAGGGTTTAATGGTCAATTAAAAAAACGCTTTCAACTGTTCTTAAACAGTTATTATTTTGTATTTTCTTTATATACAAAGTACATTTATATAGAGGACACTTTGATACAATTTTGAGGCTATATCACTCATACCCAACTCAAAGTATTTCAATTAAATATGCCAATATTCATCTTTCTTTTCCAGTGAGCTGCTCTCATTGATGCCAGGCTATTTAATTTCCACCCCTGCTCTGCACTTCCTCTCATATTGCGTACGACTAGCAAGTGCTCCATTTATTAGCTTTTGTGCCCCCCCAGTATTCCTTCTGTGGGTGCCTTCATAGCCTGGTTATACTCAATGATGCAGCAGGAACAGTTTTCCTGCAAAGCTTTGTTGGAGGTCTAACCTCTTGTAACCTAACCACCATGACCATGGATCGTAGTCGTAGGTGGACATGGTGGCTGACTCTCTGCTGTCACTGGCAGGCATGCTTGGGCCAGTGTTGTCGTGCATGCCAGAGAACATAAATGCATGCCATGACAATACAGTGATATCACAAGATGGCACTTTTTTAAGGTCGCACACAGATTTAGCAACTAGATTCATCTGCTGGAGTCAGACCTACACACACCTCACTGCGCAACGTATATTTGCACGCATACCAGCATCTTTTACCTATTAATATCCCACAAACATTTGTCCTTTTATAAATTGCATTTATTTCTCTCTTTCTACACGTCCTTTACACATCTGCTCTGTTATCTGTTGTATGTATGTTGCTATGACAACTCCATTTCTCTCTGGGATTAATAAAGCTTCTCTGATCTGAATAAAAATTAATAAATAGTAAAATTAAAAACAGAAAAAGGCCACTTTTTCAAAACAAAACATTGCTTATCTTTTATACTTTAATGTCAAAACCACAGGGAGATACTGGAGATAGGCAAACGAGCTGCACAGAGCCTCAGGTTCAAGACCTCTGATTTAGGAGAACATCTTGTAAACAGGAGCAAATTTAAATATGTTTAACATTGCAAGTAAAGTGGTTAGGAGTCTGTCAGCTGTGGCAAGATGTTTAATGTATGCCACCAGATGCCATTATGAATGTTAGGTTTAATGTCCTTGAAAAGCATAGGAAAAAAAAAAAACACTTTTATGAATGCGTGTGTGTGTCAATGGGTAAATAAGGCTTGTAGTAAAAAAAAGCTTTGAGTGCTCAAATAGAGTAGGAAAGCTTTATATAAGCACTCATCCATTCACCATGTCACAACTCTATCATTAGTTCAGATTTGTCCTCTGGTTTGGTTTAAAAGTAAAAAGAACAATTATTCAAGTTTTGCTTTTGTAATGTGTGAAAACCATAATAGTTTTTGGATCTTTGTGCACATAAAATGTCTATGTAAATGTTCAAATTATAAAATATCTAATTATATTATCTGACCAGAGTGTACTGCCCCTTACCTCAAATCAGATGGGATAGGCTCCAGCCCCTCCCACAAGCATGAATTGGATAAGATAAAGTTTCTCTTGCATTATTGTTAGTCTTAGGATATGAGTACAGCTTTTTTTAATGATGCTTATATGTATTATAAAGTATGGTTGCTTGTACTCTGTAGGACATACAGCCAAAAATCATATTTACACAAAGATTACTGTATGTTTGGTTTCAAAGGCGATGTTGTAAAGTTGTAGATTTTATTTTATTTTTGGTCAGGTACATTTTAGAAAACCTCTTATTTATGTTTAAGGAAGATTTATATTTTTTATTAATATGTAGAAAGGTGAAAAATGTAAAAAAAAAACTAAATGAATGTTGTTGTGCTTTGTGAAGCATTTCGCTGACACGGTTTGTGTCCACTTATTCTGTAAGGGCCATTATGAATCAATACAGAGTTCTGATTCTGAGTCCTTTATCCAATAACGTTGATACACTAATGGGAGTGGTTTCTTTTAGGATGACAATGTCATCCATAAAGCAAGAGGGGTGAGATTAAACTGCTTTGACCTTTTATAGTTGCCAGGTTTCAACCATTTAAACATCTACAGGAGATTGAGAGCAGTTAGACGGCACTCTGCAGCACCATCGTCAGAACCGCAAATGAGAGAATATCTTCTGGAGGAATTGCTGTAGCACATTCAAGCTTTTTGTGTCTCACATACATACAATTGTGTTCTTGTTTTAAATGCCATCAAAAGTTCACATTTGTACACATCAGTTACATCACCAATGTCAATAATCAGCTCGTATCAGCTCTTCCATTCTGCATGATGTTTAACATGTTTTTGCATCCCTTTTTGGATTAAATGTGTGTAATACACTTTTGAGCACTTAGCATGCATGTCATTATCTGAAACTACTTCCCATTCAGAAGACTTTTGCTCCTTAATTATTTTTAAGCTCTTCTGGAGGAGTTGACACATGGTCCAGAGGTCAAACTGTGAGGCCAGGTGAAACTAAACTCACCATATTGCAGTCTCCTCTGCCTCCTCCTTTCACTGCCTTTCCCCTCAGGCTGATAATAGAGATTTGGGGCTCCCCTGCTGCTTGAGCCACCTGTGATATTATCTCTGAGCTCTTCCGTGCAAGGTGGGACTCTTACCCTCGCTATGGGACTGAGGAATTAGAATTAACTTTGTGGCTAAGTGGATCGGATGCCTGGATATGAAGGATGAGCAGAAGGCAATAAACTGAAATTGTTCTGGTTTTTTGGGAGAGGAGGAATGTGTTTGTGTGTGCCGAAAACAGTGGCTTTTTTGTTTAGCACAAATGAGTTAAAGATTTAAGGCTATTGCTAACTAAATTATTGCTAATTTTGCATTTCAGTACATTCAAATTAGCCAAAATGAAATAAAAACCTATAAAATATACATATCATCCACATCAGGATGGGGGCAGGTGCTGTGCAAACCCTGACCAGCAGCAGCTGTTAAATATTCTTTTAAACTATCAACCGTTCTCACACTGCAGGGCTCCAGTTTTATTGCACTACGAAAAATATGATTTTTCAAGCACAGCTGTTCTTCATCAGACCGATGATGACGTTTAGCTTTGACTGATAAACTGAGCTCATAACTTGACTAACTTGTCAATCATAATGTAAGCCTGCCTTACAAGATACACTTTCAGTTTCACTCTGAACACGTAAGTCATTTTGCAGTTAAATCACTGTCCTACAGCAACTGCGTCACTGCTTGTGGACGTATTTCTGAATTTCTGCTTCAGATCTATGAGGTTAGACTCCGACTTTCTGTGTATGTAGATACAATAGATTTGCAACAGAAGGCAACATATTATCACAAACAGCTGGCATGTAATTGCAAACTTGATTCCATTCAATCACCAACTGATAACAGACTGACTCTGTCTCGTTACCCTTTCATTGCTGTCTTGATGCACCAAAGTTACTTGGAAGATGGCTGCGAGTGGTTGCAGATCTGCTGCCTGTCTTCAAAGCAGTTACTTCATAGTTCCCATGATTACAAGTTTATTCGACACAGAGATTTTAGTTGTGTTTCAGTCTCCAACCACTGTTTTCCCAGTATGATTGTAGCAGTAATGATGGCAGATTGAATCAGTGTCTGATTGGGTTAGGGTAACTGCTGTCACTGTCCTTTTATTCTGATAAAAACAATACAGTAACTAAATAAAAACGAATGCATGAGGACAAAAACTTATAGACGTGTTCTTCAATGAATACAAATGAAAGACAAGATCCAATGAGAACTAATTACATTGTGTAGAATCAGAATTAATCTCCTTGTGCAGTAAGGTTAGATGCACACGTTTGATTTACCCCCACGAAACAGTACAACTTCTCACTTTCTCATTAAAAAGTAACAAATTGTAGACACTTGGGAAGAAGAGAAGAATATGGACATATTTCACATTTGATGTCAAGGGAAATAAGACACCTTGTAAACAGTTTTGAGCAGCTCTCACCAGTAAAAACAAGACTAAACAAGACAAAACTTTTACGCTTTATATTTTAGTCAACAAATCAACTTCAGATTCAGTCTAAGCCAATCTTTGGAGATTTACTTTAATCAAACTAAAAGAATTCAGATGACCAAGTTATGACTAAAAGTACATGTATCAGTGAAAAGAGAAAAAGTAAATCAAAATCTGCTGTTTCTCTTAACTTGTTCACTTGTTTCCAAGTGAAACAGTGATTGAACTGCCTGATCGGGTTCATTTATCAGTATGTTGCATACAGTTTAGACTTTTTGTGTAATTTTCTTTTAAACCTAAATTAATGAGGCTGAACATTTTTAGGGTTCTCATCAAAATAACGTATTATAAAATTTGCCATCAGAAAAAAATCATATCTGATCTTTTCTTTTTTTCCTATATATGTTTGAGATAGGCTAATTGGAATGACTGTGTGCAACTTCACAAGTGTAGGAGGTGAAAACTCAGAATAATAATGTGTCGGTTACAGTTTGGTGTTACATAGTAACAGTTAAGTCCCTTAGGTCCTGTCAGGTTAACTACAGGTGAACTGTAATTGGGAGTACATGGTATGGTTCAAGCTTTGGGGCTTAAAAAACTGCACTGGTTCACAGTATATAGCGATTCAAATTCAAATGGAAGTTCCCAAGTTAAATTACGGTGTTTCTCTTCTTTCCTGTCAGCTATCCTTAAACAAATGTGATGGATTTCAAAACAGCCAAAGCTCTCATTTATGTGAGTGGGGGAAAAAATTCAAGGAGCCCTGTAGGACACAACGTATAGGCTAATCAAGCAAGCATTATGGGTAATTTTATGGAAACCTCCCTCGGTGCACCTGTTAAATGGGCCTTATCATTAAGTATGTATGTTAAGTCTCCACAGGGAATTGTAAACACTGTGTTTTTATTTTGTTCTTAGACTGCTCGCGTAAATCAGGTGATGGCTTTAAAGTGAAGACTAATGGTGGGTTTTTTGTGTGTGTGTGTTTTTTTTATGTCTTCATTCATGGTGTGTATACTCCTGCTAACATTTGAATTCACTGTTAAATATCACACAGGAAGCAGGGGACTATTTAACTAATGAGGTGAATTCACAATTGCATCATCCATCACTTCACGCTCAACCTGCTTCCATCAAGCCCCTCACCCACACAACTGCCATCGTCACGGTGATTCTGCAATTGCCCATTTTTCTTGTGCTCTGTTGACAGAAGCCCACTTGATACAGTGCTGCTGCTTATAAGGAGAAGTTCAGCACTGGGCGTTTAGTTAGTGTGATTTCACTTCCTTTTACGTGGCTGTGACAACTTTTCTCTTATGTGTGTGATTTTGCAATGCCATCATTTTTGCATGTAATGAGTAATTATTATTATATTGTTGTGGTAAATGCATAAGATAAAAGGTTTAATTGAGGAACAAGTGAGATGGGGCTATCCGGTCGTTAAGTGATGACGTGACGAATCCTACTTTTGTGTTGTTAACACGTTTAATCTTTTGTATTTTCTTCTATTTAATCTCAAAAAGCTCCTAAAACAGTCAGTGATCACTGTTGACCTCCCTTGGCTTTTATTACCGCTAATCATTTATTTAAGCTCAGTTTTTAAAACCTTAGGATGTAACTACAGCCCAGCCCATGCAGCAGTATATGAATGACTAACCTCGTATTGTGGATGGATTATCTCAGTTGTTCTCCTGGCTGAAGTTTGGTCCTTTTACAGCATCCTGCCATGCGATTACATTTGTTCCTGACCACCGAGAACACTCACGTTAACTTTTATCGAGTGGGAAAAAAGTTAGCTTGTTTATATTATGCTAACATAGCTGTGTCGCTAGCGGTCACGTAGCACATCATTATATACCAGCTAGCCCAACTTCAGTAACCCTACAAACGTCACTGCTGTTTAGTTTTCTGTCTTCATTTATGTTGGAAGTGATAACAGAGCTGTACGTTTTAATTTGTTTCCAAAACCCCGCAGTCAGGACATGCTATATTGTATTTAGATAGAAGCTAGCGAGCTAACTCCCTGCTAACTTCTAACTCCGTTAAATGTCATAAATTCCGTTTTCATGGATGCCTGGATGTTAAACTCAATTGTTACACCTGGTAGAGCAGAACGCTGATCATTTTATTAAAGATGAAAGACTTTAGACAGTTTTTCAACTCTCAGTGATGCCATAGTGATCGTTTGATATATGGACCTGCAGCGGAGTTTAGGCCCAGACACGGCTAGTGACGTCAGACTTAACGACCGGATAGAGACTAGGTTTAATATATTGTAAACAAGGCAATTTACCCATTATGCCAAAATACTTAGTTAACTGAAATAGTTATAGAAACAATGCACTGTGAGGGAAGATTATGTGCATGGAGGGAGGAACGTTAAAATACTGTAGCAAAACTTGCAGCTGGTTATCAGGCAATAACATGGTAGCAGCCCAGTGCATTTAGACCTGTAGACCCAGTCTAGACAATCTGCTGAAGTTCAAACTGAACATTCGGATGGGGAAGAATTTAAGTTGATTTAAGGCATGTTGTTGGCGCCACTTGGGCTGGTCTGAGTATTTCACGAACTCATGATCTGCTGGGATTTCCCCCACACAACCATTTGTATGGTTTACAGAAAATAGTCAGGAAAAGGGACGATATTCAGTGAAACGTATTTTGCAGGAGTTTAAAGGGGAATGACCTGACTGCTATGTGCTCACTGGAAGGAAACGGTAAATAACAACTCATCATGGCTAGAGTTAAAGTATGCACAAGGTCATCTGAAGATGCACGTACTTGAAGAAGTTGATGTACAGCAACAGAACGTGTCTTAGATTACAAAACAAAACAAAATTCCAGCATCGCACAGCAATGTTTCCCAAATCGATTATGCAAGTATGTAGAAGTTTGTAATATAATTTCCGGTCTGTTCTCAGAGTTCCTTCATCTGCACAGATTAATATAATCAAAATTATACAATGTTCCTGTTGGGACATTGCAAGTGTGTTGATAAAATCTCCTTGATCAGAGTCATTCATGTTTTCATGTTTTGATTTTATTTTTCAGCTAAAACCTCACAAAACTTGAAGTGACTCGTTTGATCCTGACTTTTTAGATCTTTAGGTCTAATTTATTTTTATTGTATCTTACATGCTTCGTATATCTGATGCAGTAGGAAATAAGCTGCTTATTTCTTAAGCAGCATCTCTGTTGATTGATGTACTTAAATTCAAATTGTTACTTGTTTCAGTCACAGTTGCCCACATTAGATATCGAAACATAAGTTGAAATCCAGGGCCATTTACTCTGTAGTATTTCATGCCTGTCACACATGTAGGTTTTATTTCACTTTCAATTACCATGTGGCACACTTACTGCTGAAAGACATTTAGAGAAACTTTCCAGCTGATAAAAACATATAATTGTGAGACAACTTTTGATTTCACTGCTTCCACTCACCTGATTGTTACCTTCCTCATCATGTGTTCCCACATCAAGAACCCTCATAGAATTGCTACGTGGGAGTTCTCCTCCTACACCAGGTGACAGGGTGGATATTTCACTGCTACCAAATTGGCCATTTGTCTTGCCATACCCTCTTTTGGGGCACACGGATGGTAAATGTAGCAAACTGCACCGCGCGTTTCGTACCCTCTTGGTTGCAGCAATCATACAATCTGCGATGAGGGAGGTCGATAAACTGGGCAAACAGCGCAAGGTCAGTCGTGGCCTTCTTGCAGCTCAGCTCAGTCATTCTTGCATCCTCCCTAACAACCTGTCTTTGCTTCTCAGAGGCTACTGTGTCACAAAGATTCACTAAATCACTAATATAGTTTCATAACAAATATCCTGTTTCAAAAAGCACACCGTTGTTCACCGGTTTTAATTTTTATGACTGAACTTATTGCTTTAGATTAAACACTTTGCAGTCTGTATTGAAACAAGGGTCCAGCGAGAGAGAAGAGATACCTGGGGAAGGAGGCAAGAAGTCCACGGTTAATAAATATCGTACCATCCTGCCTCCCAGCTGTTTATCTTTCATTATGCCAGATTTTATTAAAAATGCTTATGGAAATCTCTGTGAGGTCTGGCCTCTCTCTGGCCTCTCCTGTGGGACCTTAGATGAGGAGGAGCATTTCATTTGCTGTGTTCTCACAAGCAAGGCTCATGGCTTTGGCCAGTGCTTGTTATTAGCAATCCTAATGACTTTTAAATTTGATATGAGAGCTCTTGCCAAGGCTTCCTGGTTGGTGGCTCTGTGCCTCTCTCCTGAGAGACTTACTACTGCCTACTGCTCCTTTGATTAAACTTTCATATGGCACTGACTTGCACCATCCACCTGGGACTGAGTCACCGTCTCCATCTCCCTGCCATTGTTTACCCAAGTGAAAGAGGAGAGGATATCTGATGTGCACCAAATGAGACTGCTGAAGGAAAAAGCGGATTTCTTAGTGGAGTCTCTGCAACAAATGCAAGTACACAATGGTTTGGCCTGGGTAAGCAGCACAGTGTTTGTTCAGTCTTTATAAGGTGGGTTTGGGAGAAGCCATAGCTGTTACATGGTGACAGGCAATCTGTCCTCTGCTCAATAATTCCTGAGGGCTTTTGTAGTTGACTTTTCAATGGAAGTTTCTTGCTTTTTCTGATATATGCTTGCATTAGTTTCACCGTGCAACTACATTTGCTGACACCGTTGATTAGAAAAGCATCTCCCACATAATTTTAACATTTCCACCAGTACTTTTAGGATACACGCTGCATCTATCGATTGTTCCAGGATGAAAAAAAAGGATTAAACAATACAAAACAAAAACATATGCAGCACTTCTTGACTTTGTTAAAAGCACATATTGTTTGCTGGAAGCCCTGTAGCCTTCCCCGCTGACATTAGTACATGTCTGTTTGTATTGATGGCCTGTCAAGCCACTAGCAATAGTGGGTGTATGCTATGTGCTAAATGGCTGAGGTGAGGTAAGACTGTGATGGTGACTAAGCTCCCACTTAGAGACCTTTTCCCACTGCCAAAGTTGAGTGTTGTTATAGTGGGAGCTCATTTATATGAACCGCAGGCTTCCAAGCAGCTGCTGAAAAACAGGTAAAAATGATTAAATCTCTGTTGTCGGTGGAGGTGATTTTAAGATATTGACAATGTAGGTAACAGAGTGCTCTTCATATCTCAAGATTTTAACACAGTGGGGGGAAGATTTCAAGATACCTGTCAGAAAGTTTCCCTTCCACACCAATAAAATAGAACAAATTGATATATTTTTTTAATCTACTGGTAATAAAGTTATTTTTACCTGAAAAAATGAATGAAAAACTAAAAACAAAGACAGACTAACATTGTTTTGTGGGGGTTTTCTGTTGAACTGCATTGTATGTTGCTCTTAAAATGTTTAAATGACTTGTGGTGTGAGCAGCACAATGAAGATTTCATGAATCCCTGCTGGTTTAGGATGGAAGCTGAAATCCCAGGGACAGATGTCTATAAACCTTGACAAATAAAACCAAAACACTGCACATGAAGAGATACTACTGAACTAATAATGCATGTTTGGATGAACTGCCCCTTATGATTAGCTGGGGCGGGGAGAGAGAGAGGCAGTTGTGTATCTGAGGGAGAATTACTGCTCAGTGTGCCAGAAAGATGCAAAACAGAAGCAAACACCGTTCAGCATTAAGAAAATTAATTTGGAGTTTTTACATTAAGAAAAAAAACCTATTCTGTTGTGAAAGTGGTAGTCCCAAATTTCCTGCTCGCAGCCTGAAATTTTCCCCAATTTTTTCCACACTCCTGCACAGAATAATCGTCGTGATAAATTTAAATTTTTTTTATTGCTTTCTACTGAAAGTCGAGCATTTGGAGCTGTGGTGCATCAACAAATAGACAAGCAAACAAAGGATTTTCAGAGGTGAGTGAAAATCCACCATCACAAAAAAAAAAAAAAGATTTGCTATTGTGTGGTTCATAGATCTGTTGTTCCTAAACTGATGATGCAAGTATGCAGAAGTTTGTAATGGTATTTCCTGTCTGTTTTTGAAAAGTTCTCCAAGCTCCTTGATCTGCACAGATCAGTATCATCAAAATTACACAACGTTCCTGGTGGGACATAGCGGAGCGTGTTGATAAAATCTCCTTGTTCGGAGTTCTGTCCTCTGCGTTTGTGCTGAGTTGTAAGTTGCTGCTTCTAAGCATTTGGCTATCACTGTGTGACAAAGCGTTGCGTAGTCCAACTCATTTTGCTTCTCTGCCATTACTAATTGGATGCATTCAAATTTTCCTCCATCTCAGTTCTAGTAAAGCTGACTTTCTAGTGTTTGGCCCCAAAACTTTCTCTAAGGAGGTCTGTCAGTAGGTCGTTAATATCACATCATCTGCTAAGAACTCTGGTATCATCTATAACAGGGGTGGGCAACTCCAGGCCTCGAGGGCTGGTGTCCTGCAGGTTTTAGATAACACCCTGGGTCAACACACCTGAATCACATGATCAATTCATGATCAGGCCTCTGGAGAACTTCAGGACATGTTGAGGAGGTAATTTAGCCATTTGAATCAGCTGTGTTGGATCAAGAACACATCTAAAACCTGCAGGACACCGGCCCTCGAGGCCTGGAGTTGCCCACCCCTGATTTATCACCTTGGTAACTGAAGCTTGAACCTCACATCTCTAAGCTCACTCAGTCTTGTTTCCTTCATCTCAGAAATGTGCAAAAATCAAACCTTTACTGTCATCCAAACATCTGGAACCTTTAGTACACACTTTAATTATCTCCATTCTTAATTAGTAGAACTCTGTTTTCATGTGAATCTTTGAGTCCTCCGTAGCCTGTCTATGTAGTCTACATGGAAAGGCACCTGTTCATATAACGGGGCTGCTGGACCGTATCCCCACAGCTGACTTCTCAGATCAAGGTCTCCTAATTGTTCCAGGCTCTTACTCTAGAACCAGAGGCGACCAGTGTTTTTGAACTTTTAGCACCCAAACTTTGAAACAGCCTTCCTCAGCCTATCAGGTCGGCTAATTCTGTTTCCTGAAACACATTTTTATTGGTTGGTTGTCCTTTAATTTTTGGCATGTATGGTGTGTGTATATGGGAATGAATGCGTGGCCCTGTGCTTGATTATGTTTATATATGTTGGAACATGTATACGTATCTTTAATGTGACTTCTATTCAAACTGTAAAGCACTCTGTAACCCTGTGGGCTACACAAGTAAAGGTATTATTATTATTGTTATTATTATATTCTTCTGTTAAAACCTCACAAAGCTTGAAGCACTTTGTCTGATTCTGACTTTTAAGGGTGATTATGGTGTCATTTTTTAAATTTTATCTAACTTGCTTAATATATGCCATGCAGTTGATCTTTTCAAAGAAGTCTTGACCTACAAAATATTTATTTTTCCTCTTCAGATGTTCAGCTCACTGTTTATTTCTCAGCCAGCATCACTGTTGATTAATAAACCCATATTCAAATGGTTACTGCTTTCGATGGAAGCTGCCCAATCCAGTTTTGATAGTCACATTATAGATCTAAATATCAGGTAAAAGCCAGGCTTAAATTATTTCATGCCCATCAGGAACACAGAGTTTATTGCACTTTTTCGGGGATCAATTTCCAAGTGGTACGATTTCTTCTGAAAGGTATTTAGAGAGACTTTCTAGCCGATAAACACACATAATTTTGAGGCAACTTTTGATTTCACTGCTTTCACTCACCTGATTTTTA
Source organism: Diplotaxodon limnothrissa (assembly GCF_057381915.1). NCBI lineage: Eukaryota > Metazoa > Chordata > Actinopteri > Cichliformes > Cichlidae > Diplotaxodon > Diplotaxodon limnothrissa. The sequence continues at coordinate 28,439,704 of NC_140605.1, forward strand.
GCTTCCACATCATGTGTTTCATCAAGAACCCTCAGAGTGCTGTGTGGGAGTTCTCCTCCTACTCCAGCTTTGGTTTTACTTCAAGATTTCAAGACATCTGTCTCGAATTCTTCCCGTCCGTGTCAATAAAGTTGAGTTTAATTGATACGCTTCTTTGTATTTACAGATAATAAAGTCGTTTTTACCTCAGAAAGTAAGCACACTGTCAAAGTTTCATAATAAAGACAGAGAAACGCTGGCTTGTGGGGTATTGTGTTGTGTTGCTCTTAAAAAATTTAAATGCTTTTTCGGTGGTGTGAGCAGCACAATGAAGATTTCATGAATCCCCGCTGGTTGAGGATGGAAGCTGAAATCCCAGGGACAGATGTCTATAAACCTTGACAAATAAAACCAAAACACTGCGCATGAAGAGATACTACTGAACTAATAATGCATGTTTGGATGAACTGCCCCTTATGATTAGCTGGGGCGGGGAGAGAGAGAGGCAGTTGTGTATCTGAGGGAGAATTACTGCTCAGTGTGCCAGAAAGATGCAAAACAGAAGCAAACACCGTTCAGCATTAATACAATTAATTTGGAGTTTTTACATTAAGAAAAAACCTATTCTGTTGTAACAGCAGCCCAGATTTCCTCCTCACAGCCTGGAAGTTTTCCCTGTGTTTTTTTCCACACTCACAGGATGATCATCTTGATAAATTTACATTTTTAGGGCTTTCCTTGAGGCAGCTGTGTTAACTTCACTGCGTGAAAACCAAACAAATGACAACAAATCAACAAGCAAACAAAGGATTTCCAGCCCAGTGAATTCCCACAAACCTCAGTTAGCCTCTTTTGAGCCTGCATTTGCAAACATTGTCACACCCAGTTGCGATGGCAATGGTCTGGTGTGAATGACTAAGCTACCATTAAAATGCAGGCTTGGTTTAACCCCACTTATATTATGTTGTTTATAATCAATAAGCATATATCAAAAATACGACAGTCAAGTCTTTTCTGAAATACTGCAGAAATAGCAAGCACAACTGTAAACATCTTGCCTAGCCATTAGCTTTAGTCTGGAACAGTCACTAGACTGCCTCCAGCTGAACCAGGAATTGATTTCGATGTGTCTCTAAGTCCGTTTCATCTGGAGGTGGTAAACTCTGCCTCACTCCCAGCAGCTGTAAACAGTGAGCGCATCAGAATGGCACAATGAACTGAGTGTTGACACAAAGTATCTACTGCAAGAACTAATGGAACTGAAAATAAAGTCACATCCACCAACATTGCAGTGAATTGGAAGCAAATCCAGTGAGTCTAATCAATAGATCTCTTTTTTAAAGTTTGCAGTCATTCTGGGCTGATCTGCGTGTCCTTATGTCGTTGCAAATCTACAGGCAGCTGAAAAACATTCAAATGAGCATGTTGCAAATTAGCCACACTGCGCGAATCCAGACTTGCAGTTAGAGCTTTGAGGTGAGGTCAAGTCTGTGAAAACAGAATAAGAAAATCCATAATCGATCACAGACCCATTTACTTATCCCTGCGAAGCATGTTGTGATTGCATGGACCCTGAAGTGTGCTTCAGAGTTGCAAAGACAGCAGGTGACTTCCTATAACTTAAAGGCAAAAAGTTAGTTGACTTTTCCTGTCACTTCTTTGTCTGCATTGACACTGACTGTTAAGATCCAAGATGTCTGTCTTTCCTCGTAGTCTCCAATACCAATACTCCCGCAAAGAAATTGCTGCAAACTTTGCAATGGAAATTCATCATGAAAGTTTTTAGAGTCCACTGTGACAACTTCAAAGGTCCTTGTTTCAATAACTGCCGATTGATAGATCCAATAGATTCTAGCTCATTCGTGTGCTTGAGTATTTAGCTTAAACTTACATTGAGTCCAAATGCAATCCCAGTACTCATAATCAGAGTCACTGCAGTGCCTGAGCCCTCATCACTGCAGAGCTGGTCCAAATCCAACGAGCCCGGCCAGAGCAAAGACCCAGCAGCATTTTGAACTTTTCAAGAACCTGAAAGTTAAATTCTGACTTTGTAAGAATTTGCACATCATTTTGCAACAACAAGCATGGTGATCTGTGTAAATAGAGATAAGCAGCCTTATTACAGCAGGCACTGCTGTAGCAGTGTTTCATTTATTTTTTTATAATTTTGGTTTTATTTCTTTCTCTAAGGAGCTTGGGAAAAATCTGGACTTCTTTAAGTTTCTTGAAGACGTCTCACCTCTCATCTGAGAAGCTTCTTCAGTTCTAAGAGCAAGTGGCGAAGAGTCCCAGATTTTAAGCCCTATGGGAGTGTCCGCCAAGAGAGTTATGGACCCCCTATTGTGCTTCTACCTAAAGGTTCCATGACCCTCTTTGGGGACACTCCCATAGGGCTTAAAATCTTAAATCTTAAATTTCAAGAAACTTAAAGAAGTCCAGACGCTTTTCTTTCAAAGCTCTTTAGACAACGATGCCCTGGATGACTCAGAACCTTCACAGATATATTTCTTTCTTTAAACACCTTTATCTATTGAATTGTCCTGAATATAGTTTTAAAAACAAAAACAAATGAACCGGATCTAAACCTAAGTAACTGCAAAAAAGTACAATTATCCATTTGTTTCACATTCACCTTGAAGTTGCAGACTCCGTTTAGATCCTTACGTAAAATAAAAGCCTGCGTTTTATTTTTAAACTCAACCTGTGTCACCTTTATTCTGCCACACAGGGAAAATCAAATCTACGATTCACTGCTTGCTACCCATTTGTCAAATAATGCCGCAGTTCGCCTTTATTCTGCGCACAAAAACACAGACATCTTTCCAAGTTCATCTGTCAGTCAGTCTATTAAGGCCTCTCTGAGCCCCATAATGATTCATTGTTCAGGAACTGAGGGTCGCTGATGGCCAGGGCTGATAGTGTCTGAACCTTGTCTCTTTGGCTGAACTGAAAATCTTTTGATTTTCATCAGGCTCATCCCTGCTTCCACCTACGTCTCGACACTGGTGACAAAAGAGCGATGGCACATGCTGATTCTTTGCCCAAAGACTGATTGATCTCATTCGACCCAGATACCAGCAGAAGAGAGACATTATTACCTTTGTTCGGCTGCACAGTGGCACATTTCAAAGAGGCAGTGTGGAGGGTGAACTAAGTCACTGGGAGTGTGTGTGTTCCTTTGACTAAGCCTTTTGATGAGTGCTTCTTCACAGTGGCAGTTTAGAAAGAAAAGGTGATCATACATATAAAACTTGCACAAATCTGATTTAAATTTAAAGGGGGAATAAAGTGCTATGGCATATTAATGTTAATCCCGGCAGATACACTTCTGTTCTTTCCTGAACATTTCCCCGCAATTTCCTCCGTCCTTCTTTGTTGTTTGAATTGCTCTACAAAGAGAAAGCCCAGATTCATTTTGCTTAAAGCTCTCATCGAAAGTGTGCAATTTTCCTTCTAAGGAAACACTGCAGCAGCTGATTTCTCTGATTAAAGCCGTTTCTTAGATTGAAAGCGCCTTAATCAATCAAGTCAGGTGTGGAAGTTTTTTTTTTTGTTTTTTTTTTTAACTGTAATGAAAATCTGGCAGTTTTTCTGCCCTAATGAGGCATGGTGGATGATTCCCTTCCAGAAATCTGACAAACAGACACTGAGGATCTTTGAGGGGGAAATATTTAAAAAATAAAGAGAGAGAAAGAGTTGGAGAGAAGGTCCAACTTCTGAACCCTAAACACAAAAAAGCTCTCATCCAAAAGCAGAGAGAGTCGGGCGTGTTCACTAAGATGTCAACGCTACTTCATTATTGATAGGATTATGGCTCAGTAAATAGGCCTCCAGCCCATTTTCCTCTCACTGCCCACAGGAGACCGCTTCCATTTTTGGAGAAAAGTGATTGAATTTTGAAACACAATTGCCACACATCAATTCCTAACTCGCACCTCTCTCTGTTTTCCTTTTGGTGTGGTATTAAATAACCGGTAAAATATTGCAGGCTGTCTGTCAAGTTCATAACTGTTTTCTGTCACACTGTGGGGAAGAAGAAGAAGAAAAAAGATTAGACAATACTGAAATACATTTTCAGCGAGCATCACACGCGTGTCAGGACCCAGATATTAGAAAAAAAATAACTGACAGAGATCATGATAAGTGCAGAATTTCTGTTTGTATGATGTCAAGCAGAATTTACTGGAGTTATTGCCTGGATGCGCGGCGTTCATTTTGTAAATTTCCACGGGAAAATATTGCATTTATGTGGAAGTGAGTTGTGTGATTTGTAAACAATTTGCCTGCAGTTCTCTCTGATGAGATGAGGGAAATGAGAGGACAGGAAGCCACAGTTAGCAAATGAGATACACCCCAAGGGAATTGGCGGCGACCGCACTTCGCAGTGGGGATCCCGAGAAGTCGAAGCGAGAGCATTAGATTTTAATGTTCACTTGTGTGACGTTTTACTCCATTATTTGAGAACAACAGCGTGTGCAAATATTGAAGTTGCACATTCGATAACACTCAAAGGAAAGGTTACTGCACCCTTGTCTTACACATGAGAATACAAATAATAGTATATCTGTAGAGGTGTTTAAGTGGAAGGTGATGAATATGTGACGAATGCACCGAGACAGATTTCTGCTGACGTTGCTTTGACTGACAGAGCGGGTGCAGGTGGCAGAAATTTGTCATTAGGTTTGAAAGTACACGAAAAATTTTATTTTTCTGTGTGACTCAGTTCTCTACTTGAAAATTGAGTTTTTTCTAATCAAGAAATGGAACAGATGGCAAGCCACCTCACTTATTTGTGAGAAAAGTCTTGGGAGTGTATGTGGAAGGCAGAGAAGTTTGGTAGTGGTGCTGTAGGGTGACAAAGTGAAACCGCACCTATGGTGTGAACAAGTTCCTTCAGAGCGAGCTATTAAAAAAAGTCTGTATTTGCAAATGAAACACTTTTTTTTTTTGTTCAAAGAATTATGCGTACAAAGAGCACAAACCCCACCCCTCCTGCTCCTGGGAGGGCTGGGGACACAGGAAAGAGTGGAGGCAAGATAAGAGAGCACTTTCTCTCAGCTGTTTGAGGTTACACGCTTTCCTGAAACCATTATGTATTCCTTATGTGCGAGGGAGCACACTTAACTCATCAGAGAAAGGTGTTATCAAGGTTTCAAAGTATGGATTTGGAAAAAAGCTTTGATATTTTGACACAGAAATTCACTCTACACTCATTAGGCACTTCTTCTTAGCAGATTCAACGGGATGCTGGAAACAATTTTGACGATCTCCATTCCATCACATCGCAAAGGAGCCTCTGTTGGATTTGTCACGGCCGGGCGGATCACACACAGTAATTCGGCGTGCCCGTGTGGCGTGCTGGCTAGACCCAAGCGCGGCGAAGGCTAGCGGTGGGTTTGGAGCAGACACGCAGTTATTCTAGTAATGACCAGTGCACGAAGCGTGGCTTCGGAACTGTCGTTACAGACAGAGAGCGAGCGGAGCCGGGAAGAGAAAAAGGATTGAAAGGGATTGTCACTCACAGTTGCTGAATCAGGCGGAGACTGACGTCGGCAGAGTTTCGGAGCTCCTGACAAGAAGATACTGATGTCTGAGCGGCGAACAGGTGGGTGGCGTCTCTCTTTTAACCCCGGCCCCGTGATCAGCTGATCACAGCCGATCACCGGCTGACAGGATTGAGATCTGTTGACTGTGGCCCCATTAGAGTAGGGGCCCAAAGTGTGCTTAAAAAAATCTCCCACACACCAGCAACCTGCTTATACAAGGCAGGATGGCTCCACAGTTTCTTGCTGTTCATCATAAATTCCCAACCTACCTCCTGAGTGTCACCATAGAAACTTGAGACTTTTTTTTTTTTTTTTTGCCTGTCCCATTTGGTTCTTTAGCCGTCAGAATTGTTGTCTGAAGACCAACAAGGATACCCAATGGATTTACTTTGCCAAATGGATCATCGTGGCATTGCCGTATTGGTCCATTTGATCGACCTTTGTTTTTATTGTTTATTATATTTTATTTTCAGATGTTACAGACGGGACAGACATGAGTGAGGGATAGGAAAGGGAGAGAGAAAGAGGAAAGAAAAGAAAAACAGAAGGGGAGAGGGACAGTGAGAAAGGGGGGGAGAAAAAAAATAACATACTAAACACAACACCATCGCATTAATCTAGCTAAGTGTAAACAGCAGTAAATACTGAATATTCAATGTTGTTGTGCAGCACGCAGGACAGACAGCGCACAATGTGCTTAGAAGTAGCAGCCAAGAAAGGTGTAATTTAAGTCTACGAGCAGTGAACACCCGTGTGCATACCTGTGTGGATCAGCGTGCTTGTATTCAAAAGGTTTCCACATGTAATGGTCTGCAAGAGGATGTAGCGAGCCATAGCCCCGTCCCCCAGGGCATGAAGCAGGCATGGAGGAGATCCAGGCCCCAGACATCCAGAGGCTCCCAGAGCACGAGAGCCCAAAGAGGACCACCGGAGGGGCATCCGTGCCACCCTCATGGGGAGGGCTGAGGATCCCCAGACGAGGCGTCACCCAGTAGCCACCGAGCAGAAGCTAGAGGGGGCTGCACCGGCGTGCCCGCCGGCTCTGCCAGCAGCCAGCTGTGCCAGAGTGAACCGAGCCGCAGGCCCAGAGGCCCGAGGGCCCCCTGCACCCCGGAGGAGGCCTGACCGAGCAACAGGCGCCAGGCCCCGCCAGGTAGCCACCGGGAGTGAGCCGGTACATACCTGAGTGCCCAGCCCCGGACACCAAGAACCACCAATGCACCGACCCTTAAGGGCATCAGTTACCGGCATGGAGTGTGGTGAGGGGAGATAGGCCTGGGAGTTCCCAGAGAGGTGGAGTCTAAGACCCGACCTGACATATAGACACAGACAAACAGGCACACACAGACATAAACATGCATTCCCACCCTCATGCACACATATACAAACACTCAGCACTCACCCAACGTAAGGATTGACATAAATGGACATGTACACACAATCACACTCCCTAAACATACTCTATACCCCGGGTCCAGGTACCCTCACCCCCAGAGGGGGAAACAGAACCCAGACCCAAGAGATATTACCCTTCCCCCCGAGGTGGAGGCAAGCAGACCGTCCCAGGCTCCGCAGCAGCAGGGAGGCCAATCGGACAGCTAACATCTCCTCCCAGCCCCCCCGCCCCAATGGCTAGCAGAGAACGAGGGTGTGTGAAGACCCCATACCTCCCTGAGACTTGCCATACCTACACATCTCCTGCATACCTTGGTTATTATGAGTGATTATTTTACCTAATGCTGTCTTCCAGTAAGTTCAAAGCAGTCTGGCAATTCTTCTCTGACCTCTGGCATCAACATGGCATTTTCTCCCTGATAACTGCCATTCACTAGACATCTTCTCCTTTTTTAAAGAGTTTTATCTGTAAATCCTAGAGTAGATCCCAGTAGATTAACAGCTTCTGAAATATTCAAGACCAGCCCATCTGGCACCAACCATCATGCCACATTCACTGTCACTTTCTAGTAATCTTTCTTCCCAAGTCTGATGCTCTGTTTGAACTTCAGTAGGTCGTCTTGACCAGCGGTCCCCAACCTTTTTTGCGCCACGGACCGGTTTATGCCCGCCAATATTTTCACGGACCGGCCTTTAAGGTGTCGCGGATAAATACAACTAAATAAAACTAGTACTGGTACCGAAAAAAAGAAGATTTATTCATAACACACGTGAAAAGACCCAGGAAAACCGAGTTAACGATCAAAATGATAACAAAATAACGCTGAAAACCGATAAAAACCCTGAAAACCATACATTTCACACCTGAGCCTCAACTCTCGCGGCCCGGTACCGGTCCGAGGCCCGGGGGTTGGGGACCGCTGGTCTTGACCATGTCTGCATGACTAAAAGCATGATGTGATTGAACATGTGCACCTAATAAAGTGGCTGGTCAGTATGCAGGCTACCACTTGTTTTTTTAGTTTTTTTATATAAATATCAGCCACGAAGACCAATTTATCAATGAGTGTTATTTAAAAGATGAGTGACCTCGTAACTGGTAAGTTGATGAAAACATCTCCTATGAACTGGTTGTTTGTTTGTGTTTGATTTTTTTGGGAAGCAGTTCTTTTTTTCTTTGTTTTTTTTTTTCTAGTTTAGTGTTAAGCTGGAAGCATCTCCCCTCCTGAATATTTCAGCAAGTATTATGTGTTGGTCTGATGGTGGTAGTGTTGAAAAACGCTAACATATTGACAGCATGGTAATGATTACAGTGTTTATATATAATGCTAATGTTGCTAAGATTTTCTGACAGACTGGCTGAAGACAAAGAGGCTACGTAACTAAAGACAAGCTAATGAAGCTCACACAACATCCATTTACACTGCTCAGTAATCTTGCTCTATTTTTTATTTTTTTTGCTCCTCCCCCTTTGTGAGTGTGGACGCTTCATCTCTTTGCTCTTTAAATGCTTTGCTTCTTTTATTGATTTTTATGCTGATTTTTTCCCTTTTTTCCGTATGAGCTTACCTGCGATAGCTTCTGGACACTTATAGATCATTAGGACTAAAGTGTTCTTAACAGAAACAGCAACATTTTTATAGTTACCTTATCCTCAGCGCTCCGTGTGTCTGTGGCCTAGACACAGCTGAAGCCTGATTACAGCGTCTGGGCACTGAGCAGCCTCAATACCCTGGAAAGGTGCTAACCGCTAGGCTAACTAGCAACAAGATGCCTTCCCTCTCCACAGATGACTACCACAGCCTCCTGCAGAAGATTGCAGTACTGGAGACAAAAATTCATCGCTTAGAAGTAAACGTGGAGGTAAATGGACTGTGTGGAAATGAAACAACCTTGCCTTTGATTCAAAACAATGGCGATGAGCAAGCTAGTACACAGCTAAGGAGCACAGATAACATGACCAAGAAAGTAGACTTTGTGCACTATTATAAATACTCAAGCGATAATCCCCCCTTGGACTGTCTTGGTGCAAAACCAAGACATAAATCATGTCTCCTGGAAGGGGGAGGACGTATCACAGGCAGGGCACAGCGAGCTGAAATCTCTGAAACCGACTGGCCTTCACTTCCTACGAGACAGAGAAGCTCTTCTACCCCTGTATACAAGAGGAAACAGGACTGGACAACCGTGAATAGGAAGGTTAACAACAAACCTTCAAAACAACTGAATGTGAAACTGCACAACAGATTTGCTCCACTATCAAAGGACCCTGGATCTATATCGGACAACCATCCATCTAAAAGTAGCGAAGTAAGGTCCGAAAATCTTTTGAAAAGTAAAAGGCCACAGGGAAAGCTAAAGGCTAGGCCTGAAACTCTGATTGTGGGTGACTCTGCCGTAAAGGATGTACAAAGGATGTGCGGTAAGAACACTAAAGTCCTCTGCTTTCCTAACGATATGGTCAACAACCTGAAGGAGAGAATTCTTCAAATTGCAGAGGAATATCCAACTGTGACAAACATTGTTCTGCATACAGGGTCAAACGATGTGTCCAAACAACAGTCGGAGGTTCTGAAACGGGACTTTACTGGATTATTAAATACTGCAAACTCTCTGAAGGCAGCTGTATTCATCAGTGGACCTGTACCGCCGGTCAGAGGAGGAGACGAGGGATTCAGCAGGTTGTTTGCACTGAATAAATGGCTTATATCAGCATGTGCTGACCACTCAGTGCATTTTATCAACAACTTTAATATTTTTTGGGAACGCAGTTCAAAGCAAATGAATTTAATTTTAACAAGTCAGGGGTGAAACTGTTCACCTCCAACTTGTTTTATTCCATACGTCATCCATCTGTGCTTGGTGCCAAGGCTGAGATAAACGAGGAGTTATCTCATAAAGAGGAACAAACAGTACTCCAAGAACAGACAAAGCCCAGCAGAAACCTTGAGGAGGAGCTCCATTTGCCCCCACCCGGGAAGAGCCTCAGAAAGGAGAGACATCTGAGGCAAGAAGAGGGGTCCCTATTTGCCTCCAACTCTCTCAACAACACCAACGACCAGGACCAGGGACCACGATCTTCCCCAGTCCCCCAAACCCCTGACAGGCCATCACCCTCCTCCCCCTACCTTTCTCCCTCCTCCCCACGCCTGAAATTCACTGAGGAGATGATGGAGCGGGTCAATGCTGGGCTCAGATCTACCCCCCGGCCCAATCCCTTTTTGTCCCCCATAAACCCCCCACCAGAGCAGCCAAAGGATCACCATCGAGCCCCACCCTCAACAGAGCAATCGAAGTCACATTGCTCAGCCTCGCCCCCCTTAGTTCCTCCTTACCACCTTCATGCTCTGTCTCCGAAGTCTGATGTGTGATGTGTGGAGGGTCCGGGCTGCGAGGATTATGGCAGTGGTGACTTTTCCCAGGAGAAGCTGGGACCCTGTTTACTAGAAGGTTTTAAAATCTCTGTACTTTCAGGTGACAGAAGGAGACATGTGGCCTGGTCAAAACACAGAGAAATGCACTCTAAAACATCTTTAAATATAGTAAACATACCTTGTGTGCCACAGACTGCTCCCAAACACGAGGGAACAAGTAATGCCTCTAAAACACTTAAGTTGGCTTTATTAAACGTTAGATCTTTAGCTGGGAAAACATTTTTAATTAATGATTTAATCACTGAGCACAGCCTTGATTTTATGTTTTTAACTGAAACTTGGTTGGACCAAAGTAACAGTGGAGCTGTTCTCATCGAGACGACCCCTCCTAACTACAGTTTTATCAGTGAGGCCAGGGTGAGCAGGAGAGGAGGAGGGGTTGCTGTCTTATTTAATGAATCATTTCAATGTAAGCAGCTATCTCCTGGAAGTTTTCAGTCTTTTGAATATGTGGCTTTACAGCTGAAGGCCCCATCCAAAGTTGTGTTTCTTAATGTTTACAGGCCTCCCAAATACTGCACAGACTTTTTTAATGACCTCAGTGAACTGCTGTCTGTGATCTGTGTTGATTTTGACTGTGTAATTATTGTTGGGGATTTTAACATCCATGTGGACAACCCTCAGGACAAAGGGACTAAAGACCTGAGTAACACTCTGGGCAACTTTGGGCTGACTCAGCATGTAACAGAGGCCACACATAATAGAGGACACACTCTTGACCTACTGATCTCCAAGGGCCTGAGCATTTCAAACATTACTGTGTCTGATGTGGGCCTGTCTGATCATTACTGTGTTTTATTTGAAAGTAAAATCTCAGCCCACACAAATATATCAACAGCAGTGATCACAAAACGATGTATAACTGAAGACAGTAGTGAGATCTTTTACCAGGTCTTCCCATTAACACCTGACCTGTCCAGAGGTTCAGTCAATGAGCTCGTCAATAGCTTCAATGCTAACATGTTAAATGTAATGGACACTATTGCTCCCATTAAGGTGAAGGTTATCTCTGGAAGGAAAAAGTCTCCATGGAGAAACTCCACACTAGTGAAAAATGAAAAAAGAGAGTGTAGGAAAGCTGAGCGCAGATGGAGAAAAACAAACCTCCAGGTTCATTATGACATCTATAAAGAGAAACTTCACAATTATAATTTACAACTGAGGAGTGCAAGGAGGTCCTACTTCTCTGACATCATCACTAAAAACAGCCATAATGCTCGGGTCTTATTTTCTACAGTTGACAGGCTAACAAACCCTCCTGTGTCAGTGGCAGCTGAACTTCATTCAACCATGGCCTGCAATGACTTTGTCAAATTCTTCACAGAAAAAATCCAAAAGATTAGACAAGCAATTGGTATATCAACAGCAGATCCAGACTATGTATTGTGTCCACCGAAAAACTGTTTAAACACCATAAAACAGTTTCACCCTATTAACAGCAAAGACCTGGAGGACATCTTAGGTCAACTGAACTCCTCCTCTTCCTGTTTAGATGTCCTGCCAACAAGTTTTTTCAAAAAGGTCTCAAAGACTTTGGAGTCAGACCTGTTACAGATCGTCAACTTTTCTTTAATGTCAGGTGTGTTTCCGGAACCACTAAAAACTGCTGTAATAAAACCTATACTGAAAAAGGACAATCTTGACAAGACACAAATGAACAAGTGTTTAATGACATATGTCTGAATACAGACAGTGGAAAAATGTCAGTCTTAGTTTTACTGGATCTCAGTGCAGCATTTGATACAGTTGACCACAACATATTACTCAAACGACTGGAGAACTGGGCAGGTCTTTCAGAAACTGTACTAAACTGGTTCAAAACATACTTAGAAAACAGGAAATACTTTGTATCAATAGGTAACTTCACATCTGAGCAGACAAGTATCACATGTGGAGTTCCCCAAGGTTCCATCTTGGGACCCCTTCTGTTTAACATTTACATGCTCCCACTGGCACAGATTATAAAGAACAACAAAATAAACTACCACAGCTATGCAGATGACACACAAATATATATCACAATGTCACCAGGAGACCAAGGCCCTGTACAGGCTCTTGGTAAATGCATTGAGGAAATTAATGACTGGTTGTGCCAAAATTTTCTCCAGCTAAACAAAAACAAAACTGAGGTAATAGTCTTTGGCGCCAAAGAAAAACGATTACAGGTCACCAGAGAACTTCAATCTATACACCTAAAAACCACAGACCAGGCGAGAAATTTGGGTGTAGTGATGGATGCAGACCTAAACTTAGAAAAACACATTAAGACAATAACAAAATCAGCTTACTATCACCTCAAAAATATTTCGAGGATAAAAGATCTGATGTCTCAACAGGACCTGGAAAAACTAGTCCATGCATTCATCTTTAGTAGGCTTGATTACTGTAACAGCATCTTTACAGGTCTACCTAAAAAATCAGTCAGACAACTACAGCTCATTCCGAACTCTGCTGCTCGAGTCCTCACTAAGACCAAAAAAGTGGACCACATCAGTCCAGCTCTGAGGTCTTTACACTGGCTGCCTGTCCGTCAGAGGATAGACTTTAAAGTTCTGATGCTGGTCTATAAAGCTCTGAATGGTTTAGGACCAAAATACATCAGTGACCTCCTGACCCAGTATGAACCTTCCAGATCCCTCAGGTCATCTGGATCCGGTCTTTTATCAGTTCCCAGAGTCAGAACCAGACACGGAGAAGCTGCATTCAGCTTTTATGCTCCATATATCTGGAACAAACTCCCAGAAAGCCTCAGATCAGCTGAAACACTCAGTTTATTTAAATCCAGGTTGAAGACTCACCTATTCTCAGCTGCATTTGAATAAAGCACCAAATCCACACCTTTAAGCTTAAATTTCAAAACTTACATTTTAACTACTGATTTTATCTATTGTTCTGATTTTATCTGTTTTGATTTTATATACTGTTTTGTTTGTTTGTTTGTTAATTAGTTTGTTTGTTTGTTTGTTTGTTTGAATCAATTTTAAATCATGCTTTTTATTCGTTTTTGTTTCTAATGTCTCTGTAAAGCACTTTGAATCACCTTGTTGTTGAATTGTGCTATACAAATAAACTTGCCTTGCCTTGCCTTACCAGTGATACCAGTATGTTATATTATCATTCATTGTTCAGTTGGATTAACATTAGTTCAGCTGTAAAGTGGAGGGAATCGTGAGAGTTTTCCGTGAATATTAGTGTGGATGAGATCTCTTTAGTATGTGACATCACTATAGCAGTGTGCTTGTGGCTTCGCTTTAAGAACCCACTATGTGAAGACTTTGAGTAATACTTTGATGGTGTTTAACAATCCAAAGTTAGTTTCGTTGCATTTTTAAAAATCTTCCACTTACACAGCAGAGCAGGATCTTCCTGACTAGTGAAATTTAAAAAAGAAAGTAATAGTGTGGCACTCTTTTGCAGATGCACAAAGGCACTTCTTTATTGTTTGTTTCAGACTCAATACCATACATGTCTTCCTCCTGCTGCGACTTTCTCTTGGTCCAAAACTGGGTTGAAAATTTGATGTGACTACAGTTTGTAGAACAGGAAGGGAAATCTGTTTCTGAACGGACAAAACGGCACATCAACCTCAGCCAGCTTCTTCTTTCCCTTGTTAGAGCATAATACATTTCACTGTCATCTCTAAAAGCTGCCGCATGCTTATCTCTCACACTGAGAGAGGATTTGAAGGGAGAGCTTTGTTGGACATATTGAGCTTTCCATGTTTCAAAAAGAAATATTGCCAGATTTTTTTAAGTGCTGCCTCGAGCCATGTTTCACCCCACCGCTCTTCTCTTTTACTATGAAAGTTGGCTGTCAGAGAGCTCATTTGAGACTACTGTATGCGTTCCCCTGTCTCCTCAAGACAGGAGGAGTATCCATATTGTTCCCCCTGTGTTACCTGTCGAGACATCTTCGGTCTTTGAGATGTTTCATGAGCATATGTGTAATACAGTCAGCTGTCTTAGGCAGTGAGACAGGGCAAGGGATGCTGGTTCAATACTTGAATCATTTTGGTCTGCTTTTCATGTAAATCTATCATGCATATCGCTCCGAGCGATCTACCTAAAATACTACAGTGGTGAGACGTGAGTCGGCTCAGGACTGAACACTCATAAGACATCACGCGTGGAAGCGAGCCGGAGTGCCTCTGCCTATTATTTTAGCCAGTGATAAATCTCGTCTCCAATCATCTTCCTCGTGTAATAAGTCTTCCTCTTGAAGTGTAAAGATGATTGATGTGTAAGGCACTCAAGACGTGCACATTGGTAGGATGAGGAGTACGTGCTGGAAAAAAGACGGGGCAGTAATGACTCGAGTGTGACTGTTGCATCACTTGTGCTGGGTTTTTCTTTGGTTTTTTTTTTTTTTTATCTTAATCGCTCCCTTAGACTCGTCTCACAGCAGGGGTGAGTGGTCGAGCCAGATTTGGCTCTTTGTGAAGGATTATCAGATGAGAAAGCGGAAAGCATTTGCAAAAGGCAACGGTTGTTGGCACAGCTGACCTTTAAATGCTGAGTTGGGGCTGGAATTGACTTGTTGTATCAGCAAACACAAACAAGTGCAAACTAATTACATATTTGAAGCTCAAATTGACCAAAGGTTTGAGCACTGGGCAGACTATTATGTGCCACCGGCATGTTTCCGAAGTACAACGAGCAGTAACCGACCGTGCGGCACGAAGAGGAGGGCGAGCAGAAACGCTACAATTTGTGATAATGACACAGTTAATTAACTTTCTGTTTATGTTGATTACTTCATTTACCTATAAGCTTTTCCGAGAATTGACGAGACTGTTAAAATTTAATACATTTTAAATTAAAATTTATAATTGACAGTGGTTCTCTCAGGGTTTCGGCATCTTTGTAGAATAAATGAATGAAGTATTTGTTCAGTGTTGCAATATAACCTTGCAGTTTTTAATGAAAACTCTCCGATGTCCTGTTATGTTAGTTATCACATTGGTCCCTCAGGTCCATTGCTTTTAGTTTATTTTGGGTGCAGCACAAACAGCTATTTTAACCCCATTTTGTTGGTCTAATCACGCCGCAACAGTTCAAACCATATCACATGCCATTATTTTTGAGTGCTGCTTATCTAATTGAACTTACCCTCGTGCCTATTACTGTGCGCTCGTGCGCAGTTTGTGACATGAGTCATACTTCAAGATTGCATTGCGCTATCTGTGGCCGTGCCCTTCCTTTGATATTAAAATATCAAAGTTTGCAACAACAAGGAAAATTAACAAAAAGAAAAAAAAAGAGGAGCACAGGCACGCATTAATTCTCGTGCAGTCTGCTCGTACTCTTTCTGCAGCGCTGCCTTGAAAACATATTTTTGTGCCTAAGTTCGAGGCAGGGGTTACAGGCAATTTATGCCATTTCTTTCGCTGCGATGGGTCGTTGAATGTATTAAATTAGTGTTACATTATGCACAACTTACTGGCATCGTTTGAGACCTCTGACCTTATGCAAAATTCACATGAAGACCTTTAATAAAAAGTTTGAGAACCTGTGGTATCACTGATTAAACATGTTGAGTCAGTAGCATAGGTAATTTGTTAGGGAGAGTGTTTGATCAGCAGGCCTCTGCCGCCTGTGTCTTCACACACTAGGCTTCGTATGTCAAAGGACTGAGTATGAACTTGTGGCTTTTTTAATTTCACCTAATCCTCAAACTCTTATCAACCTCCCGTGACGTATGGCTTGGTTATTAGCTATTTTAAGGAAATTCATTAGAAATTCTGGATGTTTAGCATGTAACATGCTTTTTAAACTCATGTAATAAGGCCTGATTTTTGCGCCCTGCCAATCAGAGTTTGTACTTCAGCACAAAACATGTTGTTAAATGTCTTGTAATGCTGCATAATTTATTTTCCTCCATTCGGAGTTGACGCTTGCAGCCGTGCATGCATGTAGCTGTGATGTGCAGACGTGCCAACACGTGTTTAAGTCTTGTAAAGTGAGCCTTGGCTTAACATAAATACCGATATGTTGGAGGTCCCTATGAAAAGGTGCAAGTTTATTTTATAAAAATATATATATATATATATATATATATATATATATATATATATATAATTTTTTTTAACTGCTCAGTCTTCTGTTATCAGTCTTCACTTCATAGCTTGTTTGCTGTCATGTCATTCCAAAATGAGCTAATTACAGCAAAGGATGGAAGTCATACTGCGAGAGATAGTAGGGGGTCTCAGAAGATGTCTGATGGATTAGCGTGCCTGTTTACTTTAGATTCCAAAGTGTTCATTTATTAATTCCTGCTGTAACGCTGCTCACTGCAATCCTGTGACAGTGATGTACAAAGGCAGATACCCCACAAATATTTTCCTGTCTGTCTTTCAGCAAAAGCTCGATAAATTAGTCCGGCAAGTTTAACAGATGGCTTACGCTCTATTTACAGCTCACATTCCAGTATCATAACTTTCTAACACCACCTACACAAAAAGAGAACTTTTTGCACTCGACGACTTAAACGCTCTTAATGTACTTTCACTCACACAAACTTAAATGAACATCAAAATCAATGGCGACCGCCACGCAGAGAAATAAATCTGACCCCAATTATTGGAGAGCATTTCAGAACTGTTGACATGGAAGAGTTTTTCTTGTCTTTCACTGCTTTAGAGTAATCTAAAAGTTAAACTATCTTTAACTTTAATAAGTGACCTTAGTTTTCCTACCTATGAGTTGGTAACATCTGTTAAGAGTTCTTCATTTTCGTTGGACAGCATCAGTAAAACCAGGGTCTATATAGCAACTGTATGAAATAACTTTAGTCAGAGTTAGTAAATCCAAATTTGGGAGCAACAGTGAAAATAACTTTACACAAACAGTGGGAATAACACCATTCATACTTTTTCTTATAGGTTGAAGTACCTGTAAGCATAAGGCTGGGATTATACTCACTTGCAGAAGTGTATTTTTTTTTTTTACTTCACCATTCTTTATGCTCATAAATCTCATTGAGACACAAAGTCTGATCTTCAAGAGTGACCTGTTTTAAATAATCATACAAAACTACAACATACTATCCGGTCGTTAAGTGATGACGAATCCTACTTCCGGGCCTAAAGTAGTCTGCGTTTAATATGGCTTTTGTGTTGTTAACATGTTTAATGTTTTGTATTTTCTTCTATTTAATCTCAAAAAGCTCCTAAAACAGTCATTGATCACTGTTGACCTCCCTCGGCTTTTATTACCGCTAATTATTTATTTAAGCTCAGTTTTTAAAACCTTAGGATGTAACTACAGCCCAGCCCATGCAGCAGTATATGAATGACTAACCTCGTATTGTGGATGGATTATCTCATTTGTTCCTGACCACCGAGAACACTCACGTTAACTTTTATCGAGTGGAAAAATAGTTAGCTTGTTTATATTATGCTAACATAGCTGTGTCGCTAGCGGTCACGTAGCACATCATTATATACCAGCTAGCCAAACTTCAGTAGCCCTACAAACGTCACTGCTGTTTAGTTTTCTGTCTTCATTTATGCTGGAAGTGATAACAGAGCTGTACGTTTTAATTTGTTTCCAAAACCCTGCAGTCAGGACATGCTATATTGTATTTAGATAGAAGCTAGCGAGCTAACTTCCTGCTAACTTCTAACTCTGTTAAATGTCATAAATTCCGTTTTCATGGATGCCTGAATGTTAAACTCAATTGTTACACCTGGTAGAGCAGAACGCTGATCATTTTATTAAAGGTGAAAGACTTTAGACAGTTTTTCAACTCTCAGAAATGCCATAGTGATCGTTTGATATATGGACCTGCAGCGGAGTTTAGGCCCAGACACGGCTAGTGACGGCAGACTTAACGACCGGATAGTCATTATTACAACTGATATAGAAAAATACATCAAAAATAAAATAAAAGACAGGAGCAATAAAACATTAAGAACAGGAATAGCCAGCCAGTGATGCGTTCTCCATTGTCCTTAGAATTTCTTTAAAACTAGTGCTGTCAGCGTTAATCTTGTTAAGATGACATTAATGCCATGACTGCATTAATGCGGCAAATCTCCGTTAGCGAGTTATCGCAGATCACCCCGTGCGTGAGGTTGCACCGCGTCAACGCGTTAACGTCATTTTATCGAGACTAACGCTGACAGCGATATTTAAAACCCTTCAGTTGAATTAAGCTGCACAGCTTCAAGTCTTGTTGTAATTAGTTCCAAGTATAAGGAGTATATTGAAAGAAAATGTCTTTTTTTCCAAAGTTTTGTATGTAGGAACAGTCAATATAATAAAAGCTGTAATAAAATTCTCAGTGGCATAACCACACCTGGTCTAAAATATTATTTTAGATAAATATTATTATTTTTTACTTGGTTAAAAAAAAAGGGGGCTTGCACTTCTACTTTATATCAAGTGCTTTTTGATTTGCACAGTTTTGTTTTTTCCCCTCGAATTTTGATGACAAATTTTAAATCTTTTAACATGTAACATTCATATTGGATATCTCTAAAATGCTAATTCTGTCACATGAGGTGGTACACAGCATTTGTCTTGACACTTTTTGCAACGCAAATCTGGACACCTTGTCAGTGATGTTCCTGGCATCCCAGGGAGTTTTGGATCTTTCCCCTCACTCACATGACCCAGCTGGGGTTGATTAAGCCATAACCTGGGCCAAGAATGCGCTTTCCCCGACAGCTATCCACTCAGCCACCTAGAGACTTCTTTGGCATCTTTTGTTGGCTTTTCCCCGGATCCAGCACCCCCTCGGAACAGTAGTATGACCTGCTTGGAGGATCAAAAGAGTACGACAATGTTGTGTCTCCATGTTACTATAATCTCCTCAGGGAACTTGACTTGTCTGCCTGGATCAGCCTTCAGTTCTCAGTTGAGCCCTGTGGGGCTTGAAGGCCTTGTTGTCAGTTGTGTCCTCCACAATCTGACAGAAGTGGTGGCTTTTTGATATGTTGGCCTCAGGTATGTATTATAGATGATTGTCATGCAGGTACTGTCAACTATGGATTTCCACCATGGTATCCACCTTTGTTTACTTGCACCAGTGACGGGCAATGCAATAGCTGTTTGAAAATAACTGTATTAATAAATAAAAACAATATTTAATTTTTCTTTTCTTGAACTGCATGAAGTCTGCACATAGAGTGCTTTCCCTTGTCCAGATATTTCACATCCCATTTAAGAGATGAGTGAGATGAGGTGCTCAGAAAGTCACTGACGGTTAATAAAATGCAACCCAAGAGAGTAGACATTGCCTGCAGTTTCCCCAGTAGGGTTGCTTCAAAGTGCAAGGGCATTACTTTTTAATGCCTGTGTTGAATAACTGTGGGTTAGCTAACTTCTAGAGGCTTCTGAAAGGTCAGGCATTAGGGCAAGAATATATACGGCTGCAAGTCATTGTCAGTACTGCTAAATTGCAAATGGTCTCCCGCTCTTCAAGGAAGGATAAAATACTAATGTTAGCTCTAAATATAGTTCAAAAACCAAGCAAGAAATGTCGGTATATTATAGCCAGAAGGTTTGCTGAATGTGATCCGTAGCCTTTACAATTTTATGGGGCGGCAGGGGGAGAGGGGGAAGGCGGGTGGGGGGTCGGACATTCAATCAGGAGCAGCTTGTCTTCTCATATTTGTACACGCTTAGTAAATGTGGCATTAGGGAGAGTATTTAATCAAAACTTCTTTTGGTCCCATTGAGAGTTTTTAGGAACTAATACCATGATTGCACAAGCTCTGACTTGGAGGGAATTTGCCAAGAAAGAGCTTGGCCAAACATCTTTTGACTAATACCACATTCTGCTCAGCAACCCTTGTTTCCCTTCATAGCATTAATTTGTTTCAGCTAATTTCACAGTCTGTGTTTGGGCAACCAGGAGCAGAAAAGCACAGGCTTGGCTTCAAATCCTAACCACAAGAGGACTTGTTTGCCTCAAATTACTAGTAATGGCTAAGGTGCCTCTTTTGCCTTTTTTTGACATTTAATTTTTTAAAGTGAGCTATGACAAACCCAGTCACAATTTAATGTTATATAGATTTTTATTCTGATTTATGTTTTATTATAATAATGTTACTGTTTTAGCTCTACAGTTTGGACCTCCCTTATTTGGTTTCATTAGAATTACACCAACCAGTCTACTCCTTCCAATGTGAATCATGTATACCACTTGTAGTGTCTCATTGAATTCATCAAGGCCCCTCCTCTCATACTCATTTCACAAGCACTCGACTCACATCCTGAGAACAGAAGCTTTAATATGGTTTGTTTACTTACAGGATCCAGGCTTCACAGCTATGGTTTACTGAAATGGAAATAAATCTTTTCACAAATCCAGGATTTAATTATACAAAAGGGCAACTATATTTGCTGAATTCATCGAAGGTTGGAACAGATCCACATTTTACCTCATCCATTCCCATCTTTTAATTTGATCAAAGGGTTTCCGGATTAGCAGCATGAGTTTTTTCAGGGACGTGTCCAGCTAGTTCAGATGGGCTGGCTAGCCTACCTGCAACCAATCTGCTCCTTTATATATATTCTGCCAACGGTTCTGGACAGCTAAAGCATTTCAACTGGCTGACGCTCAGCAGTTAAGAATTCTCAGTTAGAGACGCTCTGTTCTAGACCCCAAACCAGAGACATAATAATACTTAAACTATGTATTTATTTGGACACAGATGGATGACATAGAAGATTTTGGGACAAGCTCACAGTTTATTCCTCTGTTATTGCTGATTGATTCCTACCAACCTTTGGCAAAATATTACCAGAATAGTGGGAGTTTGTTACAAGTATATGGATGTAGGACCATTTTGCTTCTGTTTCAAACCCCTTTCTCACTTCAGCTGCCACAATGTAACTAAGTAAGGTTAAGCTAACTGTCCTACTTATGTTACCATGCCTTTTAACTGCACACAGAGACATGAAAGCCCATCAGTGAATTCCGAGGCTGCGGATATATAGAACAAATTCTTGCAGTCCTTGGTTTGAGGAAACGGAAACTGTCCCAAATTCCCCCGAGGCCAAATTTTTCCTTTAAAGGTTTTTCATGGTGGATATTTCATTCGCTAAAATGAGGTACCATTACCATGCTCTGTGGTTGGATTCATTAGCACACTGATCATAATGAAAAAGATAATAAGCGAGAGATGAAAGGACTGGATTTTACTCCCTGCCTTCATTTCCACAAATTGGGCATCCGGAAGGAACAAAACATCCATCTGTGTTGTGCATAATACAGATAATGGCAATGGAATGATTCTATATTTCTGATTTCTGCTAAAGCCACTGCGAGGAAGACTACAACAAAAAAGAAGAACAAATGGAATTGGAGAATCTGACCTTTGGTTGAAGCGCTTGCTATCTCCTCACATGGGTACACCATTTGTATCTGGCAGAACTCACTTCCCTTCTGTTGCCCTGCTGAGAATAAATGAAGCTTCTTCAGGACCCTTGCTGTGTCTCTGGAACTGACTAAAGCACCAAAACTGGCATGAATCCCTCCATACCAAGCACACCACATATTGTGCAAACATTACTTTAGCCAGAAAAGTCTATTTGGTTAATGGAAAAAAATCACCTCCATTTTTACCCCTCTAAATGTTCTAGCAGAAGTAACGTGGAGAGAAGCAATTCCACTATCAGGTGTCAGTTGCTTCTTAAACCCCCCCCCCCCCCCCCCCAAAACAAAACAACTTAAAAAGCGTTTTCTTGAAGTTAGTTTAAAACACCGCATAGTTTGGACTTAAAACTACAGGAGAGTTAGTTGGGAAAATGGGATATCTCCCTACCCCCCACACAATAAATAAATGTCTGATAATAAAAAATATTATGTAAAGAAACCACATTTCTTCCCATGCAAACATGGGTCAACCGCATCAAAACACAAGAAATATGCTTGAGCTGGTGTAGTAAAGTATTTGCACTCTTCCTGATTTCTTGGTTTGTGCATATTTGTCACATTAACATATTTCATATCATCAAACACATTTTAATGTCAGACAAAGATAACCTGAGTAAATATAACATGCAGTTTTTAAATGATGATTTCTTTTATCAAAGAAAACAAAAGCTGTTCAATATCATTAGCTACACCCTGGCCTGATCGCGGCCAGACCTGTTGAAGCAGGAAATCTCTTAACTAAAACCTGTCTGACAAAGTGAGGCAAGCTGAAAGATCTCAAAAAGCAACACATCTGATACAAAGTTACTGACATCTATCAGTTTACTAGCTGGGCCCACGTCCTCATTTTAGGTTTGGTAGCGTTTTTAGTAAATAAAGGCTAAAGGCTTAATCAAGAAATGAGCTGCGGTTTGGGGAAGGCCTCGATGGGGACTGGCAGCGGCTCCCGGGCTTGGCAGATCTCCATGTACTAATGAGAAGTGAAGAAGTGAAATAATTGAAAAAGGGGAGGGAGGGTGGGGCACGAAAAAGAGAACGAACAGCTCAGCTGGTAGAACTGGGGGGGGGGGTCATATATAGAAAATACCCAAAAAGGGGCGTGTTTGGAGGCGTGGTCCTGCTCCTGAAATTACAATTATTTATCTCCAATTGGGAAAGGGTTGTGAACCACAGTGAGAACCATTATCCACAAATGGAGAAAACTTGGAACAGTGGGGAACCAGTCAACCAACTTCTCAGGATTGGCCAACCTACCAAAATTGCTCCAAAAGCGCATCGATGACTTATCCAGGATGTCACAAAAGAACCCAGAAGGCATCTAATGAACTGCAGCCCTCACTGGCCTCAGTTAACGTCAGTGTTCATGATTCAACAATAAGAAAGAGACTGGGCAAAAATGGCATCCATGGGAGAAGACATCATACCAGCAGTCCAACATGATGGTGGCAGTGTGATAGTCTGGGACTACTTTGCTTCTTTAGGACCTGGATTAGTTGCTGTAATTGATGGAACCATGAATTTTGTCTGTACCAGAAAATGTGTGGCAGTCAAGCTCAAGTGTATTTGGGTTACGCAGCATGACACACTGGCAAGTTCAGTACTGAAAAGACTAATTCGCAGTTTCTATAAATACTTGATTGCAGTTCTTACTGCTATGGGTGGCGCAAGCAGTTATTAGGTTTAGACGGCAATTATTTTTTCACACATGACCAGAAAGGTTTGAACTTTTTTTTCCTTAATTAAATCATGTTTTAAAAACTCCATTTTATATTTAATTGGGTTATCTTTTTTAATATTAACATTTATTTGATGATCTGATACATTTAGGTGTCACAAATATGTACCTAGTGATAAGGTTTTACTTAAGCTTAAGCTTAATAATGGAAGCTTATAATGCTGTGATAATTCTGGGCGAATATTATGAGTAGCATGAGTAATATTTCGTTAATGCTACATCAGATAGCAAAGTTGATTCTAATTGCACACGTTCATCCGCCGGTGCGGAGAGAAGTGACAGATAGTTGTTGACAAAAAAAAAACATATCCTGCTTTTTCAAACAATTTTCCAAGAAAAACCCTCCAGAAGGATTTCTTATTTTTGGTCTTAAAATAAAGAATAGTGGATTTTTTCTGCAGGAGCTGAAATGTGTAACTGGCAGGTTTGTCTGTGGAGAGATAAGACTGGAAGTATTTAAAATTTGCATCGCATGCAGTAGCATGAACTACACACTGAGCAATTTAGCAATTAATCAATTTCAAAATCAATTCACACATAATGCTTTTAATTAATGAAAATGAATTCTATTCCTGCCTTGCAGTTGTTACAGCTGCCCTTGCATTTGCTTGTGTGCTTCACAGGAGATTATTCCAGCTACAAGTTGACTTTGGCTACCTACTGAAAATGAACTAGAGCAGCTCAGTGGCTGGTTTTAAAAGGGTAATGTTGCTTGGCTCGTGATTCCAGTCTTGTGGATGGGCATACCAGACTGACAGGTCAGCCAATTTGGATAGTTTTTGGCCAAAGAGTAGAGGACTGTGGGTATCCTTCTGCTCATCACTGACGCTGCCTGTCAACATGTGTCCATCAAGTGTAGCCCTGTTGTCACATTCTGCAGCTTTTATTTTGGAGAGTGCTGATTCACTGGCGTTCTGACAGCTGGGACTTGTGTAATCTCTGTGTCCACTTTTTCAAATGACTCTTGGCCTATTTGCTGCTCTCCCCACATCCCCTGTATAAAGCCTGAAATAGCTGCATATTTCATTGGTTGATACTCTGAACTAAGAGCTCAGATTTGGCAGCTTTGCTTTTCCCTGTGCCAAATAGAAAAAGAAGGAAAGGAAAAAGATACTATCAAATTAGCTGCTAACTGCTTAGCTTCTTAAGTATGTCTTTAAATTGGTCTTTAAATTGTAATTGCTAAGCGAATCAGGCTTTTAATTAAGACACCTAACAAGTTTGTAGCAGCCGTTTTAAATAGGTTTCATTAATACCTTCAAACTTGGTAGTAGTACCTTGATTACAAGAGATATGTGCTACTTGGTTAGGATTGTAAGCATTTTTACAAATTGTAGATACTTAACAGAATTAAGTAGATAAATGTATCAGTGCTAGCAGTTAAATTGTCATCAAAATGAAGCTTAAAAACAAGCAAAAATGCATAGATTGAACTAAACAGTTGAACTGTAATTTGTTAATTCAGAGGGTAACGTTGAAATCACAGTTGAAATTGGCACACACATACACTCACAGGATACCTTATTAAGTACGCCTATGTAGGACTCTGTTGGACCCTTGTTTGCCTTCCGAATTCTTTTCAATAACACACATTAAAAAAGGTACTGAAAACATTCATGTGGTAACTTCGGACTGTTACTGCAGATTTGTCAGCTGCCAATCCATGATGTGAATCTCCCATTCCACCCCATTTCAAAGGTGCTTTATCGGATTCAGATTTGGGGACTGTGGATATATAGTAAATGAGTTTGGTCATTGTGATGTTCAAGAAACCAGTTATGGGATTTGAGAGATTTGAGCTTAGCGGTAGGGCTGAACGATTATGGAAAATAATCTAATTGCGATTTTTTGCCCCAATATTGCGATTGCGATGCGATATGCGATTATTTTTTAAGGTCTTTGTCTTCTGTATTATTAAACAAAGACAAGCAATACATCATATAGTATGGCCAATACTATATTACATTAATTTTAAACTGTTCTTTCCTGGAAGACAGACCTCTGTTATGATGACATGAGGTTATGCATGAATTGATGACTGACATTTTTATTTAACTTCTTCAATCACAACAGTATATTTGAACATACACAATAGTTTATTTTTAGCTTACAAACATCTGAGCATAAAGTGCTGACAAGGAACCCTGGTGTAAACATTAAAATGAAAGTCAGTACAATGTGCAGATTGCAGAAATATACATAAAAAAAATCAGTGGCTTTACCACACTCAGTTTTTCGACATCTGTGAACTACTAGACAGTCATTCAATTAAAAAATAATATTAAATAAATAAAACTAATAAATAAAAAATACACACATCTTACTGATCTTTGCAGTCAGTAACATTACACATAAAGTGCAAACATAATAGCAATTGTATAAACACACACACACACAAACACGCCTTTAAAATTTAAAGGCGTGAAATTGGACGGTCTAGCCTTCTGATTAGCGTCACCGCTGTCTCGGTGGAGTTTAATAAACTCGGCCGTCTGCTTCTTGCTATCTAAAATATAACCAGACACTGGTGTAAATTCTCGACTGTCTCATACTTCTGTTTAATAAGTTTTCTGTTTGACGTTTAGTCAGCTGTGTGAAAACCAAGGAGGAACCCACCCGGGGGATTAATAAAGTTTTATTTTATCTAATCTAATAACTTTAATCTCAGCCAAACCGATTTACTCACGAACAAACAAAACACTGAAAAAAGCCCAACAATAACATTTTTAGGTTGTCTAAGTGACTTATATATTACGTTTAACCCGAGCAGCGAAACTCCGCGGTGATCTGAAAATGATGTGCCGGGAGTTGTGCCGTTCTCGGCCGCATCAGTAACCCTCGAGCTCCCGGCTAGCTGTCGAGCTGGTGGGTAGCAGACGCCTCTGAAAACGTCGAAGCACTTTTGCAAATATGGGATATCTTGATAAACCGAGCAGATATTTGATGTTTACACAACTACTTTCTCGCCTGAAAATATGTTAAAAGTTTATTTTGTGACCCAGAAAGATTAGTATGAGTAATTTTAAAACTTAGTAGCGGCCGCCATTGCTGGAAACTGGAGTTTGGCTGGGCCGCGCTATGAATTCTGGGATATGGTAGTAATTTGGACAGCCTTCGGCACGTCGCTGTGACGTAATCGGTCTACAAATGCGGCCTCAGGAGGATGCAGCCCATGAATTTGGACATGTCCAGAGTATAATCGCAGCCTTTGCGGTTAGAAAATTGCACTTGATCATGTCGCGATATTATCGCAAATGCGATATATCGTTCAGCCCTACTTAGCGGCGTGGTGTGCTATCCTGCAGGCATCAGAAGATTGGTATGTCGTAGTCATACAGTAAAGACATGGGCATGGTCAGCAAGAATATTCAAGCTGAATCAATGCTTTCGTGTTGCTTACACCTAATTCTAACCCTACCATATGAATGTCATAGCAGAAACGGCGACTAGGCAATGATTTTTGTAATCTTATGTTGTCTTTGTGGGAACTTTAGCCTCAGTTTCCCATTCTTAGCTAATGGGAATGTCACCCAGTGCAATCTTCACTCAGGGATGCATCCTTCATTCAGCAGTGCATTCAGGGATGCTTTTCTGCATACCTTGGTTATAAGAAATGGTTTTTGAGTTGCTTTCTTATTAGTTCAAAGCACTCTTGCCATTCTCCACTGACTTCTGGCATCAACAAGACAGACTGAGAGAACTACCCCTCACTGGATATTTTATTTTCTTCACACATTCTGTGTAAACCCTGGAGATGGCTGTGTGGGTAACTCCCAGTAGATCAGCAGTTTCTGAGTTTCTGAAACATTCAGACAAACCTATCTGGCACCACTAACTATGCCACATATGGTCACTTAAAGTCTTCCCATTCTGATGGTCGGTTCGAACATTATCAGGTCATCTGGACTTAGGACTGTCTACATGGATGAATGCACTGAGTTGGTGCCATATCATTAGCTGTTTGGATATTTGCTTTAGCAAACTTTACCTAACAAATTGTTGTAGTTGTCATTTTGCATTTAAACTATGGTAACTTGAAATCTGACTACATTTAAAATGTTAACTACTGAAATAAAAAGCAGGTAAACTGTTGGTTGAATTATAAGAGATGCAATGTTAATCTTAATGAAATGAGCAGTTTAAATAAATAAATACATTTTACTATACAATGCATACTTTTAGTCATGACTTTTTTATTTCTACAACCCATGACCACACCTGAACTCAGTTCAAACGCAGTGTGCACCACTGATATGGGAGTTTGTCACGGCAATATTTGTTACAACTTAACAATTTGGGACTAATAGACAGATTTACAATTCTTATGCACAATATAACATCTCTTGTGACTACTCTGCATTTCTGCTTTAATTTTAGATTTTTCTCTGAACATTAGCATACAGTGGCAGCTTGTAAAAGTACGCCTTGGCTGCCTGACTTAGAAAGCTGAACTCTTTTTTTTTGGACTGCTTCAGAATATTCTGCAGTCAGACTTCTGTGAAAATCTTGATGTGATATCTCACTTTGCATGCTTTGCCGAATATGTGTTACAGCAAATAACAACATGGGTTTTAACGTAACGTCGTTATTTTCCGTAAAGATTCATGTCAGTTGCCAGTTTCCCAGATCCCATCTGCTCTTGATTACAATGAGATATTTAAAGCATCTCTGTGTTCACTATGAATTCTGCTAATGTTAATGGTTGTGATCTCCTATTAACAGTAACCTTATAAAATCGTCTTAACTCTAGCAGGTGACTGTGTATGAAAACATGTATACTTGCAATCCTGAATTTAATCCCTAATCTGTAAAGGGCAGTAACTTGCGCAGTAATTGTTAGACCTCGTTATATATAACAATCAAACAGCTTCATATACGTTTTGGTGCCCAGTTGCTCTGAAAAAGTAGAAAAATACACTCCGTGTCAAAATGCACCATTTATTTTGAAGAACAAAAACAACGTTATAAGGAAGGCTGCTCCCAGATATGTGCGCATCAACACCGAATCGTCCAATTGAAGATCAAGAGGTTAAACAACAGATAGAAGTACAAAAAGGCAAACCACTGTAGAGTAGTCGACATGGGAAAAGGTACGCCAAAAGAGAATCTTTTGAAAACCTTGCTGCTGTGAAATGAAGTTGTTTGATTATTTATTTATGTATATAAATTAATTACTTTATCTTCCTGTATAAGGAAACTATTTTCGCTAGGTTTTTGAGGTGTGCAGAAATGGCAGCTCATTCACAGTTGACCATTTCATCTGTTTGTGGCAGGCTTGTTTCTCTCATGTTTGGATGTAGAAGTGCATTATGGAACAGCTTGTAAAAGTGTAACTAAAACTATCAGTAGATTAAAAAAAAAGAAATTGGTTGACGTGTGTTTAGGCCAGATGGTGTGTGAGTAAAAGCAACCTGAACAGACTTTATTCCCTAAAGATTCGACTTATTAAAGACTTAACTCAAGTTTTAGGTTTTTATAGGCTTTAGTGTCAGATACAAAAAAACCCCACAGTTGATGTGGTTTTGAGTAGAAATTCATAAAGTGCTGTCATTTTGAAGCTTGGTGTTCAGGTAGGACTTCAGACAGTCACATGAAGACTTTATTAAGTTCAGAATTCATGTAGACTTGACTTGGATATGTTGACTTAGGGCGTAAAGTTATTTCAAGTTTCCTCAGAGTTTGATTGAATTGATATCTGACATGAACTTCTCCAGCTCTCCTGCTAACAGACAGACTGCCATCCTATACGGCCTGCAGCTGGCAGGCCAAAAATATCTAAACCCAAACTAGCTCGTGTTTCTCCTTGAGGATACATCCGTGAGAGTTAGTGCTACATGTAGCTTATGTTTATGCTGTCAGCTGTCAGTTTACCGGCTCCACCCTACATCTTCACTTCCATCATTCTCTTTTAACTGTCGACAACACGGCTGTCTACGCTTTTATCTGTTTATCTGTTGATTCTTTTTATACTCTCAAACACTAGCTGCGCTCCTCTTATCTTTGGTTTGTATCCCTTGAGTGTCTGTGTTTGCCCACTTTCTCCTTCTCACCTAGTCTTTGTTTGCAGTCTGCAAGTCGACTTAGTGGCATTTTTTGGGTAAAAATATTTGGGACATCATTGTTGTCATCTTTTGATCTTTTTTTTTTTCTGGTCCTCTGCACTGCAACTTTTAGACTACAAATAAAAATGCCACACTGTATGTCGGTATGTGTTTGTGTGTTGCAGCTCTGTGATGGTCATGCTTCAAGGAAATAGGTTTACCTGTGAGACGCTATTGTGTCTTAGTGACAGGTCAGACTTTCTCCATTGGGAGCGTGGAGTTCTATTCCTCTAAGGCTGTAGACAGTTTAGGTTCAGAAACTCGGGAAAAAAAATGGTTCCCATCAGATGGTAAACTCATAAAAAATGCTAAATAAGTGTTTTGAAGCAAAGCTATTTAAAGTTCCTTTACAGAGGCATTGTGTTACCTGCGGCATAATTATTAACTTACTTAAAACAAAACATGTAAGATGTTGCTGCTGATCCGTCGGTTCGGATTGTTTTTGTGCAGTTGTGTGATTAGTTCACATCTGAACTACTGGTAGACAAGCAAATCTCATGTTCTATGTGGTAAAATTACTGTCAAAGCAGTGTGGTGGTTTTGAAGAGAGCATTAGGATGGCTTTGGTTTCCTGTTGGAAAACTAGCTGAATGCAAGCTGATAATTACTTGGATGTTTTATTAAGTGGCTAAATGCATTCTTAAAAAAAGGTGAGTTTTCACAGGAATCTGTGGTGTCCTGCGAAAAGCCAAATGCGCTCCGTGATTCGACAGCGTCTAGAACCACCTTTTAGCAAAGCCAAAGTTGAAGTAATCATTTTCTGTATGACTGTATCAATCTCTAACAACGTTGTGAAGGAATTTGGGCCCCCCTGTCTTTATGACAGTTTCAGTTCACTGAGGTTTGTGGACAATCATTTATGCACCGCTGTCTTAATGTTCTGCCACAGCAGGTTGAAGTCTGGACTTTGACTGGGTTATTTCGACACCCCGACTCTTTTCTTTTTCACCCATTCTGTTGTTTGCTGCTGTGCTTTGGCTCATTGATGCATGATCCAAATAAGGCCAAGCTTTCGCTGTCAGACAGATGGCCTCATAGCTGTCTATAAAAAATACATATAGAGGAGTTCATTGTCATCTCTATGACCGGAAGGTGCACTGGTCCTGTGTATGGGCCACTGTGGTTGCGATTTCATATTAGGTGTTTGTGGTGATATGCTGTGTTTGGTTTTCAACAACCGTGGCACTGTGCCTTATGGCCAAACACCTCAAAATCAGGCTCATCTGTCCAAAGCCCATTATTCCAGAAAAGCTGGCTTTTTCATATAAAACTGAGAAAAAGCTAATCCATGCTGACATTTTCACTTTAGAGAGAAGGGGCTTTTCATATCAATCCCGTCTTTAACTGATTGTATTGTCATGAACTTTAATATTTAACATGCTGACTGAAGGCTGTGGATCATGTGGGGTTTTTGCAGTTTCTCTGAAAATTGCTGAGTTCTATGTTCAGAGAGTCAATTTTCTGGGACGTCCAACCCTTCGGTTATTGTAACATCATAGTAAAACACACCTGAATGTTCCAGAACCGTAAAAATTTCTGCTTTTATAGAGGTGGTCACACTTGCTTATGCGTAATTAATCAAATGTATTTGATTAGCAGCACCTAGCTCCTACATACCCTCTTAATTCTAATTGTACTTGGTTTTTCACAGGACTCATAGTCTTGTGACATCTTTCTTTTTTGCATGGCTGAATACATTTTGATCTTGGTTCTTCTGGTATATACACACTATATATTGTGTTGTGTAACTTGCATGCGCATAGCAATAAGGACATGCTGACCCTGATCTATTGCAGGTAATACATCAATCACGTCATGCAAACTTACTTCAAAGAACCCAGACTCACCTTTTAAGCCTTGTGCAGCTGAAAGCCTCACTTGTCTCTTTTTACTGGCTGCAAACTAGAATTAAAAGGTAATTTAAGCCATTAAGGGACACAGGAAATATAAAATCACCTACTGAGATTGACAGTAAAAGCAATGATGAGAGGTGAGTGTTTCAAAGCAAGAGTTTGTGTCTTGTTTTTATTGCAATTGGATTTCATCACTGCAGTAATGAAATCTCATCCAAATTGTCCTCCAGTGATTTTTCAGTTATCCAGCGTCTGACCAGAAGTGGTTGAGCACAGAAAGGAAGATGAAAACTTTTTTATCATCCTTCCTTTGATTAATTTCAGTGCAGCTAAACAGAGCATCGAAAACAAAGCAGGAGTGAAACCGTGGCAATGGTCTCACGTAAACGTTAGTTTGTAATGTGCATGAGAAATACAGCAGATGAGCGGTTGTACATTCGTTATCTATTTGACTGAAGTTAAACCTATGATTGGCAGAATTAATGAACCAAACTGTGTATAACATTTATATATATTTAACAGAATATGATTGAGCTTCCCTTTTTCTTACTAGTGTTAGATATTCTCTTTCATGCAGTGATCTAATGGAGATTAAGTTTAGCATCTTTATAGCACCAGTTTCCACTAGGTTAGGATGTACAGTTTGTCAGTTCTAAGAAAGGAGGCAGATTACTTTGAAATGTGCTTTTCTAAGTGTGATAGCTTTACACAACCTCAAGCTAAACAGGAAAATTGGATTTTGAAGTAGAAATTATTCTCTTGATGAAAATCTAGAAGTGTTGAATTACCCAAATTCCTGACAGCAAAGGCGACATTCTCTCAACACACACTATACTTTACATTTCGTGACCTTCTTTGAGAGCAAAGTGCCCCAAAGTGAATTTTAAAAAAGGGCGTTTCAGCCTTGAATGGTTTTGGCCACACTGAGTTAAATCAAATTGATGGTGACAAATTCCCTGATGTGACAGTGGTGTCGTTGCTGTCATCTGGATTAGCTGCATTTTTCTCCATGTGTTTCCAGCTGCTGCCAGCATTTATCCCTAAACCATTGCCATTAAGTACAGCGCTGCACTGGAGGAAATTCTACCATTTCTCAAGGGAGGTTCTGCCTTCCTTTTATCTCCTACCCTATCTATTATGTCAAATGCCACGGTGTGCTCATGTTCCAGTTTCTGAGCTGACCAAGGTGAGATTCGCACACCCACACTTTCTGCCATTCTTGACCTCCAGCCGTCTAGGCTGCATCACATGTACAAGCGTGAGGGAAGTGAGGATGCACAGATAGACTCCAGGGAGTTGGGGACAAAACAGGGCGAATCTCCTGTGGTGGAGAAATGGAGGTGCTTTCTGTGGAACTGCAGAAATACAAACTTTATTTACCGAAGCTGTTATTGAGGGTTGGTGAAAACAGTTGGTCTAAAGAACAAAGTTTTTGATATGAGTAATGACATGCTGCCCATATTGACCTTTTCAGCACACAGATAAGCTGGTCTGTTGTTTTCTTATGTAGCTTTAAATATCAGAAATAAACAATTAACACTGTGCAGTGGACATAAGCATTTACTGATTTTACTCTGTCAAAGAAGATAACTTCTATTTTTAAAGTGTCCTCACAGGAAAAATATTTATATCAAAATAAGGAATTTGGCTTTTAGTCCATCCTCTCTATATTATACCATATGTTCATAATGGCTCAGAAGTGGGTTTTTCTGAAATAATTGCACTTAGATGAAGCACGCGCGTGTGTGTGCATGATGCCCGTCAAGCTAATTCTAATGTAAATGTCAGGCTATTTATTTATTTACCAAAGGCTCTGTCACCCCGCGGTTAGCTATCTTCTTAGAGCGTCTCTGTTGTCCGTGCCATTACATATCATTTAATCATAACATTTAAAAGGGATTAATTGGCTACCACCATGAAAAAATAGCATCACGCTGATCCACTGAAGTTATATTTATCCATATTGATTAAAACAACTTGAAAGTTCTGCTAGAACAGAAAAGTGGTGAGAATGAGATGAGAGTTTGTTTGGTCCTCTGCGATGGTGGTGATAGTGTGAAATTTTAGATGTAGTGTTTGAGCACAGAGATGGATATATTATCATACCGGGAAGAAAACAATTCCGTTGTGTAAAATGACATACATCTAATGGAAAAATTATATTTCAGGGAGGTCAGTCTCTGGTGTGCTGCTTGGAGATCACGACTGATGGAGGATTTTTAAGACCACGCCGGTATTTGGTGGTTTATAAATCCCAAAACATGAGTGTTTCTTTTCTTTCTGGCATACGAAACATAACGCATTTTAAAAATAAACTTGTTTTGTCGTCACAGCAAGTTGCGGATTACTCATTTACACTCTGCCTGACACTGCTTGGATCAGCCGCTTGTTGTGTTTGTGGCATTCCAGACGTGTTCCCAACAGGGAAGCAGCAAAGTTAATTTACTGGTTGTTAATTTATTGGTAGAACTCTCATAGAATTATATTTATTGCATGGAATAAGAGACAATGCGATATTATATTAACTGTATATGTTAGGGTTTGGGCGATTGGGTGAATATATCGACTATAGTTTTTACAAGGGCGATTTATTTATTTATTTGCCCAAGTTTGCTAATAATGATGGAGCTAACATAAGCAGTCAACAGAAAAAGAAAATAATAGCGCTCTTTTAACAGCAGCCTCTTTCATCTGCGAGCAAATGCAGCCTCCTCAGAGTGCGCCCAAATACTTGTTTGTTGGAGCTGCAGAAGCTGGTGATAGCCTAGCATACTCAGCCGGATGGTGGACACGAGCATGCTCATGCAAGTTAGTCGTGTTTGAGTACTTTGCTCGCATAATACGTCTGCACAAGCGGCACACAGCTTTGGTTACTTCCTTAAGTTTATCTCCTTCATCTGGTTTAAAGCCAAAGAAATCCCAAATTGAAGACTTTATATTTTTTTAGTGCTGTCAGCGTTAATGCGCCGTCATCACGACTAACACAACTAACAATGAACCCATCTGGAGCGCAGACTGAGTCAAAATCCCTGAAATGGCAGTTTGCCCAAATGTTGTTCATTCTGCGCTCCAGATGGGTTGAGAGCGTTAAAAATTTTAATCGTGATGACCGCGTTTAAGCCGCCTTAACACTGACAGCGTTTCTTTTGGCGGGGGGGAATTAGTTCATCCATGTTTGGACTCTGTGTTGTAAGCGTGCAAATTAGTCCGTGCATGATTGCATTGCCCCGCCCATCAAAAAGTCTGCGCATGCGCAATTGATTGCCCGTTGGAAAATTTTTTACATATAGCCCAACCCTAGTATATATTAGCTAAAAGCACTTTACTCCCATTTACAAATTGTTTCTTCTGGATTAAATTAATGTCAGTTTTTAATTTTTTACAGTTAGTGCTGAATAATATTATATTTTAAATGTCTATTTACATCTTTAGTGCTCAATAATTAATCAAAAAATTAAAAAGTATTTTATAGAAGTACAACATTTTGTATTAAACTGCTTATAGTAGTTTATTAACATATTGGCCAAACTCAAAATGAATACTTCTTACTGCTTTTTCCCTTCATGTGCACAATATAATGAGTTTAAAATATAATGTAATGTGGCTGTGAAATAGTCAGTATAAAATAAGAAGGCTTTATTTTATTTACATTGTAAATTAGTAAATTAAATTCCTCACAACGGCATCGTAATTGGAGAAGCAAGTGAATGAGTGAAGAGAGGGAGCAGAGGGTGCTTTGAGCTCCATAACACATTTTTCTTCTTCTTATCGTTATTTGGAGATTTGTTCTTCCTCACAAATTCTGACAGTGATGTTCACACTGTTCACGGGGGTGACTGGAAGATGAACACCAGACACTTTGTTTGCCGTGTCTGTTGTTCTATTCACGAGCTAAATCTACTTGAGACGCTTCTTGGAATTGTGTTTGAAACAAAACACTGCCTTCCTTTCCTGAAGTAAGTTGTGTAGCATGTTGCTCACTAGCGAGGATTTGCGAATACACAACAAAGTCAAGATCTCATCATATGCGATCTCTGGAGAACTCTGGATTCCAAAAAACAACAGTGAAAGCTCATACCGGTGTAACCTCTGGAATTTGATCAACAATTTAATGATGAATGGGAAATAAAAGCACACAATGGCTTCTTTTCAAATACACAATTTTAATAAAACATAAATGGTGTGGAAAAAAAGGAGGAATTCTGTTTTCTGCATCAAGGATTTCATGAAAGTGATATAAATAAAGATTTCAAGTGGAAGGCACTTTCATGAAATGCATTTTTAAAAACAAAGCTTGGTATTAGTTGAGCAACCAATAGCATAACAATAGGCTGGCTTAAGTGTTTCACGGCAGATAAGACATGTAGGCATCCGTTACAATGTAAGCACATATTGATTACTGGATTTTATTTTTTAGCAGCTTTTCAGCACTATATGCACACTACACCTATG
Source organism: Diplotaxodon limnothrissa (assembly GCF_057381915.1). NCBI lineage: Eukaryota > Metazoa > Chordata > Actinopteri > Cichliformes > Cichlidae > Diplotaxodon > Diplotaxodon limnothrissa. The sequence goes on from NC_140605.1 coordinate 28,475,584, forward strand.
TTTTTATTGTCATTATTATATTGATAATATCTCTATAAAATCACCATCAGCTGTTTGCTACTTAGATTTTCAGCAGAGCTAATAGATAGTAATCAGTTTTTAAAATTCATCATGTGAATCGGATATTGCAGTAGCATTTGAAAAAACACGATCAAAGTGAAATCCATTTGCAGGGCATATACCCAACTATCAGTTTTACAGGTGCAAAAAAATTAATAAACTGTTAGGGGCACACAGGGCAAAAAGCAGGTTATGTGCAGATATTAGTCTTTCCTTTTCAGTGAGGTTGTCTTCATCCCAATAAGACTCTCTCCATTTCTAGGCATCCCTGTACTTCTTTTGCAATGAGCTTGCCACATCCACAGGGAGAAAGTGTTCTCATGTTTGTGTCCAGTGTGAATAATTTTTCTTGAGCCAATTTATGTTTTACTTTGAAGGGGAAGTCTGGGTGGTTGGTGGAAAGCTTTCAAGCCCTTTTGCTTTGAACATCAAACCGCTTGTCTTAAAATTTGCTCTCGGAGTGAGAAGTGAAGAGCAGAGAGTGAAGGGAAAGGGGGAGAGAGAGCGATACTGACATGCGGAGTAGCAGGCAAGGTGTCAGGTGAGTGATTTTAGTTCTCCTGAGGGGCTGCACTGCAGGCGCAGATAAGAACAAACTCCAAATGTCACGACAGCTTCGGAAAGAAATTAAATTTACCTCAAAAAGGACGTTTTTGACATGCTGAAAGAATGATTTAAATTGTGCTTTAATGAGCCTTTCAATTAACAAGTTGTCCCTCAGGAGCATAGCTTATGGTGTTGTCACCTGGTCATGTTCTCTCAGTGGCTGCCCTTGTGCCATTATCTTGTGCGGGTCCTGTCCACAAACGAGTTGAAGGACGTAATTAACCTTCTGCACAAATTATGTCAGATGCGCGGGACACTGTGGAAAAAGACCTTTAACTACTTACATAGTTCATGGTATGAGTAAAAGAATGTCATGGCTTATGCATAAAAATGGTAATTAATTGATAAAACAATATGTTCGTGGCTGATTAGCGGTCATAATGTGGACGCCAGATAAGACCTGGCACCTTCAGAAGATATTGACCTTTAACAGAAACAGTCAGAAGCCATAGGTGTGTGAGGTTCACCTCTCAAATAAAGCACAGGGACAGCTTATACTTTTCAGTGATCTTCAGTGATATCTTGTATATTTAGATTTCACCTAGCTCCATGAACACAAATAAACATACATCCATTTTCTGCTGCTTATCTGGGTTTGGGTCCCAGGGACAGCAGTCTTAGCATAAAAGCCCAGACTTCCCTCACCCCAGACAGCTCCTCCAGCTCAGCCAAGGGGACACTGAGTTTTCCCCAAGCTAGCCAAGAGATACAATCTCTCCAGCGAGTACCTGGATCTGCCCTGGGGCCTCCTAACCAGTACAACATGCCTGGAATACCTCACCTAGGAGGCGTCCAGGAGTCATCCTAGTCAGCTGGCTCCTTTTGATGTGGAGGAGCAGTGGATCTAGTCTCTGTTGAATGACCAAGCTCGTCACCCTGTCTGTAAGGAAGAGCCTAGTCAGTCTTCAAAGGTAACAAATTTCTGGTGCTTATATCCATGACCTCATTCTTTGGGTCACTACCCAGAACTTGTGATCATAGCTGAGTGTAGGAAAAAACAAGATTTCAGCCATGGAGCTACTAATTCTCATTCCTGCCGCTTCACGTTCTGCCACAAACCGCTCCAGTGCAAACTGGAGGTAACCACTTGATGAGATCCCAAGGCCGCCAAAGTCGAGACCTTCCACCACTTGGCTACACCTAGATATTCCACCCATAAAAGCTAAAAAGGCAACCCTGGCAAATATACATCTGGACAAAAGTTAAAAGTGGAAATTCATTTAATTAAACAACAGTTTCTCATTTGTAATGTTGTCTACTCATTTCCATCTCTGTTGGCGCTCTACTTGAACCAGTTTCATTAAACAGCTTTGTTACTAAAGCTTATAGATGGATAAGCCGACTTGTCACGCTTTTGCACAAGACCCTGCTACTCTCCCACATATCTCAAATGTGTCATATTTTCATGCCACGAGATTAAATATTCATTTGTGCCTTGGCTTTCAGAGACAGAATAGCAGATCTTTACAGTATGCATTGTTTCTGAGACCTATCACTTCTCCTCACGATTCAGAGATAAATTTCACTCCTGTGATCGCAGCCATCTGGTGAGATTTGAACTCGGGACTGTGCTCACTGCAGAAAATTCCATGTTGAAGTGCAAGTGCAGCCAGTGCGACTTTGAGACGCACCCTTGTCCACGCTTTGTACTCTTTGCTGGCTACTTATTTTCTCGCTGTTTTGTTGTCAGTCTTCCTGTTACCAGTGAAACGCAGGAGTCATATGGTAGTTGCCTTTTGGCAGTGAGGTTAATCAAAGGGGGCTTTGTAGTGGCAGCAGTCCTTTTGGTTTTGAGGAGGAGCCAAAAGCTGCTTCTGTGGCAGCAGTTGCTGGATCCTCCAAAGTGGGTCAGACTGAGCAGCACACAGAAATTTATATTTAATGTTCCCTGTGGGACTGATGCTTTAGACCATGAATAATTCTTCGTAGGCTATGGCAGCTCTCAGTTATATGCTCCTGTATACAACGTAATGCATGACCGGTCATGGTTGGTGATTATAAATTCAGAAATTAAGTTCGCGAGAGATTAATTTTCTTTATTATTGGCTCTTTCAGTCTGCATTGTAACCCTTCCTTTTGTGGTTCCTGTTGTTTTGTGGCAGCATGTTCATGCTTGTCTTTGTTAAGCAATACAAAGACAGAAATGTGAGCATGCCTGTATCTTGTCTGGACATTACACGCCAACATCAATTGTGTGCTAAGTGTTACTGCACAGTTGGTGTGGATTCATTGGCTTGTGTCGGTGTGTGAAAGTGGCACCACTTTGTGAGCCTGGTGCATGAAAGTGGCATTGCCTCACCAGTCAATAGCATGAATTATGTATGGCAGGGGAAGGTGAAAGCCATGTTCTGCATCATCTGCAGGCTGTTCAGCAAATTAACATTTGGACAGCCATTTGCTGGCTTTAGGAGGGGTTCGTGCCTTATTTAATGGCTTGCTTACAGTTCAGAGTCATTTTTCTTAACAGGTTTCGTCTCTTGAAAATCATTTGTGACTGAAGCAGTCCCACTTTACAGGAGCAGACTATAATGCGTGGGCAGTGAAAAGGGCAGATGGAAGTGATGTTTAATTGGCTAGCCTCCTGTCAGGTCTAATCCGTACTGGGGTTCTGCCATCGACATCATTCCAAGTATGTTTCCCTGAAAGACAAGCTTTCAGCCTAACATGTTCATTTCACCTCTGAAGACACTTTCAGAGACAGTCTCACTCTGGCTTCCTTAGTTTCCCCGAAGCCTGATTTGATAGGCAGATGGCTCTACCTGTCATATGCTTTACCGGCAGAGGTTAGCTGCATTATTAATCCTGTGGAAATCTGGCATGTCAGTAGTCTGTAAAGAGACCAAGGTTGGTCGTGACGAAGGTAAAAAATATTCAAGTGCAAGACAAAAATGTCACTGCAGGTCACGAGAAAGGTCTCAAAAGAGGAAAGGTCTGCATACTGTGAAGCTTCAATTCAACAATTTAATTCTCTTTTTATGCCATTCTTTCATTTTTCGGGCCTGAAGAAGATTTTGTAGATTGAAAAGAATCTTTTGAAAGTGAATTCAATTAATGAGTTGCAGCCTAACTGTGTTCAGGCCTTTCCCTTTGTGTACATGGACAGTTATTCAAAAAATCTTAATGAGCACATTTGACCAAAAGAAATAAACTCCTCTGATGAGGTTTAGCTTTAAACGCAGAATTCAAGTCACTCATACCTAAACCACCTAATTAATATTTATAGCCCCCTTCCAGTACTGCCATGGCCCACTGGGACATGGGCAGGGGTCCTCTGGGGGTATCCTGAACACCGGATCTTTTGGGTGCTGTGGGTTTTGAGTGAGTGAGGCTTGTCCTGGCAGACCCTGTAGGTGCACTTTCCAATTATGATCTAAAGAGTTTGGACGCTGTTGGTCAAAATATTATCCACATAAGTGACAGGAACGAAGGTTTCTTTGTACAAAATTGCAGTGTAATAAAAAAAAAAATCAGTGTAATTTACTTGATTTTATTTGGCTGATCAGTTTTCTCTCTGTGTTTCCTCAGTGAAAGACTTATTAATGGTTGGTTTAGGGTAATTTGGATTTACTTATTTTTTTTCTTTTTGTTAAATCAGCATCTGAACTAGGGCTGGGCGATATGACCCAAAATTCATATCTCGATATTTTTTAGCTGGATGGCGATATAAGATATATCTCGATATATTTTTTTAAAGCCATAAAGTAAGAACAAGAAGAGAGTTCTTAGTCAAAGCTGTGTCCCAGATGTCACACAGGCACTTTTATTAACATAGAGCAGATGTACATAAAATTTACTCAAAAATAAATTATGAGCATTTATTAAATAATAATGCTCCATAAATAAAAGAAAACAATGTTGTTTTTGTGCATAACAAAAAGCTCACAATTGTGCAGTCAAAATGTAAACTAAAAGACGCTGAGCATAGTAACAAAGACAGATTTCACAGCTGCTCTGTTCCCTACTTGTACTGCGTGACTGACAGCCTGGAGTTTGAAATCCGCTTCGCAACCGCGTCTCTTAACAGGTGCCATTTATGGTCCTTATACACAGTAGGGTAATATTACGTTGAAGCACAGTACGTATCACTCCGCGAGGCTCAGCCGTAATGCTCCGACAATCCATCACGCGGTGCAGCTCCGTAGCTTACCAAAGTCGTACTAAAACATTTTTTGACAGATTGCTGAGCGCCGTGTTCCACATAAAATCGGTTCGCGGCCATCAAGCACAACCAGAATTCATACATAAGGCGCGCTGTCAACTTTTGAGAAAATGAAAGGATTTTAGTCCGTGCAGCACCTCTGGGCTGCATGGCGTTAGCGTGGTTAGCTCGTTAGCGTGGTTAGCTAGCTAACACATTGACGCCGTCCAGCCCCACGCACGGGGCGATGCTCGTTAACGGAGATTTGCCGTGTCCATCTTGTCGCTTCCTGCAGGTGAAGCGATGGGGGAGGAGGGGGAGTTGTGTTCAGTGAAAGAGAGGCGAGGCCGAGTAACGTTGCGTAGAGACGGAAGTGGACGAAAGAGAGGCAAACTTGCGGCTCCACAAGTATAATTATAACGTAACATAGACTATATCGATATAAAGGATATTGTCAGATCTTATATCTCGTATAAAAATATATCGATATTTTTTAAAAACTCGATATATCGCCCAGCTCTAATCTGAACACTCTCAATTTTATCTGGATCTGTTTTGCCTTCTGGCTGCTACCCTCCCTCTGGTATAGCCTTATTAACTGGCAATCATATATCTTATCACCCTTCTTTGGTCTGACTAAGGGCAACATTGTGAAAACCATTATTAGTACCTTTGTGCAGGTTGTTTACAAAGCCAAAGCTGCCTTGTAATTTGGCTTATTCATTCAGATTAACCTTCCATGTTTTCCATTGATTCTCAGGATAAGCTTATTAATGCAATATAGACACAAATAAAACATCCCGGGAGCCATGACCCATGACTGATTTTATAAGCTAGCTTGAGGCAACATACTGAACCTTTTCCTCCGAGGGAGAAAAATACATTTGGGACTGCTGAAGAGACACGGCATGCTTCCAAATCTGTATGTATTCCTCCCAGTAGGCCTTAGACTGGCCTTTAGTCATGCTCAAATATGCTTTCTCTCATAATCTAAGAGCTTTAATCCAAGTGTTGAATAATTTGGATCAATTTTGATTTAGGAACAAGGTCTAGGAAAGGCTGCACATCCAGTTCAGTTAAATTTTACATATGCAGAACCAAGTTGCTGGTTTCCCTTCTGGGTTCTTTATAGTTTATTCTCTGGCCTTTTATTTAAATCCAGTCTCTTCTGATTGTTTTTTAGTTATTAATAGTTACTTTTAAATACCCTCGATGGACGATTAAAACTCACTTTTCCAAATAGTTGTTGGATATTCAAGCACTAAAACAGTTTTAGGGACATTATTTGCGTGTTGCAATAGGTGATGTGTTTTACAACATTTCAGGAAAGAATTTAAAAAATGCTAGCATAGCATTGCAAACTGAACATTTTGAATTTCAAACATCAGGTTTAGTTTTAACGTTTTGGTGGAATGAACAGCAGTAAATTGTTTTGTGACATTAGGAAATTTCAATATAAGAAAACACCGAACAGGCAGTACAGCACCATGATAAATGACTCTGTCTCTATCAGTACAATAGAGATAAATCAACAGCTGCCTCGGCAGTAGTTTAACTAATTAATTACAAAATTGTGAGTGTCATTTCAGTGCAAAAGAAGTTCTGGTTCAAACAAAAATTTTTCCTGTAAAAATGTTAGCAGCTATGTTTACAATAAGACTTATGGACCCAAACCTCTGCGCACAGCGTCTGCAAATCGGGGCTTTCATCTTTACGGAGGACTAAGCTGTCATCTGTGAGGCGTGAGCGGTGTTTGTTTTTAACATAGTTCATGGCAGCCGACCCTACCCGGGGTCGAAAGTCTCGATAAATGCACGGCGTTTCGGCGGGTACACCGGCTTCCGCGAGTGTGACGCTTATTTTGAGCGATGAAAAAATAATAAGATATAATTTCTTTTTTTATATTTCAAAATCACAATAATCTTCCAATTTAGAACTACAAGTTAAAAAAAGAACTAAACACAAATAAAATACACTTCAGCTAAATACTTCTAATTTATTTTCCCAAACCACCCAGAGCCGCAAAATAAAGACTAAAGAGCCGCGGGTTGCCGACCCCTGTCCTAGACAATCAAAATTGATTTAACTCCTTAAGACTTCTCTTAAGAGGTCAAGACTGTAGGCGGGAGCAACCATTTGGTTACCACTGGAGTCTAGAATCACATGTCAATAGGAAGTGAAAGTGTATATTGTTACATCGAAACATAAGCTCTGCCCACACGTGAAAAGCTCACCAATAAGATATGGTTGTGGAGTGGCTCACGCTGTCAATATTTCTCTTTCCATGAAGTTTTTAACAGCTTTCAAGCTAAAGTGCAGCACGTAGGACATTTATTTGGAGGCCATTGCTCTTTACTTAAGCGCTGAAGTAATGTTTTGGCTTTGAACACCTAAGCCTCAGGGAAATCACAGCTTTTTACAAATACTAGGTTCACAGGTTCAGGTCCACTGATAGTATGGAGAGTGAGCTATGGAGTTTTTCCAAGAACTGTGTTAATGTCAGATGGAGTTAATATTTGTTGGGAACTTGTTGTGAACATAGTGTACATCAAACTCTGTGACCTAAAGGAAATCAATAACCAACTATGGGAAAAAAAAGTCGAGGTTCATAGCGAAGGAGCGAATCTTCAGACGTCTCTGTATAAACCGAAACTGGAGTTCGTGAACGAATCCATGAAAAATATTGGATCATTGTTTTTAAATAATTTATTCTTAGTTTGTTTGTTTGTTTGTTATTTTGTTAGTTTATTTATTTTGATCATGTAAACAATATACAGGTACCTTAAGCAAAGAAAAGAACAGAAAAAAATACCATACAAAATAAAGTTAATACATTTCAATATTGCTTCTGTTCTGATTCTGTTACATATCAAAAAGGAGTGGGAAGAATTACACACTTATTTAATCCCAATCCTTTGCCATAAGTTATCAGTCAATATTTAGTCAGCTTACTTACTGATATGATCTGTAATAAAAATAGCAAACAGATTTCTGATATAATATATACATCACATCATGAAATTTTCTAAGTAGATACACTGACTTAATTTCAACATTTTCCTTTTTTTTTTTACAGTTCAGGAAGATCATATCTTTATAACTCTTTTTCAGCTGCATTATGTTTGGACATTGCTTCAATTCCATATTCAAACTGTTCCACAGCTTCACAGAAACACAAAAGCCTTTTCTTGTAGTATGCACCTTCCCTGTTTTGAAGTTACAAAAACCTCTAATTAAAAAATTATAACTTCTTTAAAAAAAAAAAACATACTCTGAATATTACCTGGCATTTCCTTATTTTTTGCTTTGAATAGAATTTGTGCTGTTTGGAATTTCACTAGATCAGCAAATTTCAATATTTCAGACACGAATAGTGAGTTTGTATGATCGCTATACCCATCATTGTGGATGATTTGATGAGTAAAAAGTGATTGTATAGTGAAACCAGTGAACAGTAGAGAATATGAAGTGATGTCCCGTCTAATACCTGCTTTGCCTTGTTTAGGATTGCAATGCTTCTTGATACTTTGGAATGAATATATCTTACGTGAGCTCTCCAGTTAAGTTTTTCATCTATTATTACCCCCAGAAATTTATTTTCTTAGCATTTGGTTTAAACTACTATTTCCAAATAACATAATTTTAGTTTATTCAGATTTAATTATAAGTTGTTTATATCAAGCCAGGACTTCACTTTACTTATTTCATTAGTGATTTCATCCAGTAAATGCTGCAGATCATCACCAGAGCAGAAAATGTTTGTATCACCAGCAAAGAGTACCATTTTTAATACTTTGGATACTTTACAAATGTCATTAAAGTATAAGTTGAAGAACTTTGGGCCCAAAACTGACCCTTGGGGTACACCACAAGCAATGTCCATACATAGGTAATGCATCCATTCTCACAGTGAATGGATGCATTACCTTCCTAAGACCTGATCTGCTTCGTCGTTTCATGTCATCTTTTTTTGCAGCTTTGTATAATTTCTTATTTCAAAGATTAAACAAGAATTATGTGTCTAGAATGCAGCAAGCCTTGGAAGTATTTATAAATTTGCTTTTATTGGGTTTAAAATAAACTGACACAGACAACTTGATATAGTTCTGCATCACAGATCATAAATTTTTGTATAATTTTCAACTTCTGTTATTCTATTCTTTATTTTTATTTTTTTGTCGAGATGTTGCAGAGAATAAAGAGACAATTAGTAGCGAGCCTCGAGTTCCTGCTGCTAAAAGATCTTGGATATATTTTGGCCCTGTGACTGTTTTGGAAAAGACGATAATGTTTCTTTTCCAGTTGTATGTTGTGTAGTTAGTTTAAATGCTCCACTATGTTAATTTGATACTGGTAGAAAGGACATTTGTGATTTCACACAGTGAAACAAAAATAGATTAAATACTACCAGTAGTCAGTGGATGCATTACCATATTCTTGACATCTACAGTATTTCTTATTTTTAACTTGAGCTCTCAAATTACTTGGCTCTTAATAAAGCTCATTATAATATCAGTATGCTAGTATCATGCTTCTCTTTGCACTAATAGGCTTTGATGTGCATGTGGGTAGATGGAGTGCAGAGACTGACCTTATATTGGAAAAAATGTGCAATATTTATTATATAGTATGTACATAATGGGGGAAAAAAGCAATGTAAAGCAAAAGGCTGCTGAGTGTAGCATTATACTGCTGTTTGAATAACCCCCAGTTCTCTCTCTTTTTCTTTCCCTCTAGGTAAGCACTTTCTTTGCTCTCGGTTGGTAGTGGTGATGGAGGCGGGATTGGCCGAGCGTGCATCCTGTTGCTGTCAGCCCCGGTGAAGGTTTCATGCAGCTGAAATGTGAGGCAAGAGTGTTTAAGCTGATGCATTGAGTCAGTCTGTTCATAACAGAGATGCACCTAGGTCTAGTACTGGCAAAGTCAGCAGTATGAAAACAATGAAGCGAATGCCCTCCCGTCACATACTAAACCTTTTTACCATCGCCTCTTTGTCTACTGATGGCTTACTGGGTAGAATAAAGGTCTAAATTTTAAGGTGTGCACACACCAAGACCAGTGTTGCTTTGGATGACTGGGGCAAAACACAGCCTGCTTTGCAGAGTGTGCAGGCCACTGTGACATGGTTTAATGCTTGTAGAGTTCGGTGAGTCTTGCTGGACCTCTGTGCTCTACTTCACTAGTGTATTTCCAGAGATCTGTGTGGACTCATATTGTACTCACACAGAGTGACTTGAAGAGAAAACTTTCACAGATTGCACAACTCAAGCTTGTCCTGAGTATTTGAATGGTAAGGTCTGGGTTAGGGTCAGAGTTTCCTCCAATTCCAGACGGCCTTTGATTTTCACTTATCTTCCTCTGAATAAAAGTAAAGTAGCAGACAAAACTGGTTTGAGTTATGTAACACAACTCAGCAGGATGCTAGATGCTACATTTTTACCTCAGGGAATGAATTAACTTTGCTCTGTGTGAATGTCCAAAGGAGAAAAATAAAAGGCGTGCATGCTCTTGGTGTTGCTCCTGATAAAGGCTGTTTGGTTCCATTTGTTTGGTTTTGTCCCCATGTAAGATGCCACTGACCTGGTGCAGGTTGGAAGCCTTGGTGTTAACATCGATGTTGCATCTTGATTGTAACTCTGTTTTCAGCCTGGTGCAGTCAGACTCAGCATGTCACCAAAATACCAACCAAGTGAAGGCTGGTATTAGGTAAAAAACATCAACATAGACTCACATAAAGCCTCAAAAAGGAGAATTTTAGGCTTGTTTGGAGCAGTTTATACTTCCTTGTTGCTTTCCTGTACGTATAATATTTGGACCATTAAAATCAATCTCAGTGCACCAAATATCCCCACACTACATTTACAAAATGCAAATCTTTGTGGTATTCCCTTTAACTGAAGAAGTAGCTTCCACGTTTCCACATCCAGCAGTTAATGCATGTTTTGAAAGCCGAGCATGATATAAATGAAGAATAAACGGCAGCCTAGACTGATGGTTCTTGTTATCTTCTCTTCTGTTCTAAACTGGCATGAACACTAAAAGAGGCAAATTATGGCAAACAGCACTGACATGTTCATTATGTTTAACTCAATTAACAGAGTCTAGAATTTGACATGTTTTGACATTGTGCTCTGCCAGAATTTCTAATCTTCGGGGCTGACATGTTACCAAGATGTAAATAAATGCGCCACTTTGAGAGTGCCTTTTTTTCCACTATTCTGATTTAAAATGTAATTGGACAGTTTGTCTCACTATGTATTTTATAATGTGGTCAAATACACAAATGAGCCCTGTGTTACTCTGTGCTGTGTATATTTTTCGTATTGTCAGTAAATCCAAAATTGGCTTAAACGAAGGTTGGCCAAGAGGGGAAAGGAGCTAAAATGACTTGCTTTAGATAGAAAATTAATTATAGGGCTGTAAAAATGACACTGTACTTATATTGAATGATTCAAAGCTACTCTAGTAGGATTAAAAATAGGGATCTGGAAATTGCACGTATGCTAATATTATTTTTATAAATGCTAACGTTTTTTAAAAACAGCTTGGCACTGTACTTTTTTAACAGATGTTATTTATGTAGGAGTAAATCTATTTTCAGTTTCATGTAATCAGAATAGACTGTACCATAATGACTACTAAACTGCATTAATGGTAAATGTACTCAGTCCTTTTTTGGACAGCAGTGGAACTCTTTTCATCAGGTTTGTTGACAAGAAGAAGAATAAAGAATATCAAAAGCTTCATCTCATAAATATATTAAAAAGGGACCTGAATCTTGCACATGCATGCTAGCGTATGTCTGCATAGAGGTACTGTGTCCACAGTCACATTTGATGCATCTATGGGGTAGAAATTCAGTGGAACATAATTATCCTAAGTGCACTGCATCATTCTGCTGCAAAAAAGAACATCTTTCCATTTCAAGCCTCCCACTTTGCATTTGATAGAAACAAAGCACATCTTTTATAACAACCACTAGCAATGTGTCATTTTCAAAGTGGTATGTGCATTTAAGATATGAGGTTGGATGTGTGAAGCCACCGTGGCTTGACACTTCTAATATCAGACTCTACCAGTGACAACTGAATTTTTCATTTAGCGGTTATTCTCTTTTGCATTTATGTACCGAGATATCTGACTAATTGTATTATTCAAAGGAGTCTGGTATTTTGAAAGATGATTAAAACAAAGTTGATGTAGATGAATATGGATATGAAACAACAGGATAGGGGAGTAAACAAAACTCTTCATTTCAGTTGTTTTGACTGCAAACGCATTAGCTTGGAGCCAGTTTAGAAAATACCAAGAAAAATGACAGAGACAGATCTGCCAGGCTTTAAACTAGATTCACTTAATGCTTTTGTTTCATCCCTCATCCTGTGCTAAAGCGTCAAGTCTCCTCTCCCCTGACATTTTAACAATGTAATGTGGTAGCTCTGCGGCCCAGCTTGAGTTCTCTGTATATATTTTTCTTAAATAGGTGCGAACAACACTTTATGACTCCCTGCTTTGATTAGGACCTTTTGCTAACATATTTCGACACACTGGGTGCATTATTTGACATGCAGCGTATTGCTTTTTAGTATCTTCCTGAATTAGTAGGTATAGAATTCGATGGAGGTCCATGTAAAGAGACTGGAAGATTGACAGTGTCAAAAAAATCCCAGATCCTAGACGACAGCACTTTTCTCTGCGTGAAAGATTTTTTTAGTCATACTAAGTTTTTGACTTTATTCTGTCAGTCATTGTTTGGTTAGTTTACACAACAACAGCAAAGAACACCTGGCTACAGTAATGTTAAGACTATTAAAGATGTTAAAGTACTTCTGTTTCAGTCACTTGGACTAACCTAGACAATGAAGAGGATACCCAGCATCCCCATGTCGTGAGGCAGGATCAGTCTTCATTTTTAGAACATCAGCACCATCCTGCTCTTTTTCTCTCTTTAAGTAATTGCTCTTCTGTAGTTTAGATATACTGCATTATCATTTTATTTCGCAGTTAATTAAAGCAGTTAACCTGGAACCCCCAATAAGACCACTGGTCTGTCATTCAATAAATCTGTTTATCTGATAGTAAATCAAAACACACTTATACAGATCATAAAAAAATGGTACTTGTAATGGTAAATAAATAGGTTCAGGGTGCAATAACAGAGGAGGTGATAGAATATTTATATAACTTCCAACTAATTTTCACATGTGACCACATTGTTTACAAAATTATTTTTATTTTGAAATGAATATGCACAATGTTCTCACTCTCATTCTCAAGTATTCCTCTTCAGACACGCTGATCCAATCAAATGTAACAATACAAGCATTTAATGTGGCAGCATTCAGTCTCACTTCCACTTGACTCTATTTGACCAGCTGTGCAATTAACCTTCAGTATTTAATATAAAATAATGTGAAATTTTAAAACTACAAAATGCCGTCACTTTAAAAAGTAATAAATAAATATTTCATGACAGCAGGCTTAGATGAGTTTTTGTGGTTTTCTTTGAAATAAGTTCAGCAGAACAAGGAAGGAGGCGACTCTGTTCTGAGATATGTGAAAATAACTTGGATGTTACATTGTAACTTGTGAATGATGTTTAGGGTAGCTCTTTTCACTATCAGCCTCGCAGCTGCACCATTACTTTCCAGGCGAAACAAAGTATCAGCAGGTCTGATGCATAGCTACAGTTTTACAAGTTGGAAGAACAAACTTTACAATTTACCTTTGCAGGGAATTCTAAAATTCTTATATCAGCAAATAAGCAAATATTTAACACACAGTAGGAATGTTTCTTGAATTCTTTGTGAGTCTCCTGAAACTCTAAGTCTGGGTCATTTTTCTTGTATTTAGTACTAATTGTTACAAAATAAAAGCAAAATACAGCAGTCTTTAGTGGCTTAAAACACACACACACGCACGCACGCACGCACGCACGCACACACACACACACACACACACACACACTGCTGATAAACTGTTTTAAGCTGCAGCTTTAAAAATCAGATTTTTATCTCCACTGGTGATGAAAAATAATTTAGTAGCTGCAGGGATATGTGAGTAGTGGATTCCCTCCCATCCCCCTGGGCAATTGCACCCTAACTAGGACTTTAGGAGTTCCAGGTATAATCATAATTTCAGGAATTTCTAGAAATGGTTTGCTAAATATTGAACATACATTCACCGCCCCTAGGACATTACGGCACCTCTATTTAATAGACAAATAATTTTCTGTTTCATCACTTATTTGGTGTTCATGATTTAAAGTTTGAGAGACCGTGATGTGCCCCATTGGTAGCTGCCCATGCTAGCTAATTAACTGCCAAACTTAAGGTTTTGATGATCATGGGCCCGTTCTTCGTACGTCGCTTACTACATCCAAGATCAAATGACACATCCAAGATCAAATCATCGCGCTAACTCTGAGCTCGCTATTCCGGTTCCCCGAACACACCTGTTGTTGACGATTAGTATAGCTGGATGAAGTAATGTGAGATCACTGGGTGGCCCAACAGGGGCTACGCATCGATAGTAGAAACATTGATCGGCAACCCTTTGATTGGTCGGCGAAAATGTCGAAGGAGCGCGCTCGGTATTCTTCGGCAGCAGAGCAAGAACTCTTGAGTGAGGGATTTTAGGAGTTTCAGAGTCTAATTAAAACGCAAGGGAACACTGCAAAGGCTGCAAAAGCAAGGAGAGAGGGCTGGCAGAAAGTTGCTGACAAATTAAACTCGTAAGTAATTTAATAATAACAATAATAATGGAGTGGATCTATATAGCGCTCTTCAAGGCACCCAAAGCGTTTTACAATGCCACTATTCAGTCACTCTCACATTCACACACTGGTAGCTGTCACAGCTGCCCTGGGACAGAAGCCAGGCTGCCATATTGCGCCATCGGCCCCTCTGGCCAACACCAGTAGGTGGTAGGGTAGATTTATCATATCACACTATATTATCCAATATTATATTACATTATATTATATTACATTATGTTATATTATATCCCCTTTCACATTAGAGCCACAACAGGACCCACTTGAACATGGGAACAAGTAAAAGTGAAATATAAGAATATTCTACAGAATGGTAATATTTATCACTTATATTGCTTTTCGTCTCTTGGACAGAGACCCTGAAATAATCTGTTTGTTTGTTTATAACAGCAACCAAGAAAAGGGCAGCGCAAAAAAAGACAGGTGGTGGTCCTGCACCCCCTCGTCAACAAGTTGGTTAAGTGAATAATACCCTCACGGGAAAATCGATATCTCTCTATGAGCACACTGTCGCGCTGAGCTAAAGGATCCTGTCTGTCCCGCAATATACGCTGAATTCTGAGGACTCTCCTTATCAATCTTGCACCTTCCGCAATGGGTGGCTCGCGTATACGGACAGGACATGGCTGCAACAGGCTTCCCAAATCCACCTTCGCTTTTATAGCCGTGGTCTCTCATCTTGATTACACGAAGTAAATTGCAATTACTACTCTGAAATCTGAATTACATCTGTAATAATCACATACATGTAATAGAATGTTAATAGTACATTTCCCTTTTTTAGGAAATGACCTGTATGTATCTGTGTGACATCAATAAAAGGATCAAGTGCTGCATTATCTTTAGTTACATTGATGTTATTTATTTATGGTACAACAGTGGTAAAATATCGCTGTTGCTTTCGTATACATGAAGCGGAAATACCTGAGTGGCCGCGATCTAATCCTGTTTACATAAAGTAAACCTGCTCCCGAGCAGGTTTACGGATCTGTTGCTATGACAGCAAGTCCCGGATGGGCTTCGAAGAACCGAACGATCCAGGATCACGCGAAATCGTCAACAGTCAAATCCGGCTAACTTACTTAGCGAGGTACGAAGAACGGGCCCCTGGGCTCTAAAGGCAGTTTGCCTGTGTAAATGACCGCTTATGTTTCCTCTTAGGTGTTAGACATTTCACTTTAAACATGTTAAACCAAAAACCTTCCAGAGAGGCCTGGACTCGTGTGGATATATTGTAAGATGTAAATGAAACCCAATCTATTTCAATTCTAGAAACAGATGGTACTTGAGCTGTGGTTAAGAGTGGTAAATGATCTGCTCTCAGCCTGCCTTTATCACTGTCTAACTGAATGAAAAACTAGCATCTGATAAATGGACAGTTGGATTAGAAGCCCAAGAAAATAGATTATTAAAACTATGGCAAATTGAATTCTTGAGGATTTAATGTGCGCCTTAAATTATTTTGTTTAAACAGCTGTCTTTTCTTTGAGGCTAGGTAAAATAGCCTGCCTTAGATCCAGAATACAGATTATGGACTGACAGCACTGTTTACTGCAAGCCAGTATTTGTAGCATTTCTGTGGGAATTCCTGTGCAATTGCATGCTGGTTTTAGACACATAGGCGATGGAAAAATACAGAAATATCCACTTATCCTCCACTTCACCATATCTGAGAGATTCAGAAGTTTACTGTCAGTTTATGACCTTTCTATACATTTCTTCAATAAAACCAGTAAAGCACTCGCAGGCTCTCTCAAAGATCACACCATGTGGACCTAATTGTGAAGAACTTATTCTTCAACCATATAGAGTGGTTTTAAAAAACAAAACAAAATACATGTGATTGAATGGGTTAAATTGTCAGTAAAGGCACTACCTTACATTAGAATACATCATATATGTTATGTTCATTGGTTGGTGCAAAGACATTGTGCACTGTTCATGCAATTATCAGATAACTAAAGGTAAATGCCAAACATTTTACTTCGAAATCACAAGTTAGGAATTGAATCGGCATCGGATGAGTTTAACATATCAAAGGACACAAATGTGAAATAAGGCTACAAGTCATGCTAGTTGCTCCGCGAGCCCGTGTTCGCTGAAGGCTTGGAGATGAAAAGTCAGGGATTATCAAAGTCATTACATTTCATCCTGTGGCAAACATGAATGTGCAAGATTATGGCAATGTATTCAGTGCTTGTCAAGATTTCTCACAGACCAAAGTAGCAGACTGACCAACAGACAGCACAGGCACTTTTATGGTGCAATATATTGATTAGATAAATTAAGTGAAATACTCTATGGCTCTGATGGTCCTGTAATCAGGATTTCTGCACCTCAGTAACATACATGCACATTACAGTCATGCATTCTTGCCCTAGCTGCCATTAACTTAAAGGGCAGACTCAGAACAGGCTTCTTCAGTAGGGTAGGATTAAAGCCTACCTTTGACTTGAAAAGACTGGTAGGTGATACACTTAATCTCTGTCTGTCTGTCTGTAAAATTCCTACAGGAGTTGTGCAACCAAACTTGGCACACAGGTAAATCTGTAGCACATACTGAACCGAAAGCCCAGACTGCACCGAAAGCTCAGTTTGAGACTGTTTATTCTAAACTCAGGCTGTGTATAATGTCAGCGAGAGCTGATATCCTTAATATGGTCACACAGCTCTATCTGTGAGCAGCCAATCCCCACCCACTTGCTGTTCAGATCAGCTCGTTTCAGGCGGTGGATGAACCAAGTTTTTGAACTGTGAGTGATGCAGAGCTTCTCCGGTAGTTCAGAAAGTAATTATAATGAATAACTCAGCTTGTGTTTAAAGATACTTTGTCCTCGCCATTTTTCCTATATGATGCCGGTGCATTTTGTACACTGGCAAATATCAGGAATCATGCTTAATTTTCAGTGCCTCTTAGGATTTTTCAAGTTTTTCATTATTTTAATGTTTAGTTTTGTTTCTTTAATGAAGTCAATTACTTTAGTCCTTTGTAGTTTATCTGAGGATATTAAAGCTCACAGAAGTGACACAGTGCTCACCCTCTTGAGATAACTTTGCTGTAGACCAAAGACGTGTATTTTCAGAGGTATTCATATTAGCAGCGTTGTGATTACGGTTTCTATAATAATAAAGTTCCCGAGTGTCGCTTTGACTTGTGCATTTCTGCTATCAATAGTTGAGCTTATTTTCTTTTGCAGATGTCAGTTACATTTGAAGTTGCATAATTCTATTCAGGCCTTATTTCCTGCTCTTAATTTAAACAGAGTGCAGCTGCAAAAGGACGTTTTCTGCTGGATATCATGCTGCCAACATATGCAACTCAAAGCATATTCTTGAGTTGCATATAGTTTCTGAAGATGTCTGCTTGCATGACATTAGGAAATGCAGAGCAAACGAGAGACTAAAGCAAGACTTGGCTCAGGCCAAAGATTTTCTGTCTTCTAAACAGATCCCAGGGTGGAGAATCAGTTTGAGGATTCCAGTTAGCATCTGGGTCGGAGCACATCTCCGCGGCTCTCACGTTACCCCGTTTTGTGGCAGTGAAGCCTGCGGTGGTGAATTCATGTGAATGGCTGAAGAGGCAGTTCAGAATTACCCACATGGGGCATCGTATTTATTCCGTTTTTTCTTGTACAGTGCAGAGAATTTCAAAAAACATTTTTTTAACATTTTGTTTGGAAAGTCGGGCAAACGAGCTCTGTCACTATATCTCATCACGACTCCGTCGAGGAACGCGGAGTTGATGTGTTGGTGTTGCAAGTTGTTTCAAAGTCCCTGGTGAGCTCAGATGCTCAGTGCAGCCGGAGGGATCTTCCATGAGATGAAATGCCATCAGAGATACAGTACGTATGTAGGAGTCTTAATTAAGTCAGTCTTCTCTGATTGTGAGCTTTTAGAGCATGCCTATCTCAAGCTTGCCTGCTTAATTGGATGTGTGTGTGTCTTTGTGTGTGCTTTCTTTGTACGTGGGCGAGCCTCTTTGGAAATGTGCATGTCCGTATCGCAGTCATTATATGTGTAAACAGGAGCTCAGTGGGGAACATTCTGCATAGCACAAACCATTGGCATGTTTACTCAGTCTCTTTTCTCAGCTCGGGCTTTCCCCCCCTCATTCTTCCTATCAGCATGCTGTCTGCTTCACAACTTCAGTGACTTAGATGACTTGGGTGTGCAGGTGGCGGCTCACTTCACAGACTTGACACACATACACACACTCTTTAATCTCCCCTTTACCCAATCCTTGTTAGGCAGATCAGCCACCATGTGCTGCTCTTTTCAATCAATGAATGCCAAAGGCAGTAAATCATGGATTAAGGTGCAGCATGGCACTCCATTCTGCATGCTCCCAGCCCTTCATCTCATCAAGGTGCAAACAGAAAAACCCAAGCACCTGCACGTCTATGATGGCCCCCGTAAACTTTAATCATTGCTGGTGACCTCGCTCATCACCACCAGATTAAAAAACAATTGTGCCTGCGCCTCGGTCCCTGCTACGGCCCCCTGCTAGTTTTATGTATTGGCTCTTATCTCTCTGGTTAAATTATTTTCATCAATCAAACAACCCTATCAAGAAAAGTGACTGCCGTTTAGATAAAAGGCCCCCCCACTGCTCACAGGTAATATTTAACCGATGAGGGAGCTCGTAAAGACAGATGAAGAGCTACAGTGCGTCTCTCCGGGGAGCCTGTGTACATCTGATTTTGTTATGAAGCTGTCACAGATTTAAATAGAATTTCAGGATCACTTTGTCCCAAGAGAAATTCAATCGATTCCCTAATGGAATCCTGTCTTTATATCGGCAAAGACTTATAGAGACAGCACGCTGCATGGTTCAGACACACTAAAAAAATGCACAGCTCTGTGTATTGTTGTACGGGACATAAATTTAAAAAAAAAAAAATCACATTTCTAGGCCATTTTGGGCTTTGATGGGGGTATTGTATTTTTCTTACTCAGCTGATATCTCACCAAGAACACATGACAGAAAGACGTTTCTCGTGCAGAAGGAATTTTCTTAAAGAAAACAGCGAAACACAAACACTGCGTGGTTTGCAAAAAGGAGATGCAGAAGATTAATAATAGATTTTTGGTTGTGTCGTCTAAGTGGATCAAAAAGGACAGAATTTTCTTTTCTTGAGACGTTGCACTGATATTCAACAACTAAAGGCCTGAAAGGGTTAGAAAAAAAACCCCTTGATGGCAGTGTGTATTGTAACATGCAATATTTCACCAGCTTCAAATATAGTCATTGGTTTATTGGTTTGCATTTTACCCCTCCTTCCAAAAAACATTGCGTTGTTAAGCAGGAGTCAATGAGTCTTATTTCCCTTGTTTCTTGTCCCCTTACTCATCGGCCCTTTGTGAGTTGTAAATTGATTTGGTCTGCCATTATGAAGGAAGTCACAGGGTTTCTAATTTT
Source organism: Diplotaxodon limnothrissa (assembly GCF_057381915.1). Classification (NCBI taxonomy): domain Eukaryota; kingdom Metazoa; phylum Chordata; class Actinopteri; order Cichliformes; family Cichlidae; genus Diplotaxodon; species Diplotaxodon limnothrissa. The sequence continues at coordinate 28,495,582 of NC_140605.1, forward strand.
TTCCCGGGGAAGTGCAAAGTGACCAGGCTTTCAGCACAGGATCTAATTTGGAGGTCTTTCATCTAAAGTGTTTATACTTGTTCTGAATGCCCTTGAAAGAGGGACAAACAAATCTGCAGCATCCCGCTTCATCCCACAAGTTCCTCCAATCTCTCTACAAAAATTTTAGTATAGACTACATCATGTTGTAGTGTCGGCATGATGAATTGGACACGTGTGGAGAGTGCCACATATTTTCAGACTCTTTCTTCAAAGCACTTTCAGTGCTGCACTTAGATGCACACGTGGCAAGTGGTGAAAGCAGTTTTCTGATGATCGTGATCAAAAAAGGAAGAGCAGCAAAGATGATATAATTTAGCCCATTTTTGCTACCACAAACTAATTAGCCTATACTTTTACACTGCGGATGCATTGAAGTGCTTAGAGCCTGCACAAAATTTAGCCAGTGAGGCAATATTAGTGTCTCACTCACCTTTCTTCTCTGCTTGTCTGTCAGTATGTGTGCGCTCGTATCTCTCAACTTCATGTGTGCATTTATTTTGTATTGTTATATTGTTGTTATATTGACTTCTTTTGTATTTCTTTATAATTTACAGTTATTCATTGGCAGCAAATCGAGGCAAAGCAGACAGATTCTCCTTGTCTGCAAATATATTTCACACTAGTAAAAGAATATAGTGCGTGTTAATATTCTCACAATGTGGCTGAAGGAAACGAGAAAGGGATAGAGACATGAAACCCAAACATTATATAGAGAAATAGCTGGAAAAAATTCGTCTGGAAGAACAGAACGCTCTGTAGTTCTAAAAGTTGTCTGCTGGGCATTTGCACTGCAAGACTGTCCTCTCTTAGAAAAAGACCGACATACAGAATATTTGCAAAAACAAACATGGAGTGACACTTGATGAAACTCTGTTAGGATGTGCTGGACTTCGCCCAACCAGTCTACACCTGGAGAAGGCATTCAACCACTTCTCTAAGGAAGTCTTGTGGGAGGTGCTTTTGGAATTTGGGGTATCAGGCCCATTGTTGCAGACTCTTCAGTCCCCGTACACCCTTTGTTGTCGGTGGATGTTGGAATCCACCAGGGTCACCAGTTGTCATTATCTTCATGATCTTCATGGACAAACGTCATGAAGACGTAAAGGTGCAGCTGAGGGGTGGTGGGTGTCAGGTTTGTTGGTCTCTTGACCCTGTCTTGAATCATGCAGCGAAATTTAACAGTTGATGTATATTCCTACCCTAGCGAATTAAGTTCATTGATTTGTAGAAACACCACTCTAACAGAGGAATTGCTCTTTTGAAAGCTGCCAGAATCTTTTGACAGAAACTGTCATTTTTAACTGGCAGAAGTTCTCCTGTCTGCTTTAGGGCATACCTGCCGCCGTCTACAGCAGATACTGCACTGAATGAGAATCAAAACCTCACACAACCTCATTTGAAAGAAACTAAACCATCACCATCTGAATTAAAATATCTACCCAGGGAAACAGTTAATGTTTTCAATATTATGATTTCGAATCCAAAAATGTAGCCTTGCCACAGGCTGCCAACCTGTACAGCATGTAGCCCACCCTGTGACAGCCTGGATAGGCTCCACAACCCTGAATAAGCAAATGGATGGATGAGATGTGTGACTAAGTTTCTTAAAAAAATAGATAAAGTCACTGTTGTTAATGCCGTTTTCACATGATTAAAAATTTGCACAATACTTGATCATCTACGGCTGCGGGAAACTTGATTGCTTTGGGGAAACAATATATTTCCTGGAAACAGAGAGCAAGTGAAGTCTATGGATTAGGTGCAGCAGGTTGGCGGAATAACAGTGCGCTGAATATCACACATTTGCTTCCAACTGTGTAAATATACCAGAGGGAGCATTTTCTCTTTAAAGACCTTGTGAGTTAGCATAAAGCGTTACCCTGCTACAACAAGCAATGTTTTAACTTAACCTCTGGAGACAATATTTTGACCAAAGTGCCTTTAGTTTCTGGTACAGGCTCCGAGTCAAAATTGGAGTTGAAGTAGCTGCGGGCTAGAGGTTTTGAATACTTTTGCAGTTACTCGCTTAGCGAAGGTTGTTGGAGATGAAGGAGAGCAAGATGCTTTTTAAAGCCAATAGGATTTATTATGTGTTCTGTGCCCTATAGCAGACTGGATTTAGCCAATCCCTAGACATATCCTTTCCCTCTCTGTACCCACAGCTGTCATGCAGAATATCTCATCACATCGACCGAATGCGGGTGGGTTGGTCTGTCGCCTTTCTGTGAGAGTGTGTGAGTGTGTTAACATGAGAAATGTGGCTTGTGGTTAAAAGGGCAGTGGAATAATAACTCTGGCACCTGCTCAGGCTCCCGTGCGCTGTTAAATGTCCCGCTACTCACAAAGTCAAATACAAGACAAGCCTAATGGCTCCCCAATGCTCGTCTTTATAAATGATGGTGTTAACTATAACTCTCTTAACACTGAAGCACTTTGCGGATCAAATACAATACATATTGCTGTGGTTTGTGTGTCCCATTAAAGGTGTCAAGTTCAACTCGGCAGTGCTTTAACTATTGAATTCTGTGTGGACTTTTCAGCGTATTTGCTTCAAAAAATTGTTTGAAAGCAGTAATGGAAGTGTTTTTGTTCAGCTAAATAAATTAGGTAGACATCCTGGTCTCCTGTCCAAGGCGTGCTGTCAGTTTGTGTGGTACTCAAATCAATGCACCACACGAAATAATAGGTTCCTTAGCCATTATTTAAACCATTCGTAGGACCTGAGTTATAGTTTTCAAAGTTCATTCTTTGATTTTTGTGCTAATTGATACCGTGTACCTGCACAAATCCAGTTTCACTGAAAATGTTTTTTAAAAAAGCCTCAAAAGAGAAGCCAATGTGTTTGTGTTCATGGACACCGTAACTGAGGCATTTAAATGTGAAGGGTATTTCATATCTGCAGTACAGATACACTGAGACAAGTCATCAATGCATCACCGTGGCAACCAAGAAAACAGCTCCTTAAAAGAAGCAGTATGTAGTATTTTAACCTAAACCCTGATCTTTTCTGTAAACCCTGCAGCATGTCCTCAGAATAATACAAATGATGTGCAAAAAAATTAGATGTGCATGACTTCTCCTCGACCCTGATAATGGATTCATTTCGCCACCATGAATTAGTACATATGAGAGTGGGCAGATGAAAAATCCTGTTCAGGGACGCGGGAATAATGTTTGGAAAGTCCGGTGTCCTGAAACACTAGATCACCGGTTGTGGCCGTGAGACCGTGTTGGCTTTACATGCAGGATTTTGCATAACTTCGGACGACAGACCGTAGTTATAGCAGACCAGTCTCCAAGTGTCATCTTCATCAAAGTCCTCATGCTTTTTTCTTTCTCTTAAAACAACTCAAATGTCGTTTCCATGGTTTTAGGTAAACACGATAAGATGGCTTGCTGATTGCAGTATTAGTTTAGAGTGATTGTCATTCACTAACGTGTGCATGGTGATAACAGCAAATATTAGATGTTTCATAACTCTGATGGTGCATGTACACTTATGTTGTGCATGAGGTAAGAATTCCTACTCACATTTTTGTAAACGAGGGCGCAGATGTTCATGTCGCCTAGCCTTTGGCTTTTACCTTTAATTTCCTTGTAAGCAGATGCATAGTCACATATCTCTTAATATTGAAATCTGACGAGAGATCATAAAAAATTGAGACCGATATTTTTTTGCAGGTGTATATATTAACACATTTTTATATATGAGCATGAGATGTGATATTGTTAGTGGCGGCACCACTCCACACCATCCAGATGAATGAGCTCAGCCCTCATTATGATTTCGGTGGATGTTGAAGGGAAAATATTAGAGAGATTGGTTCCATAGCAGAACCTAATTGATTTATAATGCATCAGCTCAGAAAGCAGTGAGTAGTTCCTCACATGGATGAACATCGGCTTAGGGTGTGGTGGAGGGCATTTGGAGGTTAACAGAAGTGTGGAATTGAGGACTACATGAGATTGGAAATGTTTTGAGGAAGATTGTACTGGTATCGGTCAGTGTTTTTTACACTTTTCCATCTGCATCTTGTTGTTCTGCCACAGCAGAGGCTGTTGTTGTTGTGAGGATGTGGCGTGTCGGCTCCAAGAGTACTCAGATTTACTTCCGATCAAGTGCAGCAGCTCCTGATTGTTAAAAACAATACCTGTACTTTCTTGATTGTCTAATAGTGGGATAATGAAAATTGGCCTTGAATGTGGATTGTGGATAATTATTGAATATGAATGCTACATCCTTCCTGTACTGTACTTTTGTTTATTTTTTCCCTGCATCAGACAATTTGCTGTTACTGCAATAAATTCTCTTATTTTTGCCCACTAGCATTTTAGCCTCCAAGTAGTGCGTCACCCAGTGCTGCATGGAGATGATGGAGGGATGCATGCATAGCCTCGATGTACAGCTTGAGAGGAATGCAATGAGGGGAAACCTTGGTATGAAGTCAAAGTGAAGGTTAACACGATTTGAGCTTTGATTGTTTTTAAATGAAAGCGAGCGAGTGTCTTTAGTGGTGAAAGAAAAGCATAGGATGTGCGACCTGCTTTAGCCTGTAAAGACTTCAGTGTACATTCACAACCATCATTTTAGGTATTTACCAATAAGTTGTGCTGGCTACAAAGCAATCTTAGATCAGTCTCTGCAGTCTCACCCAGTGATGACAGTAGATGGGTGGCTGATGTCTGTGTGTTCGGCTGATATCTCACTCCCCAAAACCTGCCGCACTACTTTTAATAGCGAAGCTCAGAGCTGTAAGGGAATCTCGTTTATTAGGATTCAGCCCACTTCCTGACATGCTGTGAAGGAATAGATAAGAGCAGTGGGAATGTGGTCTGAGATAAATAAATAAACAGATCATGCACCAAATAATTAACCTCACAGGGTCTTTGACATGCTCTGAAAATGCTTGGAGGTGGGGGGCTTGGGGGGGTATTGAAAATGGAGGTAGAACTCTCGCATTAGGCTCATCCTTCCGCCCTGGGAAGCTGTTCTATATGGATCTCCAAGGTTAACCGATCCATTCAGATGCTCCTTTATAGTGCTGATGATATGATTATTACAGACTGATCTAGATTTTTTTTCTTTCCCAAAATACCAGTATAATTTATGTGTAAGTATGAAATGTTCCAAATCCTAAGGGCTCTTGATTTCTGGCTGATGATCCCCATTGAGGTGGTACTGAACTGAGAAAAGTAGCAAACTGTAAAATTGAAAGTTTGAACTGCACAGTCAGTGCCATGCCTGATAATTTAATCACAAGGCGAATGATATAAAAATGCAATGCAGAAATGCAGACTATAATAAAGACATTATAAAAGCCCTTTCTCTCATTCAGGGTCAGTTCTTGGTCATCATTTTCTATGGATTCCAGCCATTTCGGTTCCTTTTCAGGGACCAAGGCCAGAGAGAAAAGCCTCAAGATACCAATTTTTAATCTGCACCAGCATTTTCAAAATAACTCCAATTAGCTGAGGGAAAGAGTTTTAGTGGCTAGCTGTTTTCTCATGGAGAACTAACACAATAATGAAAATCAGCAGAGTTCTAAGCCTCTTATATCTCCCCTCATTCCGAGCTCTCCTTCAGCCTTTAAATTGCCATCATTTGACAAAGTAATCAACATTGTTTTAATTAAGTTGTCTAACTAAGCTCAGATGCATTTTTCCCTCTCCCTATTACCACTCTCCCCCACCATAAAGTGCCTCACATCACTTCTTCACTTCTCTCTGTAGCTTGACTATCCACAGAAGTAAGTTGGAAATCATGTTTTCTATTGAAAATTTGCAAAGCCCACATTTCAGTGCAGTTATTAGGCATTGGGCACATAGTATTATTTTCATACTGGAACACTTGTCAAAATAAATGTCAAAAGAATCCTTTCAAAAAGACAAATATGTTGTGTAAAATAACAGAATTCTGCTGTTATTAAAACCTGTTCTGCTGTATAAGACAGGAAGTGAGTTGCAGTACGGCTATGTTACTCTTTCTAATTCAAGTATTATATCTATGTACAGTTCCATGCAAAACATTTGCTGCATGCATACAAGCATTAGACAGTTAAAACTGCATTAACAGAATTGAACTCAAAGGCAGCCCCGTTTACTGTTTTGTTTGGAAGCAGGGGCGTTGCTGTCCATGGTGCTGAATTTGAGCTCTTGCATCTTGTAGCTCTTGGAGCTTGGAGTGTAACAACAGCAAACTAGATTTAATTTCAAGCTATGATGGCTGTTATTTACAGCCTGCAACTTGCAATAAAAACATAATCTATTATTCACCAGACGACTATTTACCGTATGTGTCCCTTGTTTCACCAGTGCAGTCTTATATATTAGCTTTTGCTGTTTATTGGACCTCTGCCACTGAATTAACTGAGAAGTACAGCGCTGCTTTGTGTCACATAATAACAGATCATGATATGCAGGTGCTGAATTTGTCATTAACACACAGAATGGAATATAATATTTATGCGATTTTCTGTGTACATATGCACTTCATTTAAGAAAACAGCTTCCTGTTGGTTTTTGCGCGAAACATGCTGGGCTTTCCTTTTTTCTTTCTTTCTATCTTCAAGTGCAAGTTGGCTTTTATTCTTGTACTTATTTGCCCTGAATCAGAAATGTACTAATTAGGTGACACGGGGAAATTTTACTGATGTATTCCAAAACATATTGAGAAAACTATTACAGAAGACTACATTATTTTTTATAAAACTAATCAAACATGATCAAAATGCAGTTTTAAAACAATATTTCTTAAGCTCAAAGATGATTGCCTGCAATATAATCCACATTAGTGTAATCTGATATACTAGTGACTGATGTTTGAAACATGAGCTACGTCTTCAGCCAAATGTTGAATATTTTCTCTGCAGATGATTTAACACATGTAGTCAGCACACTCCAGGAAGGATGTGTGCGTTTCATCCGCAGGCTGATTTGTGAGGGGAGCTGTGTGTAATTTTATAGGCTGACATGACACCACTGACTAAAGTTATTTATTTAAATCTCCCAATAAGATGGCGGAATCAGTCAGCATCTACGGCTGGGGTTCAGCTTTTTTAAACATGACATTAGAAAGCTATTCAAAAAAGGTTTATTAGCAAAATGATCTGAATGAATGAAGCCGTCCTCGGGGGGAGTCACAGGGAGTCCAGAGCTTCATGACATCTTTGCAAATATTTTTTTAATACATTGCATATATTATTAAATCTAGTGTATGAATTCAAACATAGCACGGTGCTATATCGGAACTGATATTACTGTGCAACGAGTTTCAGTTTTTCAACTTCTAGCCATAAATATTTTGTAATAGCGGCATGTGTTCATGATAGATTATCTGTATAATCAGTAACACCACGAAATGAATCATTTTGTGCATTTTTATGAATACAATTTCATAACCATGGGATATGAAGACTCTGAGGTCTTTTTCCTTCCCCAATTAGATAAATAACAACTGTTATTGATTTATTTTTATGTTTATTACAGTAAGTTTCCAATCATAATGGAGAAGAAAAGCCACTGAGTTTAAACAAATTAATTAGTTCATATTAACTGTTTGCACTGTTAATATTCCTGCTGCTTGAACAGCAACACACATCAACTGTCTGTTAATTCTTCCACTGACAGCATATCTTGGGTGATAGATATTGATTCTTGTGGTGGTTTCTTTTTTTTTTTTTTTGGAAGTGACATCAGAAACAGCAGCATGTGACATCACGTGATGGCGGAGCTTCAGTTCATCCTTTGTCATCCTTTTCTTTTTTTTTCTTTTTTAATAGGACAGGGGGAAAGAATGAAAGAAAGAGGGGGAGAGGAAGAAAGAAAACCAAAGGGGAGAAGAGACGGTGAGAAGGGGGGGAAGAGAGAAAAAAAAAAAAAAAAAAAACTCCTGGGTCACCTGTATGGAGAGAAAAAAAAACAGGGGAGACAGCAAACAACAAAGAGCAACATAATAATAAAAAAAAAAAAAGCACCATCACAATAAACTAGCTAGTCATAGATATCAATAGTTACTAAATAATAAACGATATTGTGCAGCACGCAAGATAGACAGCGCACAGTGTGCTTTGAGGCAGCAGCCAAGAAAGCTGTAGTCCGCATCTGTGAATACCCATGTGTACACCTGTGTGCATACCTGTGTGGATCAGCATGCTTGCATTCAAAAGGTTTCTCCATGTAATGATCTGCTAGAGAGTGTGGGGAGCCACAGCCCTGTCCTCTATGGTATCAAGCAGGTATGGAGGAGATCAAAACTCCAGACATCCAGAGGCCCCCAGAACACAAGAGACCAAGGAAGACCAACAGAGGGGCAGCGCGCCACTGTTCCAGTAAGAGCTAAGGAGAGTCCCAGATGAGAGCTCATTCAGCAGCCGCGGAGCAGAAGCCAGGGGGAGTTGCAGTGACGCGCCCGTGAGCTCCGCCGGCAGCCAGCTGTGCCTGAGTGACCGAGCCCCAGGCCGAGAGGCCGGGGGCACCCCACCTCCGAAGTGGCCCGAGCGAGCCCCAATAAGCGGCCGCCAAGGAGTGAGCCGGTGTGTACCCGGACGCCCACCCCCAGATACAAAGAACCACCAACGCACCGATACCTGAGGGAGTCCGCCACCGGCAGGGGAAGTGGTGGTGGGTGGAGATAGGCCTCCAAACCTTGGAGGGCCCGAGATGTCCCCAGAGAGGTGGCGTCTGATACCCAACCTGACATATAGACACAGACATACAGGCACACACAGACACAAACATCCATTCCCACCCTCATGCTCTCATATGTACTTCACACTCAACCGACGTGGAGACAGACATAAAGGGACGCTGTATACACGATCACACTCCCCAAGCGTACTCTACTAACCGGGTCTAGGTACCCTTGCCCCTGGAGGGGGGGACTGCACCCAGACCCAGGTGGTGTTACCCTTTTCCCTGCGGTGGGGAGAGGCAGACCGCCCCGACTCCGCAGCAGCAGGGAGGCCCCAGACCGCAGTCGGACGGCCCACTCCTCCTAGCCCCCCCGCTCCAGTAGGCCGCAGAGAATGGGGGTGAGAGAAGACTCCAAACCTCCCTCCACCCGCTCATTGTAGTGTTGATGCATGTGTGTTCTAAGGTGCAATTAAAACCCAGGAGGGCATAGAGCTACCTGCCAGAGAGCAGCAGGTAAGCGCATAGTCCCTCCTGCTAGCCCTCAATGTCTACATGTATTTAAAATTGAGAGGTGGGCAACGACGCCAGGGGTGAGGCGTACACCCTGATGGTAACTTGGACTCCGTGTATCGTGCCCACCCCCAAGATCCTATATGTATGTGTAATGAGGGTGTGAGTAATGTGAATGTCTAAGTTGTGGGATAAAATTGAGGCAGAGGCAGCCAGAAGGGGACAGAGGGGGGGGGGGGGGGGGGGGTAGCCTCCTCTGCATCCTGGTGACATACCCCTACTCCAAGGCCCTGCATGTGTGGGTGGTTGTGGTGGAGCAGGAGGAGGGAGGCAGCTGGAGATGGGGAGGGAAGGAAGGGAGGGGCAGGTGACCTCTCCCTGGGGCCAGCTCCCCCGCTGACCCCAGTAGGCACTCCCACACTCCGCGACCCGCCAGGGAAAGGGGGGCCCAGGCCCATCCAGACCGGGGCCCAGCGCAGCAGCGCCCCCCGGCCCCACAGAGCCCGGGACAGTCCACCCAACCCCACCACAGAGAAAACTGCACCCACCCCACCATCCACTCGTCTTCCAGACTACATGAGACAATAGACGCCCAGGCTGAGATCTTCCTCCACCTCTCCTGTATCTCTCCCTCCTGCAGAGAGTTCCTGAGGGGAAGAAAGCTCCTGCAAGGTGTAACAATCTCCCCCACCGGTTGAAGAGCCCCACAGGCGACTCGACACACCGGCGGCACCCTGCGCCAGGGATGGGCTCCCATGCACCCACCCGCCCACAACCCCGGCAACACACAAACCAGGACCCAAGGCCCCGAGGCCCAGCCAGGGCCCCGGCCCAGAGATGGAGCGCCCCCAGACCCTCACGCCCATCCCGGACCCACCCAGGGGCAGACAGGCTACCAGGTCAGTAACCCACGTCCATCACCACAGACCCTCCCCTAGCCCCGCTGCACGCAGCCACGAGGAAATGGTCAGAAAAAGGCCCCCAACCGGACATGACCGCTACCCCGGGTTGAGCCCCCCAAGGAAGATGCCTCCGGGGAACCCCCCGACGCCCTAAGCCTGTCCCTGCCCCCACACCAATCACAACATTGAAGGCGGGACCAAACTATGACCCCCCACCCCCACTAGGTGATGGAGCCGATCAAAGGAGCCCAGAGCAATTGATCTGATGTGGTGGCAGAGGCTGTATCAAGACTAATGTAATCTAATAGATAATTTCTATATTGGTTAGAATTAAGATTATTTTTATTTTTCCAGTTCATGAGGACTGTTTTCTTGGCTATGCATAGGGCAGTGAAGATCATATGGGCTAAATTGTTTTCTGAGGTGACATTATCTAAGCTGCCCAACAAACACACTAAGGGGGAAGTTGGAATGTTACATTTCAGACACTTCGATAAGTCTTCACATATCTCGCGCCAAAACTTCTGCACTGGTGGACAGAACCAAAGAGCGTGAATGTAATTGTCTGGTGTATTGTTTTGACAGTGTGAGCAGTTGTTGGAAGATGTAAAGCCCATCTTGAACATCCGATGACCTGTATAGTGCACTCTATGTAGTATTTTGTATTGTATTAATTGCAGACTGGGATTCTTAATCAATTTAAAAGTTTTTAAGCATACCTGAGACCAGAAGTTTTGGTCTAAACTGACTGATAAATCTGCTTCCCACTTTGCAATAGGAAGGGATATTGATTCATCTAATTTAGAGAATGTTCTATATATTTTAGATAATAATTTGGGGGATTTAAGAGTAAGGAAATGTGCCGCACTTGGTGGTATTTGTAATTCAACTTGACTGAGGTTAAATTTCTTTTTTATTATGGATTTAATTTGTTGATATTCTAAAAAAATTTTCTTGTTGATCCCATATTGTGCAACTAGTCTGTCGAATGGGATCAATTCTGTTCCTTCCAATATATGTTCTAAGTATTTAATTCCTTTACAACTCCATTCTGGGAAGTTAATAATATTATTGTTTTGTAATATGTCAGGGTTATTCCAGATAGGAGTACGTTTGCATGGGATTAGTGAAGACTCCGTTATTTTTAGATACTCCCACCATGCTGTCAGAGAGAAGCTGATGTTGATACTTTTAAAGCATTCATGTTTTTTGATGTTTGAGCTAATAAATGGTAGGTCTGAAATCTCTAGATCCTTGCATAGTGCCTGTTCAACATCTAGCCAAGGTTCATCTAGGAAGGTATGTTTTGACCATTCTGAGATGAACTGAAGCCTGTTGGCTAAGAAGTATTGGTGAAAATTAGGCAGATCTAATCCTCCTCTATCCTTGGTTCTTTGTAGCGTTTTTAAGCTGATGCGCGGGGGTTTATCTTTCCAAAGGAATTTGGAAATGGTGGTTTCTAATAATAATTTGGGACATCAGGGGCTTCATGGAGGTGAATGTTTTTCTTCCTCTCTCAGAGATCAACACCCCCCCTTAAACACACCGTTCTCAAACCAACCCCTGCAGCCTCTCCCTACACACTTCAACTGTGTTTGTGGTCTGCCAGTAAGTGCCATCTTAAACCAATTTATTGAGGGAGGAAAAAGGTTATTAAGCTCCTCTACCACAAGTCACACTGACTTACTGACGGAGTGCAATGCTGTGTTGGATCTTCTTGAGTTAGCAGTAGCAGGCAGAGTTAGGGGAGCTTTCGGCTTTAAGATCAGAATATGGCACAGATTGTATTTATACCTTGCTAAGACCTGATGCCAATATAAGCCCAGCAGCCTCCAAATGTTTGTGTAATCCAGTCCCATTTGAATCATATGAAGGCATTTATATTTTGAAATAACATTCTTTTTTTCCCCTCAGGCTCAGGTCAACCAGGCCTAGAAACCAGTCGCTGAGCACTTGGCAAACACCAGAAAGGTGCTTGCTGTTGATTTCTGACAATAACAAAGACATGCAGGGTGCTGCACCGAAAACCTCCATGCAATTCCTTTGGTCACTAGCAAACTGCTAGTAGTTTGCACGTAAGATGCCAAGTTGTCATGCACTACTCTCAAAGTTTGGGGTGATGAACTGTTTGCTTCAAAGTAAGAGTCACACCATCTCTGTAAACCTCCAGCAACCCCTCACCAACCACTCAGGCCTCCTCATTTTCCCGTCATGACTAAAGTATCTCGGGGGGTCAGAAACTGGTCTCCAGGCTTGTGTGACTGAGATCCAATCCCTATTGAGTTGTACTGATACAAACTACATGTTAATACCCAGTGTAAGTGAGGTAACCATATTGTACACACTTTTACTCTCTATTATTATCAAATATCCAGTTACAGTTATACTCTGGTCATTTTACTAGCTTGAAAAACGTAGTAAAAACCTAAATCTTTATATAATATACCATTGCATTGAGAAGATTTTTCGTCAGCGTCATACATACATTTGTTGTCTTTGATCTGTTTAGCTTGAACATGTTGCTCCCTCATGCACCAAATTCGTGTCACTTAACAGCTATTCAGTTAATAACTGCGAGTAGAGTAATTTTCAGTGCCTACAGCCTCGCTTTTCTCCAACATTTTTCTGTCAATAATGCTGATAAAGGAGAAAGCAAAGCATCATTGGTAAACTTAATTATATATTGTACTGTGACCTTTAGAAAAAATCTCAACTTCTTCTCATTGCATGCTTTCCACACAGTCAATAATAAAGTTTCTGGCAAACAAATTAACTAACAAACTTACACCCTTGGCCAAATCCTTTATGTTTACAAAAAGGTGATTCTGGGCTCCAAATGAAAAACACATTTTTAATGAAACTGCTTTACAAAGTCTGAATACACCTCCCACACATAATTAGCCTATTGCCCTTGAATTATGTTTGAACAAAAATAATAGTCAAGGAACAAGAGGAGTAAAAATTATACAGTAAAAGCTTTGATCTATTAGAAAGATGTTGAATTAGAAAAAAGTAATGAACGATACAAGAATCAATAATAAAATGTAAAATTAGAATTTAATGATTTTTGTATTTCCATTCCAGAGGCCTCTAAGTTTGAAACGTGATGTTATGCCTCCTCCCGCACGCATCATTTCAGTCACAGGAAGTGGCGCCGAAGAAGTCACTGCTCCTGTCGTTTCATCTGCGAGTAACACCGGGTTCATATGTGCATGTGTACAATACACAGTCAATTATTTAAAAGTTTAATTTTAATAAAATTCCACCTTGGCATTAGGCACCTACTTGCGTGAAGCAAACAAGTTATTAAGAAGCATTCTGGATCAGGAATAATTAGCTACTCTCAGATATAATTCAATTTGTTTCCTTGGTTTTGCCCCTTTTCTTCTTCCGTGGCATAAACAGCGCATACATTAATTATAGCAACTTTATTTAATTATTTTGGTTTAATTTTAATTTAATAATTCTGTACTGTGGAAGGTTCATTGTTGGAGAATGCTTATAATATGATGAATAATAAAGGATTCTGAACGTAAAGGTGAAAATGCCAAGTTCATTTTTAAATTATTAATGAATGAGCCCATCTTCAGAACAGAGTCAGCTAATATGTGTTAGTGTCATGATCCGGAGTTTGTGACTCCGTGTTTATGTTTTAGTAGTTATTATTATTCTGGGTTTTGTTTTCATGTTCCTATGTGTTCCCCAGTCTGTGTGAAGTTCTTGCGTTGTGTCATTGGGTGTATGTGTTTCCTGTTTTATTTTGAAGGACCTCCCTTCGTTTCTGGTTTGTTTTGTTAGTTTTACCCAGTTTAGGTTTCCGGTTTCATGTTCACCCACCATTGCTGTTTGTACCCACTCCTGTAAATAAATACTCACCAGAGCTGCCGCCTTTTGGGTCCTTTCTACAACTCCACACGTCTGCCACACCGGACGTGACAGTTAGATTGTTTTGTACAGTAATGTGCAGAAGTCTTGAGCTGCCTCTTATTTATTTTGCGACCAAAAAATTGACTTTCTTGTGATTTTTCTTTTCTTTCTTTTTTGGGGGCAGGCATTTGTCACCTTCATTTGATAGGACGCCATATAAAGTGTTGTTGCTGAAAATCAATGGCAACAGGTCTTATGTAATGATTATTCAAAATTAGAATGTTTTAATTCCAATTTTCATCAGTATGTATCGTGGTCACGAGACAGGCACACCGCTGAGTGTCTTCATATTACGCTGGGTCAGCACACCTGAATCAAATTACCAGGCCTCTGGAGAACTTCAAGACATGTTGAGGAGGTCATTTAGTCATTTAAATCAGCTGTGTTGGATCAAGGAGACATCTACAGGGAGTGCAGAATTATTAGGCAAATGAGTATTTTGTCCACATCATCCTCTTCATGCATGTTGTCTTACTCCAAGCTGTATAGGCTCGAAAGCCTACTACCAATTAAGCATATTAGGTGATGTGCATCTCTGTAATGAGAAGGGGTGTGGTCTAATGACATCAACACCCTATATCAGGTGTGCATAATTATTAGGCAACGTCCTTTCCTTTGGCAAAATGGGTCAAAAGAAGGACTTGACAGGCCGATATCTTGCAGAGGGATGCAGCAGTCTCAAAATTGCAAAGCTTCTGAAGCGTGATCATTGAACAATCAAGCGTTTCATCCAAAATAGTCAACAGGGTCGCAAGAAGCGTGTGGAAAAACCAAGGCACAAAATAACTGCCCATGAACTGAGAAAAGTCAAGCGTGCAGCTGCCAAGATGCCACTTGCCACCAGTTTGGCCATATTTCAGAGCTGCAACATCACTGGAGTGCCCAAAAGCACAAGGTGTGCAATACTCAGAGACATGGCCAAGGTAAGAAAGGCTGAAAGACGACCACCACTGAACAAGACACACAAGCTGAAACGTCAAGACTGGGCCAAGAAATATCTCAAGACTGGTTTTTCTAAGGTTTTATGGACTGATGAAATGAGAGTGAGTCTTGATGGGCCAGATGGATGGGCCCGTGGCTGGATTGGTAAAGGGCAGAGAGCTCCAGTCCGACTCAGACGCCAGCAAGGTGGAGGTGGAGTACTGGTTTGGGCTGGTATCATCAAAAATGAGCTTGTGGGGCCTTTTCGGGTTGAGGATGGAGTCAAGCTCAACTCCCAGTCCTACTGCCAGTTTCTGGAAGACACCTTCTTCAAGCAGTGGTACAGGAAGAAGTCTGCATCCTTCAAGAAAAACATGATTTTCATGCAGGACAATGCTCCATCACACACGTCCAAGTACTCCACAGCGTGGCTGGCAAGAAAGGGTATAAAAGAAGAAAAACTAATGACATGGCCTCCTTGTTCACCTGATCTGAACCCCATTGAGAACCTGTGGTCCATCATCAAATGTGAGATTTACAAGGAGGGAAAACAGTACACCTCTCTGAACAGTGTCTGGGAGGCTGTGGTTGCTGCTGCACGCAATGTTGATGGTGAACAGATCAAAACACTGACAGAATCCATAGATGGCAGGCTTTTGAGTGTCCTTGCAAAGAAAGGTGGCTATATTGGTCGCTGATTTGTTTTTGTTTTGTTTTTGAATGTCAGAAATTTATATTTGTGAATGTGGAGATGTTATATTGGCTTCACTGGTAAAAATAAATAATTGAAATGGGTATATATTTGTTTTTTGTTAAGTTGCCTAATAATTATGCACAGTAATAGTCACCTGCACACACAGATATCCCCCTAAAATAGCTAAAACTAAAAACAAACTAAAAACTACTTCCAAAAACATTCAGCTTTGATATTAATGAGTTTTTTGGGTTCATTGAGAACATGGTTGTTGTTCAATAATAAAATTATTCCTCAAAAATACAACTTGCCTAATAATTCTGCACTCCCTGTAAAACCTGCAGAACACCGGCCCTTTGAGGCCTGGAGTTCCCCACCCCACCCATGATTTGGAGCTCTTGGGGATCTCTCCAAAATTGATGAAATTATGGATGCAGAAAAATATTTTCAGATTTTGTTCCACCATGCGGTACCATCTGAGTGTTTCTGATTAGCAACAATTTAATTTTTCAGCAGGGCAATGATCCCAAACACAGGCAATGCAATTCAGCTATAGACTAAAACACACAATGGAACATTATCAGTCATGGCCTGGAGTCCCCAGAGCCAGTCGATAACTGATAGGGACAGAGAAGGGAACAAAAAAGCAGCCAACATCCAAAGAAGAGCTGAAGATCTACTCCTGAAGATCTTAAAGATGGACATTCATGCTCGTTAGAATTGAACAGACTTGTGTTTCTGCCTCGTTTCGATAAAACCCACTGCACCCATTCCCCATGTTTCTAATAAAATATAAGGAAACAAGACATGGCTTAAGAAATGTAGATGTTCTTTGCTTATTTTTTGTTTAATCTATGAGCACAACCACTGAAAATTATTAAAAATTCATCTGTGTGTGTGTGTGTGTGTGTGTGTGTGTGTGTGTGTGTGCGCGTTTCAACTTCAAATTCCTGGCAAGGAAATCAGTTACCCTAACACCATTGCCAAGTTCGGTGTTGTCAGGCTTCATATCCTGTCATTGCATCAGCTTTCTCTATTAATAGGTTATTCCTTCAGGTTAGGTTGCCAGACCAAAAAAAGCTTCAAACTCTTAATGAATTAAAACAGAAACACAACATCTTTACTCTAAAACCCCCTCATTCAAACTCACTATTTAATTCCAGGTATTTGTCTGAATGTTGTGATTTCCTCTACGCTTGGCTTGCATAGTGCAGCCCAGGGGAACAACTCTGCTGGCTCCGTTTTCACTGTGTTTCTCTCCTGGCTTATTCTTGAACACTTTGATTAGTAAAGACAACATTAGTTCTCTCATGGGACCGTGAACCTCTGGAGCAAGGGCATGTTAGTTCTTGTTTATGTTGGCTTTGGATCATTGACGGATCAAAGAAGGTGCACGATCTCTTAAAGGGCCACTTGTTTTCCATATTTTAAAAGGCTGCGTTTAGATTTTTTAATCAGGAAATTTATAGGATAAAACGAAACAAAAAAACGTCAGTGTGGGTGTTTTAATAAACTATAAGCTCACACATAATGTACATCAACAACAGACCATATCTTCCCTAACAAATTCCCAGTGCAGATCTCTATCAACAACTTATCAACCACACGCAGATACATTATGGTCATGTTCGCTAAGGGGCAGTAAAGACCTTGCACAATTCCTCTTAAAGCTGAGGCTTTAGTGTGGACACAGCCAAGTGCACTGTGGTGAGTGATATGCTAATAACAGTCTTTTTTGGATTGTGGACAAAGTGACTGGAGATCAAACAGAAACACAAAAAGCAGCCCTGAAGCTTTAGGCTGCCGTTTTTCTGTTTCGCTGTCATATTTACCTGCAATTTCAGGTTGCATTAACATGTTTATTGTATCTTTTTATCTTCCCTGCATAATTCAGTTTGATCAGATGATGTGGTGGTGGTCTGGGGAGCATTAAGGATCTAAGTAAAGTGCACTCTGATCAGTTTGGGAAATTCTAAATCCAGCCAATATGCTGAAGATGTTGAATTGGAGACCTAACCTCACCTCTCCTGCTACATCTCAAGCTGCTCATTAAAAAGCTATAGATGGCTGTATAAAAGCACATCTGCGAAGGGCTCTGTGGGACCATTATAGGTTGCACTATGGAGGTCATATGACATGGGCGGGATGGCTGGACTGGTTCTGCTGGTAGTGAGCTTCTCGAATTGTTACATTACCATAAAGTGATGGTGGCAAATTAGCTGGCAGGTGTCTTCTTTTATCAAAGGAGCCTCACATATTAGAAATCTTGAGTCTCCTCCATTGCTGTTCTATATCATAGATAAATTTGGTCACATGTGGAAAGAACATAGACCTTTTATTTCGCTGCAAAATAGGAGCACTAGAGAACTGGATAAAAACAGAGTCCAATTTGTTGTTTTGTCCTTGAAATCTTCAAATAACAGACAAACAAAACTCAGACAGAGATTCGAATCTTGTGGAGTTGTCATGGTCTTGTGTCGTAAGGCCAGTTTTCTCTCTCCCCTTCTTTTATGACTTTTTGAGATAATAAGTTGGCTCTTTACTAGCACCACCCCCATTACAGATTGTGCATGCTGATAATTACATAGCCCGGTTTCCTCACCTGTTATTGCATAGTTGCAAGCCTTCCTTTATCAGATTAGTTCCAGTAGGTCCCTCAAATTGCCAGTTTTCTCCAGTTAAAAATAAAAGTAATTTCAGATGCACACCTCTGTGGTTATATTGGCCATTGTTTGACTAACTGTGTCTGACTGGGTCATTTTACACATTGCACAACACTACCTTAGTTCATACATTTTCATCCATTTGTTTGAGGTAGTTTGGATATTAGAGTTTCCTAGTACGCTGTAATTTTGTGGTTGTTGTCATGCCCCAGAAAGATTGTTGAACCCATGGTGCCTTCCTGATTGTACCACTTGATGGATAAGGTGCTTAAAAATGTTGCACAGTGCTGTATGGTTAGAGTTTGGGAGCAGTGCATCTCAGGGACACAAACCTTCCATTCACGGCTCGACCGCTGATCTGTCAAAATTGCTTCTTCTTGCCGGGGCCCCACATGACTCCCCACTGTCAAGCCAAATCCTGTACCCTCACCTTTACAAAGTGCAAATGGGAATGTACTGTAAGAGCTCAAGGCTCAACAGCTTTGTTACCAAGGAAACTTAAGTTGAAAGTCTGCTTCCAGCTGTCCACAGGGACACAGAGCCTTGCTTCACAATCCCACCATTGACAGAGGTATAGTGAAATTGCTGGAGACTACCAACGGAGTCCCTTTAATGCTTGTGTCCAGCAATGGTCCAAGGGTAATAAACGGTTTTCCTCGCTGATACCCAGCATTTCCCCGTTTTGTAATTTACCCATTTGTCTTTAAAGCAATAGGGCTCCAACAACTGTGCTTTTTCCCGCCTTACACCACTGTCAAAACAGCTCATTTTCAAATAAGGTCACATAGATCCAGCTCCATAGTTTCACATCAAAAGCACATATAGATTATGGTTGAAGGTTATTAAAGCAATGCCATCTTGTATCAATGCTTAATCGTGTTATTTGGAGATATCAAGTTGTTATCTTGTAATCCCCTAATTATCTCATCAAGGTCCTCACTTGTAACTTCTAAAGCCTGTTATCCTGAGATAAGGGTTTAATTATAGTGTTATGTGGAAGCATCAGCTGCTGTTTTATTGTGATCATATTATAAATGTGTCATCTTATGGGCACTGTGGAGATCAGAACAAGGGACCTATACATATCAATGTTTTTCCATTTTTATTTACTGACAAATCAATATTTGTGATATTGAAAAAAACCTTGTTCACTAAAATCAATTCTCATTTTACTTCATGTTTTGGATTATCAGTAGTCAATTGTTTTTCCAATTTGATATAAATGCTTATGTGTAAAAATAAACAACAGACCACATAGCAACTATTTATGCAAAGGGTGAGTACATATATTACAGGTAATATTAACATTTAACTGCTGCTTTAGTCTCTCTTTTCGTTATTTTGTGGGAAGGGTTGTCACTAGTGTATCTCCCTTAGAATGGAAAAGACATGCAGTAAAGATATGACCAGAATTTAATATAATGATTTAATTAATGTGGACGCCTTGTAACCACCTTGTGAACACAATAACGCATGAACAGAGCAGAACTTTCAAATTGGTGCTATAACTGTATCTACTGAAAAATAGTCTCTTAGTGACCTTGACCTCAAGGTCAGAGGTCCAAGTCAAGTTTTCTGAAAATCTTGTGAATGTGATAACAGAAGAAGGAAGGATTTTGAAATGGATACTTGGAGGCTGAGGGGTACCGCTGGCGGCTGCCTGTAAGTTTGCTAGTATACTAGTCTAGTATATCATATTTATATCATTTAACTATCATAGTAAAATACTGTCATGCAATGCTTTTTGTTATGGACTTTTAAAAAACATAATTACTTGATCACGTGTACAGTTTTCTATTTAACTGTTAATTTAATCTGTTCAAATGCTGAGACAGTGGGTGTACTTTCACATGGCTTAAAAAATCTGCTGTTAGTGTTACCACAGCCCGATTATCCCTCACAGCCCTCCCCTCCCCTGATTTTCCCAAAGTCTAAAAAACTTCCTCTGAGACAGGACAAATAGGAGACCTAATTAAGGCTTCTTAACAGCATTAACAACCACAATGAAAGTGCCTGTCTTCAGACTCGGAGAAGCACTGCACTCCTCTTGAGTTCTGTGTGGGCTTTTCATGCCAATACATTTTATGAAGCAATACAGTGTCTGGGAATCCGATTCATTTTCTGCTTTACTCGCTAGGTAGGTCTGAAGGAGCCAGCTTGAATAAGGAGCTGTTTTTCCACCATCCGACTTTCTCATTACCCAGGCCTTCACCTCTTACCGGGGGACTGACAGTGTCTTGCACCCTTAATTCTGACAAGGGTTAAGAATCATTACATGTGATGGAGCCAGCAGGCTGGCTAGCTCTGGCACCCCCTGGTCTTCCTACATTCATTAAGCCTCTCAGAAGAAAAGGCAGATTAAGGTAGCCTTAACTGGAGCATGTTTTACCCCCACACATTATGTCAAGCTTTAACCTTTTCAGCTGAAACAAACAAAACAGTGAGCGCAAGTGCTAACAGGGGATGTTTGCCCGCTGGTGAATGTATTTGCATGTGTTTTTTGTTAAGTACAGTTAAACATTGGTTATGGCTGTTAGGGAAGGGGCAGTGGGGAGGAAGCTGACATGACTGAAGACAAGCACTTACAGCTAACTTTGTTATCCCTGTTGGGGAATATATTAGATTGTCTTCCTTCTGTTAGCAAGAGGTGGTTTGCCATGTGAAAAATAACAGAAACTGTCAGGATTTCAACATGTCGATGAACAGGTAAAGGGAAATATTCAAGCTTTTTTTCTGATTTAGGTCTACTGTAACAATCTGTGGTGAAAATTAATCTGTTTTCAAGGTACCATGGTAGAAACAGATGACAAGAGCAGCATTAATTTGCAGATGTAGTGAAGGATAGTGAAACTTCTCTGATTCTGCCCAATTTAGTTTATCTGTCTGCAGACAAACCATCAAAAAGAACCCACTTCCAGGTTTCTCATTCTCTGAGGGAAAAAAAGACAGTCTTTGTAATAGTTGTGAACAGAGTGTCAGAAGTCTGCAGAAATGATGTCTTGTGTAGTTGCAAAGTAAACACACCATCAGTTTGGGGTCTCTATATGCTGAAACATCAAAGGAGCAGAATCTCTCGGTGTGAGTTTTGTCATAGTCCAGCAGAAACCTTGTTTAAACTCTGCAACAAAGCAAAACACAGTCATTTTTTAAAAAAAAAAAGCTATTTTACAGTCATGGGAATAAATACACTAAACACCTTCAAATATAGGAGCAAGTGAGTATTTTACTAAGGATGAGTCATGCAAGCTAAAAAGATGGTGTTTTTCTGAACAACTAGTTGAAAACAGTTTTTTTTAATAAAAAGGGCTCACCTCCTGGGGAAATTAAATGCACCTTTAATAGCAGTTTGCAAAAGTACTTTTTATAGTTCTTGTTAAAATGCTGGCTTGTTGTTGGCATTAAGGACTTTTGGTTATCTGCAGTCCTGTGAAAAAAGCATTTGTCTGCTTACTGATTTCCTTTTTTTGTATATTTCTCACACGTTTCAGAATATCAAACAAAATATCAAACATATTTTAATAATAGATAACAAGAAGTTATTTTATTTTGTTTATTATGGGAAAAGGCTAAAATGTAATTGCCTCCTTGTTGCCCACGCACACCGGGATTATTCTATATGCTGATGCAACAGACGTTTTGTGTCCTGTTACATCTGACACGGTGGAGGTAGTATGATGGACTGGGGCTGCTTTGCTGTTCTAGGACCTGAACTACTTGCTTAAACTGATGGAACCATAAACTCTGTTCTCTGAAAAACCAAAAAAAAAACCCAAAATGAAGGTTTTGTAGTGGCCTAGTCCAGACTTAAATCCAGTTGAGAAGCTTTGATATTAAATTAAACAGACCTTTCATGCTCGAAAACTCTCCTAAAATCCACATAAAACAGAAGAATGACCAAAGAATGGGCCAAAAGTCCTCAATAGTATAAAAAGTAATTGCTCCATAGACCCAATAACTGGCTGTGCCACCCTTGGCAGCAAGAACTGTAATCGAGTACTTGCAATAATTGGCAGTGAGTCTTTCAAATTGTAGGTATGACATTTTGGATCCAAAAAACTCAGACAGGGTCTGATTATTCAAGACTTTGTTTATGAGAAGGATTTTAAATTCAATTCTAGATTTAACAGGGAACCCAAGAAGAGATGCCAATATAGGGGAAATAGGGTCTCTCTCCCCTTCTGCATTCATTTTGGAAGAATATTACAAATAATCTATTTCATTGTCTGGGCGTAGGAGCTCTCTGGGACCATTAGTGAACAGAGACTAACATAACTTCAGGCTGTCTCACTTATGGGTTGAAAAGTGTGTTCCAGTCTATGTAACTCACAGGACATTTGAATATGTTTTTGAGGGATATTCAGAAATATCAACTCTGGCAGTTTTTAATGCGTTTGAAAACCCTCTTCTCTCATGAGTGTGCCCCGTAGCTTCAGATCTTCTTGTTGTGAACTTAATGATGTTAGCTTTAGTTGGAAGCCACACTTTACTCTTTAATGTTGTCTGTCTTGAGAACTACTCAGTGCATTCATTCATTTGAGGATCTAGTTGCGCATTCTCTTTAATGGCTCTCTTGCACTGCCGCTGTAGTGGCGCCTTCATTTTCTTCTGCTGATGCAGAAAAGATGCTCACCTTCACCAGCCACCTACAGTTTTGCAGGTCTAATTCAGATCGCACATCACTGGGTGGCCCCCTTTCCAATTATGGCTTCTATTTACAGTATAATTACAGTAATATTTTCTCACTATAATGTAATAAACTAGGAGATAAGCCTGCGGATATCAAGCTGTAGAGGGGATCACTAGTTCACCATTTGAAAAACCTAATTGTGTTCTGTGCAGTAGAGGCTTTTTAAACAGCATTTAAAAGCTAATCAAATCAAGGATTTGCCCAAAAAGGCATCTGGCGAGACAGCTTTTTATAGAGGCCTTTGCACAGCTTGTCTCTAATCTGAAAATGAAATTTTACTTTCAGCCGTCTGTTATCTTCTCTCGCTGTTGTGCATCAATGGTCTTGTCTTTTGTTCCAAACGAAATTGTTTTCTCATGCCTGTAATATCAGTAATCTTGCGACTTAGCTTAAAGAACAACCTGGCAGGCACTGCGGTGAAGGGACAAGGATCCTGCATAACTGCTGCCAGTTCTTTTCTGCTGCACGGTTAATAGCGGAAACAAGAAGCCACTCAGCAGTACAATTTATGCGTATCTTCTCAGAGCTATTCCCTCAGTTTGAAATGCTCAACAGAAAAAGAAAGCCTAAGCAGAAGAAAACAGACGTTGTGTTTTTTAGATGCTTTTAAAGCTTCAGTCACAGTAAAGAGAAAGCACACAAAAATCAAAACATTTAACAAAAATCGTCCGTTATTCATTATTCGTTATTTACTTAACAACTGAGCCAAAATGTAGAAGCAGTGTGTAAGAAAACAAACAAACTACTGCTTTCATATGAATTAAGAGGGTAAATAGCAAGCAGGTGCTACTAATCAAATGCCGTTGATTAATTAGTCATCAGTAAACATCGGCGTCACTTAAAAAGCAGATGTTTGAGCATTTTGCAGGACAGCAAACTGCAATAAGGGTTACAAAGCTATTTCCAAACAATTTAAAGTCAATCATCAGACAGTGAGAAAAAATTATTTACAAGTGGAAAATATTCAAGACAGTTGCCAATTTTGCCAAGAGTGAAAGTCCCAAAAAATTCTCCCCAAGCTCAGACAAACTGTAAAAAACCAAAGATCTGCATTTGTAGGCCTAAGTTTGCATGTTAAATGTTAAAGTTCATGAAAACACAAGTATAGTTTGTGTTTTTGAATGGCTGCTGGGAGAAAGCCTCTTCTCACTAAAAAGAGCGTGGCAGCATAATTTCGGTTTGCAGAGTTGCATCTGAACAAACCACCAGACGTCTGCAACAATGTCCTTTGGATATTGTCCCACGTGTATGCGTTTACTGCCTCGAACCGGAGTTTCGGCCAGTATTTTTCAATCCATTGTACAATATCCCTATACTGCTGTTTACCTACTGTCCTTATTTTCTGTGGTCTTCCTCAGCTGCTTATCTCTCTGTGTATCTGTATACATTACACTCTACCGATCATCAAAAGTATGCAATCCATTCACATCTCCAAAAAAAAAAAGGTCCTAACCTTTTCTCTTTGTCTACTTTCACTTATCTTTTTGATTCAGCCTTTATTTACAAGGTTGTAACATTCAGTTCATATTTACAGCTGTGAACTGACAGAGCCAAACAGGCTGACAGGGGAAATTAGCAATTGCTCCTCTTAGTTAACATATGTATTAGCATATGTGCATGTTTACTCATCTTTATTTATGAAAAGTGTTACCCCAGCATAACCGATTAGGCCTCTGATCAACTAATTATCCTAACTAAAACGCCCCAATCATAATTGTCTCGTAGGTGTCCCAAAGAGGTAATTGGTTTCAGCAAGAGTTGAACTTTTAATTCAAGCTGCCAAAGGAAGGTTTTAAAGGAATGAAATCAGGTTTTTAGACGTTCAAGTTTCAGTATATTTCTTAATATTCTCAGGTAAGAGTCTGACATTCAAAGTATGCTATAGAGCTTACCTCTTTGCACTACTTTAATATACACAAGATTCTTAAAAAAATAACCTCCCACCTTTATGAGTAATGTCCATACAGTCCACTTACATATTTCTGCCTCTTTTTAGTCGTCATCCTTAAATGAAACTGAATTTTTTTGTGTATTCATTTGAGTTATCTGGTACCAGGGAAAAAAGAAAAATCTTGTTATCAATGGGGAAGCTGATGGCCTTAGGTTACAATTGTTACTTTCCAATAACTTTTTCATTTATATTACTATTTTATCAGCTATCCAGTGTTACCAACTTGAGCTGTGCAGAGAATGTTTTGAAAGGATGGGTAGAAATTCTGACAAATACAAAGAATCACACAGTCATGTCGCCTCTAAGAATCTTAATGCGGTTGACTTGGAGTGAAGGCCATTTAGAGCGTGTCACAGACCTGCAGGAGTGTTAGAAAAGTCCCTTTTTCTTGGTGTGACAAGTTTATAATACTTCTGCGGGGAATTTGTCAGTTACAGAATATGGTAGACACAAAAAAATTACATGAATTTATGTAGCGTTTTTGTTTTGAGATATTCAAGGTGATCTCAGTATTGGAGGGCATTTGCGTGTTTCGGCCCTGTGAGTTCGTAGTAGTGGCAATACTGATTAGTGAGGATAAACGTGATTATTGGGAGCAGATGTGAGATTTAGTGGCGTGACAGAAACGTTCCTTTTGGTTGAGCACTGACTCACAGGACTGACACTGTGTTGGACTGTATATTGTCACCAGCTTCTTAATCCAGCATCTGTTGCATAAATCCACTTCTAGAGAGAGGCTTTATCTTCATACCATCAGAATGAAAGTTGGTCTCTCTTGAGTCTCATCTGTGTTCATCTCTAGCTGTCATGTAGCCACTATAGTTATGAAATATGGGACTACAGAAAACCTACCTTAAAAGAAGCACATCTTTGGGGCCAAACGTGAAGCTATTGCTTTAAAAAAACAAACCAAAAAAAATGACCCCGTTACCCTAAAACGCACAAAGCTTTCTGGCTAGCTATGATTAGAATGATTGTACTGAAAGAAAGACCAGTTAAAAGAAAGGTAAATAAAGAATAAGTACAAATAGACATTATAAACAGTTGTTTCAGCAGCAAAAGCACAATTCAGAGCTGAGGATTGCAAAACTGATCGGCCTCATTTGCATCGCCTTTCAGTCCAAGTGGGCATTTTGTCCAAGGCCTCATTTTCCGATCTGTAATTTCAATGTGGATCTGTCTGGAGAGACATGCCCCATAAAAGTCAATTAGACACCTCTACACAGGCTCTAGTGAATGATTTAATCTCCTATCATATGAGGAGTTCTAATCAACGATCAACCGTGGATCACTACTATTGTCTCTTACTATCTCTTGGAGACTTCTCTTAAATGTTGAATGGTGTGGGGCCAGTGATGCATCTCTGTTGGTGCGTTATTGATTTTGCAGCTTCATGGATACCAGGCTTCAGCTGGTACCTTTCTACTGATAAAGTTTGTATATCTAAAGCAAACAGTTGCCCTGTAGTATGTTCAGATACAGCAAAAGTCCAAGAGGATGTCCCTTTGGAGTCATCTTTATGTCAGCTTGGTGAATTGTAGTCTAATATTTAATGATTATTCAGCTCAGGTTTGGTCCAGCAACTCCCCAGAATAAAAATATGTGGCTCTGGCTGGCTGCATGTTCCAGTCTCTTCACCATCCTTTTGCTTTCTGCCATTTGGCACTCAGTATGAAGCTAGCCTGAAAATGGCCCTGATGAGAGTTTGAGAAAGAAAGCGCTAAGCCTCTAATGCACAGCATTCTTCAGCTAAGGCTTATTGGTACTTGGGCCAGTCCCAAAGTATTAACAGCAGAACTGACCCTTGAATTAATGCATATGTCTTCGGCATGATACTTATGTGCCAAAAGAATGTGAAGACTTTTTAATTTGAAGTCCTTAAGTTCCGAAGAAATGTAATACTCATTCTTGGAGCTTTGTCGCTGCTCTTTCGAGGGAAGTTTCTTGCTTTCATTTTTGAATATAAAAAGCTCCCTAGTCTCAAAGTAAAGTAAAACAATCTGCTGAGGTAGTGAGATGATCTTAGGAATAAGTAAAATTCATTCAAATAAATTAATTCGCAATATCAAGTTCGGGGATTCACAAGAAAATTATTTTAAGGATATAAGCAGATAACTGGCAAACATCTGCAAATGGGACTGAAGTGCTTGTTTACCAACTTCTTGCTTCCAATTAGAGCACAAATCTGGACTTGTGAATAAATGATAAAACTCAGGAAGGTAGATTATGTGAGTCAAGCTGCTGAGTTATCTGCCTATCTTTGTAATGAAGTAAGCAGGGTGGCCCTGATTGAAATAGGCGGCCAGGAAATGACAGCTTCAGCGAATCACACGGCATCAACAATTTTCCTTAGAGGAAAATTGACAGTTGCCAAAGTGGCCATTATTCTCAAGCAATCAGGCTTTGTAAAAGTGCTGACACCAGGTGAAAATAACCTCTTATTCAGAGCCGTGTATCTAAAGCTATGTGGGACGCTGCCGTCGTCACACAGACACCTCATCCATCTCAATAGCATGATTAAAACACAGATGTGGACATAAGTTAATGTAGCATTTTATCAAATTTAATGGTGGCGCCGACTCACAATTCATCAAATAAACGAGAGATGATTAAAGATGTTTTTCTTTTCTTGTGGGTTATTAGCATAACAGTCCCTTGTGGCATGAAAAACTTTGCATTGATTGACTAGGTGCAGCACTAACCTTTAGGCTATACTTTTTTTTTTCTCGTTGGTATCTTGGGTGTGCATCCTCAAACTGTCAAGCTGTCACGTTAAAATGGATGAATGCCAAGGGTCTATGTTAAGCTTTTCAAATGAGACTGGGGTGTTGTGGTGAGTGCACTGGTTTGAAATGGGATCATTATTTAATTTGGGTAGGGAAATTCAAAATTATACCATGCAAATCCATTAATGATGCCCGATGGCCAACAGAGGATGATCGGCTGTATTAAATGCTGCGTGTCCTGTACCTTTTTTCTCTTATCTGTGTAGAGGTATAATTTTGGCTCGTGAGCTTACAGAGTAGCTGTTTCTACCAATTTAGCTTGGTTAGTCATTAAGAAAAGTGTGAGGAAATACTGAGAGCTTGAGGTGAGCTATAGAGAAAACAACAGTTGCTCCCTGTAAATAGGTTAGAGTAGATCCTTTTAGGTTGCACAAGTTTTATTGTAGTTACTGTTTACTGTTACTGTAGTTGTTTTGTTTACTGTTCGATGCTGCTCTCCTATGATTCACTGATCTAATTGATTTTCTCATGATACTTTTAGAAGTGTATGATTCATCAAGTCACCTGCAAAACAGTTTTTAAGTGTCCTTTTGAAATTAGTTTCCAAGGACGACCATTTGGCGTCCGTCCATCCACCCATCTATTTTCTTTCACTTATCCAAGGCTGGAGTCTGTCCCAGTTCTGTCATAGGGAAATAGGCGGGATCCACTCCGGACAGGTCGCAGAGCTCACGCATAGACAGATAACCAATTTTATCAATGCTTATTAATGTTTAACTGCTATGATACATCAGTAAGACTGATAATCTTAATAATGATCACACTAATTGCAATATGTATTATGGGGGATATCATTCATTCTCTAAGACAACTCAACAACTAAAAATGATATTGTATCACAGATGATGAAACGTCACAAAACTGGCCACCTGTCTATGTCAGTATGTGTTCACTTCTTTTTTTTAGGAGGTAGGGTACGAGTTCGGGTGGGAGGCTCTGGTGTTCTTTTTCTTTATCGGAGTGGAAGGCAGTACTATAAATTGATATGAGAGAAGCAAAATGAGCTTTGAGCTGGAAAGGTTTTCCCACTGGGGATTATGCAAGACAAAGTTGGCCCAGATATAAGGATTTTGTTGTTGTTTGTGTTGTATTTCTGTTTGTTTTTGGATTATGACAGTCAAACATAGTAAGGTGAGATTACAAATGATAATAAGATCTTTCTTTCAAATCACTGCCAAAGCATTTCAGACTCGTCAGTCTACTTTTACACTTTTAAAGACAATTGTTTTTGTTGTTTTACAATTGCTGAACGATATGACAGAAATGATAGATTTGTTTTTCTTCTTTAATAACTGCTTCCAAATCAGTGACAGTTTTAGGTATGGTTAAATTAACACTTTACGGTGGATTTCACGTAACTTAAGAAATTGTCTTCATGTAGTTGTTAAATTTTCCTTTAAAAAAGAAAGTAAGAAGTAAAAATAAGTAAAGGGCATATGCGTGACATTACGTGACATCTAAGAAAGAACACTGCCAGGTAGGTCTATGCTGTATATTATCATCAATATCATCATGTTTTAAGGAAATTTGCTATACTGATATTTCAGACAATATAGAAAAACAGCGGTTTATTGGTCATTACAGATTGCAGGATGACTGACTACCTAATTTACACAGTGACTCTACTGCTGTAATGTGCGAGCAGCAGCGTTATAGTGCAATACTAATGACACAGCATGATGCAGAGTGACAAGGTATAAGACAAATGTGAGAACAAAAGTAGGTTTGCCTTGAAATTTCAAGTGTAACATAACTGCTTAAAAACTTACACGTGTAACTCTTGAGCAGGCTGCACAATATTGTCACATAATTCCACAAAAAAAACCAATTAAATGCAATTTTCGCACACTGTCTCACTTAACGCTTATAAATTTATTTCACAGCTTTTCTGTCCCGTCGACCTTCATCAGGTGCCTGATTTTAATGTGACATTGTAAGCAGGAGTCACATTTAATTGTTTTTGTAGAATTTCTTCTCCCACGCACCTGTTGCACCTTCAGATGTGCAGAGATTTTGTATTAGTAGTTTTTGACATCATAAACATTAAATATTTTCCACCTGGCAAATTCTTGGGTCGAGCTTTTGTACCACCATGTACACTCATCAGTTGTTTCCTGTCATATGGAGTGCAGCTAGCAAGCGATTCAAATTATCCAGGTTGAGCCATTTATGTACGTTTGTGCTGCACATGACCAGGTGCTAGTATCGCCTGTTTTGTAACCTGGTTGTTTTTGCCTCAAGCGAAGAAACAGTTTTGCTGTTTCCACCGTATCAGTAATCGTTTTCTTCAAATTGCTCTGTTGGCAGTTGTTAAAGTAGCTCTCGTTTCGCTACATCCTCAGTGGAGGCTGAAACACGCTCTCAGTCTCAGACATTCCTGGGCTTGTCACGTGTTGTTTGTACTGGAGAACATAAATCCACGGTGTTGCTATATCACTCATATCATGACATGAAAGTTCTTGTGGATCATATCACAGCTGTTAAGTTAAAGAAATCTCTTATATGACTTCAGAAAAAGCAACTGTAAGTCTTTGACGAATGCTGGTCTAATGCTTTTAGACATTATATAGATAACACATCACCTTGTAGAGAGTTGACAACCACACTTGTTTGTGCTGCTCAAATGTGTATTTTTATAGAGGCATTGTTAAACTCTCTTGGGTTTTTATACACTTCACTGGTGGCCCTCTTCTCTGTGTTGGTGTATTTTCTTTTTTTAACATTTATTCACTCATATTTGTATATTTTATGGTTGTTTTTAGTTTTTCTTTTGGCTTAGACATTAATTCCATTTTAGCCCTTATCTGGTAGTGAGTGGGAGTGGGATTGGTTTTAGGGGATTAGTTTTCATATTTTGTCCTTTTAATTTTTTGTGTGTTTTTTAGTGTTTCTTGCCTAACTTCCTTCTTTTTGTACCTATTATTTCTGTAAATGGCCTTGTGTTTGGGAAAAACCAGTAAACATAATTTAAAAATGACTGATGTCAGGGTTTTAGACTTATTTTTCATATTTAAATGTTACCATTTAGTTCGTTTGATAACTATGTATTTGATAATCCAGGTTTGACAGAATTTGACAGAATGGGTCAAATAACAAGGACTTCCAAAACAACGTGTGAGTGCTTGACCAGATTCTCGCTGGTCTGTTGTCACTAAACATCTTCTAAAGCAGGTCTTTCTGTCAGAGAGGATGGCCATAAGGCACTAAAGGGACTACCTAAATAAACAATTAAACACAAAACTTTCACCCAGGAAACAAAATAACTACTATATGGTCATGTATATCCTAAATGTCTTTTCATAATAGGCCATCAAATATCCCTGTTCTGCCAGATTTGCCAGCATCACAAAGATCTAAAAAGGTGACACACTGGTTGCAGCAGTACTGGACATAAAAGTCATCTTTTTCAGTCGTAAGGACCTGGTTTGTCTTGCAGTTGGGAAATTTGCGTGTTTTCACTTTTGTTTGCACAGTTTGTATCACTTTCATAAAGTTTCTACACCAAATCTAACCCATAACCTGATGAGCACCTCTATAGAAACATAATTCATCTCACAGCTATAAATTATAGTAAATGGTATAAGCGGTGTCATGACCTTGCATAGCTACTGTATTTCACTTGGCTTATATGGCCACTTTTTCAATCACAGATGATGGTATAAATTCTTAATGTTATGGTCATAGCCCTGCACTCGTCCTCCTTATCATCCCAGCTGGATGTACTGTCAACAGTGACCGCAGTGTCAGGTTTGCATAGTGGAATTGCTGGTTATTTTTAGCGTCCTTTACTGAAACATAGGGCCTCGGTGTCTACTGGGGAGGCTTTGTCTTCAGTTTTCTTTGGCAGCTGCCATGCACCTTCCCACCAAAGAGGAAAAGTAGTTGTTGTCAGCTGCAACAGGATGACAGCACTCCGAGGACGGACAGTGGGACTGTGTGGCCCAATGGCTCGGCTAGCCAATTAGCATACAGAGATTGCCCTGTCAGACATGCTCAGAGAGAGGGAAAAAAATTGAAGATCTCCACAGAGAGTGGGTGGCAACCTGTAGTAGCCATCTATCAATTAGCCCTAAAAGCCTGGATGTTAGCGTTTGTCCATATGCTTTCTGGAGTCTCTTTCTGAGTACTGTTTTCCTCTGAGAGTTGCAGCATCATTTATCTTTCAATTGATTTTCATATTCTTTCTTTTCACCCTCATCTCTTTGCTTCTTGTCCCCCTTTTGCCCTGTATCTGTTGCCATCCTTTCCCCATATTTATTTAGCGCTGACACATCTCCTCCTACTTATAGATTTGATGTCTCTCCTGCGCTCACTCTTTGTCAGTCCAACTAGCTCCCCTTACTCCTTCCTCCCTCCCTCGTCCCAGTGTGAAGGGGCCAGCCTTCACCATGTGGGGCTTCATTAGGTCTGCCTGGACAGCTCTCACTTTGGTAATGACATTCCATTATTGGATGAAAGTGTTAGATCCCAGCAGTGTGCATCTCTCCCCTCCATTCTAACTTATTGGCGCTCGGCCTCCCTTCTTGTCCCCACGCCCGCTCCATATGCTGTGACTCAGCATGCGCCGCAACAGCTGGGTTTGCAACTGCATGACAAACGGCAGTACTTTAATCAAATGCCTAAAGAGTGCACGGTTATCCTCCAGCCACATTTGGTCCGAAACTCATTTTCTTTCCCTGTGCTGCTTAAGTCGCAGTCTCCTAACCCATGCATCGCTGAAGCCCCTTCTTACTACTATAAATACAAATTTGCTGGACTCTACAAAGTTCCTTTTTTTCTCCCACAGAGTAAATGTACAAGAGGAGGCACTTTTCACCCTGAGGCATTTTACCATTAGCAGTGCCGAGGCTTGTCTTTTTGTTTTGATGCTTAATGATAGCTAATCAATTATAAAACATATTACTCTCTTGATTTTTCATGCCCAAAGCACTCTGAATAGAAGTGCTTTGGGCTTCAATGTTTGGACAAGCCTGCCTTTAGTTCCTGTTCTTAACAGACAGTTATTTTATGTTTTATGTTTTTTTTGACTGAAAACAGGGTTATGGGCATTAAAATATGGTAACAGAAGACCTTTCCCTGCCTATTGAATCTAACCTATTAGAGATTGTGGCGCTCATTCTTTTGTCTAAGAATGGACGGTCCCTTTTCCCAGAAGTCTGATTTCCTACATATTTGAACAACCAGGATGCTGTTTTTAAAGGTGACTACCATCTCCCCACATCAGGTGCCTCTTCACTCCACTGGCTGCTCATGCTAGTACTTTGAGAGTCGTAGAGATCCCCTGATTAATCACTTAAGAAAAGTCCCTTCTTGTTGATAAACTAATTACCCAGTGCATACTGACCAGCCAACGTGATCCCGGCTCCAGGCATAAGTCAAATCAATGATCCCACTGTTAATTTATCTCACGCTTGACAACGTAATAGGCCCTCTGGAGTAAGCTGACTAATGAGGACTTCCTAAAGGTTAAGTAAACACAGATGATTTTAGAGGGACAGGGCACACCAGTAGCTAAGTGGTCCACCCTCTGTGTTCCAAAATGGGAGAATAGTAATAAATAGTGTTGTTGAGTTATTTTGTAGACTCTTCTTTCAAGAAATGAACTCTGACTGTTGAAGATCTGTTTGTTCTTATTAAATTTGATTTGGTAGTTTTTCCCATCATGTTTGTCAGAAATAATAACAAAAATCGATGAGACTGCAAAATAAAGCAGCGGGATCACTAAAGAAAAAAGAATAAGAAGTCTGATGAGACACAAGCATTCATACAATCAAACGGAATTTCAGAAGAATGGGAACAATAGAAAAGATATTTTTATCTATAATCCAAAATGTTTTTAACGTGACAACTTGTTGATTCAGTATTTACACAGCTGTATTTCCACAGTTCAGGACAATTTTTCTAAAGCTACAGTACAAATCCTTGCCAGCAGTGAGCTCTGAGGCTGAACAACAAAGCCAAAGGTAGAAACGCCACCAGCTACTGATTATCTCAATTTATAAAGGCTGATAAATAGAAATTAACAGCATAAAAAAAGAGTTGGAACAAACACCTTTGAATAGTTTGTCTAAAATAATATTCTGATATATTGGGTTTTTAAATCAGCAGTACTGGTGTATGTACTGTGCTCTGCTCATTTCCATTCCCATGACAAATGTATGGGGGTGATTTTTTTTTTAATAATTCACTTAAAATGAAAGTTTATACTATTATGACCTGACCTTTTTTGACTGAGGTTTTAGGTCCACTATTTTTAGTCACTGAACTAGATCTCTCAGCTAGGGATGGAGCAAAAATACATTTCGATATTCAGTGGGGAAAATTCGATTTGTAGATTACCCCCAGAACCCCCACCTCCACTCTCAGTTGACTATGCTTAGTTGTGGCAACTTGTGACATGCTAGTTTTAACTTTTTAATTTCTCGAAATTGTTTGATGGTGGT
Source organism: Diplotaxodon limnothrissa (assembly GCF_057381915.1). Lineage (NCBI taxonomy): Eukaryota > Metazoa > Chordata > Actinopteri > Cichliformes > Cichlidae > Diplotaxodon > Diplotaxodon limnothrissa. The sequence continues at coordinate 28,529,739 of NC_140605.1, forward strand.
CTGCGACACTTTCTGATGGTGTTTTTTTTTCTTTTAGCCATTTATTTTTAAAAAGTTCTGACCTGTCCTATTACCTACAACATTTGAGGTGTTGTTGACTCTTGAAATCGATGTTTGTGCTTCAGTCAGAATCTTGTTTTTTACTTTTTATGTTGCCAAGCATGTATTACTTATATCGTCTTTAAATGCTTTTATGCAAACCTGGCACTCCGCCCTCTCATCTCAATATACTCACTGCTGGCTCCACAGCACCAAAGGTCAGTAGACTTCAAATTTAACCCCTTATCGACCAAGCATCATTTAGGCCGCCTGGACTCATTGGTCATTTTGGCTGTAAAAGGGCCAGAAATTATACGAAGTGTGAAGTATAAGTGAATTATTTTACCCCTTTTTTCAGAATCACCTCAGCTGTCAACATCTGGCAGTCATTTTACATTATTGTATTGTTATGACAATGGAACAACAGTTTAAAGTGGAAAAAAATAAAAATCGTACTTTTCAGATTTATAGTTAAGTGGAAACTGAAGTGGAAACGGGAACAAAATGTAACACATTTTTCTTACACTGTCACACTTTAATGTAACATTGTCACTGTAACATTGTCACTGTACCCATGTCTGAATCATGGCTGTGGTTATAACATAGTTCTGCTTCGTTACTGCCTTCACCCTTCTTAGTAATATGCTAAAACTACTGTGTTTATGTAGTCATATTTTGTTAAAGGCCAACTGTCCTCGCTGTGTAGAGGCTTTTATTAACTGCTTGGTATCCTTGGTGCAAAAACCTTTAATTTGTAGTTTTTTGTTTGCTTTAGATTTTGTTCCATTGGGCAGAAATCCTCCAAATGCAACACATTCTTGGGCAAAATTGATGTATGAGTATGATCAAAAGAGAAAAACAAAAGGGACAAAGTTTGACAGATGAAGTCATTTAGCCTTATTGCCGTATATCCATACAACCACTGGGGAAATAATCCTCAGCTATGTCTTTCTTCTCCAAGTAGGGTCGCATGATTTCCATGCTCGACCTTGTCATGCTTTTGTTACACATTCAGAAGAATCTCCTCCTTTTCTTTGACTTACAAGTTTGAATGAAGTTGTGTTTCAAGAATAGGAGGATAGAAGTTTTCAACTGAAATCATATTATACTTGAATCTGGATAGCATGAGTGAGTGAATAATATGAACTGTATTAGGCTAGGCACCCTGCTTGCTTTCTCATGAATAAATAACAAATGAGCGTGAGTCGGAGCATGGAGACATCAACTCCATTACCATTCTGTTTGCCCCGTCCGATATATGGGGAGCAGAAATGAGAAGTGAATTGCTGCATTATGCACCCAATTTTCTATAAGGCTCCTGGCTTTCTTTGTAGATATTTGGTGAATGGGTTGTATGGAAATTCAAATTTTTCTCTTGTCGCAAAGAAGAAAACACACTCATAAGTATTGCTTATATAAAACTGTTTCCAGTGTTGGTTTCAAATCTTTTACATTCTAGAAAACATCCAGACAATATCAGCTGATAGATCTTGCTTTGAAAGTTCCTCTCAAATCTTTCTACTGTCACCTTTTATAACCTTGGCAATCCAGTATAGAGTTCAAAAAACCAATGTCATGCCCATGCTGTCTTTTGCTTCCCCTCTTGCTGTTGCTTTCATTGTTTATTTAGTCATTCTCAGACAGTTTTCCAGCTAATCCCCACCGTCCCCGGCAGAGAATTCAGAGGAGCAGCCAGGCCTACATCACACTCCAAACCCAACACAGAGCTGGAGCCTACAGGGTCACAGGTGGAGATCTTGCTCCTTGATGTTTTTGTCCATGCTCCCCAGCCAGAGTCCAAAGCCATTGTTTTCACATTGAAAAAAGGGGGGAAAGAAAAAAGAAAAGAACAAATTGCAAGTGCCTAACATTTTTCTACCAAAGAAAAGAAAGAAGATGTGGACACTTCTGTGATTTTTGTGCCACTGCAATCATATTTGTTTATTACATATATTTTTAAAACGTTAAAGGCAATCCCTGATACACTGAGTCACTGTTTTTATAATGAAGTATTCTATTAAGCATTTGATCTTGTAAGCTATATAGTGTTTGTTCAGATAGGCCACAGTGTTAAAAGCCTGAATGGTACATTTTATATTGCATATAGTAATCTGCAAGCTGCTTTGCAACCCACCTCCACCTGCAGACAGAATTAACTCTTATTTTGAGTCTTATGGTCCTGACTAAATTGTATTTGGGGGATATACTAGAATTCCTGGTTTACAAAAACAAATGGAGGGGTGGAGGGGACGACTGCTACCATGTAAACCTCCCTAAGGCTGCCCGCTTGGATTTTACACCATGCTTCTGTGCACAGTCCAATTTGAACGGGAACTGACACTGTTTGCGGAGGATGTTTCAGTGTACAACTAATTAAATGGCAGCAACCCATGAAATAACCTGAAAGTGACCTGGAGTGGTTAAGCTTAGGCAATTAAAACTACTTGTTTAAAGTTAGTAAAAGAAAAGAATGTGGTCATCGTTTCACATCCATCACAGAATGTTGTTAGGAAAAACAGACATTGTATTCCCTTCAACTTTTTCTTGCTAGAAAGTATTTTCTGAACTGTTTGTTATGATAAAATAGTGAAAAAAATAGTCTCCATAAAAAGTTTTTAAAGCATGCTCATATATCCATTAAGTTGCTATATAAAGTACTTCCTGCACATGGTCCTGCATTCCACTCACTGTGGACATGTAGTTTTTCAGACTCGAAGTAGCTGTTGTGCAGAGATGTTGCATTTTCTACTAAATTTACTTTGACACTGACTAGAAACCTCAACCATTTCTTGTGCTTTGTTGCCTCAATAGTGAGATTACTGTGTGTGTTTCCTGTGTGTGTGTGTCGTGCACACATGCCGTGATGGATGAAGGTATGCTTCATTCTGCACTCCCTGACACCGTCCCATCTGCTCTCTCTTTCTTCCATCCATACCTTGTTTTTAGCCTCTGCTCCCCCGCTTGGCTCAACAAATAGTCGTTGTCACTTCCCCAACTGTAACAAATACATGGTAGTCAAACACAGACATTAATTAGTAAGCATGGCATCCCTGCAAAGAACATCAGAGTTGTGCATTGAAAAATCCTTCCGCAGCATGCTGAATGTAGAAAAGAGGGTAGGATCCTGGGCAATTCACTGCAACTCACAGGCCTGGGCCAATCTAGAGGCTTAATTTTACATGAAAAGCAATTAACAGCCAGAAAGTCATTTTAGTTTCATTAAAGCACTCACAGGGGCTTTATCACATTGGAAATTAAATTGATGAATTGATACTGAAATGATCCATTCTACCTAACTGACCACTAACTTGTTATTTAATAGCTTTAGTATGGTTTCGCCAACTCTCAGCTGTGATGCTGAAAATGGGAACGAAAACATGAAGCCATGTAGTCATTCAGAAAAAACCCCCATTAATATAACTTCAAAATACTTTTGTGGTTTCTGGGAACAGCTTTGCTAGAATGTGATGTTCTTAACATTGATCAAAAACATGCTGCACCAATGGAAGATGGAGTTATTCTTTGTGCTTTTTCAACAGCTTTGCACAGCTGGGTTGATCTCATTCACATTTGTTGTCATTTTTTCTGCCTTTTTCTGTTTCTGGCACAGCAAGATCACAAAAATGGCATTCATAATTCTCCTTAGAGAGCTAGGATTGACTGGGGCTGTTTTTGGCATCCTGCTAAGGGAAACCGTCATCAATGAGCACAACACCAGGTCTATCAGAACTAGATGTGATGCTGAGGTATTGAAGGCAGGTAAAGAGCTAGTTGGCCTCAAAGTCAATGAATGATAAATTATAAAGATAAACTAATAAAACCTATGTAAATTATTGTTGACAGAAAATCGTGTGAGTGCATAAAAGACTGATGTGAGAGCTCAGTAAAGAAAATATTTATAGGTACGTATCTGCCAGTGTTGCCAGTCTAAAAAGGTATAAATCTTTGAAAACGCACGGAAATGTTTGTGCTACTTTCTTTCACAGTGCAGCTGAAGTTCTTCTTCTCCTGCAGTATTCTTCTTTTCGAGTGCATCTTTGTTCCAATAACACTTTAATAATTTTTGCTAATGATTGTTTTTCCAATGAAACAGTAGAATAATGCTTTAGGGAAAAATAACACTGGGTCATCAGCTTAGAACCAAGTTTGTACTTTGTTTACCTCAAATTGTGCTTTTTGTGACTGGGACAATATACAGTACTTTTATTCAGCTGTGCCTTAAGGCCTCTGGGCCACCAAGCAATATGCGTTCTACACTTTGAAAAACAGATCAAGGGTGGGAGCAAATATTTTTGTGCTCGACTTTATTGTTGATTTCTCTGCCTTAATGATGACTTCTTCCCAGCTGCCTCCCACACAGAGCCACACACAGAACCTCTGCTGGTGTATATTTTATCATCTCCCGGAGATGACTGACTGCACCAGACTGAGACTTAAGACTGGGAGGTTGCTGCGTCTTCTCTCTACTTTCAGCCATGCGCCAAAAGTAATCTAGTGGAGTTTGTTGTTCTTTAAATCTGCAATATGCAGCATTTCGCAACATAAAAATAAATAAATGTGATAGGGGTTCGGTTCCTGGCAGTGGTGCCTTCTTCTTAATTTCCCATGTGCTCTGAGGAATACTATAAAGTACTTTATTTGCATTTAGAGAACTCCCAGGGCTTAAATGGGCATGAAACACGTTCAGTTAAATAAAAAGTGAATGAGTCAAAGATTAAAGCTTTGTAGATAAAATCTTTGCAAGTCAACTATGATTTCCAGGTTGCTGCATGGTAATAAACATCAATCATCTGAACTTAAAAGCCTTCAAACAGCAAACTGAGACTTTGTATTGCACTATTTAGGCTTATTGATTCCTCCAACCTCCACACCATATGTGCTTTTTGTTTGGTTTTAAAGCTTCTTAACATCTTGGGTGTTCACAAAGTCAGTTTGAGAAATGGATAATGTAAGTATAGCCACATGTCAAACCCATAAACCATCTTTGAAATGCTTAACTTCGCAGTCTCTAAAGTGAAGCTAATATGCTAGTGGTCTTTTTTTTTTTTTTTTTTAAATAACAGCCAGCAGGGGGCGACTCCACTGGTTGCAAAAACTGGCTTGTGTGTGTGCAGCGAGTCCGCACAAAAATCAACTGAGAGTTAATGCCAATAAAAAATGCATTTTTTTTTTATTAATCTGTGAATCAAATAGTATTTTTTCTAAATATATCCTTTTTTTTGTATCAGTTTTTATGTATTTGTACTTAGTTTTTTTCAACTGTCCTTTATGATTAGATGAGGAAAAACACCATCCCAAATGTAAGCTCTTCCTGTTTAAGTACCAAACATACCCAGGTTTGACATTGATCACTACCCAACTGCTCCACTGGTGAGCAAATATACTAGATGAAGATGATTGGGTGTTCAAAACCTTTCCCCTAGAAGTGGTTTTCTACTCAAACATGCTGGTTAAAGTGTTTGCCTGCAGTTTGTTTGCAATATAGTTCTTGATGACCATAATAAAAACCACAGGCCAAGCAATAAAGCTGTTCTTTATACCAGAAGTGTTGCTGGAGCTTCAACCAATTAATGAACATCAGAAAGCCAGTACCTATAGAAATGTATTCACTCACTACTCTGTTGGGGCTCCACAAGTGTACCATGACATGGGGGTGGTCATCTTGTGGCGCTGCTGAGGTGTTATTAAAGCCCAGGCTGCTTTCATAGCAACCTTCAGCTCATGTGTATTTGTGTATTTTGGGGTCAGGTGTTTCTCATCTTCCTTCTTACAATACCCTGCAGATTTTTCTGTGTGGTTCAGGTCAGGCAGGTTGGCTGGTCAGTCAAGCACAGTAATAACATGGTCAGCAAACCATTTGCTAGTACTTTTGGTTTCCTTTTCCTGTGGAGTCATCATCAGCTAAAGTAATTCACTGGTTTTCAGTTCTTCAGGTGACAGGAAAACACAGCAGTTATTTGAAGGCTAGATAAGCATTTTCATTGCTTTAATTGCAGTTGCAAATCCCTTTTACTGGAATCTTTTTATATTTAGCAACGTTTTTATTTTTGTATGTTTTTTAAAGCAGAGTCTAATGCCTTAAATCAAGAGGACAGCTTCAGTTCCTCGTGTATAGAGCTGTCTGAGAACAGCTAAAGCCCAGAAAACGCTTATTTCTCAGTCATATCTAGCCCTTCCATGTAGGATTTGATCTCAGATCACAAAGATGATACTCAACTTGTTTCTGAGACTTCACTGACCAATGGCTGATATAACTGTGGGTTTTTAAATGTCAAACTTTTACTGTAACACAGTCATAAAAGAAATAGAAGAAGATGAAGAATAAACTACTTTCAGTTGTTGCCTTGGTACAAGGGGTTGCTCCACATGTTTGATTTGGCAGTTTTAAATGAGATACTCTTCCTGATTCAACTCTAAAAGGAATTTTAGTCTCTGGCTGGATTCAATGCAGCCATCTTTCAATTGGCAAACAAATGTGTTAACCACAACTGAGTTCTTATAAATGAGGTGCCGTGGTTAAAGGTGGATTCATTGTTTCCTGAAATCTATGTCACTATATTTGTCCAATGCATAAAGACTTTGTGCTTACTTACAATATATGATTCTCAATCCCTAAAAAAAATCGAATACTTTTTTTTTTCATATTTTAATGACTGAAAATGGCATAAAAAATATATTTTCACCAATGTCAAGCTTTGTTTTGGGCATTAAACATTACTCCCATGTTTAATAAAACCACAAACACACGAGAAATCCTCCTGAAATTGCTCGAAGAAAGAAAATGATGAGCACGGCTGCCGTAGTGAGAGGATTTATAACTGCTAAGAAGAAGAACCAGCAGAGCCAGACAGAGTACAGCTGCCCACCCTCACCCCCCTACTGCTCATTCCTCCATGCTTGGTTGGCTCAGCTAAGAGTAGTCAAGTGCAATGGAAACCTCAGTCGCTGCCGAGGTTCCATTCGCACCTCGCCAAACTCGCCTCACTTCCAATTCCCAGCTGGTCCCTGACCAACCTCCTGGCATCCGTGCTCCTCCTCTTTCCTCTTTCTAACAACTCAGCGGCTTCATCCCTCCGTCGCTGTGGCCAGCGCTACCTTTATTACTGCTCAGGCTGTGGGAAGAAGGGAGCTTGCCCACTGGCCCATGTCAGGTTAAACTCGAACCTATTTGAAACAAGAAGTGCGCGGTGTAGCGTGAGTACAAGTAGGGCGGCTGAAAAGTTGAGGTTTGAAAAGAAGTAATTAGATTAGCTTAATCTTACATGCTAACATAGACAAGAATTAAGGGTTTGGGCAGGAATGACTGATATATAAAGCTGTATTAAACCTGCTACACTCTCTGACTTTGATCTTCATTCAGTCAGAAGTAATACAGTTGTTTTTATTTCTCATTTTTCAAAGGTGGTCTGGAAAGTATTACTTTTTTTCTCTCTAACTCCCCAAAAAACCTTATACTACTACGGAAAGTTCTGTTGATTTGAGCTTCTTTGGGGCATCGAGACTAGCGTCGTCTGGAGAAGTGAATCACTGATGCCTGCATGAGTGTCAATCCAGTTTTCTCAGATAAAAAGGAGCATGATATCCAATAAGCAATCACGTCTAGATGTTGGCAGCGGTCATGGCAGAAACATCCTGTGGAGGAGTGAGTAGTTTCCCTGTGGAGTGTGATTTTTTGGAAATCCTGAAGTACATTTCATTAGGCTGGTTTGCCTTTAAGTGTGTTTACGTGTGTGCATAAATGCATCTCAGTGGGCGTTTAAAAAAACGCACCTGGAGACAAAGCGGTTACTCAGGCAGAAAAGACCAAATCAAACTGTCTGTATGGGGGGGGGGAGGAAAAAAAATAATTCCCTCTCGCTGTTGAAAAAGGGGAATAATTCTTGGATGCCAGGCAGCAAAAGCATATTTAACAAATGATTTCATAAGAGCAAAGCAAAATAAAGAAATGAGCGTGGGCAGCAAACCGATGACACAGATGTTCTACCCTGATCTTTCATCTGACTCTGAGCATCCCTTACATCTCAGGGACTCTACATGGTCATTAGTTATTTGGCGTAGGTGCACACATGCTGAGCACAGGAAGCGGCAAACTGCTGCCAGTCCTCTGGTTGCTCGGCATTGAGTCATTTCTTCTCAAATATCAAACAATATCAAACGTTCTGTAGGAAAACCAGACAAAAGTTCCAGGGGATAGATGCATAAATCCCTTTCTAGCTTTATTGCTTAAAGTTAACCGTAGTTACAAAGGCAGATTACTCCACTGTGATTCTTTTCGTTGGATTTATGAAGCCGTCTGTTTGCACAGTTTGGCTTCATACATCTTGATCAGTGTGCACGGACCTGATTTCAACTCTTTGTCATAAATTCTGTTTAGACATATGGACAGCTAAATCAGCTGTTTGCATATTTTTACATAATTTCCAGCATACGCCACAGTAATTCAGCAGCTGCCCCTTTTTCTAAGTATTACAGCACGGCTACGGCAGTTCATAACCTTTTGATGGGTTTAAAGGTTCTAGCAGAGCCTGTAGGTTCAAGGTTTAATGAGTGAGCTGGAGCTATATCAAAATTATAGGTTAAACTTAAGTTTTTGCCTCTTTTTTGGTATTCATCCCTGTCATAACAAACAGACAAATGTGTTATGATACTCAGTTATTCGCTCTCAAACTGCAGGCTTACTTGTGGTTCCTAGAGTTTCTAAAAGTAGGATGGAAGGTGGAGCCTTCAGCTTTCTGGCCACTTTCTTGGGGAACCATCTCCCAGTTTGGGTTTGGGAGAAATTCACTCTGCTTTAAGAATTAGACTCCAGAATTATCTTTTTGATAAAGCCTTTTTTGACCTTGATGTCTCCCTTAGTTATACTGCTATAGGCTCGGACTGTTGCACAACTTCCTGTGATACATTGCGTACTTTTTCTCTACTCGCCGTTTCTCACTCCCCACGTTTTTATACTTGCAGCATGTTATTACATTTTCATCTTCTGTCCCTCTTTTCTGTGTTTTTCTCGTTTCCCTATGCTTTCTTTTTCTTTTCCCCTCACCCACCAACCACTCATAGGCTGCCCCTCCATGTTTTTCCTTTGCTGTGCTTGCTCAATAGGGGTTGTTTGATTTTCTGGGGGTTTTTCCCCATTCTTTACTTTATAAAATAAAGTGAATGACGCAACAGCTGTTCTAAATTGGTGCCATATAAATAAACCTGAATTGAATAGAGTTGAATTTTCCATAAAGTATTGAATGATTTTAATTGGTGCTTTACCTTATACAACATTACTCTCATTAATTCTTTATATGTAAAGCAGCTTTTTCTTCTTGTTGTCTCATACCAACACTGTGCCCGTGTATGTCTGCTGGTACTGAGTTAAACTAAGAACCTGTGCACCTCAATGTCAGGAAGAAACTGGGGATCATCCTCCATTTAAATCCAAGAATATGAATATACCTTTCTCTTTTTATTCATTGCTGAAGTAATAAATAACAACAGGCTTAGGATCGATAAAAAAAATGTTGCTGTTATTCATCTAACTTAATAGCAATGGTTTTATTTCAGTTCAAAGAGACATCAGGCTTCAAACTGTCTTCATATATATATATATATATATATAGTCACAGTAGTAATCCAAACTGCTGATACTAAATTAATAGTAAAGACAGAACAACACAGAAACCGACTGAATGGATCGTTCCATGGATCGCCTAATTGTCACTGATCGAAATATCGGATCAATGCATCCCTAAAGTAAAATGTCATTAACAATAGCAAGGCTCGAATTAAAAATAATTGTAACACACACACACACACACACACACACACACACACACACACACACACACACACACACACACACACACACACACTGCTAATTAATCACTCCCCTACCAGTTGGGTGTCATTTGCCATTTATCATTTGCCAATAAAAAAGCTCAGTCGTTATGAAACTATACTGACATTTATCTGATGCGCTTTGCTAAATGCTATCACTCTGTTGCTGCTTGTCTGCATAGAATAGAAGCCTGCTTAAACATGCAGGTAATAGGAGGAGTTGGAAGAAATCAGAAGACGCCTCCAGTTTCTGCATATACAAATGTGTATAGAGATCGTCCCTTCACTAAGATTATGTGAAAATTAGCAGCTGGTTTGTCAGGAGAAAGTTTCACTTCCATTAAAACACTGAAAACAAAAAGCGCTCAAGATGATGACGCACTTTAAAGAGCACCGACAAAGCTCAAGCAGTGAAAAACAATGTAGTAGAGGTGATTGAAACGTGGCCTTTATGCTTTTGTGTTCATTTGAAGAGCAGAGCTATCTTAACACAAATGATTGAAATCCTTTTCACTGGCTAGTATTTTTCAAAATTGTGCTTCTTGTACAAAAACAGTTTATTGACTTTATTTTGCCACATTAACATGTTAATATTACAGAGTTTTTCCTTAAGGGAAACACAGTTTTTCTGTGATTTATTTTTCTCTGTGCAAGAAGTAATTTTCCTATTTTAAGAAATGTGCACTTGATTGTGATTTATAATGCACAACAATGAGAATAACCATACAAAATTATCAAAATGACACAAATTTTAGTTTTTCACCCCGGCCAACTCTGAAAAACCATGCTCCTGCATGGTCTAAAGTAGGTTAGAGGCACTTACGGACTTCACATTCTCTTTTTCCTGACAGTAATGGGTGGAGGACGCTGTCATTTTGTTGTATTATTTAGACAGATGTTCTAAATAGCGATAACTGTCAGTATCTTTGTGCTCTGAGGAGTGTTTTCTCGTGGTGTCTCGCTCATGAAATAGTACCTGCAATAATGCACTGGATGTGATAGGTTAGCTGCGAAAGCAGCACTCATGAGTTGAGCCTTCAGTGTTTGTCTGCAGTAGACTGTGGCACCGCAACTCACTAACACCCAATGGAACAGCTCTCCTGGGCTTCCACATAAAAGACCGCAACAGCTGTTCCACCATTTTGCAGCTTACCAGCTCGCAATGTTCTCCATCACCCTCCACCTCGATCACATTCTCTCATCCCTCTCTGTGCCTCTCTCCCTCACTCTCTCTCACCTGGGGGTGTGATTAGCAGAGTCAATTAGCGCACACTAATCAGGCTAAAACACAGACTGACAGATGTAGAATGCCAAAAATTACTTTTTTTCCCCCACTAACTTTTCTCTTTTCCCAAGTGATTTCCTAAAATTAGTGAAGGGAGTCTTGCCACGATTCATCATCAGAGTAATTGTTGGTGGATGTGTGTGTGTGTGTGTTGTTCGTTGCACTTTACATTGTAGAGACAGCATGTGTCATTACAAGAGTATCTTGAAATTACTGAACCTTCATGGTTTTGCTCAGACACTGTAGTGTTGTTGAGTCAGGAGCAGGTATTCAAGGTGAGTCAAGATGTTTCTGTGCGTCTTTACTGAGTTCATATCTTGCATCTGTAATCTGTGACGCTGCTGCTGACTGTGAGATTTTGCTTTAGAAATGAGGATTTAAAGAACAGATACCGATGATGCAGGACAGATATAACCATGTAACTAAAGCGAGATGCTGGTTTGCATCGTTTGGAACTATTAAAATACTACCAACAATTCTTAACTGTTGTACTATGAATTAAAAAAGACAATAATTGTGGTTTGCACATGCCAGAATCGAAAATAACCATAGATTTTCCGTCAGTGACTAATATCTGGAAGCAGCGATAGAAATATCTGTTGCTCTGACAAATTAGTACTAAAGGTTTGACACTGTCAAGAACACAGCTCAGTGTGTTTGTTCCGCCTCTTTCCGGACATGAAATTAACATTACGCGGCTGGATCTCCTCTCTGTGAAGCAACTGTTTGTGGGTTCAGTGAGTCCCATATTTTAGTACTATTGCTGACTTCTGATCAGTTCTTTGAGGAGATCATAATGGGGCTTTGTGGGTAAAGGTAACTCCACTGTCCAGGGTGGCACACAAAAAATTGGCAGAAAAGATGCAAAGCCAATCATCAATCATCGCTTCAGCGATCTCCGTTATGCTACAGTCACACAGGGAAAATAGTGGTTGGAGACCACTGAACAGTCCAAATTGTTGCAACCACGGTGACGTTCTTTCAATCTCATTGGCTGTTAAATGGTTGTTTCAACGATGGGGACCTGGTCTGGACACTCGATGTCTTCAAAGCGATAAAACAGCAACAGAACGGAGTCAGTCTAATATTAGTTTACCAGTTTGGGATTGAATGGGATCAAGATGGCAATTACCAGCACACTGTTTGTGATAAATAGACAAGCATTGCCACTTTTAGAGAACCCCGTAGATTTGAAACTGAAATTCAGAAATGCCTCCACAAATAATGAGCTGGTTGCTACAGAATGCCAGTTTAACTGCAAACTGACACATATGCTCTGTAACAATGCTTTTATATAAGAATAGAACCACAACATAACCAGCTGGCAACTGAGTCCAATTTCTTATTTTTAAATTAGACGGCAGTGATTTGCAAAAACTCACCAGTTTGTCTGAGAGTGATTGCAGTCAGTCCGAGGTGACCTGTGCAATCACCTTGACATCGAAATTGGTTGAGGATAAAGCAGCTTCAAATTTTGGGCCACCAGTTGGTTGCAAGAACTACTTGTAATGTGTTACCAAAATGCAAAACATTTAATGCAACCATCAGGTTGCATCAACTGTTTTTAATTACAAGGAAGTTGTTGTCCTATTTTTAGTCGAGCCATTAAGCGAGCAAGCATCCATTTCATCTGCCTGTTTAAACACAGGAAGAAATCGGCTTCACTGCTGTGTTGACATGAGCAGTGACTACATCATCACTTCATCTTTTAGCTCCATGACCGCAGAACTTCACACTTTGTTTCGTACATTCTAGGGATAAAATTAAATGCCATTAAATCAACGAAATAGTTTATTATGCTGGCCTTTTTTTTTTTTTTTTTTTTTTTACAATTCTGTCCATCAAAAAGAAGATGCACCTTCTGATCCAAAGTAGTCTTGCATAGAGAAACCTCTGTGACCTCTGGGTGCAAGCACGGGAGAAAACTCTATAAACACTGTAGCACTTGGGGAAAAACACTTGAGCTTGTTTGGATGAACCCGATACACTTATCCTTTCTGCTAAGCCCAGGATGCTGCACCTTTGGCCCTTACATGCACTGCTTGGGAGAGATAGAGTTGGACACTGATTGCATATTTTATCCCAATTAAATCTCCTCAATATATGAAACTGATTCTATTAAGACACAAGATGTTGAAGTACTTTTAGACTCCAAAATCTGTTTTTCATTTTTGTTTGTGTGTGATTTGGACAAAAGTGTTACCCTTTTTTAACGTTGTGGCACAAAACCATATTACATTACTTCTCAGTTTTCACTCGTGTGACCTTCAGTTACCTTTTCATTTTACACATATTCCACAGTGACGATGGTATCTCCCACAATATGAGGGTGGCACAGTGGGTGGCAGAAATATGCAACTGCATAACACATGGGCGAGTAGAGGCCCAATTTTCTGTGAGCAACACCCAAGATTTATTGCCTGGTAGCTGTAGTCCAATGTGGGATCTTCGCAGGGAAAAAACAAACCTCCCATGTGTTACGCACTTCCACTTAAGTTCTCAGCTGGCAAAAAGAAAGTAGCTGGCAATTCCATGTGAGACTATGAACCACAGACCCTTGTCTTAGGCCAGAAATGGAACTGGCAGTGATGCCATAGGCAGCCCAAAGGCAAAACAGTCAAAAAAGATGAAAAAGAAAGATGTCTGCAAATGATAACAAGAAGAAACAAGAGTAGGTGAGGACCTGCTTGTATTTGCTTCCACTTCCATCACCCTTAATCATATCGCAGCAAGAACAAGAAGAAGAAAAGTGTGCTTTTTTTGTGAAAAGTCTCTTCCCGACACTCTTGCAAATGTAGTTGTTTCATTATTATGCCACCTCTTTCACCTCAAGCAAGTGTAAAAGCTTTCATTTTGATTCCATTTATTTTCTCCAGATTTAAAATGTGCATACAAATTGGTGGATGGAAAAAATTTAATGTGAGAGGTGCGACTGGCAGTAAGATAATGAGCAGTGCATGACAGCTTGAATAGCCCCACTTTGCTTGATAAAGTGGGGGTTATCACTCGTGTACAACTGTACGGATTGTGCAGTTCTGTCCCCTGACTTTGTATGACTTGTCTGCTTGATCTATGTTCTAAGGAAAAACCTTCTTGCGGATGAGCAGTACTTAAAAAGCGTGCATTTAAAGTGATCCAATCTCAACTTAAACTTGACAAACAATTACTTTTTTCCATAGAACTTCTTTGCTTATATTTCATTTGGCTTTGAGTTTTGTATTTTGGGAGGAGCTGATGCTTAAATGTGTTCTTGCAAAGCTGTATAATCCTTTATGTGATCAGGAAGGCATGAAGTTAGAGTGTTGGGGGAAATGATGTGGACAGGGTAATCCCCAAAGGTCTTACTCTGCTTGGAAAATGAGGGACATTACCTGTGGTCTTGCATATGGGTTGTCTTCTCTCCACACTACTCTCCTTTCCTCTCATGAATGACTAAACACACAAAATATGCTTTGTATAAAATGTTAGCATCAGCTCGGAACAGCAAAAGAGACCATTGTCAAACATGAGCCAGTGGTCCGGTGTAAAATTTGGAAAAATACAGTGCAGCATTTGATCTCCTTTAACACATGTAACACGTGTGCTTGACTGAAATGGTGCGATTTGAAGGGCAAAATGCTTCAGGAGCAGTCAATCGAAAAGTCTTATGGTTACTCAGTAGGAGACCTTATCTTGCTGTGTGCATCGCTTTAAATTAATAAATCATTTTGAATCAGATGTGGTATTTCTTTTACTAACATTGCTTTATAATGTATCAAAAGCAGTTCACATTCTATTGAAAGTGAATATGAAATCATACATCGATGCAACTGCAAGCAATAGTGAACAGCAGTAAATAGTATAAGTAGTTTTTTCAACTCCAAGACGTTGCTATTGCTTTTACATCCAGTATTGTGGCCAAAAAACCAACAACGTTCAATTCATCAAATGTAACAGTCCCATGTGCTGAAGATTTAGAGAAATCAGAAACTGATACCATGGACCAGGGTGTATTATATATTGGGGGTGTCAAGAAGCTCACTAATGCAGTGGAATTGTGTATTATTTGTCTGTAGGAGAGAAAAATATGAGGTGCTGGCACATCAATCAAAGATGCCATTTCAACATGGCTGTATTGAACAGCTGGGATTAGCCACAAACTGTGGGGAATAAGCGAGGGACAAAAATAAATGCAGTTTTTTCCCAGCACTCGTCTTACTCTTGTCCGTACTGTCACCGTGCATGTAACATGTGCATAACCGCTACTTTCGACTGCTCCCTTGTCACAGGGGGTCGCCACAGCGGGTTTCGCCCCATGTTTGATTTGGCAGAGTTTTTGCGCTGTATGCCCTTCCTGGCGCAACCCCGAAGAGATTTGTGTCTCCAGCTGGAAACAAACCCGCGACCTTTCGCTTGCCCAGCTAATTTGAAAAGTGTGATGGTTGCTCAGTAGGAGACCCAGGATATATTTCCCTTATCTGGCTTCACTTGTCTTCACCAGTCAGGATGAGGAGTCACATGGAGGTGAATATGAATCTGGGGTCTCCAAAATTAGCGACAAGTGTTTTCACCAAAAAAAGCAGCAGTGTCAGGAGCATATGTCCAGTCATGAATATGGACGGTCTATTGGCAGTGAAGGACAGTCAGGCTGTAATATTCGAAATACAAAGAGGTTAAGTAACAAATACAGGCTGAAAGCAACACAACTACCAAAGCCAGAGCAGCATCTTGCTTTGGCTAGACACATAGAAGCTGGACACATTCAAAGGTATATAAAAGCTACCTGTGTAAGTTACAAGATTACCAGTATGACAGCTGCTGGGAGATCATGTATGCTCTCATTTCGGTTCATATATGTATGTTTAAAAAAAAGAAAGAAGGAGTAGGAGCCAGTTGGACCCAAGTGTCCAATGTTCAGATTACAGGCCACACAGTATTTGAGTTGAAATATGACTTTATTCGCAATAAGCAAACCTGCACTCATGGACCTGACAGAGTTGTTACTGTGACAAAAGAGAAGTTCACATGACTGACCAGCCTGCCAAACTGTGAAGCTCTCCATTCTGACAGATAAAGACATTAGTTGTGCCTTGTCACTGTGTTTCACTGCAACAGAACAATTTGCCTTGGCTTAAGGTCTGCAGCTTTTGTCATTTTAGAACGCATGGGCGGGAAAGATGGGAGTAGCTGTCTGACAGCTGTAGACTTTCTGCTAACAGTGGTGCTCCCCTTCAACAAGTTTCTTTTAAGATGAAAGCCCTGCATGCTTTTATCCCACTTCCATGTTTGATATACAGGCAGGGGTTGTGGCTCTGTTCTTGTCTCAAAGTGATGTTGTGTCATTTGATCTTGGCAGATAGGAAGACATCTGAGGCCTGATTGGGTTAAAAAAAACTGTGACAAGCGCAGTTTGACACTGCTAAAATATTTGCTATCCTGCTTTGAAGAGACAATTAACATGGGAGCCAATTGCTGTTGCCTTTTTGTCTTCACGGTCCTGTCACAACAGTGTCCTGACATCTTTTTGTAGTGTAGTGCTCAATTAGCATTACCCTGACTTAAGAAATGGTGTAAAACATCCAGATTCTGTACCAGTCTGTCAGACACCTCTGTTGGTTGGGTTTACTGTTCTATATGATGCAAATCGAAGGCAACGCGGCTTTCTTTTGGCAAAACTTCTGCCAAATCTACTCTTTTGCTCTTCCGAGCCACACAATTAACCTCATGACTTACTGATAAGTTGCTTCTAAATTGGTCCAATGCAGAACTCATTTGGCTCAAGCTATTTGTCCCTGAAGCCAGAGGTAGCTTCTGTGACATGACAGAAAACTAGGGTAAAGTTTAGAACATTGAAACTAAAAAGGAGGACATTTTCTATTCTCCCCATTAATTAGCTCATGCTCACATATCCACCCTCACCTAAAAGTTTCTAAATCTGCGGATTGGCCTCATTAAAAGAGTAGAGCACTGCAGTTGGGTATGTGTGATCAATAGCCCAAACTGAGAGTAGCTCCATGCTGATCACTTGCTAAATCCCACTTCTGATAGGAGTTGTTGTTCGGCACCAGCAGAGCTAACTCAGTTGATTAAATATCCACCTCCCTACCCTCCTTTTTCCTCCCATCTCTGCAGGCCTGAGTGATTGCCTGAGATGTGAAGGGGGGCTAATGGAGGGAGAGGGAGAGGGAGACTGATGGAGGAATAAAGGGAGGGCAGAAAAGGGGAAAGATCAATTGTGGATTTAGCTGAGAGCACAACTTGGCAAGTGCATGCAACCCACGGCAGATAATATGATTATCTTGGGAAGAAAAAAACAAAACAAAGAACCCCACCTTGCTGCATTATGCAAAGGAAGATGTAAGAGGAGTCTTGTCTTCCATGCAGGCTTTAATTCAACAATATTTACTGGGTGCCATGTTTTTTTTTCTTTTTATCTCTGCCAGCAGCTTAAGAAAAATTTATAAATAAATCAGAAACTAATACCATGGTCCAGGGTGTATTATATGTTGGGGATGACAAGAAGCTCACTAATGCAGCGGAATTGTGTATTATTTGTCAGTGGGAGTGAAAAATATGAGGAGCTGGCACATCAATCAAGGATGCCATTTCAACATGGCAGTATTGAACAGTTGGGATTAGCCACCCACTGCGAGGAATAAGCGAGGGACAAACACATGCATTATGGTTTTTCACATTTTTTTTTCTTTTAGGGTTCCTGGTTCCTTTGTCCATCCTGTCACTGTGCTTCAAAGTTATTATCAGCTGATGAATAGAAGGATACTTTTTGGTTGTTCGCAGTGTCTCTACATTATCGCTGTGTCCTCTGGTAGACGCAGACAAGGAACAATAATGCAGAAATGTATCAAGTTTGACATTCAGAACTGCCCAGAAAGAAATCAGCAACAGCAGACACACATATGTACATACTTATTGGATATAATGCATGTGATTTCATTTTCATTCAGGTTACCTACCAAAGTGATTCCTAACATGTAGTAACACTGAAACATCATTAGGTTAGAAAACCTAATCTGATTTAGATTTGCAGTGAGTGACTGGAAGTCAAATAGGAGCGGTGATTTATTGAAGCATGCAAACATACATATAAACAGACTTTGTACAATTCTAACATGACAACCTTTATTCTTCCACGTAGCCTGGACTCTCTTAGGCAAGCTTTCTTGTAATTTCTAGAAGTAGTCTTTAAGAATCGTTTTCAAAGCTTCTTGAAGGAGATTCAAAGCTCCTCTTTGAGTGCTGCCTGCCTTTTGTTCAGTCCTCTGTCAAAAACATTGCACGACGCTTCGGTACTGTTGTTGTCTTGTCTCTGAGGAGGCCAATCCATGGCTAGTAGTGTTCTATTGTGCGCTTTTACATCCATGTGTGCTTTTAATGCACTGGCAGTATGTTTAGGATCATTGTAATAGACGCTTTCCAGGTGGTATGGGACGGTGAATCAAACTCTGATGCTACTTTTCTGAGTTCATAATCCCACCAGTTTGCACCACTTACTGAAATGCAGCCCCAGACCATGACAGAGCCTTTACTGTATTTTACAGATGGTTGTAGATGCTCAGTGTTGTGCCTCTCTCCCGATGTCTTCTGTACATATTTGAACCAAAACTTTCAAATTTGGATTCATCACTCCGCAAGACCTGTTGCCGCCGACTTTGATTCCAGTTCTTGTGCTATTTGATGCACCTCAGCCCTTTCCCCCCATTTCCCTTCCTTAAGAATGGCTTCTTGACAGCCACCTTTCCACTGAGACCATTTGTGATGATGCTCCGGTGAACAGTAGATGAACCAGCTGAAAGGCCAGATGAATCTCTCAGTTCCTGTGACTCGTCTTTAATGGATTCTTCTTTCCTATTTCTTAAGGACAGGATTTTGAGATGCTGCTAACCTGCTGCAGATAGTTTTTAGATTTGCCTTTTCTTCCTTTGTCCTCCATTTGTCCATTTTTCTCAAATGTTTTAGGAACACACCGCGCGCCATGCTGAGATATCACACTTTGACAGGGATGCCAAAGACGTATTAGCTAAAAACTTGGCATCTCAAACTGTGTTATCATTTTTCATTGGTTCAACTAAAGAAATGTAAACAACTTTTGAAATAGGCTGGCAATAACAAAGCTTCTAAAGATACAATTTAGAGTTGGGTTTTTGATAAGGTGTTATATGTAGGCGCAACACTGGTTCATCCCTTTAGTTGGATGCTTTTTTCTGCTTGAATGATTCATTGTTCATAGGTCAGTGTTGAAAATACTGAAAACGATCAGTTACAATGATGGACTGAAGATAAGTGGAAAAACATCCAAAGGGTGTCCAAAGAAAGTCTTCACCTTCAAAAAGGCTGGAGAACTATTGTTCATTATTGGGGATCTCTGAGATTTGAAGAAATGTGTAATAAACTGAACTTTTTGCAATCTTTTGGTGGTTATTCTCGGCACTTAAATTCTAGAGGGTTCACGATTTTTTTCCACTGACACTGGTGACACTGACACTGTAAACCTTCCTGAAATCAAAGTTTGATCTAATCCTTTCCTGCTTTGGCCTTTTGCTTTGACACCTTTTGCCCCCCGCACTGCCGTAGACATTTAGAGTTGCCAAATGTTTTGCTCTTGCTCAGGGTGGGTAGGCAAGAAGAGAATATAGACTTCTGTCGGGACACGTTGTCCCCAACTCGGTCTCAGGCTGTCTCTTTTTCTCTCACGTAAAGGAAATGGAAGCTGCTCACTGGAGATAAGTTGCTTCTTTCCTGTGAATTGCAGCTGCCACTGTCAATATGCAGCGGCGTTTCGGTATCCATTTCTCCGTGTCTTGTCATTGGCAGGAGTGACAGGTAGATTGGATGGAAGACCTGCAAGCTGGGATAGGTCACCAGCTTGGGCTTGTGACGTCTGGAAAGTTGGTGTCAGCCCGCAGGCCATTGGCATTCACACATTCGGCTCAATGTGCATTGAAAATAGGCCTGTGAAGTGAGACAAGGCTGAATGCATATACTTCTTTCCAGGATGCACTGGAAGCGGTCATAGGATGTACGAATGTGCTAGACGTCTGACTGGAAAACACTGGTGGAGCTTTAGCCTTTGCAGCGTATCAGCACAGTATCACAACTGGAACAAATCGACAGCTGCCAACAGGAGACGTTGTGCCAAGATTGAAATGATTAAAAAATCCGCTTGCATGAAATATTCATACAGTACTTGAAATTTCAATTTTTATTGACATATTTTATTTATATTTTTTTAATGCCAATCTTGTTTGTTTTTCATGTTCTTTTTAGTGTTTTCTAGTTACGACTTTCTGCTTTCATTTATAGCTTTTAGGATGTAAAAAACTGAGTTTCAATAAGAGTCTGTATCTTTTTCATTTTTCAGAATGTAAATGTAGGTAAACATATGTTTAAAGATATAATTAGATGCTAAAAGAGCGATTTATCATTTAAATTCCCAGGTACTGTTAAAATTACTGCATAAATGACTTTGTGGCATATTAACAGCGCTCTGTGTAATGGTAGAAAGCAGTTTGACAAATGAGGCCCATTTTATTTAAACAGCACACCTACTAGGCAGCAGCCAATTACCCTTGTGGGCCAGCATGCAGGAATTTGGTCCTCAATATGTTTTGACAGCGCAGTGCTATATCATAGTTAGCCCCGCAGACACACTCGTCAGCCTCATACTTGATCCTGAACACAAAAGCTGTCAGCCAGGTCAGAGGCTCGGGGGGGCTGACATTGTCTGCAAAACACAGCCATATCTTCCAGCAAATGGAATGCGAGTTTGATGCCGTGGTGGTTCATGTGTGGGTGGGAGGGAAGGAGGGTGGCTGTGGAGGCAGGAGGGGGTCCAGAGAGGCTTCTTGTCTGTACTGTGACATTATAAGTCTCACAAAGGCAGGGGTGACAGAATCCACGCTCCAAAAGGATGCAGGGGCCCAGAGAAAATAACACTGTGTAGATAACTCCATGTCTCCAATAGCATTTTTACTAGAAAGAAAAAGCTGAAATTGCCTTCCTAAAAGAACATTTTGTTTATTCTTCTTTGCTTTCAACCCCAGAACCAGATTGAAAATACTGATACTTGGATGTATCCAGTAGCTCAGGGACATGTTAATCCAATTTTTACCTGGTGTGCGATCTGTTTGTGCATCTAATGTGATCTATGTCTGGATATCCTTTCCTCTTTGTGGCTGATTTACAACGGTGGGCATTCAGAACTCACCTAATAAAAATGCTCACCATGTTCAATGTGATTATCAAGACAGCAGCGCATCCAGATCCGCACAGCTACATATTTACACACTAAATTATGTAGTTAAATTATTATGAGGTCCTGGGTATACGTTATATAATATTTAGCAACTGGACACATTTGTTCGTAGAGGAAAGCAGTCGATTAAATTACAGAATACATATTTACAGAATAGAAATTTAACATGAGGTAAAGAAAGTGTTGGCATTTTCAGTCTTGGAAAAAGAGGTGGAAGTGGTGCTTGACTATGTGGAACTGTGGCTCGCGCAAAAAACCAAACCCCTGTTGTTTTCTCAGAACCTCTAAATATAACCACAGTATATGTTTAACCACGATTTCAGAGACGTCCGTCACTTTCAACTTTCACACCCACAACTTCAGAAAATTCTCACCTCAAGCTTTCACTCAAACTCAAACTTCTAAATCTTTTGCCTGTTGGAAAACTGTGAACAAACCTGTCCTGGTGATTGACCTGTAATAACCTCACATATGGAGACCTTTTATTGCAGTATATAAAAATTGCTACACCCTCAAATGGACTTTGGCTCTACTGGAGCCACAAACCCGTCTGCTTGTGATGCAAACTAGCTGAGGCAGTCCAACTTAAGGTCAGCCAAGGAGACCTACTGCCTGAGGCGGGATGAAGGGAACAAATGTTCACGTGGAAAGCATGTAACTGTTGGGTGCATGTGCACCAATCACCTGCGGGGAAGTAGGGCATTGCCCACGAGCTCTCGTGCAAAGTCAAAGTGACAGATGCATCATGCGCATTTTTATTTGTGCACGCAGGCGCAGGTGTTGTTGTATTTGATTGAGTCAAACTTAGCAAACCTTTACTTTGTGGGCTGGAAACTGGCAGATTTTTTCCCCCCAATTTCAGGAGGTGTACATTGTGTAAATGTGCCACCAACTTGCCATGGAAACCATCTTTATTTAGCATAATATCACGCTAACATTTGCTTATTAAAACTGTTATATAGCTGTGGCATTTCTTCCTTGAAGCTTTGTTGAAGCTGGATTTGTGTTGTTTATGTGTAAAAACAGATATTAAGCTTCATCTTGAGTCTGTAAGTGTTTAACTTGTTAAAAAAAACCACATTATAATGATTGCTTTAATTTCAGCTGCATTTCTTTCCTGAATACAGCTGTTTTAATCTAATAACCGACCGTTTCTTTCTTTAATTATTTATTTTACTTCATTGTAATTTTGTTGGACTGCTGACATCGTTGGGTTTTCTGTTTGCTGGCTCATGTTGACACATATTAGCAATTCATGAATCCAGGTGGGAGATATCAGAGCCTGGGGAAAAAAAAGAAAAAAAATCAGCAACTAAACAAAAAGAAGGAAATTGGATGAAGGCAGGTTCCATCACAGTGTGGATGTTTTTGTTGAAAGGCTGCTTTTTAATCAGGTTTTGGGTTCAACTGCTGTAGATTATGTTGGCCTCTGTGTGTGCGCGTATGTGTGTGTTTATTCTACAGCTGCTGGCAAACATTAACTACAAACAGCTGTACTGATGACAAAATGGAAACAGCCATTGTCAGCAGAGAAGAAACCAGCAAGACCATTCAGAATGAAAATAACCTGATACGATAACATGAAACATTGTGATGCAGATGGCGTCAACAATACAGTTGCTGACAGATAAATACAGAGAAGGCAAAAATATATTTTTCTGAAATTTTGGAAGGCATTTCCTTTTAAGCTGAGGTGGAACACATAACTTCAGATAACACAAATGTCAAAAGAAAGTGAACAAGTGCTTAGCTTTATGTACTTTATAAATCTGCCATTTTATTACTGCAACTCGGTCTCCTTTTGTTAAACATCAAGCCTATTTTGAAAAAGCCACGAGCCTGTGACTGTGATGGGAAATCAAATCAAATCTAGGTCACATTATGAGACTTTTGCCTTTGGAGTGTACTTTGGTCTGTTGTCTCCGACATTTCATTTTTCTGCCTTTCAAAATGACCTTTACAGTTCTTTCTAATGTTTTCCAACAATTTACCCAATATAGGATGATCCTATAAATATATAAAAATATATAA
This sequence comes from Diplotaxodon limnothrissa, assembly GCF_057381915.1. Classification (NCBI taxonomy): domain Eukaryota; kingdom Metazoa; phylum Chordata; class Actinopteri; order Cichliformes; family Cichlidae; genus Diplotaxodon; species Diplotaxodon limnothrissa. The sequence continues at coordinate 28,553,168 of NC_140605.1, forward strand.
AGACCTTACACTGCAAGGTTTAAAGAGATTTTCAGAAGTATATTGACTGGTGTTATAAAAATCTGTCAATATCAACTGCTAAACCGTATAAACAGACTATTTCGAAATAGTCTAACTCTGACAATTTTCCACCTCTGACATCACTGGAAACCTTTGGAATCTACAGAACCTACAACAGTCACATTAAGGTTGTCCAAATACTTACGGAGCTGCAGTACAATCACACAATTTTTCAAATTTTTCCTCTTTATGATTGGATTTTAAAATAAGATAAGGTACAAACTTGCGGCTAATGATGGCCTCCTTCGTTAGAATAAACCAACATCTCTCAGACCTCACATTGATAGTAATCGGCTACTAAATGGAATTGCAACACTTGGGGATGAACTCCTTTATCTGCATAATTCTTCATGGAACAACAGGGAACAGATCTCACCTGACCATGAAATTCTAGAATTAAAGGGTTTGTAGCTGAGATCCCAGGAAAGGTTGACTTTGAAAATGGTCATGGCATTATCCGTCAGTATTGAATGGCCAAAGTAGACAAAGTAATGTGACACTGTCAGAAATTCTATTTCCGGTGTATTGGTAATTTTACATATACAATGTTACCTGTTATATAAACTCACACTGGATAATATTGTTGAAGATGGTGTGGTCTAACACTCATTATCATTTCACCCATTGTGCAAGCATACTGATAGCAGAGGTAGAACAGGTAAATTAGATAGGATCTCATGACTAACTACATATTATTAACATTGAAGAATAAAACATTGACACCTTTCATCCTCAATAGTACATGTCATAATTTGCATGGATCACAGGCATGCTGCCAATGTCTACCTTGTGATGCTAATGGCAAGTACATACATATTTAAGGTTGATCTCAAGGCAGCCAATTAATATCTTCATTAGTATGCATACAAGAGTGTGAACGTGCAAAGAAGGATGAGGACGCCATGGCACGTTCCACTTAAGATCTCGTGAATCTTGTATTTATTCCTGAGCACTGGAAATAGAAAGTAGAAGGCACAATGTTAAATCTGATTGCGTTCCTTGCTCTGCATACCGATTTAGCATCTTATCCAAGAGAAAATATAAATTTACGAGTGGTTCCTTAATCAGTGTAAACAACTTACTAGTGGCAACAATTTATAGCATACTGTGTGAAGGGTAAACACATCAGCATGCACTGAAGAGAAGCTTTCAGGGATCATCGTAAGCTCAAAAATACAGACGATAAACGCACATCACATTTGTTCATTCAGAGGGTGCAACGTTAAGACGCTTAAAAAGTAATCGAAAGGTGGACTGACATTGATGTTTTGGTGAGGTCAGGTATTTGTTGCAAAAATCGTATTGTTTATATCTGAATTTGGTCTAAGGTTTGGCAGGCCACGCAGGCACCAATGCTGCAACTTGTGCGTTACCCATTACACTCTTGAAACAGGAGAGTAGCTGAAGATGGTTTAATCTTACTGCAAGCGTACAAAAATTGTTACTTTGTGCTAAGAGTCATTAAGGCATCGCTCCAACCCTCCTCCACCCATTGATAAATGTTTGTGCACCCATGGTGACAATGACCTCTGACTGTTCTCGATATGCTTTCTACTGTGTGTGTGAGTGGTTGTACAAAACTGAAGTAGGGACAGTAGGAATTTTCTTACTAAGGAAACTTAGATGAGAGTTGGTTAAAGGATGTGACAGTCATATCGATGGACAGTGGTGAAGTTGCAACAACTGAATGCTAAAATAATCTTTCTTTTATTGAAAATTAATTCTATTTAATACTTTGTAGCGGCACACATGTACCCTCAATAATCAGTTAAAAAGAGCCCGCGATGCTTTATATCTGCCTGTGCTATATTAAAAAGTTAAATCACAAAAATAACCATGAACTGACTCACTAAAAATACAAGTTCCCAAATAGCTGCTTTAAAATGAATGCTTTTTTTTTCCCTTTATAGACGCGTCTCTTATTCTGTTCAAAGCCTGGCTTCAAGTTTCTAACAAACATCAAAAATGCTAGAAATGCAATATTGAGAAGAACTATCCTGCAGCAGTAAATTTAACCCCCTGTTTTTTTTTTTTCCTCCTCCAAAGTCTGTGCTCAATCTTGCCAAGACATGGAGTAATCCTGTTTTTGGCTTGTGCCTTTCTATGAAAGCCGACATTCAGGAAGTCAGCGCATGCAGACACATGCGTGCTGTCAGCTGGAAGGCGTTCATCAGATTTTGCATCCTTCCGTTATCCTGTCACAAAAGTCTCACAAAATACGGCTCTTTCTTTTTCTGTCTGTCTCCTCCCCATCCCCCACCCCTTTGAATAAAGACACAACAGCAACCTGGCAAGTGGCAACGGCAATTCAGCAGCCTGGCAAAGGACATGAATCACGAGAGGTTTCCAAGACAGCCTTGAGCTGTCAAAGAGTGGAAGCAGTCAGGCTGCTGAGATCTGCCTCCTCATTCGATTAAAGCAGCTGGGAGATATTAAACTGTACAGTAACAGGTCAGATAGGATTGCTGCTACACCGTACTCCCTTTTTCTATTGCTTTTGACTGTGTTTTGTATGCTATTTTTATTTGGTTCAAAACCCTCACAATGTTTGCTTTATTTTGATAGAAACCGTTTTGCGTGTCGTGTATCTCTTGTTTCCTGCTGCTTCACGCTCTGTTGTAGGTAAATTAAATTTAATAAAATTTGAGATGATGTTTAATTGTGTTAGATACAGTGTGGTGTTGCATGGAATGAGGCGTTTTTGTGGCTTAATATACCACAAGGTTCACTATTAGCGTACCGTGTCAGATGAGAAAATAAATGGAGCCAGCTTGAAGCTTGACACACACCTGTTCCCAGCTGTAACCACACTTGAGCATTTGTTTGCCTGTCACCTACAATGAATTTCAAAGCTGTTATTCTAGCGGTGTCACACTCCTGATAGGATGTGATTTGCACACTTTTTTTACAAACTTGACATGTGACCCAGTCAAGCAGAAAACATCTTAACAAAGTTCCCCTCCACCTTTCTTTGACTTTGAGATCTTTGTTCTACCTTTTTTTTTGGTATTTTAAACTCTTCAGTGCTCGCTGTGTGCGGTGCCGTCAAAAATAGTCCCTGTGTGACACATTATATGGGAAAATTGACAAATGTGAAAGCACAGAAAGAACCTGTCTGCTTAATCTTACTGCTGGACAGAAAAAAAACGCTTCCTTATTTAAGAATCTCTCATTTCTGTGTGTTCTTTTTTCACGCCTCACATGTCCTTCTCTTTTCTCATTTCTGTTAATGATTGCAAGTATCTGTGTCACTAATGGGATGCTTGGTTTCTTTTTTGGTAAGTGGCTGAGTGAACAAACTGTCCCTCTGTATGTTGCACTTGTGCACCTGCTCGCCTGTTAGGTGACTAAACTGCATCTATCAGCCATGATCAGGAGTTAGGACTGCCTGTGGCTAATCTGAAGGTTGCTGGTTTGACGTCCAGCTTCTCTAGTAAACATAGCAAAGGGTCCTTGGACATCACAAGTTGCACATAGTACATCCATTGTAATGGTCACTAAGAAAAAATGCTTTACTACTGCGACAAGCAACTGTATGGTTTCCTATTGTACAAAGACATGGAGAGGATTAAAAATTGAGCGCAGTGGGAATGGTTATCTTTCTCTAGGTGTTAGGCCTATGATGGACTGGAGATCTGTTTAGGATGCACCGTGCCTCTACGCCATCACATTTGGGATAGGCTTCAGTCCAACCGAGATCCCGAATTAAATGGTGATAATGGATGGATGGATTGGAATATCTTTGAGTCCAATTTCCTCCTGTTAAAGCCAGCAACCAGTTGAAAAATATACATTCTTTCCGGTGACTTGTGGCTGTTTCTGCCTGTGAGACCGAGTCTAAAATGAAAGCAGGAAAAATCATCTTTTGTAGACACTGAGGCACTGAATGATCAAAAATCTTTTTTACAGTAATTGTTTCAGCACCAAATAGCCTTCCTTTAAAAAATAATTTGATATTTTGCTGGAGGGTTATAGAATCTTTTGACTCACTCTAACCCATTAACCCAATTGAAATAAAACTTTCACAGAAAACTTCACTTTGTTTCCCATCCTGCATTACTATCTGCGCACCAAGTAGTAAGTTCACCTTATGTGGCTTCTTTAATCGAGAATTTAGAATTAAATGTCTGGTTATTTCTCAAAAACTGTAAAGTTATCGAGACGAGAGTGCTTGTCCTATCATGAAAAAATGTACTTTTAAAGAAAAGCAACTTGTACTTTATTTTTTTTCCCTCGACTTTAAGTTGAGTAGTAACGTACATGAGAGCAGAGATCATAAAAAAGATGTGGTGCAGAGTTATCTCTCAGCATTTCTCTAACAAGACTGTTGAGTATCAGTTACATCCTCACATCATGGTTTGAAAGCTTTCTGTTTTAAGACAGTTTGACAGCTGTGTAGTTACATTTATTTAGTTTTGCCTAATGTGGTTCATTTTTATTGAATGAAACAGTTGCATTGAGTTTCTATGTGTGAAAACGGAGAGCAGTAAACATTTTAATAGCACATTCAGTAGATAGAAACTGTAGAACAGTAAACAGTAAAATGTTGCTAGAACCATTAAAGAACACGTCCGATGACTCTAGCTTACGGGGAGTGTGGTTCTGTTCACGTTCATGCTTTTACTCCACTGGCAGCTTTTGGTATCCAATCCAAATCAAGTTTGGATTCAGTACACCATCAGATCTATCGCCAATGATTTTCAGTCCAGTTCTTGTATAATTAAGCGTGCCTCAGCCTTTTTTCCATGTTCCCCTTTCTTAAAAATGGCTTCTTGATAGCCACCATCACAGGTCCTTTGTCATAGCTTTGCTGAATTTCTGTTACCTGCTTTTTAGGGAAATGAGTTTCACATACTGTTAATTTTTTTCTTCTTCTTTTTCCTCCACTTGTCTAATTTCCTCAAAACTTTTAAAAACTGTACATCCATGCCCTCGGCTAATAGCTCTTTGGGAATCTCCTTGTTGGTGCAACCCCAAAAAAAACCAAACAAACAAACAAACAAAAAAATTATGTATATAATTTGTAAAGTAAACATCATCTGAGAAAGAACAAGGAACAGTTCCTTGATGATAAAACTGCTTAATTTAACTGATTTACCAACAACAGTTTGGGTTCTAGCTATCCAATAATATTGAAATCAATGAGCGTTGGCTTCATCTAGACCTACAGACTGTTGTTTGAGGAGAGGGATTTTGGGCTTTTGGAAGGTTGGTGACGAGGGCAGCACAAGCCAGTTTTTATTCAGGCTGAAGACGATGCCATGAATGGACGAGAGTGAAGCTATTATCGGGCTGTGATCGTGGAAGTGCTCTGGCTTTGATATGTATTCATGTGTAGTGTTGACATGAATGACTCATGTCAACACTACACATGAATTTCAAAGTTCCAAAGTTACTGTGTTTGTCTGCTTGGCATTCTTCTGTGTGCTTTATATACATATGAGAGCTGGTATCAGTATAAGCTGAACAGAGTGAAGAATACTTGTTTGTACTACTGAACTCTGACTCTTTCAAGTTGTGAGCTCAGTTGTATTTTGCCCTTGCCTTTCAAGGCACGCTGTTAAAATCTTATGAAATATTTGTATTGTTTTTTTAAACCCCTACTGTTCAGATCATATTTTGACCTATGAGTGCTGCCATTACTCAAAGCACTCTGGATCGATACGATAATCTGGTTACACTCCAGAGCTATTATTATTTCTAATGTTCCAGAGTATATAAAGTAAGAAAAGCACAGTGCACTGCTTTTGATTGTAGTGCACTGTCTGTAGGGAACCAAAGAACTGATATAGTTATGGTCGAGTATGAAGACAACGTCCAACAGAGCTGCAACTGAGTTCATGGCAGTTCTTTCCTGTGCCTCAAACCTTCTCCAAAAAGAATTGAAATGCCTTTGTGTAGCAAGTGAATATCCAAAGATAAAAGAGCAACATAAATGCTGCTAGTTAGAATACATTTAATGATCTGATCAATGCACCGACTAGAGTTTCGGACAGATTTGAATGAAAATTGCACACAATGATCACCTTTTGAGTCTTTAACCAAAATGTACTCAAGGTCAGATTTCAATATTAGTCAGATTTTAGTAAAATTCGATGAATTTGTGCTCGATGTGTCTGTTTAGAAGCTTTCTTGACTTCTTGAGTTTTGTGCTTCACGCATTGCAGCAACCTGCGGACTGTGATGGATCATGAGCCCGAGAAGCTACTACGTCACCGACGTTCTGGCTTCCAGATCTTTATAAACTAACATATTTTCAGGGTTCCTTTTAAAGTTTAGTCTTAACACACTCGAGCATTGCCTTAATTGTGCTTTTGGCTCGCTGTGTTTTGTATGAATAACAAATACACAACAGGGCCTAAATTGTAACTGGGCTTTGTTAGCAGTGGGGAAAGCTGTGTTTTAAGTCTATCGCTCTTTAATTAACACAGTGGTCCTTTGAGTAGTTAGAGCGATCGTCTTTACTCTGCCTGCTTATATCTATTCTCTCCAAAACCATCTGTTCTTTGAAAACTGTTATGCAGTAACCTTTGGGAATGTAACAGGCCAGTATTATAACTGCGGTATTTGAATCTTAAGCGGATTTTAGAGGATCAAGCAGTCACAAGTGTTTTGACTGCATAAATCATAATTACTGACTGCAACAAATGAAAATAATTAGACTTATAGCGGTTTGGTAAATATTCTAATAAGCAGATTCAGTGACATCGGAAGAATTTTTTCATTGAAAATGTGGGATTTTACTGGAAACCTGGTGGGTAGAAATGAAGTAAATTTATTAGTGGATTTTGATCACTGAATAAGGAAAACACATAGGTTCATTACAGTACAACCTTATTTCCTTAGTCAACGTTGCCTTGTCTGATTAATTATAACTCACTAAACTAAACAAAGTAACTAAACTAAACAACATAAAGACAAATGATCAGTCAGTTTATAAAAAAGGTAAGAACAGGAAGGCTCTGGCATTAAAAGCTCTAGTGAGGTTTTTTTCCTGATGGCCAACTTCAGAGGTAAGAGGTAACCTTGAATATTAATGTGAAATCATGGCTTTAATTACACCCATACCTGTCAGCAAATTCCCTTCTCTCTCTTGAATACGAGTCAAGCTGGTCAGGAGTGCGAACAAAGGAAGTCTGCCTTAGTCACATGAACCAGCCGAGTACGAGCTGTTCTGCACAGCCCCTCTCAAACATTCACAGTAATTACCTTCCCATGATTTTTGCTTTGTGATTCTTGTCTTGTCAATATTGCAGCTGGAATCCATTATTTAATATTTTCTCTCCCTGTTCTCTTTTTCTCCTCTCCTTTAGGTGAGTGTCAGTCAACAACGTGTGGATTATTTCATTATGTGAACTCCTGCTGTGTCCTTCTGCGTTGCCTTTTCCTTGCACGTCGTTGTATGATTCTGCCATCAGGTTTGGGAAAAAAGAAACCCTTCGACTGTTTCACTGTGATTTTGATCAAAGAGAAAATGTAGGGCGTCCAAGAAGACGGGCTTCCTCCAGCAGACCTAGATCCTAGTGCTAGTGGCTTGAGCCATATGCACATAAAAGTAAATGGCTTCTGTGACCAAGGGCCTTCTTTTTTTGGGTGTTTACTGTCTTGGCTTGACTTGATCTTTCTGGACTCCATTGGCTCCCTGGGAATAAAAAGGCTACTGCATTTAGGAAACCTTTGTCTTTTTTGGGAGTACTTGTTATTCAGCTCTCAAGATTCTAGTGCTTACTGCATGTGGGCTGATTACTGATTACTGTTGACTTGAAATAGAAAGTAATCACTTGCTGTGTCGTCTTTTCTTAGCAAGTCCTCACATTATTCCTGATGATGTTTAAGTGTTTATGTTTTGTTGGTTTTGCATCTTTCTGGAGTGTGTTTGCAAGGCAATCTTTGACCTTCTTCAAACTATTTTCATAAGAAGTGGCAGGTTCATTGTAAGCGTCTCGACACTGCTGTGACAAAGCCGTGCTTACCCTTTGAAGTAAGGGTTAAAGCGACATATTGAATTTCAATTACAGGAAAAAATGAATGGGACTGTGGAGTTAGCAGTGTTGTATTTGCAAAGTGCTGACAGATGCTGGAAAGAGAAAAGACATTCCCACATTTTGACTTCTTTTCACTGGCTCCTTGTTGAATTCAGCATCAAATTTAAAACCATTCTCCTTACATACATGGTCTGAAATAGTTTAGCCCCATCTTATCTTGTCATAGTACCATATCACCCCAATAAAGCACTTCACTCTCAGACTGCAGGCTTACTTTTGGTTCCTAGGATATTTAAAAGTAGAAAGGGAGGCAAGTCTTCAGCTTTCAGGCTCCTCTTCTGGAACCAGCTCCCAGTTTGGGTTCAGGAGACGGACATCCTCTTTAAGTTTTATGATTAAACGTAAAACTTTCCTTAAATAAAATTGAATTGATTTGAGTTGAATGCTCTCGCTGTGCTTGCCTGAGTTCTCTCTGGTTACTCCGACTTCCTCTTGCTGTCCAAATAGATCATTCAAATTCGGAAAAAGGTGTGAATGTGAGTATAAATGGTTGTCTGTCTCTATAGAAATGCTAACTTTGCCTTTCTACCATTGGCAGCAAAGCTAGTCCCCATCCCTAGCGCAACCCTGAATTGGAAAACAGTTGAGAAAACTGATGAATTGATTGAAAATATTAATCTAATAATAAAAGCAACAGCAATGGGACTTTGCTTTTTTATTTCATGTGATCTAATTTTAATGTAAGTGCATCAAAAAGTAGTAAAACAAAGATATCACATAATGTAGTGGTTACTCCTTGTTGGATCAGACTACTGTACAGTTTAAAACAGCTAAAAAGACTTTTTTGGCTCTACTTCAATTATGTTTGTAAGTATGGTACAAAGCATTAATTAGGTTAGCATCACTGCAGGCAAAAGAAGTTTGAAATTTCCACATGCAATAATTTATATTTGGTGACATGACTCTTTTCTGTAAAAGCAGTAGCAAGGCCACTTTACGGAATACCATTAACAACAGCAAGTATGAAATTCATGCAAATAGATACACAATGAAGGGAGGAATTACAGTGCAGGTGGGTTGCAAAGTGGTTTACAGATGGGGAGGAAATGTGGGCAGGCTGAAGATGTCACGGTGGTGGAACGGACTCAGGCGCAGACTGAGGGAGCACGGTTCAACAATACTTTATTAATCACTCAGGTGCGCTATGTACACGTGAGGGGGGGACACCAGGGTCCCGGGGATCAATAGGCTGGGGAAACACACTTCTTCACACTTGCTCCGCTCCTTGTCCAAACAATCCTCACACAAGTAGCACACTCACGGGGTCCAGGAGTCAAACACGGGCAGGTCCAGATAAACCTATAAACATAGACGAGGGTAAGTCGGAGGTAAGTACGGGAACAACAGATTCCCGATGAAGCCAGGCAATACTGACGGGAGTTACTCAATATTCCAGCGACAAGTAGCTCAGAGCCCCTGCCTTAAGAAGAGCTGCAAATCACCGGAGATCAGCTGCAGGTGTGTGGGCCAAGGGCGGGAGCCCAATCAGAGCTCCGCCCAGGCAGATAGGTAGGAGAGAGAGAGAGAAAGGGAGAAAGGCGAGGGAGTGGAGAGAGAGTAACATAACAAACACTTGTGGCCACACTGGGCTGGCGGGGGAGGCACAGGGACCGTGACAGAAGAAGCTTAAAAAGCATGCCCTTATGATATAGCCAGATGAACGTGTAGCTGTATTTCAAATTCTGATTTCAAATGTCTTTGCAGTCAGTTGATCTGCCAGAACTGCGGCTGAGTTTGACTTTGTGGCCGGCCTGAAATAGTTCTGTGTTTGATGGTGCACGTTTGTGCACAAAATAACAACATAAAGTTTTGTTCAATATTTAGAAGTGGGATCTGCATTTATGTCTTTAGTTACTGAAATCAAACAGCAACACTAGAAAATTACTGAGATCCATACTTCCTCTACCTGTATTCATGCAACAGGTAAACGTATTGACCTTGCTAGTTAATAAAGAAAATGGCAGAACAGGATTAAAATTATTATTAAATTAATTCTAATGGCCCTGTATTTAAAGATAAGTAATATAGATAAAGTGAACCACAGTTAATTTGTAGCATAAAAACTATTGAAAAGGGACTTATATTTGACGAGGGATGCTGAAAGTGTTCAAGCTAACCATAAAACCTGTTAATTTTGATGGCTGGAGGATTTGCCATGAGACCCCTGGCAAATTAACATTTATAAAACTATACACCTTAATATTGTGGGGTTTAATGAATATTGCAGCCTCTAGGAGCTGCTAGTCGAGACTAAAATTGTCGTGTAATTGCTTTTAAATCTCAGACATTTGCTGTCGGAAAATGTAATCTAGACAGGGAAGCTTCCGAAAGAAGCCACTGTGAAATATTGATAGCAGGATTTGCAGAAGCAATTATGGAACAATATAATGTGATGTCTTGGCATAATCTGTTTTTTTCCCCCCTACTCTGCCCTAGTGGTTAAGACCAGTCTCACCAGCAATATTGACTTGCATTTGCATACACACACGTGCGCACAATTCAGTGGTCATTAAAAGCTAACGTCACCAGGGGCAAATCCTTGGCAGCACCTGCCAAAGCCATTATCTGCCACCCTGTCCTAGACAAACGCTTTGGCATACATCTGAGTAATTAGGCCAGATTATTGGCAACCTTCCTTGGCCTTACCCCATTATCAAGACCACTAATTACCAGCAGTGTTCTCTCTCTCGGTGTGGTGCAGGCACGAGCGGCTCAAGGGAGAAAGCGAGAGGAATGGAAGGAATACAAAAATGGACAGAGCTGGACAGGCCAAGGTGTGGGATTTCATGAGGGTTAGCCACAGTGAGAAATGCGGCGACTCAATGGCGCCTTCAGTATAAGAGACCAGCGTGTTATGTGTGTTAGTATATCTGACGACCCTATGGGAAATATTTTGTAAGGGGAAGCAGTTTCAAAGTGTCATCAGCCGAGAGATTGAAGTCTTTTCGAGGCGTAATGGGAGCTGATGACTCGTGTTGGTGAGGCGCTGGTGAGTGTTGCTTTCAGCAGAGTGGAAAATCATGCCCGCTGAGCAATTGCAGCTTTAATGGAGAATGGCACACAAACAAGGCACATATGGACATTTGCGTGCACACTCAGATGGACGCTCCTCCTCTACCCTCCCGTGAATGAGCACACACAGAGGAGCACATGCATACACACTAGAAGCGTTCATATTTGCAACCATTTCGTCTCACAGGACGTTGGTGCAGTAAATGTATTTACACAGTTTGAGACGTTCTCATATAAAAAAATATATATAAAAAAAACCGAATGTATGCAGTGCTTTTTGACTATGGACTGACTAGAAACTGTGTGATCTGTGGTTCTTTTTCATGTGCTTAGTTTGTATTTAAGCATAATTATTTTTATGGTTTTAATTCTTTTGGTACTCTTTCTTAGTTCTCTTGCATAATTTTCAGTAGCTACTGACCAGTGAATATCTCTTTTCCTTACTCATCCTGTACAGTATTTATCTCTTAATACTGCTTCATCCCCTGTCTTTGCTTCCTAGCCAAAGCACTCTTACATGCACACACACATATACTCAGGTTCGTTTTTATCCACTCCGTACACCTGTCTCGACCCTGCTGAAAAACTAAAGGTTAGTAAAGGTCTGTGGAGAAAACCTGCATACTAAGAGCGTGGTCAGTGGAGATATTGCCTCAGACCTCAGTTCCAGCTGAAATTACCATCACCAAAGGTCAGATATCAGAGATACTTTTTTCTGAGGCACCGAGGGGCTAAATCACACCCATTCGCTGTGGCATACAAGGAAATCACAGTTGTTATGTGGTTATGTGGCACTCAGAGCTACTTTGGAGAGAATTTTTTTCAGGTTATATTAAGAACTCACTGAATTATGAACTGGATTATAAAGTTTATTGGAGGTCTTTTCCTTCCTGTATTCTCTTTGTCGCCTCCACCATCACCCCCTTTTCTTTCCTCTTCCTATTTTCACTGCATGAATCCTGGCCCTCCTATGCAGCAGACTAAGCACTGCATGAAGCCTGGAAAGAATGGAAATCAAGGCTTATTAATTCTCCCTGGTGGCCGAAATAGTCCTGGCCATGTCAGAGGACTTTGGAAAGCACAGTGAGAGAAGGCAAATGCTTGTCTGTGGGCGATTTCATAGCAAGCATGTTTAGAGAGGTTTATTTGAACTCTGGAGGGTTTATTCCTTTAATTTGTTTCATTTGGGCATGAGAGACCAATGCCATTTGAAACAAATAACCACACAGAGACTGCTGGAAATGCAGACCTCACTTCTCCTCCAAGCAGACTGGGCTTGGTTAAAAGGGAGAATGTAATCGGTTCAGGAACAGGAAACAGCCCCAAACAGATGCTTTTATTGGTCTAAAGAGACGGATGTGATCAGAGGAGCCAAAATAAAACCAGCACAGCGAAGCAAATTTTTCCACAGTGGAACTGAAATCATGACAAGGTTTGGGCAAAACAAAAACAAAGCCTCTAGGTGAAGAAGTCATTGCACTGTAATAATACTCACTGTAAGATTTTACTTGTAGAATTTGGGCCAGGAAAACATACTGACAAACAAACAGACATACAAACAAACTATAGTTTTCTACCTTTCAAGGCAGGGATTGAATTATCAAAAAAGTTGGTGAGGGATCTCCCAAGACATGTTTACTATTTGAAGTACTGCGGAAAAGCCTGCAGTCTCCTCTCATTTCTTTATATTTTACTATGAAAGTGGGAAAAAGGTGCAGAAATACATTGAAACATGCACAAACATACACGGAAATATCGTAAATAAGATGAAAACAGAGTGTGTACAGTTCTAATGAACTTAAAAGTCAATACTTCAGCCTATTCTGTGTTTCCCATCCTAAAGAATGGCTTCTTGACACCAACCTTTCCACTGAGACCATCTCTGATGAGGCTTCAGTGAACAAAGGACGGATCAACGGAAGGGTCAGATACATCTCTTGGGTCTTGTATCCGGTCTTTGCCTGATCTTTTCTATTTCTTAAGGACATGACTTTCAAATATAGTTGATCTGCTGTAGATAGTTCTTTTTAAGCCTACCACTTCTTTTGCCCTTTACTTCTCCTCAATTTTTTTAAGGACACACTGCACGCCATGCCGAGATATTCCAAGTTTTCCTCTTTGGAATCAACCTATTTGTGCAAAAATACTTTTTATGCCAAACTCTGATATCTTTGATATTTTTCATATAATCAACTAAAGAAATTAGAACGAACGATTTGTTTATATAACGGGCAGCTAGTAGCAAAGTGTTAAGTACCTTGAAAGATTCATAGGTCAGCATTAAGTGACTTAAACACAGCAGACACTAAACACATGCTAACTGAGAAAATTCAGTTTGCAAGTTCTGAAAAAAAGACTTCTTCTTCTGTTTGTTTGTTTGTTTGTTTTTTGCATTAAACATATTTTAACCAGATCTGGAAAGACAGAAAAATAAACCTTCGTAATGATTCCAGATTCCTGCCATCCTAGAACACTCATAGAGATATTACAGTGGATCATGGGGGGACCTCTGATATTTACATTTTTGCGTGTACGTTTTCACAAATCTCTCAAATGATTGCCTTTGGACTGGACTCCAAAATCTTTGTTTACATCCAGCTTTGGTCTGTTGGTCTTCTAATAAAAAAAAGCCTGGACAGATCCTCCCGAAACGATTACTTCCATTCCGATGTGCTGGAAATACATCAGAATAATTTATTTTTCGACCATGCTGCCACCTGCCCCAAACACACAAAAAGGAATCTTGTTAACAATTAATTGCTGAGAGCACTGGCACAGACCAATTAAAGCACTGTTTACATGTGATTGAGCTGTCTATAAGGCAATGCATTTAGATGTCATGTTAGTAAATGATGTGAACAACTTAATCACTGTTTTCTTAATCTCGCTGTTGCTAATAGTCATTTCGCTCACCTAGTGTGTTCACTGCAGTTCAGCTGGGTGAACGCTGTCACGTTATCGGTGTGTAACCTGCAGCTCTCAAAGTTTCACTTTCATTTAAAATCCCTATGTGAGCTTTTCCTTTTCATGCTTTACGGGCTACATGCAAAATCATATGTGATTATGTTGATGTGCTTTTGTATCTGTGTCCCGCGCCTTCATTTGTTCTGACAATAAAAAGCATAGCCGATGAAGAGCTCCTCTTCATAAGGACTCCACACTCGAGAAAAGTTTGGTGCTGAAAAGTTCAAGAAATGCCGACCCTTTCATCTTCAGTGAGAGCCATGTGTCAAATTGGGAGCCCCCGCTGTGGTTTGAAACCTTTGTCCACTGGAGGAGATTGAAAAATGCCCGGGCAGGCCGGATCTAATACTTGGTTGCATCTGCCATTCCCTTTAAAAACGACCTCATGGTGCAGCGACAAAAAGGCATTTTAATAGGCCTCAGATGAATTATCTATAACTATGACTGAATAAATCTTTAATCGCTGTAATGAACTTTAGAGTATGGATTCAAAAAGCCATTTATCTGATAAATGACCCATGGAGGGCTCTGATACAAGGATAAATCAAAAGAGGCTGGGGTCTTCAGTTCTTTTTTTTTTACTAAAGACCAGCTGATTTAAATAATTGACTTTGGAGTACAGCAGCCCAGAACACGCCTGCTGATAAGCAAGAAGAAAAAAGCTTGTTGTATTTGAATCGCTAGAAAACACTGATTGAATTTCTCATCTCGGTATAAAGCACCCTTGCATCTCATGGGAACACATCTGTCTCCCTCTGTCTTGTTCTTTGACTTAAGCTGTAGTACGTGGGCTGCCGGATCTTCCCGTTGAGCCACGGATAAGCACAAAATGTGACTTGACGCCGACCCTTCTCCCCTTTAAAGACTCGCGCGCTGCTCGTTCTGCTTAGCTTCTCAAAATGACAGCGTAAGGTCAAGCACTTCATCTATTTCTTTTGCTTGGCCAAACTCTGGCCAGATCATGTCATGTGTAATACCCCTGGCCATTAATTGCTAGCATATCCCACAATGCCTTCAATGTGCACAAGAAAATACGAGTCCCTCTTATTTCTGCCTGTGTCAGCAGTACTGCTTGTGTGTGTGTGTGTGTCTGTGTGTGCATGCTTGTGTGTATGTCATGTTTAGAGCTATGCTCATATTTCAGGTGGGTTCAGTGAGATTGTCTTTTTTGCCTTTATATATTATGTATGTCACTGTGATTTATAGGTTGACAAAAGCCGCATCTATTCACAGGCCGGCATTGCTGCTCTTGTTTTGAAGGGGAACTGGCCGGTGGGCCTGCTTCCCGAGCTGGATTAGTTGGTGATTTTGCAGAGCTGCAATATGCCAGCAAATGAGCCACAAAATAGGAGCAGGACTACATGAGTAGTAGAACCACTGGGGCCGGTAGTGACCGCTCCCCTCCGTCGGTCGCGCGTGCTTTTGTTTCACTTACGCGTTTCATTCACAGCAGTGCTGCCTCAGAGTCCATATAGGACATGCCAGTCAATAATTAAAGCATTCTAATCAAAGATTTCAAAACATCACAAGTCTCTTTGTGCTGGCCTACTTACCTGAAATAGCTTCACTTTGTATTTATATGTTCCGAATATCTCTGAACATCTCTGGAGCTGTAAACAAACAACAAAGTATGAAATATGAAGCAGATTTCTGGCCCTCGCTCAGACACACCATACATCACTATCAATTACTTTTTTTATGAAGATGAATTGCTTTCATAGCTTCTCCACGGAAGCTCTTCTTTTTATGTAGAACTCAGTGATGCACAGGCGGTGCACCGACCCCTTTTGAGCTTTGCTCTGTCGGGCATTAGTTTAAGATGAGATCACAGGGACTCAAAACATAATGCTCTTCACAGTTTGGCTTATACTTTGTGAGTCAGTCACTTTGGAGTTTTCTGCCCACTAGTCTGTAAGAAATCCAGCATCTTCTTTGTTTTGCATTTTTTTCCCCTTCTTCTGTACTTTGGCTGGTTAGAGTGCTCTGTTTTGATCGAGTGGCGTTCCCACTAGTGATGTGCGGATCGATCCTGAAATATCGATTCCTCCGATACCAATCATTTATGTTCTAGAATCGATTCTCACATTAAAATATCGATATTTTAGTAATTTAGAGTAAATTTGTAGTTTATCATTAACAGGAACACAGTGGAAAGAAACTATAACATTCGGATTGCCTACATTCAAAGGAACTACTTCCTCTTCCGCCTTTCATAGTCATGTGCGAAATACGGCTGTATAAATGTCTCGCAGCCCCTTGGCGTGCGCACTCACAACAATGGCTGAGCGTAATTGTGCGGATGTATTTTACCTCCACAAACAGCTGAGCCGTGGTTTGCAATAAATGTGGCAAAAAAAGTGAGGTGTTGTGGCCATACTTGCCAACCTTGAGACCTCAGAATTAGGGAGACATTCAAAAGGGCTGTTTGGGCGGATAAATATATTTTACAGGGTTTATTTATCGGATAAAATACGTTAAATGTCACCGTTATTATTGGCCGGCCCGGAAACAGCGGGGGTGTCCAAATTCAGAGGCTGCTTCCACCTGAGGACCGGCCTTCGCGGTCTAAAGAAAGCCGGGTAGTACGTCACGAGCTCCCTCGGTGGAGTGAAACTCTGCCGTCTGCTCCTTGCTGTCTAAAATATAACCGGACACTGACGTAAACTCTTCTGTTTAATCAGTTTTCTGTTTGACGTTTATTCAGCTGTGTGAAAACCCCGGAGGAACCCTCCCGAGGGAATAATAAAGTTTAATTTAATTTAATCTAATCTAATAACTTTAATCTCAGCCAAACCGATTTACTCACGAACAAATAAAACACTGAAAAAGCCAAACAAGAACATTTTTAAGTTATCAAAGTGACTTGTACATCATGTTTAACCCGAGTGGTGAAAGACCGCGGGGGTTTGAAGACGATGTGTCGGTCGGCTCAGATATTTGAAGTTTACACAGCTACATTCTCACCTGAAAATATGTTAAAAGTTTTTTTGCGACCCAGAAAGAGAAATAAGAGTAATATTAAAACTAAGTCGCTGCCGTCATTGTTGGAAACTGGAATTGGCTGGGCCGCGCTATGAATTCTGCGATATGGTTTTTCAACTTTGTTGTCCGGGTGGAAAATCTGGAGAAAGGTGGGATTCTCCCGGAAAAATCGGGAGGGTTGGCATGTATGGTTGTGGCAACATCACTAACCTTGTCAAACACCTCAGAGTAAATCATATCACAAAATATGACGAGCGTATGTTGAGGCGAACTGAAGAGGAGGAGAGGGACAGGTGCTGCTAGGGTGAGAGTCTCTCACGGAGTCCTTTAGTCCTCCAGGCAGGCAAGGTGTTCAAATAGCACACAACTTTAGTTTTTTTATTTCTATATGATGAACTCTGCATTATTAAGTGATAAGAAGAAGGTATTCTGATGTCCTGTAATCATTATGACGCTATAATTTGAGATACAATAAATAAAATCCGTTTTGTACAAAGTATCGGTATCGGATCAGTATCGTCGATACCACCCTGAATATTACTTGGTATCGGATCGGAAAGGAAATCAGTGGTATCGCACATCACTAGTTCCCACATATCCAAATCCTTCTAAATTAGCATCTTAAGACCTCTCGAAATCTCATCTAGATTGTTTCTGTTCCCCACAGTTGCATTGAAATGATTCATTTCTTCCTACATTTGAAATGGTCTCGATTTTAGTTATTGCCGCCACCTACTTTTTGTTGCGTTGCCTTTATATTGAGAAAAGGGGGCATTAGTTATTCAAAGTACTTTGCTGTTTACTGACAGAGTGGTATGACCTTCTCTGCAGGCTGAAAGGTGCTCAGCTTTGACAATTACTTGGCTCAAAGTGACTGAGAACAACAACGACTGAGATGAAGCAGAGGCAATAATATTCGGCGGGGAACCCACTAAAAACAGCGGTGCCAATTCCCTTTACTAAGGAGCTGTCATCTTGCCAAATGATGCGCGTCACTGGGTTTCACTTTCGTTTCTTTTTTTTTTCCTGCCACTGCTTTTCAGACTTGTTTCTGCATTTGAAAGCCTACTTATTACAATCTTTGAACTCTTGCAGATTTTTTTTTCTTTTTTTCCCCCGCTGGTAGAGATAGTTCTGACAGCTTGCTCCACACTTTGGGAATGTAATATTTTGCATGGAGGAGATATTCAAGTGAATCAGTGTCAGCTCAGCTTTGGCGTCACATGGCAGCCATGGGAAATCTGGGGTGTTGGAAGAGAGCTTTGTGAAAACTGTCTGTTTGTGCTGAAACGTCGGGATGATTGAAGTATGACAGGCGTGATTGTTCAGGCCTTATTCAACAAAACCTGGTTTGACAATTAAGCTGCTTTTAAGTTAGAAATAGTTTAACACAGTGCTAACCTCACCAGCTGTGTTCAAAGCTTTGTGTGTCAGCATTCACAGGTGCTTCCAATAAATTGTTGCAATTGTTTTGAAATCTGTTAAAAAAACAAAAACCCTGATAGATCGTGGCCTTTTTAGAAAAATCACTTTAATCTTTCGCGATCAACGTCGCGGTTCTTACCAGTGCCGTACAGAGAGGGTGACATTCAACAATGTATTCATAGGCCCCTTTTCAGGATGGAGCCAGGGACAGAGTGATTATTTACAACCCTGACAAGCCCTTTAACCGTGACTGGCAGCAGGGTATTAATTCTACAAAAAGAAGAAGCAAAAGCAAGTACAGCAGCATTTATTAAGTACAGAAGCTGTATTAAAAGATGTCTTTATTTCCTCAGTGTGACAGCTTGTTTTAACCACAGCAAAGCATAACAAGCTTTTTTTAAATTCTATGTATAGATGTGAACCTAGCATTCAGCAGATGATGATCAATGCAAGCTATAAAAAAACTGCAGAAAAAAATTTCAGGGTAACTTTTTGGAGCTAAAGTATCAGAAAATACAAGGTAATTAATAAAGTCGATGTAGCTGACATCAGGCCATAGTTTCATGTCATCTACCCACTCCGTGAGAAGTGACGGGTGAGGCACTGCAACTGAACTGTCCTCGCTGCTTTTTAAAACATCTCTACTGTGTATCCACCACGATGTGTTGCTATTTACACCAGGTAAAAGAAACTGCAATGAGAGAAATCTTAATCAACAGTGAAGGTGTAACCCCGCAACTGTCAACAACAGCTCAAGCGGAAGTAAAAAAACATCTTCTGCTATGAATCAGGAGTAATGGCGCGAAATAGTGTGGATATAGGTTCCCCCAGTTCTACAAGCTGTTCATTCTCGTTTAAGTGCCCCACCCTCCCTCCACATGGGCATCTGCTAGGCCCGGGAGCCGCCGCCAGTCCCCTTCGAGGCCTTCCCCAAACTGCAGCTCAATTCATGTCCAAGCCATTCACCTTTATCTACTTAAACGCTGTTGAACCTAAAACGAGGACGTGGGCCCAGCTAGTGTAACGGTCTGAATCATTTTTACCGCCCTCTTACTAACGTGAACTATATCCGTGGGTTGCCATTACCATTTGTGGAGAAATGTTTACTTTTTATTGTAAGTTATGAAAAAATGTAATATTCTGTAAATTACATTTTTACTTAGCAATGCTGTCGTGTTTAGTATACAACAGAAGGTAGGACTAATAAAGAACCTTCATTTTACACAGAAATGTTATCATATGGAGTTTGACAAAGCATATTTTTCAACTTTTTCAATTTTCTATTCTCTAAGAAGAAAAATTTAACATGTAATAAGGTTGCCCTACAAAAGCAGAGTTTGATTTATCAATAAGAGTGTTTTTCTCATTTTGAGCATTTTTATTGTGGCTATACTTTAATTTTTTGCCCTCAGCTAATGTTTTCTACAATCAAGCCAGTGCACGACTTATGCAGCATTAATTAAGTTTATTTCCCTCCACAAGCAACTGCAGAATTGCAAATTCTGCTACTAATTTCAAATGATACAAATTTTGCATTAAGGAGCAAAGGTCGCTCGTCTTTTCTTGCTGTTTTTGTTTCTTCATTTCTGGCGCGTTTGCTTTGAAACACGTTCTTGATGTTTGTTAATTACGAAGCATCGGTGACATGAATGATTTCAGCAGCGGCATTACCGAATAGAAAAATGGAACAGTGTTTGCCTTTGCCCCTCCATTTATTTTCCTTGTCCTTTGCCAGCGCTGTTTTCATCCAGACTATCGAATAGAAAATTAGCACAGGATACTACTTATGGATCCAATAAACATTAAGTACAAATTGCTCTCATTATATAAGATAGCTTTCGGTTCCCGATGTGCCGCGCATGACCCTGTAAATTAAAAAGATGGAGTAAAAGTCAGTGGTGGTTCTGAATGACACAATCCTGCCCACCTTTTTATTATTCCAACCTATCTACGCGTAACAGATACTTATAAAGCTGTTGCTCTTTCAGGTGTTTCAGTATATGATTGGGCTTCATCATAATACTGCAGCATTAGCCGTTGGCACAGCCAGCCATTATCTGTCCCCTGAGCAGGCTGGTTAGCTGGCTGACTGGCAGGCTGGGTGGAGGTGTATTAACAAGGCCACTCTATTTTTCTATCTCGCTCACGCTGCCATGTCTCCGCTGCATGGACAGTCATTTATTATTTATAGACCTGCTTTGGAGGTGTGACACAAAAGGCAGGCTCACATTCATCCATCAATGTGTGTGGGCACTGGCTGCAGTCATAAACCACGTACACATGCACAAACACCCATATACATGTTGCTCTCTAGAAGGCAGCAGTAGCCTACTGATGTACTCTACATTAACTGCTACATATCACACACACACACAGTGCACTCTCACACGCACACACAGATATCGCCACATTCGACATGCTGCTGACATGGCTTTAGCCAAGATTAGCAAGGATTAGATTAGATCAGCCGCAGAACTGAATAAATAATTGAAAATAGATTCTGCTCAGAGCAATTAAGAGCTTTAAGGCTGCTTAGTCATGATTTAAACATAGTAAGCAATACTTTTAGTACTTAAACACTCAAGGAGCATGGAGAGAGCAGGTTTTCAGGACACCCTTTAAAGTAATTCTCAGCTTTTTAACTGATCACAGTTGATCAAAGTAGAAAATTTCCACTAAAATTGTCCATAAAAATGGAGGCTGCTCTTTTCTCTACTTTACCTCATCGCTGGGAGATTATTTTTCTATTTGTTTTCTTCAGAGATGATGGAAAAACTGTAAAAATGTTTTCTTTCGAGGACCGTGAATAATAGGCATCACGTAACCGGGATAATCTGCGATGACTTGTTCGACCATCGAAAAATAGTGCACGGCACGACCTGATGTGAATATTCATGTCGTTTATGTAACATAACGAACTGGTTTAGAGCCTGTATCAGTGCATGAAGAGTTAAAGAATTCAGACACAGCACGTTTTTAAAATGACTTCATCTGAAAAGCTGAAATTAGCACAAGGCAGAACACTGAAGCATTACATGTTAGGCTTCATGGGGTCACGTTTAAGGGATTAGGGGGGTTTTCTGGGTATGTGCATGCAGCACAACCTAGAATGTGCATGGAGGAGTCATAGGATTGCATAGTTTAAAAAAAAGAAGACAATCAGCCCGTTTTACTGTGGCACTAAACTCGTGATCATGTGCCCATCTTCTGCATGTGCCAGCGACATAACACCCAGTACTTTTCATGCATCGTGTAAATTCGAGATTAATGAGGATGTTTATTGGCCCGAGATGGCGATGCTGTCGTTGTGGGGGAGTTGATGACAGCCAGTGTCTGTCACAGTTAACACACTCCACCACATGTTATGTTTCATATTACATACGCAGCAGCTGCACACAGAGCTACCAGCACAACACACATATCATGTCGTTAATAATTACAGTTCAAGTCTTGGATCTTCCATTGTCCATTTTTTTCAACGACTTCCTACCTATGTACAGATATATAGACACACACACATGTAGAGACACACACGCCTGCAAACGTAGACACACAGTAAGTGATCCCAGTTCCCTAGACTTGCTCACTGGCCTGTGGTTGATGTGACACATCCTCAGCCCCTGCAGTGATGCTCAGAGATGAGCCACAATGGTGGGAGTAGCGCACACACACACATCTTACATGTGCACATTTTTCAAGCACACACGCCTCACACATGCACACACAGACACACACACATTAAACATGGATCTGGTGACCTATGCCTTGCAGACTTCAACCATGCTCGCTGGCCCTTGGATGATGAGTGGCAGGCTGCTCCCCTCTCTCACTCTCTTTCCTCTCTCTTCCTTCTTCCTCCTCCTTTCTCTTTCCATTTCCAGGAATCTCAATTTGTTTTCTACCCAGCAGAAGGGGAATATTAAAGAACATTCTTATTTTCAGCAGAAAATGCCAGGAGGCATTAATGGGATTTGGGTTTGATCAGCACCAATGACTCAGCCATTACTCGCTCGTGTGCTGAAATTGTTGCCATTTTTTAACACTTTCCTCCATGTTCTTCGTTGTGTTTTTCAGTCGTCATCTCATAATGCAAGACTCTCTAAGTCCTCAGTAAAGGGGGACTTTTTGACTTGTGTTTCCTTCTTGCAAATCAAAATTAGGTTGTTGTAACTCTGCTTAACTGCTTAGCTAGTCTTATTAGCTTCTATTTGTCCAGGAGCTTTCCGTTGCTTATCCCAGCATGCTTTTACATATTCCTTAAATGTCTCAGGTACTGTTTTTGTCTTATTTTTCATAGCATATGCACTGGAGTCCTTTTGGTTGAGTCTGTTGGCTTTCCGTGGTTCTCTGCACAACTGGCACATAATTTAATGCTTCAGTGCTTTAGCTCTTTTTTTCCTGTTTGTTTGATTTAATACTTCCAGATTCGAATAATGCAAAGCCAGCTGTTTTGTGTTTGTAGGTCTTAGGATGTGTTACAAAAGGGTATTATTATCATTACTAATCAGTAGTAGTAGTATTATGACCAACAACATAAATGTATCTGAAGCTCCGCACTTTACACCTTTAAAACAACATTTATTATTTCACTACCACAATTTTACTGTTTCCTTGCATTTGGTTAGTTAGCGTGTCCTTTTTTAAAAATCAGTGTTGCTGAATTTACGTTATGTTCACTATTCTGTTGAATAGCAGGTTTAGTGTTTAGCTCAGTGTCAAACATATGGACTGGGTCCAAAAAGAGGCTCAATAAAGGGTCCAATCCAACCCACTGGACCGCTTTGCAAAATGTGAAAATTGCGAGTGGATCATATTATGAGAATCATAAATGTTCATTTCATATGAACCAGAGATCTGAATCTTAGTCATTTTTACAGCTTTTTACTAACAGTCTCTACACATGGGTTGCTATACTACACCTAAGTAAGCATTAGGAAACCATTAAATAGAAAGGTAATTACGCCTTTTATGCAGTTAGTCTTCTAGTAGATTACTACTTTATGTAATCAGGTCCACAGTCAATCAAAAAAAAGGAATTTTTCTGTGAATTAACAGCATGTGTCCTGTTTTCAGTTAAGTCAAGGTAATCAGATGCTATAATGCAGCAGTAATTTTACATAGTTGTTTCTTAGAGTGTGGTAAAGTCCAAGGAGCTATGCTGATGGGTTTCTTTGGTTGACTACTGGAGCATTTCTGTGTTATTTGGGAAAAATTGAGGGAAAAAATGTGGAAACTGCACTTATTTTTCTTAAGACATCTCAGATTATTCATCAGTGGAGTGGATTGTTAAAGGAAATCATCTTCCAAAGTGTACTAAAACTTACCGCTAGAAGAAAGATTTGGATTGTGTTTGATTTTTTATTTATTGTATTATCTACTCATGCTTTTATTTTACTGCTACAGCCCACTTAAGATCAAATAAAGCTGTATGCGGTTTGTGAATTGGAATGAGTATGACTCACCTGGTTTTGTGCATTTCTCTTTAATCTCTCAGGTACATTTTTGTTTTTGACATTTTGTCTAGAGCAAAGTTAGCCAGATAATTCATTCGCCATTAAACCGGCCTGCCTGCTTGCTCAAAGAGCAGCTGCACACTCGGCCCTTGAGACATATGTTGTGTGTTGCCAGGTTGCAGTGACAGATTGACTGAAACCGTATCTGGTCTGTGGATTGTGTATGTGCACATGTGCGTGTGTATTTTGTGTTTCATAGATGATCTGAAAAATTGTGTGACAGCAGAGAAGTATTGAAATCCTTCTTGGGTTTCTGATTCGGTTTCCGATGATGATTATTCATAATAAAATTTGTGGTCAATGTAAATCCCACTCTTGTTTTCTGGGGGAAACAATGTAGGAAGACGTGAGGAGAGAGAAACGTGCAAGAGAAACCCTGAACTCTGTCCACTGTGCCAAAATTGCCCCACAGCCTTGTGCTGTTCCTATGATCTTGGTCCAGACATGGTTCTGAATAAGTGGGCCACTGGAACAAGCAAAAACACAGATATGGCAGTTGTTATGTTAGCAGTATGTTTACTGCCACACCACTACCACATTACATGCACAATTTCATTCCAGTTGACATAAAAAACCATTGGTTTGTCTATCTTGAAGTCAATTTTGACTTCTTCTTATTGCCTGTTGTAGTTTACTTATTTGTATTTGTCAGCTTCTAAGCTGCTATTTTTTTGGATTAACCTTGTTTTTCTTTAAAAAAAAAACAAACATTAGATAACATCATTGTTATTGAGTTAGAAGGAAACATAAGTAGACATCCAATCTGATGCAAGTTTGGCATCTGGGAATTGAATGAATATATATGACACAGATTCAACAGGAGTTTTGAGTTGCCCTAGTTTTCCTCAACCAAATTTGCTTTCAGACTCGCAAGAGGGTCCGTAGCAATAAAAGATGATTGGATGTGTAACTGTGCTGTCGCTAAATGCTAAATCTGACGATAATAAGGACAGGGCAGTTTTTTGTGTTGGGGTTATAGTATCTTCGTAGTAAATGTTTGCGTGCAGTCAGACGTTATGCTTGTGGTGCTAATCTCAAAACGGAGATGCCCTTTGATCACCGGCCTGGTTAGATAAGGGGCAAAACACATTCCTGGCTTTAAGTATCAAATGATACATTTTGTTGAGCATTTTATGATTTTAGCTGAAGTTTAAACACACTTATTGACTTATGATGTCCTGAAGTTCATTAAGTCTTTAACCTAATCAGTGGCTCTATATCACTTGGCTGACCAATTCACTACTTATATATATGTTAGTAATGCCGGAGTCTCCAAAGCAGTGCTGCTTGCATTTTCCCTTACAGTGCAGAATGAGTCCACACTAGTTTAGTTCACTTTGGTTGCTAACATAAACAAATAACCTAACTTGAAAACAAAACAGGCAGACAACGGGTTAACATTAGGATGTGATTTTGTCATGCGTGGTTGTCTTGAGTGTTTATTAGTCTGAGGAAATAGCAAAATAAAAAATGATATTCACCCGTGGTGATGTCTTATGTAAGCTGATTCGTGCAAACTACAGTAAGAGCTTCTCTACTGCAACTCCTCTGTGGTTGCTCCTTCTTTTTACTGAATATTTAAAACTGCCAAGCTGGAAAAGAAAAAGAAAAATGTTTTATGTGCGCGACGATTTAGCAAACAATAGCAGTCAGCTATGACTTTTGTTGCAAAATGCACTGGAATTCCTGCGGTTGTTTCATGATTCAAAGGCCTGAGCATCTGATGTAGCTGCGGAAAGCTTTTAAATATGAAACAACACAGCCCCAATTAATCTCCAGAACAATATTCTCAGTAGATTATGCTTTAAATAAAAGTTTGAAAAGCACTTAAAGATCTCCAAGTCTGTTGTGTGTGTTGTGTGTGTGTGTGAGTATCTTGCATGCCTGATTGGTGACCCTTGTTTTAAACACTTCCCTTTAAATTATCTTCATAATGTCATCTGTTCATGGGGGGAGAAAACAAATTTAATTTTTTTAAATAATATAATTCAAAATGACTTGGTAAAATCTCTACTTATTACTTTAAATGTGAACAAAAACATCTTCACAAAAACGAAGAAGGGGGGAAAAAGAAGAATCCACTGAGTAGAAACTGACAGTTACTGTGGAGTTGAGTATGAAAGAAAAGAGTGACTGAGGAAACCATCACATTAGTTTACTGTTATTGCATCTGGTCCTTCCTAAATAGACGTTTCCTTGTTCCTGGGTGCTTCTGAAAAATGACTCTATTATGAAGGAGTCAAAATAGCCTTTGGTTGAATGAAACCTCCTATTAATCATTATACACTTACAGTATACAGAGGGTGCACAACACTTTATATCTTTATTATACTCATTTATTTTCTTCCTTGATAATGAGCACAGTTTCTATGTAACACACTTTAAATTTAACCACTGCCTCTAAATCACAGCATAAATCTAAGACCAAAATTTTACAACCGTACTGCCCAGTATTCTGTCTTTATGGAAGGTTTTTATCAGCATAATACGGGATTTAAAGCATTGGTTATGACTGCTCCAAAGAAGCTTTTCCTAAACTGAGTTATAATTAAGATCTAGAATTTAATCAACTTGCGACTGATGAGAAACAGTCAAGATAAGTCTAAGATTGAAATTGTGAGGTAGTTAAGATAATGGACAATTTTAAGAGTTAGAAGCTGACACTTGAATCAGTAACTCCTGTGAAGGCTGGAGAGCAAAATATTTGAAAACGCAGGGGATGGAAATGAGCAGCTGAACAATATTCACTGAAAACTGCTGAAAAGTGGAATAAGTTGAAATTAAAGTTGAAGAAGAAAGGGGATTTTGTTTGCTTCTGATTTGTAGAAATTCTATCACACTGATTCACAAGAGCATCAAATCTTCAGAAAAAGTTAAATTTGTATTCCATCATTACAGGACAAATTGTGAAATTAAAGGGAGACGTCTGAAAGGAGATTTGCTATGTCTAGTTTTGGATTACTTCATGTTGCTAATCAAGCAGCTTAGCCATGTTTGAAATGCGCGACTGCAGTATTCAAAACTTGCTTCTCATAAAGATTTAAAACATCGAATTGTTCCATTCTGGCAATTTAATAGTAAGAAATTTTGTAGTAATAGAGAAAATTGAAGTTTTTTTCCTGAATGAGCTATTAGTCAGTATTTTTTATTGAGCAATCTGTGGATAGCTCTTCAGTTTCCACTTTTTATTAAGCTCGGCCACATAAAAGGACAGAAAAGCTGTTAGTTTAATTAATAGAAACAAATTCATCACTTAGATGTTTGAAAAGCCAATTAGGTCTGTGTAATGCCATTTTTATATGAGGAAGTTGTGCTTTTATTTGCATTCATTCATACAGCAGAACAATTTAGAGGAAAACTTGAATCAGCAGGAAAAGTATCAACAGAAATCGTCCTGTTGATACTTGATTGCAATCTAGAATATGTTTTTGGGGACCACTGCGGTTGGGAGAGGTTACAACCCAACCGCAGTTCTGAATTGGATAAGCATAAGAAAGGATGGATGGAAGATATCTTTCATCCGTTACAAACAGCTCTTATTATTCAAGATAAAATGCAGATTCCAATATAAAGAATTAGATATCCAGTTCATATCCTAAAATTGGTATATAGATACACATTTTGTGTGACTCCGTGAAGTCTTCAAACCACGACTTATTTGTGTTTCTTTTTTTTTTTTTTTCTTTTTTTTAATTCATATTTTTATTAAGGTTTCAAAAGCAGGCATTCACAGTATGTACATCATGTAAGC
Organism: Diplotaxodon limnothrissa; assembly: GCF_057381915.1. Taxonomy (NCBI): domain Eukaryota; kingdom Metazoa; phylum Chordata; class Actinopteri; order Cichliformes; family Cichlidae; genus Diplotaxodon; species Diplotaxodon limnothrissa. The sequence goes on from NC_140605.1 coordinate 28,580,920, forward strand.
ATTCTTCATACTTAGGTTATCTGCCTTAAATACTGAAATAGTATTTTAATTTACATCCAAGTCATAAGGGAAGAATACTTACAACGATAGAAGTAATTGAAACCATCACATAATCCGAAAATCAAAAAACAAAAAACAAAACTAACAAACCTAAGAAAAGAGAAAAAAAAAGAAAAAAAAAAAAAAAGAAACAAAAAACAAAAAACAAAAAAACAAAAAACAAAAACAAAAAAAAAAAACAAAAAAAAACACGGATGTGTTGGTATGGGGTGATCCTATAAATATATATACATACATCATAATTATTGGTTTGTAATAGTAAAATCTGGCCTATGAGGCGTGATATATTTAACCCAGTTTTCCCAATATGATGTAAATTTCTCCAGCTTGTGGTTAACAGAAGCTGTTATCTTTTCCATGTTATAAATTTCCATTGTGATTTCCATCCATGTACTTATGTTTGGGCTCTCTGGGGATAACCATTTTCTGGTGATATTCTTTTTACAGGCCACCAATAAAATATTTATTAAATGTTTATCATATTTAGGCCATTCCTGAGGTATATATCCAAAGAACATAGTCTTACTCTCGAGAGGTATTTCACGTTTAAAGATATCCTGTAAGGCATTATGTATTTCTCTCCAATAATCCCTCAAGATTGAGCAGTCCCAGAAAATATGGTAATGATTTGCACTTTGATTTCCACAGTTCCTCCAACAAGCAGGGGGGTTATCATCATAATGAGACTTCTGAGAAGGTGTTATAAAGTATCTAATTAGGCACTTCCAGCCAAATTCCCTCCACTTTTGTGAGCTGGTACACATCCACTGATATCTCCATATTGCCGTCCATTCTTCCTCTAATATTTTTATCCCTCCTTCCTTCTCCCATTTTGTTCTAATAATGTGTTTCATTATAAGATATGTGATACAATACAGTATCTCCAGAATTGTATTATTCTGTTTTAATCAACTGTGTTAAAAATAAGTATGCCAATTAAGCCAATAGAAATCCACACACACTCCCACACCACAACAGTGAGGCAAAGATATTATCTGCAAATGTGAAAGTCAACTGGAGTTTAAAGAAAGATGTCACGTAGAGTAAATATTCATTAGAGGAATTGTGTATGTATGTGCGTAATTATATATGATTCATGGCTTGTAAGTTCATGAGAGTGTATACAGCACTGACTGATGGATCGCGGTTTCTTTTTTCCTTTGTATTTTAAAGATTACTGGTCTTTGTTGCTGGTGTTGTGGGAAGTTTGTCTTTTTTATACATTGAGATGTGAATAACATCCAAAAATAAAAGTGAAAGAAGAACAAATGTGGAAAAAATTTCAAGTTCAAAAAAGTTTATTATCAGCCAAAACTTCTGCTTCTGAAAGGATTCAGCAGACAATAAAGCTCATGTGTTTTTCTTAGCTGCAGAGGTGTTGAGAGGTTGTTTTTTTTTTCATATCTATAGCACTCAGACAGCTGTCGCTTACCTTTACACTCAGCTGAGTTAACTTCACGACTTGAGCGCCGTACTTAATGCGGTTATTTTCAAAAATTGGAGACTATATTTAGTCTCTCGCTCTCCTACTGACCACTGGAAATCATTTGGTATGCCCAGCTGTGTGCTTGTTACTCATTAGCATTGGTGTGCAAACCATTTGCAAATATATATTCAGTGAAACTTTTTGGCAGCACACACCTGTCCACTTGGCAAAGCAAAGCAGAAACGTAAACATCACGGGCAAATAGAAGCAAAGACGTGAGCGCAACAGAATCCTAAGCAGGGCCACAAAAAGCATTACGTCACTATTTATACCATCGTGTTTGCACATTCTCTCACTTGTCACCTCAAACGATGGTTGTTTTTAAATGTGTGTCTGCGTGATTGATTCTTAGTTTCCTTTGTAAATACAGATAGCGCCTGATATATGGGTGGTTATTGCTCATTATACATGTACACAGCATGCATGTATAATACATTCCTAACACACACACGCTCGCACACGTCGTGTGACGCACAGTCGCTGCGGTACAGGAGGCTTGTTGCTTCTACATTTATCTCTATTTTCGTTCTGTCATAACACACACACGAATACACGCACATGCACACATGCAAAAAGTGCTGCTTTGCACAGACTTGCCTTCTCTCCTCCTCATTGGGGTTCAAAATCTTCTTTTCTTCTTCTTCTCTTATTCCTGACATGCTTTCATTCTCATCTCTGCATTTTTTCCCTCTTATTTATGCTCTCAACATATGAAACCACCTGCCCTCTGCTTCCATCTCTATCTTGACCAGTTATGTCTGGTCCTTCACTGCAGACTTCTTACTGCATGCCAGCAACCACGGCAGCCCCAGCCACAAAAGCACTCTTGCTTGTGTGTGTGTGTGTGTGTGTGTGTGTGTGTGTGTGTGTAAACCCTTTGTCACATTTCACACTGAACTATAATAGTTGTTTTGGGGGTGGTTATGGGTTTACTTTCAAAAGTGTCTTTTGATGCCTCCACTGGCTGGACGCCTGCTTCACCCTGCAGGTTCTCTGAAAGCTTCCCATCATTCTCTCCAACTATGTATCTATCTGTCCCTTTCCCTATGTCTCTTTCTGTGTGTGTTTATACTGTCTCCTCTCATCTGTCCCAGATTAAAGGCTCGTCTCCACTCCAGAAACCTGCCAGCCTACATCCAGCTTGGAACAGGGTCACAGCACTGATCTTGTCCAAGAGGCTGCCTTTGAAGCAGGCTGGGACGCATGCATACACACACACACACAGACACACTTACTTACACATGCTATCCCTCGCCCTCTCACCACGCAGTGATGAAGTGGCCAGGGTGTGACTCTCCTCTGCACTCTTCTAACGCCTTTTATTTTAATGAACTCGGCTAATACACATACGTGGATAGCAGAACTGAGAAATGGAGTCCAGGGAAGCTTTTCAGCCAATATGATGGAAGACTAGCACCATCCATTGTTGGACTTCATATACTCATCTGTGTGCCAGTGCAGAATATAAAGATTAGGCAGGATGTTTAAAAGTTTCTACATATGAATTGAAAAATCGTATAAGTAGCTGCGTTTCAAAGAAGTCCAGACTTTCTAATTGTGATCACACATTTGCTATTTTTGCCTCATTTGATCAGATGTTCTGCAGATCTATTTTAACTGCGAAATTTAAAACAATCCTCGTCTCTTTGTCCAACTTTGGCAGCATCAAAAAGTTTTTCAGAACACCTTGAAAACTCGGAGCGGTGGTCGACCACATCGCTGCCACATTATCCGCCGATAATTAATTCCAGGAAGTGTGAAGTGTGTCACGCTAAAACGCGGGGTGCCATTTGATATTCATGAGGTGTCATCCTGTTTCAAATGTTCCCTCTGGTGTTAGCGTGACAAAATGCAGTCCTTTTCAATCCCAGGCCTCCCACAGATCTTAACTGGAGACTCATCACTCATTTCCGGTGTGTGGTCAGAGAATGGGAGGGTTCAGCCTGGTGTGCGCGCACATTTGTGCATCAGGGTGAGGGATTCCAATCTGGCAGGCGTTTATCTTCTCCGAGGCTAAGCCTGACTGACCATTAATGTCCTGTGATGTTTAGGCTCTCCCTGGCCATCGAGGATCATGTGCAAAGAAAGGGTTCAGGGGGGAGGCTTGTGTTTTCCTTTAACGGGACCTGTTTTACAAGATTAAACTGGGGAAAACTACAGAAAACTATACGGGAATCTCTTTTTGTGACACAAGACACGTTTGAATTAATAACAGAAGAGCACAAATTGTTCAAGTCTTCAATCTGCAGTGTTTTGTGAGCCTGCTCTAAACTTTAAATGCATGTTTGCTTTCCTCTGGGTCCGATCTCTCCTGAAAAATGCAAAGCTCACAGAGGAAAATAAATGTAAAACGTTTTCTTTCCAAATCTGGCACGCATCTCAAAAATATTATTAAAATGCTATAGTAATTGCAATAACACTTCATTTACATATAAATATAAAACCCTTTGTTACACATGAGTTCAAGTCAATTTCACAGATTTCTCACAGATGTTTTGCTTGCTTGGTTTTCTTTGGATGAGAGACAAAGAAGTGCCATTTTGCTATACACTTCATTTGGTGTATAGCAGCATGTACATATAATTTATTTACTCGCCGTTTTTGTTGTGGCAACAACAAACCCTCTGACCTGTGTGAACGCAGTCGCACACAATGTGTTTTATTATGATAGTTAAGTTCCCAAATTAGTTCATTTTGCCAATAAAGTAAGAGTAAGAGGATATAATTGGGTATTCTCTGCTGTTCTTATACATATAATGCTCATATTGTGTCTCTCTGTAATCACCAAATGTGCCTAAAATTAGAGCTGCTGCTAAGATCTATTCCCACAGAATTTTCTTAATAATTTAACAGATTTTAGTATCGGGCATAAACATCTTGGCAGCTTTTTCCCTCGATTTTCTTTCTTTTTTCTTTCTTTTCATCCGTTTCAAGTTGGGAATTGTCGAGGAAGCAGAGAAAATAAGAAATTCAAGCTCTGTTAGCAGATCCATTAAAGTAGTGTCATCCCCGAAGATAATGACCTGGAGGATATGCATTGCAGCATTTTGTTGCTTGGTTGTGTTTTTTGTGTTTTGTTTTTTGCTTATGCTGCTGCTAGTAGGGTTTCCTGGGGAACAGACCTAGGGGGCAAATGTAGAAAACACACAAGGCCCACACATTATGATGTAGTTACCAGCTGCGATGGTGTGGTTGGCATTGATTTTACTCAACAAGCCTGTGTGTCTGTGTGTGTCTTGATGGGAGAATTTGGACCTACTGTAGTGGAAGCTATCACAAAAGCCAGTTTTACTGGTTTGTCTGTTTATGGAACGATTTTCTAGCAAAAAACTGTATAGTTGACATTAAATAAACAAGTCTGAAGAGTAGTGTACTTGTCTGACCCATGAGTACTCAGTAATTGTAACTGTGAGTAATGACAACCCAGTATTCAAGGTTAGAACATCTTCATTCGATAGGAAAGAAAAGAACAAAAAGATGTATTATCAAGAAAAAATATTAAAGGGTCTGTTGTTTCCAAAGGATCTGTAATGTGGGGTTTTTTTGAAGAGTGCAAATAGACGGATCCCATTTTGAGTCCCACTGCACATTAAGTAAGACATTCTACTCTATCATTTCCCCTTCCCTGGATAAGATCTGCTGAAGGTGGCAGAGAGTATTTTTTATGAATAAGCTCAAACCTCTCCATCACAAATTTGCTGAAAATAATGCAGAAATATTGTTTGTTTGTTGTCTGCTTTGGAGGCAGCAGTGGCATCAAATTAAATATTGATGGTCTGCCTTTCTTTGATAATCGGTGACAAATGAGACGCCGTGAAGAAAGTCTTTTGTCACTGCTAAAATTCAGCGTATTGCGAATTTTGAGGAAAGCTGCACTTGTAATTAGATGACCTGCTTTAGCAGGGAGAATTTAGTAGGACTTTTAAATCTTTGTGATTTAGAGATGTTGGAATTTAGGGGGAAGAGAGACAAAAACAAACACAAGGATTTCGGGAACAAACCCAATGAATCCCTCACAGCAGATTTAAAACTCGACTAAAATACCGCACCGAGTCTGTTTGACAAACATATTATTTTTGTCAGCTTATTTGTGTTTGTGAATGTGTGTGCTTGTGCACACATAAACATATCTACCTATGCAGTATGTAAGTGCCCTTGACAGCAAAGGCTGTTTGGGAATGCTGAACAGCCATGCTTCTTACCCACCATTCTCTCCCTGCAATCATTTCCTGATTGCCAGTGATAGAACACAAATCAGACACATGCAGTTGAGGGTAATATGTGTTGCTGTGAATGCCTGCAAGATAAGAGACGAAGCCGTATGACTCGGACAGAGCTTCGTGTGTTCATGCACTCATCGTATACCGTTGCATACAATTTATAAGTGAGATTAATTTGCAGGCACCACTGATGAGTAGGTGTTCTTTTTTTCTGGTCTTCTTGGAGGTAGCATGCATAGCAGGTGCATTTTAGCGTGGTGCATATGCTGACAAGTCCACACAAGCACAACAAATTGGCTCACGTTGGATGGCATGACGTTCACTTGGAGCCTCACATTTAGCCTCTTTTTACAAGTTTTAGGTCCTTTGAACCCGTGCGGACCCTCACATACTCTCAGATGCAGAACGCTGGCATAAAAAAGTGTTTGTCGCTAGCAGGTGCTACCCCACTCGTTACATGTTGTAGAACTGATGCTTTTGAGTGAGAGCTACTTGACTCATCCGGCTCTCCAGCTCTAACTCATTTTATACTTGTACATAATATTTTGAAGTGAGACCGAGTGAGAGTCGTATCTGTATTTTTTCATCTTAAACCCCTTTCTGCCCATTGTTAACATGCCACATGTATCTGGGTACTGAATTTGGATAATGAGTGGTATTAATGGCTCTTTTATGCTTTATTCTGTCTATTGTGTGTTTTTATTTTTGAGTTGACCCTTCAGTTTGGTGAGGTCTCGCTATTTTTTGGGAAGGCCCATTGAAAACCCTTTGCAAACAGGATGACCTGACTTTGTTTTGTTTTGCCTGTAGTAACAATTTAATTGTGCGTTTCTCATCTTGAATATGATATGAAGAAACCTCCAAGTCCCAGGAAAACTTTAGAACTGGGTAATCATACCTGCTGTGAAATGTATGCTTATCAAGTGTTTCCACAATACAAGTATCTATAGTTCCTGAAAGATTTTTATAACAGTGTTACAAAATCTTAGGGAAGGAACTGCTCACAAAGGGCAGTTTCAAAGTAGTTGTTTGGCATATAAAGTACGTATTATTCCTGACGGTACAGTGCTGTGAAGAAAGTATATGCCCCCTTTCATAGTTTTTATAAAATCTGCATATGTGTCAGATTATCAATTGAAATTTAATATTAGACAAAGATAACTCCAGTATTTCAAATATTTCACTTTTGAAGAGAAAAAAGCTATCAACATCTACCTGACCCTTTGTGAAAAAGAAATCATGGTTTAAAACCTAACTGGCAAAGTGGAAGAGGCTAAAAGATCTCAAAAAGTAATGCATCAGATATAAAGTTACTGACATCTATCAGTCTGGAAAGGGTTACAAACCCATTTTCAAGGCTTTGAGACTCCAGAGAACCACAGTGAGAAGCATTATCCACAAATTGAGAAAACTTGGAACAGTGGTGAAAGTCCCACGAGTGTCCGGCCTATGAAAATTAATCAAAGAACACATCAGTGGACGCATCCAAGAGGTCGCAAAAGAACCCAGAGAAACACCTAAAGAACTGCAGGACTCATTTGCCTCGTTTAAGGTCAAAGTTCATGACTCAGCGATAAGAAAGAGACTCTACTAACCATCAAAAAGTCCCAACAAGAAAAACACTGCTGACCAAAGAACACAAAGGCTCGTCTCAGATTTGCCAAAAACATCTTGATGATCCCTAAAACTCTGACGAAAGTTTACATTTTTGGAAGGTTACATCCTGCATAAAACTGTCACAGCATTGCATAAAACAAATATCATATCAACAGTCAAACATGGTGGTAATGTAATGGTCTGCTTTGCTTTGCTGCTTTAGCACCTGCTCTCTAATAGAAACTCCTGAATACTGTATACCCATCCAGGCTGGAGAAACTGATCAGGAGGGCTAGCTCTGTGGTCGGCATGAAGCTGGACACTCTGGTGACAGTGGCAGAGAAAAGGACACTAAAGAAACTGATGGACATTATGAACAATGCTGGGCATCCTCTGCACACGGCCATAAACAACCAGAAGAGTCTGTTCAGTGACAGGTTGCTTCTCCCCAAGACAAGAACTAACAGACTTAAAAACTCCTTTGTCCCACACGCCATCAAACTGTTTAACTCCTCTCTGGAGGGGAGAGGGAGGGGAAACAGGAGGACAAAGGAGGGGGGAACAACTAAGCTGTAGTGCCTCTTCACCTCACTGTACAATACCTTGTGCAATACTTTTTGTAAATAGTCAACAGACTCAATACTTGAAATGTGCAATTCACTTGTATTTTTATTTTTTATTCCTATTTATTCTATTTATCCCCTTTGTATATTTTATTTATATTTGTTTCTGTATTTATATATATGTGTGTGTGTGTGTGTGTGTGTGTGTGTGTGTGTGTGTGTGTGTGTGTATATATATATATATATATATATATATATATATATATATATATATATATATATATAACAATTCTGTAACTGTAACTTCGGTCGTTGCTGTGCTTTTTTTGGAAATCGAATTTCCCAGAGGAACCCACCCGAGGGATTAATAAAGTTCTATCTTATCTTATCTTATCTTATCTTATACCCAACCATCAGTTTATGCCCTGAAAGTCAAGTGCATTTGGGTTTTGCAGCAGGACAATGATCCTAAACATACCAGCAAGTCCACTACTGAATGGCTAACAAAGAAAAACAAACAAAAAAAACACAAGTTCGGTCATACCTGATGCTTCAAACATCCAATGTGTCTGAATTAAAATAATTCTGCAAAGACGAGTTGGCCAAAATTCCTCCACAACGATGTGAACGACTCATTTCCAGTCATTGCGTATGCCTGATTGCAGTTTTAGCAATTACCTTTTCTTACAGGGTTTGGATATCCCTTAATAAATTAAATCATTTAAAATACTATTTTGTATTTACTCTGCTGCTTTTATTAAAATGAGTTTGATGATTTTGATCTACTCTTTTTTACTGATCTTACTAGCCAGACTCAATTTACACTCTAAGAGGATATGAAATGCTAGTATATACCTACCAATGGGTTGCACAGTCCTTAAGCATTGATGCTGTTATATAAGGTCTTCTTGTAAGATTTACTTCCATGTCACTTAAAGCCACTGTACAATTATTTCTCAGTATCAGTATAGCCCTTTACCACTGCAGGAAGAAAAGTATTTCCATTGTTTACACTGCTATTCAAATGCTAGCAGGGAAACCACATGAATTTAGATTACTGTATTACAGATTTTACCCTTTGCCTGCAAGCCAGTGTACACAGAAATTTATTTACATTTATGTTCTCTTTATTAATTTCCTTTTCATTTACTCATCTTATTCTGAAGCTGCTGTATGAAGCAAGCACATGCTGACAGTATGTTTTCCTTTATAGTTATCAGCACATGAGCTGATTTTTGGAGGCTGGGAGCATAGGGGCAGCATTCCTTCTACAGCATCCATGCATACATATGCATTTTTGCAATCTTCCTGATTAAAAAGAGATGAAAAAACACAAGTTCAAGCTCTAACTTAACAGTCTAAAGTTCCCTTTTGCCATTTATTCCCATAAATGAGCATAAGTAACCTTAATAATGTATTAGAAGGTCTAACTTTCAACTTGAAGGCTTCTTCTTATCTTTGCCGTGCGTTTCGTTTGGTGTGTGTATGTGTGCTCATTACATGTGAATGGCAAGTTCTCTTGGGAGCAATAAAAGGTTCATTTCACTTCGAATCCTTGTTGAATAAAGAACAAATATATGACCCTCTGCAGCTAACAAGACCCTTCAGCCCCCGACCTGTGAATCCATAGAGAAAATGCCTGTGTCACAGCGGCAGTCAAAAGCAGCTACAGTTTTCCCAGCACAGCTGACAATGTCACAGCTTTCTGCAGCGGCTGCTGAGGGCCGGCCACTGCAGTCAGCGGCACCATAAATGTCACTCTATCTTTGATGGGGCCTCCTGTGGATCAATGCCAATATATAGCATACCTCCCACCAGCCATCTAACCTCCATCCGTCTATCTATTCATTCAGCCATCTTTCCATCCTCCCCTGCCTCATACCTCCCGCCACCCTCTTCTTTCCTTTTAACTTTGCCCATTTACATCCATTCCCTTTCTCTTTCCCTTCAGCAGCCAGACTGCTCCGTTCTCAGCATATTCACTGCTTGTCATGTAGTCTGTAAAGGTGATGTTTATAACGTGCCCATCACAGCGTTCAGTGAAAAAAAAAAATCACAATTGCTGTCAGTTCTATACCTACCCATTCATTTTAACGGGAGAAATGATCATTTGGGAGTAAGTTGGAAGTGACAAAATGTACGAACATCTCACTCATGGCGGCTGCTCTTCCTCGCTTTCTGTAACTTAATGAACAGAGGAGATGAAGATATGTGTGTGTCTTTTATAGGGGAGCTCATTCAGCAGTGCATCCGATAGACTTTTGGTTTGCATAGACTTGTGGTGTCCCATTTTGAAGGCTCAACTTGAGTGTCTTGGCCTTAGTTTTAAAAACTAGATGCAAGAAGTAAGAGGTGGATATGACGCACTGCATACTCGTAGGGTGTTGACTTGTTGGAACATCATGCATTTTTAACTAAGGCTAGAAACAAACAGTACAAAAGTGTTTATTGAGGTTTATTGAGCATCAAAGCAACATTTTTCAATCAAAGCAGTTGCCCCCTGCTGGATATTAGAAATAATGCAAATGAAAGTCACTTTTATACTGCCTTGCATTCAGACCGGGGAGCTTTTGTCCATTCTGTCCATTTTTTTTAAAATACAGTGTCAGGTGGCTAGTAATTGAATGGGAAAATGTAGCTGTAAAGATGCTATGTTGGCAACTGTGAAGTGAAATGAAGTAAAAAAACATTGTGATCAGTGTGTATGTATGTCCACCTACCCTACAAATACATGCCCAAATACTCCAGTACTCACATTCAGCCCATCGGGGACTGCTTTGTGTCAAGGGAAAGCTATATCTCTAACATACAGCCTTAAATTATTTTTGTATTATGGCGTGCTAAGGGTTCTGTGTGCTGCTTAGACAGGGCGACCACCCAGTGTTGATGTTTAGCTGATGTGGCTCTTTGTTTAGTGCTATCCAAAGCAGAAAAAGGCACAGGAGAGCCAGCGGTGAGAGGAAAACGGAGGCTGAAAAGATACCGGAATGACCGACTGTGGCACAAAATCAATGCCTTCCAACACTTTATCACGGAAGCTACTGTGATGCAAATGCTAACTCTGAGACTTTCAAATTTGTTGAATAATTAGGTCTGGAAAAATGTGGGCACTGTTTGAAAGGCAAACCAATCTAGATGGTTGCAAACCATCAAGTTTAGTGGGAATTCTGAGAGGCTCAAACTTGAGAAAAGTCAGCATTGCTAAAATAATGTATTAACAATGTGCTTGTAAATAAGTGATTGTAGTGGTTGTTTGTCCAAGCAAGGACACAATCTCTGCTTTAAAGGTTAAGATGGTTAATTGATTAAGGCAGTGGTTCCCAAACTTTTTTTGCTACCTTTGTTTTACAAGAAAACAAAGGGGGGGCGGGCTCCACACTTTGGGAAGGTCTGGATTAAGGTAACGTCTAAGTGACTGAATGGTAGCTACAATAAGAGTACATTCCCTCCATTTATAGCAAAGGAGCTCTTTTCGTGTTCCTCTAGCTGAAGAAAGCAGGGCCTCTATGAAAGTAGATAATTTTAGAGCTCCCTCCCACTGTTCAGGTAACATTACAGTTTTGATTAAATATAATTTACTCTGATACTTAGCAGTAGTCGGATTGTAGCTTAAATATTAAAGCTGTTTGTCCTTTTTTAGCAAGGCTGGGCGAGATCCCCTAGTTGTTGTCACTGGGACTGGGGTCATAATAAGTGTATGGGACCCATATTTAAAATCTTTGTAGGGCTGACAGGGTTACGATGTGTAATATAAGTGCCGATTAGCTTTAGGTACACACATTTGGACACTGCCTTACTCTCAGTTTAACTAGGATCATTGCAACACTGTGCTGAAGATTTTTACTCAGTCCTTGTGAATTCCCATTTGACTTGAAAGCACTGGAGGTTATGGAAGAGTGGTGAGGGCTATTCAGTTCCAACCATAGTTTTACTTAGCTTTAGCCATTGTTCATGATGCAGCAGTTCAGGGCTCAATGACCACTGGAAGACTCCAATCTTGCTCCGGGATGCAACCGCATTTATTTTAGAAATGTTTCTCTTTTTTTTCACATTTTGTATGGAAAGCCTCAGTATTGGAAGTGATGGAGCACCTTGAAGCAGAATCCACTCCAAAATGGTTCAGTTATTTGCCATTAAATGTGTGGATTAGGATGTAATAGAGGGTTGTTGGGTGCGATAAGAAGTGCAGCAGCTCCAGGTAAATCAATACTCTCAAAAACATCCTTCATCTTACAGGTTTCTTTGAGAATTTGGATCGATCGCAACACTGTTTTATTTATATCGTTTCACTTTATTTGTCACCCTCCTCTAGATTTTTATGTTTTGATCTCCCCCTTTAGCCTTTAAGTGCCAAATCTCCCACTTTATCAGTATTTAACACTTACTGCGTGGCGAATGCCAATGTTTACTCTTCTGTACCTTTAGCTGAATAACCTAATAATTTTGTTCAAACCGTTAAAGGTGAGTAAAGGACTCACCAGTCTGATACTGTTGTTGGACTCCCAACTCTCTGTATTTCTGGGGCGATCGTGGCTCAGGGGGCTGGGAAGCGCATCTGTAACGGGAAGATCTCCGGTTCGATCCCCGGGCTCTCTGTCCTGGTCGTTGTGTCCTTGGGCAAGACACTTTACCCTACTGCCTACTGGTGTTGGCCAGAGGGGCCGATGGCGCGATATGGCAGCCTCGCTTCTGTCAGTCTGCCCCAGGGCAGCTGTGGCTACAACCGTAGCTTGCCTCTACCAGTGTGTGAATGAATAGTGGCATTGTAAAGCGCTTTGGGTGCCTTGAAAAGCACTATATTAGTATAGTATACTATAAAAGTATCTAAATAATTAAATCAGAAAAATTTGAGTGCCAATGGAAGTAGACATGACTGAGAAAACTGTGTCGCCTCTGTGTACTATAGGTACGCTGCTTCACATACTGCTGAGAAGATGAAATATCTACCGGAAAACAGGAAATACAGTTTAAATGACAAATTCCTCACTCTAAAGGCTGAAGAGATGGAAAAAAAACATTGTACAGCAATTCATTATACAGATGAGCCACAGTTGTACAACTCTCTAAAGCCATTTTATCTTTCATCTCCACCATATGTAAACAGACAAATCACAACTTGTAGGAATTGCAGCAAAACAAACATATGGCTCTATATTGCTTCTCAGTGCATCTACGGAAAGGCAATCATAAAGCTTCATGCACATGTTGCATGTGTGGCCCAATATGCTTTCATAGGCTGGACATCGCAGAAACCGATCACTCAAGGACAAGGTAAGAAGTTGAATCGCTTTCTTAAACTATCAGAATCAGAATCAGAATCAGAATGGGTTTATTGCCAGATGTTGAGGTTTACAACATTAGGAATTTGCTGCGGTGCTTCAGTGCAAACAATAAGAATTAAAGTGCTATGTAGAAAGAAAGATATGTGCATGAGATATACATGAGATATATACATGAGAATAAGAATTAAGAGTGCTACGTAGAAGGATATATACATGAGTGCAGGTGGTGATCAGTGCCAGACATGAAATGATGCAGTGACACAGCGTAGGGTCATGTGTGAGTGGCGGGGACAGTCATGTGGTTATTGTTCATGTGTCCAACAGCAGAGGGGAAGAAACTGTTCTTGTGGCGAGAGGTTCTGGTGCGAATGGACCGGAGCCTCCTGCCTGAGGGGAGCAGGTCAAACAGACTGTGTCCAGGGTGAGAAGGGTCAGCTGAGATCCGGGCTGCACGCCGCAGTGTCCTGGAGGTGTACAGGTCCTGCAGAGATGGGAGTCTGCAGCCAATCACCTTCTCAGCAGAGCGCACAACACGCTGCAGTCTCTGTTTGTCCCTGATAGTGGCTCCAGCGTACCACACGGTGATGGAGGAGGTGAGGATGGACTCGATGATTGCAGTGTAGAATTGCATCATCGTCCGTGTTGGCAGGTTGAATTTCTTCAGCTGCCTCAGGAAGTACATCCTCTGCTGGGCTTTCTTGATGACGGAGGTGATGGTGGGCTCCCACTTCAGGTCCTGGGTGATGGTGGTACCCAGGAAGCGGAATGAGTCCACAGAGGTGATGGGGGTGTCAGTCAGGATGATGGGGGGGAGTGGGGCTGTGTGCTTCCTGAAGTCCACAATAATCTCCACTGTCTTCTGGGCATTCAGCACCAGGTTGTTGTGGCTGCACCAGGACACCAGACGTTCAACCTCCCTCCTGTAGGCAGACTCATCCCCGTCAGAGATGAGCCCAATGACGGTGGTGTCATCTGCGAACTTGATTAGCTTGACAGACTGGTGGGTGGAGGTGCAGCAGTTGGTGTACAGGGAGAAGAGCAGAGGAGAAAGAACACAGCCCTGAGGGGAGCCGGTGCTGATGGTCCGGGAGTCCGAGACATTCTTCCCCAGCCTCACGTGCTGCTTCCTGTCCGTCAGGAAGTCAGTGATCCACCGGCAGATGGGATCAGGCACATTCATCTGGGAAAGCTTGCCTCGGAGATGGTCTGGAAGGATGGTGTTGAAGGCAGAGCTGAAGTCCACAAACAGGATCCTGGCGTAGGTTCCTGGGGAGTCCAGATGCTGCAGGATGAAGTGTAGGGCCATGTTGATGGCGTCGTCTACAGACCTGTTGGCTCTATATGCAAACTGCAGGGGGTCCAGGAGGGGGGCCGTGAGGGTCTTGAGATGGGAGAGAACTAGGCGCTCAAATGACTTCATGACCACAGATGTCAGAGCCACGGGTCTGTAGTCATTTAGTCCAGTGATCCTAGGTTTCTTGGGGACAGGGATTATGGTAGAGGACTTGAAGCAGGCAGGCACATGACATGCCTGCAGTGAGGAGTTGAAGATGCCAGAAAACACTGGGGCCAGCTCGTTTGCACAGTGTCTGAGGGTGGCAGGAGACACACCGCCTGGGCCGGGAGCTTTCCGAGCATTCAGATTCTTAAACTGCTTCCTCACATCTGCTTCATGAGTATGAAGAGTTGTGGTCGGAGGAGGTGGTGTGAAATCCTCTTTTGTGTGGGGTGAGGAGGGGGGTGTTGTAGGTGAACAGTTTGAAGGTGGTGATGGCTCTATGGAGGGGGGAGAGGTGGGGGAATGAGTGTCCAAAGTGTCTCTATTGTTGGGGCCGTTGGAGGTGTGAAGGCTGCCTGATGGCTCGTCAAAACGACAGTAGAAGTCGTTGAGGGTGTTGGCCAAGAGCAAGTCGTCAGTGGAGTGGGGGGTTTTAGGCTTGTAGTTTGTAATATTCCTAAAACCTTTCCACACAGAGGCCGAGTCATTCTCTGAGATCTGCTGCTGCATCTTCTCAGAGTGCTGATGTTTGGCAATGTCCACTTCCTTAGTGAACCTGTACTTGGCCTCTCTGTAGCAGTCCCTGTCTCCGCTTCTGAACGCCTTACTCTTTTCCAGCCACAGCTTTTTGAGTTTAGGGGTAAACCAGGGTTTGTCATTGTTATAACTCACCCTGGTGCGTGATGGCACAATGCTGTCCTCACAGAAGTGGATATAGGAGGTGACAGTGTCCGTAAACTCGTCCAAGCTGTTAGAAGCAGCCTTCAATGTGTCCCAGTCTGTGGTCTCCAAACACGTGCGAAGCTCCTCCACAGCCTCGTTGCTCCACAGTTTTTTGGTCCTCACGACAGGTTTGGAGAGCTTCAGCCTCTGTCTGTACGCGGGGATTAGGTGGATCATGACGTGGTCAGAAAGTCCGAGTGAAGCGCGGGGCACCGCACGATAGGCCCCGCTGATCGTGCTGTAACAGTGGTCTAATGTCCTCTCCTCTCTGGTCGGGCATTTAATATACTGCTTGTATTTCGGAAGCTCATGGCTCAGATTGGCTTTGTTAAAGTCCCCAAGAGCAATGATGAGAGAGTCCGGGAATGTCCGCTCCATGTGGAGAATCTGCTCTGCGAGTGCGCACTGAGCTGCTCGCGCATCCGCGTCTGGCGGGATATAAACAGCGGCCAGGATGAATGAAGCAAACTCCCGCGGAGAATAAAACGGTTTGCAGTGAATAAAAAGATATTCCAGAGAGGGAGAGCAGTGCTGAGCAATCACTGTTACATCTGTGCACCAGCCACTATTGATGTAGAAGCAGACACCTCCACCTTTGGTTTTACCGGAGAGAGCGGCCTGCCGGTCCGCGCGCAGCAGATGAAAGCCCTCCAGCTTGAGCGCGCAGTCCGGGATGTCCTCGCTGAGCCACGACTCCGTAAAACATAAGACACAGGAGGAGGCAAAGTCTCTGTTCATGCTTCTCATCAGGGCCAGTTCGTCTATCTTATTCCAGAGTGAGCGTACATTAGAAAGGAAGATCCCAGGAAGGGCCGTTCTCAGTCCGCGTTTCCTCAAACGCACGAGTACGCCGGCTCGCTTACCTCTCTTTCGACGTCTCACTTTCCTGATCAGAGTCAGCAGTAAATCTGCCGCAGATGCGACAAATATTGGAAATAAATCCACAGGCGTTGTAGTCCTGCAGTTAAGGAGCTCTTCTCTGGTGTAAGAATATCCAGAGGAGTGCCCAGACACAGAAGAAATGCACAAAAACAAGACAAAAGTAACGCACTGAAGCACCAGGGCATCCATACGCGGCGCCATCTTGGATACATCGGCCTGGATGACCTGGATATCATGACAGACACACACACAGACACACATCATACACAGACACACAGTGGCAGTCTTTTTTCCTTTCTCATGATTTTAATATACCGTATTTTTCAGACCAGAAAGCGCACCGGATTATAAGGCGCATTAAGAGAAACGGAACAGTCAGATAAGTCAAACTTTGCTCACCTCATTCTTCTTGCTTCCTCCACTCACGTACCATTGATTCATTAATGCTGAATTGTCTCGCAGCTGCTCTATTCCCATGTTGTTCCAGTATATTAATGACTAACCTCGTATTGTGGATAGATTATCTCAGTTGTTTTCCTGACTGAAGTTTGGTCCATTTACAGTATCTTGCCATGCGATTGCATTTATCCCTAACCATCGGGAACCCTCGTTAACTTTTATTGAGTGGAAAAAGTTAGCGTTCATCCTCTAGCTTCACTGTGCTAATGTTATGCTAACATTGCTGTGTCGCTAGCGATCATGTAGCACATCGTTATATACCAGCTAGTCCAACTTCAGTAACCCTACAAACATCACAGCTGTTTAGTTTTCTGTTTTCATTTATGCTGGAAGTGATAGCAGAGCTGTAAACTTAAATTTTTTCAGAAATCTCTCAGTCAGAACCAGTGTTGGGTAAGTTACTTTAAAATAGTAACTTAGTTACATTACTAGTTACTTCTCTCAAAAGTAACTCAGTTACTTCAAGTTACTCGTTACTTTCAAAGTAACTAGTTACTAGGGAAAGTAACTTTGGTTTTACTCAGAATTCTCTTGTTAATGTGTTGCTTCCATAACTTTTCCAGTCTTCTAGCTTGCTTACTTGCCACAAGTGCACTGTGCCACCTACCAATAGAAAGGAAAAGATAATGTGCACATTTCCACGAGAGAAATCCCACGCCTGGACCGTCATTGACTGCTGCCATGATTCTAGCCTACGTCACAGAGTCATGTGCGCCTTTTACATCCAACACAAAAACTGCAGTCGTGGTGCTTTCAATTGTACTCAGAACTCAGAAATTCTGCCTTCTGAATAGGAAGATGTAGGTAACACCAGACTGCAGATGAGCTGCTTACAGGGCTGGACTGGGACAGAAAATTGGCCCGGACATTTTGACTAGAGACTGGCCCACCATTATAGGAAAAATCATAAAGCCTTTGAATGAAAACAAACGCTGTTGTGACAGTGATGTTCACTGTTTTGATGGTATATATGCATCAATCTATCAATCGTTTGTTGTAAGATTCAGATAATTATTTTTTAAAAGCTAGACATTTTAAATGAGAATAAGAAAGAAAAGTATTTCTTTGTGCCCCCCTTTCCCTGTTAATGCCCTACATGCCCCCCTGGCCACACTTTGCTAGATCCGCACCTGCACAGTTACCAGCTGTCAGCTACTTAGAAAAGGATCCTGGGGTTATTTGTCTCTCAGAAACAGTTCATAACTTCCCTTCAACTCATTCATGTCACCTAAAAGGTAAACCTGTTTCTCCATCACCTGTTCAGCTCTGATGATCCAGTAAGGACATCTCCTGGTTTCATCTTCATGTTTCCCTCTCACCAGATAACCAAACCATATCATGACCAGCAGCTTTTTTGCAGCTGTGGCTCCAACAAACGTCAGCTGATACTAGAAATTAATATTAAATAAATTCTAACAACAGCTGATCAAGCTTATGGTAGTTTATGCTGTTGTTTAGCGCGACATCCGCTGGTTTCCTCTTTCGGCGTAAAGTGAGCGATAAACAAACAAGAGAGAAAAGCCAATCAGCTGATCATTGATCAGTTTTCATGATTGAAGTAGAAACGGGAGAGGGAGGGGGGAGAATGAAAGAAGAAGAGGCAGCTGTGCAGCAAAGACACAGAGTAACTCCAGCTTTGTGCCTTTTTCATTGTAGCTGAATTACGGGACAAACTGTTCCTTTTCACCTCAATAAGAAACGCGTAATATTTTCTCTGAATACCAGACGGGACGGTTGGCAACTCTAATAACTTATGAACAAAATAAAGTTAAACATCATTAACATCATAGCACCCACCCAGCTGTATAGAAACTCCGTCATGCTAGCTAGCACGCAGTACGGAAAAAGTCAGAATAACGAAAATAAACTCCACCTAAACTTGGTTCATATCTGACCCAGAGAGACTGCAGGTCATAACTTCTTACCTGAAGTTCAGTTCACACTTGGACCGGCGGCTGCCTCGGGTCTCTTTTCCTTCTGCGTCCCCTTTCCTTCATCCACCTGCTGGCCTCCACCACTTGCTAATGTTACTGAATCTGTGGAAGCTCTGCGATAGCCACCACACGAAGTAACAAGTAACGAGCCTATCTAAATCCCAGTAACGACTAACGCGTTCCTGATTTTGGCATAATAACTAGTTACCGTGCTCGTTACCACAATAATAACGTAGTTACTGTAACGCGTTACTTAATAACGCGTTAGTCCCAACACTGGTCAGAACATGCTATATCATGTTTAGGTGGAAACTAGCGAGCTAACTTCCTGCTAACTTCTAACTCCGTTAAATTTAATACATTCTGTTTTCATGGATGCCTGGATGTTAAACTTAATTGTTACACCTGGTAAAGCAGCAACACTGATCATTTTATTAAAGATGAAAGAATTTAGACAGTTTTTAACTCTCAGTGATGCCGCAGTGTTCGTTTGACATTGGGACCTGAAGAGGACCGTGAGGCTCCTGTCTGCACGATCTGATATCCTCGTGTCGGTGTTGTTTCCACATCCTCATAATAAATGTTGTTCCAGGTTCCACATTGCAAGTGACCAATCACATTGCTGTGACGTCTTACTTTTGCACCTTAAAAAAAAATCTACTTAAGTTGTGAGAAACCGCCTCTGTCCGCCGAGTCAGCAATTTGAATTCTTTGCATTTCAGGATACTGTTCTTTAATAAACGGTAAGCATTATACATATTGTCCTTGCAACATTGGAATTTCATAAATGAATGAATCGCTTGGCTTGCAAAAGTATGACGTCACAACAATGTGAATGGTCACTTGCAATGTTGGACCTGGAACAACATTTATTATGATGATGTGGGAACAACACCGACACGAGGATATCACATCATCCGCTCCGCACTACGGCTACGTAGCTTAACAAAGTTGTACTAAAATAGTTTTTGACAGATTTGTGAGCACCGTCTACCACATAAAATCGGTTCGAAGTCAGTGAGCACAACCAGAATTCATACATAAGGCGCACCAGATTATAAAGGTGCACTGTCGATTTTTGAGAAAATTAAAGGATTTTAAGTGCGCTTATAGTACGGAAAATACAATATATGGTTCCTGACTGTTTATGGATGAGTAATTGCACAAGTGAAGTGCAAAATGTGAGCCTGCTGTGTCTTAATGACCTCAAAAGTTTTATCTGAAACAGTCTCTACAACACAATCACTTTTCTCTTGTAACATTTTGTTGTTGTCTATTACCACACGCTGCAGTGTAAAGAGTGAATCACAGTTTATGTGATTACATTAAAAATGCAAGCTGTTTTGGACATCAGAATTAATCTAATATCATCCGGTCTTATACCAAATTAAAATGGCCACACTGATGAAAGAGGAGACATAAGAGATTCATTTGTCAGGGTTGATTTGCTGCATCAGCAGGCCCAATCCACCAAAGTAACTTCCAAAGTAGTTTTGGGACACGGGCACTCATCAACATTAATTCTTAATAATCTCTGCCCAGCTGGCTAAAACACTCTGCATTTATTTTCAGGAAACACACATAACAAACACGTACCACCCAGCCACGTTTAAACCACTTGCTTAATATTGCCCTGGTGTCTTTGAAACAGCCCTGACCAGTCGGTCCATGGACGAGCAACCTCTGGAGAGCTACGTGTCAAAGTAACATCCACATGAATGCAATAACCACACTTTCCCAGCAGAACATTGCATTCGAATAAGTAAATAACTTTTATTCACGCGGCCTGCGGTTTTAATGTTGTGGCTCATCTGCGTCTTTATATACCACAGAGATATGCGGTATATTTACTACTGGGTAAACATTCAGATATAAAACATTCTGATCCAACACTCGGTATCGTCAGTGAGTGAGTCTTTTGTAAGTATTCCATGTTGAATTGCCAGAAGTTATTATTGTGGCATCTTTATCATATTCTCACTAATGAGACCAAATTAACTGAGTGCCTTGGGATGAAAAATCATGATGTAATTTTATTACAACATCAGTAAGAATATAGAGATACAAAACATTTACATTTTTAAACATTTTTCCCTTTAAAGTTTATATAACTGCTGTGCACTTCTCTTCTTTTCAGCAGTGCTATATCTAGAAAGCATAGAGGGCATCTCAAGAGACGAGCCAACACTGCTGGATTATGACCAAAGGTGGAAAAACAATGCTATCTATTGTCTTTTTGCTGCACAAGGGAGTTATCTCTTATCTCAGAATCATCTGATGATTCGTTGTCTCGCATATCTTTCAAAGCTTACAAAGAAAACAGTGATGACCCTTCGACCATTGCACATATCACTGTGCCAGCGAGAGATAATTTTCTGGTTTCAGTGTTCAAGGAAAGAATTGACCTGTTTCAAAGAAAAAGCAAGCATTATTTTTCTGTGCTTGCTATGTTTTGTCTCAGGGAGTTTTCAAGATAACATGCAGATTTCTTGCCTGGCACTTGGCCACATTTTAGTTGAATCCAAATCTCCACTACACTTTAATGATGAAAGACATCAGTTTTTTGCTGTGCTACTGAAGGGAACCCCGGGGTCATTATGGTTGCCAAAATGAGTTGCTCTTTTATTCGCACATCAATGGTATTCAGCCCAACTCCTTTGAGGTCTTACTCCCTGTAAAATCCTGCAATGTGGTATCTGCTGTTGGCTGGTTGTCGAAGGTAGATAAGACTGAAGGCCTGATTTCTCCTTCACTCATCAGTGCTGTCGCACTCCATCTCACACCAATACTCCCCAAACCCAAAATCTTATGTGACTTTTAAGGAAATATTGTAATGAAATACACATGACGAACAAACCTGCTCGCCCCACAAGGTTGTTACAAAAACAACATAGGAGAGATTTCTTGGAATTTCATGTGGATGGACCTTTAAGCCAGATGTGTTTTCATTTTTAAGCATTCATATGAAATATTTCAGCATTTTTGCATTTATAAAAAATGTAAAGAAGAAGGAGATAACAGAGGATTAATAATGTTGATGTATTTATGAATAAAATGCTGTACGATTGGGTTAACTACAGCTTAATTCAGCGTAATCCAGTGTGTATCTAAAATTAAATTATCAAGGGGCAAGAAGCCAAACAACAGAATCTCCTTTTTATGACTCTGTCATAATATTTCAGTGACAACAATATTCACTAAATCTAAAAAAAGGTTTATTTACTCATTGATTTGTAATCTAGTCTACTTTATCTATTAAGGATTGCTGGTGTTTTTAAGAGCTTGTACATACGTTTTATAAGGTGTGCAAAGAAATGCTTAAAGCAGGTCATTTTAACCCGCTGTTAAGAAGTTGTTTGGCAACATGACAGTGTCATCATATCTGATACAGATAAGAACCTTCAGACAACTAAGATCCCCCTCTGTGCCAAGTTTGGTTGCTCATTTCATGATTATATAGTAGGATTTGCCAGAAAGGCAATGGTAAGGTTGGCTTTAATTTAATTTCAGAGGAGCCTTTAAGATCCAAACATTAGCCTATGTATGCTTGCGTGTGACCCCTGATGCTAGTTAAATAAGCCTTCTGTCAGCACACTTTGCGACACCAAAAGTTTAAAACTTACTCATCCTTGTGACTTAAACAGTTAATTTTTGCTGGTAGCAGCTCTGGGTGAGGGATCAATCTCACTTGTGCGCTTGACTGACGAAATACTTCAGCTTTAAAAACCCAGTTGTTTACCCAGTGCAATCAAACATGGCTATTCTCCAAACCTTTCTACTTCAAGACAATTTTGTACCCTCAAGTGAAGAACACTGCCTTTCTATCCTTAAACCAAAACTGCCATTCTTTCATTCACCCCATTGTTACAGATGGTAGCATTCCGTATTTAGAATTTAGCCAGCCCAAGCTCTTGGACATGCCATGTCATTATCATGTCAGGACTACTTCTGCTTAGTCACACCAGGCACCAAAAGGGCCAAGTATTCATCCGCACCTCCAGCTGCCATTTTTAATCTCTCTCCACTGCAGTGAATCATTTAAGTTATTCAAAAAGTGGCTTTTACTCCCATCTTCTCTTATCACCAAGACAGGCTCAGCTTTTGTCGAGTCCTGCAGGACACAAGAGGATTGCTACAGTTGTCTGGGATGGGAATAATTGCAAATGACATGTGTATATGGTTCTATTTTTATTGGGAATGAGCATGTGAAGTTTGGATCTGTGGTTAAGGAGAATTCTCGCCTCAAAACATGTTTATTGTGCGATTGGCTTCATGTTGTAGGATAACACAAGCTGTGATGCTTTGAAGCATGTTGCCGTTTCCCTCATGAGTAGTGTGTAATTACTACTGTACATTATTAGATAATTACATCAATACTCAGCACTTATGAAGTGGGTCATTCCCATCTTCAAATTTACCCTGTATTGTGATCCCAAGTACACGTGCACAGTCTCACAAGGGAAATACAATACTGCACCTGGTAAACACGTACCTGAGCGACAAGATGTGGTGATTTGAATTGTGATTCAACATTATATTGGGGTTAAGGGCTGTCTGAACACAGACACTGAAAGGTCCTCTTCATGATCGCAGTACAAGAATGTGCTTGTGTGGGCGGGTGGGCTGGCAGATCTGTGCTGTGTGATGATGGTCAGATGTGTGGGTGTTGGGAGGTCATGCTGACTGCTGATTACCCAGATGGCATGCTCACCATAGGTGTGTGCAGTTGAAAAATGCCACATCCATCAAAGTTCTTTTCTTTCAACATCTCCATAATGTGGTAACCTTTGGATGGTTTATTTTACCAGTTTTTGGATCACTTCTGCACTTTCAATTTTTCATTTTTTAAGTCGATGTATTTATACAACTCTGAAACCTGCTTAAGTGCTGATTACCTTTGTCTTGCCATTATGGCAGTCTGCGTACAAATTGTGCAGTGCAGTGCATTTTGTGTAAATGTATGATTTCAGCCTAAGGGTAGTGTAAGAAACATAAAAGCAGTTCAACCTCTGCAGAGTATGTATATCCATGAAATCCTTTGCAAATCCAGCCAATAAAAGGGAAGTCCACTTTATAATGTCCTGGAATAAAGTTTCTGTTAAATGGAAGATTTTACCTGACAATAAGAGAGTTGATCAGAAGGTTCCAGGAACTGCCCCTTGATACTATTTTCACTGCCTGAAAGTTGCATTATGATCAGGTCTATTGCACACCCATTGATTTGATTATAGTGTTTAAAAAAGACTGCAATGAGCAGCATTTCAACTTTCAAATTGACACCAATTTTATTTGGAGTGTCAATATTCAGCTTAAGAATGCACAGCACAAGTACAGAGTATCAGATGAGGAACTCATTAATTCATTCCTTCACAAGAGCTGCACACAATGGATTTGCTCTCGAGATCAGACTGTCAACACACCTGAGAGACAGCATTCATTGGAAGCGATCCGTGGTGAGTGCCATTGTGACACTGTGTGCCTGCACTTAGCCAATTAAAAAACAGGATTTTTTTTTTTTCGCGTCTGCACAAATCTTTGCTCTTAATCCAACCTTCTTTCCAGATTTGCCTTTCAACATGATTTTGAGTCTTAGGTAGGTGGAAATTCATCAGAGTTATCTATAAATAGCAGCTGTGCTGAAAGTGCTAGGGAGATGCACAAGAAGATCATCGTGAAGGAGAAATGCCAAATATGACAAGAGTAAGTGTTTTGATCTTTATGGTTAAGTTCTCATAACTTTGCACTTTATTGCAATTTAAAGTATTTAACAAAGGTTAACTTAAATGTGCATGAATCGCCTTCTGAAGTCGTAATTTAAAGATGCCTGAATGATAATCTTTAGGCAGAAAAAATAACATGTAGGGATTTTTGTAAAGACTTTTCACATCTGAACTCCAATCAGTGACATGAGGGATTGCTCCGACTCAGAGGTTCACCTTCAAAAACACAGTTTGTCACATATTATGAGCATGGTTCAAGAGTCTCAGAGCATGTATGTACATGTTTTAAAATGAGGAAAAGTACCACAGCAAAACCTGAGTGGGGGTTCATAGCTTAAAAGAGTGGCATGCTGTGTTTCACTTCGTTGATATTCACAGTCATAGATAATCATAAGGCATCCAGGAGGTCACACTGTGTGCTGACTCCCTCATCCACTAAGTGGTGAGATCAGGGTCATCTTAGTAAAAAGGCCTCATTGAAAGAATTCTCCTACAGAGCTGCAATGATGACCTCATGATGCAGCAGTGGTCTGCTTGTGTGCCTGTTAGCATTAAAAATCTAGATTTAAAGTGACTAGCAAAACTGTCTGCAGAACATCTTAAACACAACAAAGTACACATTAGTTTATCCTAATGACAACTGAGATGCAGTTGCAAGCTAAATAATTACCAGGCACCGTTTCTTCTGTCCTTTGCTTTGTCCTTTAATGTGTAATTTGACTCGAGCATTTAGAAATGCAATTTCCAGAAAAAATTATAGCATATTATCTCTTCAAATTGTCACTTCATTGCAGCACCAATTCTTTGTTTGAACCCAAACAACCTGACGCAAACTCTGTGAATATACAGCATTTATGCCAACAAGCAAAGGCTTCTCACTTTTTCTTGCAACAGACCTAAGACAGGTCTTGCTATTTGTACTTAACCCAAAAACTACAATTTGTCCTAGAGCGCTTTAAAAATGGTGCATATTTGGACCTATCCTTTTTCTATACCCTGCTGTTTTAAATTGAGCTAGCAAGTCAAGACTATATCTCCTTTTCAAATGTACCTTTTAAATGGACGGACCTCATCTAGTCCACTTTTCGATAATGTTTATGAGAAGGCCTTTAGCTTTAGGCAAAGTCAAGACTCTGCCAAAACAAAGCACATCAGATCTCATCGGAGCCGATTAAAAACATTTACTTGACACCTGTTGTGTTGTGTTGGGATGCTTGCGGTTAAAATCAGGAAAACACAATTCCACTGTTGAAGGTACGTGTTTAAAGACATATATGAACCCCGTGTAGTTTTTTTATTATTCTCTGACATTCAGCTGACAAATAAAAAGTCGTTTGATATTTTTGCAGTGCTGCAAATATCACTAAGTAAAGATGGACCTTAATTAACTTGTCTTAATATGTCAAATTAACAAGGCATGGCAGCCCTAATGTCACGCATACTCCCTCTCACACATAGATGTTATAGTAAATTGTCAGTGAGAGACTAGAAGATTTAGCCTACTTTTCCTCACAGTACAGCCGGAAGCATGTCAGCATATTTACATGCTGCACTTAATCCTCTAGAAGGAAATTCCTTCTGAAGGAAGGACTACCTTAACAAGCATGTCATTACATATTATCAATTTATCTTCGTGTAAAAGCTTGTTGTGTGAAAGTGTGTGTGTGTGTTAGTGCATTGCATGCACCATCTATGAAGAAGCGGGGGAATTTAATGTGATGTTTTTACTTAAGGCTACCCACTTATCATGTGACATTTTTGCATTCTGTGGTCACATAATTTATGATAGACCAACAAAAAACATCCAGTGGTGGATGATTTTCTTCCAGCTGCCAGTGCATTTGCTTGGCGAGTGGCTCAGATGGCAGTGTGAGGTAGCGTAGTGAAAAATACTGATTGCAGTACTCAGAAATCTTGAAATGCAATCCTAGTTGTTTGCACATATCAACCTTCATGGTCCATGCGCCAAGATTGTGCTTAGAACTTCTGGATTCCTTTATGTGAAATAAGAGCCGTCATTCCACATGCAGAGCAGTCTTAATATTCCTGCGACTGTTTTAAATCTGTCAGTGTGTTTGTCCTTTTAGCCATCAACTCCCCTACACGATCAGGAGTTGAGCAACCAAGCTCCGCCCACAGGTACATCTTAGGTCTCTGAAGTTTCTTATCTACATCAGAGGTGTTAAAAATATTATTGTCTGTTATTTGATAATTGATAATGTAAAATAGTAATAGATAGTAATTGTTGTATTTGCCTTATTTATTTTCTAAGATTTTAAAATAAGTTATTTAAGCAAATTTCTTTTATGAAACTAAAGTCCAAAACAATAGTTCACAGTAATCAGACGGAGAGATTTTCAAAATAAAAGTGTGCTTCAAATACAAGTTCAAAGTTGAGGTAACTTTAGGCTCTGTGACTGTTTGAGAAAACACTTAATGTGACAGGGTTCTTGAATTCTTTAGCAGAGATCATTTCACCAGAGTCTAATAGCTTTTTCTGATTTTTTTTTTTATTCTTTTTTTGTCATCACAGTTTAAAAAAAAAAACACCAGCGAGTGTCACTAATTAGTTTTAATTATCCATGACTTCATAAAAGGCCAAAAGAAGAATTTGTGGATAAAGACTGAGAAAAGACACTAACATACAAACTAAATATTAAAATTCTAAAATTATACATTAATATAAACAGCTTAAATTTTGACAGTATGTTGTACTGTACTTGCATTAATGCTCTGGTAGAAACAACTCACAGTTGGGTTTATTATAAAAAAATAAAACTGGTTATATGAAGAGAATCGGAGAGCCTTAGTCTCTCAGAAAATCAAGCTGGGTTGAGGTTTGCGTCTCTGTCAAAGAATATATGGGATGGAGTCATTAGTGCACTCAGAAGTACCGTTATTGCTGAACAAAATATAGACCCTTTAAGACGTGCGCTGCCATCCAGATGCCCCTAACTCAAGTAAGACCTTGCTTCTTTTAAGACAATGCCCTTGCCACATTCTGCACATATCACATTAATATGGCTCCATGCTAAAAGTGTGCTAATCCAATCTACTTGCAGTCCAGACCAGCTGCTGAAAATATTTTGTGCATTCAACAAAAGAGTCCTTAAACTGCTGAAAAGCTGAAACCTTACATTTGACACATCTTCTTCTCCTGGCTGCTTGCTTTAGGGGTCACCCCAGTGGATTGTCTGCTTCCATCTCACCTGTACCTAACATCCTGTTCTTTCACACCAGCAATCCGCATGTCGTCTTTTGCTACATATGCAAACCCTCTTGGTGGTCTTTCTCATTTCCTCTTACCTGGCAACTCCATATTCAGCATCCTTTAGCCAGTACATCCGCTGCCCCTCTGTTGTGTCTGAACCACCTCACTTTGCTTCGTTAACTCTTTAACTTGCAATTATGGGAAAGTATTATACGTTTAAAACAACAGCAATCGGTGCCTGTTGTTAAAATGTGCTTTGATGTAATATAGTGACGCTCTTTTAGTATGAGTAAGAACATGCAAAGCATTTGTTCATACACATGAAGCCCAACTTTACCTGAAAGGTTGGGCTTCATCCTCTTTCGTAACTTTTTGCCACTCGTTTACTTATTTTTAAGCTAAACTAACAAAGAGAAGCTAAAAAAAGGCCGACTCACCATAGACACAGAGCAGACCATAAACTCTTGCTGAGGTTCCTACATCTCTTTTATGGATTCACTCTGCTGAGCTAAGGGGCTCTGTACCAGCAAGCAAATGTTCACCTTGATAAGCTTTTAGGTCAGCAGCATCTCCACAGAACGGCCTTGTTTCTAAAGCTATTACACAGCAGGTAGTAAGAAGGAAGCGCAAGAACACTTCTCGTAGCATAGCTCGTCAGTAAAAGCTTCAAAACGTTCCCCATCTGTCCCGTCTTCTAGTTAAGTTGCTTGAACAGATGAATATGGGGCACTCGGCTGTCTCGGGGAAAGTGCTACTGACAGTGACAAAACTCTGTATGCTCACTTTAGTGTGTTTTCTCATTCATAATCACGCTGTATCCTGGAAGTTGATTTATGTTTCCCATTTGCTTGTTGTCAAACCCCAAAAGCAAATAAGGTAACAAACAGGAGACTTATGAGGTATTCCTAAAATCTAAAGTTCTGCTGCCAGCGACCAGGAAATATCTGAATAAGACTGAAAACTGTGAAGACTGCATGACTGTTTCATGTGCCACTTTATACTGGGTGTCACTGATAAGATCACCGTCATAGTTCAGTGTTTTTTCATATGTCTCTTCATCTGTCCGAGGCGTGCTTTAGTATTCAGTCTGTGCAGTGTGCCAGCGAGTCATGACTAATATGAGCTAGGACCCACCCGCAGTTCAGCTTTAGAGCATGTGGCTGATATTTGCATAGTTTTTGCCACCTGGTATGATATCTATCTTGGCGCTGTGATGTTTGTTATTAGAGAGTAAACCCCCTGATATTTCGGCGGCCTTTTCATAATCTTCAGAGTCACGTGGGAGGCTTTATAGGCTATAGAAATGACAGGAGAAAGATTCTCTGTTTCACTTTCTCTCACCCTATCTTAATTATGTGTGGCGACACACTCGGCTTTAAGGTGGCTTGAGCATGAACTGAGAGTTAATTCAGTAGGGTGACGCATAAATTGCAGAGACCTGAAAGTCCCAATTCACAAGTTATTTTCTTCTGCACATAAGCACATAATAATAGCATACAAGAGTGCTGGCAGATTGTACGACAACAAAGAACTTTGTGATCTCGTCAGTAATTGCACTTGTATCCATTTTATAGAGAAGAGTTGAGCAAAAGCTGTAATTAATGTGTGGAAGCAACAATCATTGTATAGCCTGTAAAGTATGGATTTATACTCATAACTGACATCGCCTAGATTTTGTTTCCATGAACTAAATACTTCAAATGAAAAAGAAAAATGTGTATTTTTTTAGCGTTCTTTCCATTCGCTCGGTAAAATGTGGAAATGGTGCACGAGAGATTATTCGACAGCCACGTGCTCGTCACGCAGCAGCCGTACATCTGAATTTTGCTTTGTTTGTGGAAGAACACGAAAAAGCAGAGTTGAAAAAGATGTGGCACCAAATACGAGCGTTGCCCTCGCTGTTAGATTAGTGTGCCACCCAGGCTATGCAGAGTGCTCAGTCATCCGCCATCTCCAAATAGTGCAACGACACCGCCTCTCTCTACAGTCTGCTTTTGATGGATAAACACAATGTCATCATGTAAACACATCCCTCTCCTCCTTTGCATTTCAAAGCCTCTGGCAATACATCTCCTCAGCCGGCTCATGCAAGAGGGGCTCTCCACTCACCTTTGATTTGTGGCTGTGTTGTTCTCTTCGGCCTGTCACCAGGAAGTAGTTGAAATGACTGATTGAACTTTGAAAGACTAATGTTCACGTCAAGCTGGCCAAATCAGGGCCACAGGAGAGAACGTATTAAAGCTAACAGGAAACATACAGGGAAGTAAGCTTTGTGCTCGCCGAACTCCTATTCTGCAGACAAATGTCTGGCAGCATGCCAGTTTCTTCACGTTGTGGAATAATTTCATTTTTGCAGAGACTGAAGAAATGGCAGCAGAATAAATCGCACATTTTGTTTGCACTCTTCTACATCCTTTTCTGTGATTAAGTCTCAAATTACAACGCTGGTTTGGTGCCAGCCAAGGCTTAGAGTATTCTCCTCTCCAGAGTGTTGCCCCGAGAGTGAAGATTTCGCTTATTAGGGAGCGTATCTGAATGGAGATACAGGCCTTGCCATTTGAACATTAATAAGCCGGTTTTCTAAACCCAGAGTGGCTTGGCTGGTGGAGAACTTTTCCCCCTTTATATTCCAGCATAAAATGCCTTCTTTACCCATCTTGTCATTTATCAAGCGGCACCATAGGCTTGTTTGGCTTAATAAGTCTGTTTGTCTTTGTACTCCCAGGGTTTACCCCCCACTCCCAACCCACCAAACCACCAACCCCCCGAGCAGTCATCCACGGCACAAGTGGGAAAGAGTACCTTAGGGGTCGTAGTTTTAATTAGACCCCACTATGGCAGACCTGTGTGAGGCTGCTACGCTGGGTTTCTGCATTTGATTGCTTTTGATTGCATGTTATGAGCCTTCTTCACCAGGTTTGAAAAGCCTTGTGGAGAAAATCTAAACCTGTTTCAAACTGAGTGTACTTTACCATTAGATTTCATCACACCGTGGCTGTGTCACGTTTTAGGGGCTGTCTCTTTTGACGGGGGCTCCTTTGAAGGAAGTAGGAGACTCTACAGAGGATTAGCTAGAGAATCATTAGGAGTTCCACTAGCAGTGACCTGTACGCAGCGGATTTAAGGATACAGAGGACCACAGAAGTTACGCCAGCTGCATCATGAAATTTTAATGGTAAAAAAGGGCACATTTTTGGGTCACGCTACAAAAAATAACTTTGTGGCAAAAATGTGTCAGGCAAAAACAGTTAATTGGTATACAGTGGTAAGTCTTCCCACCCCATTGAAAATTTTATGAAAAGATTTTTGTTTTTTACAATTATTTTTAAGAGGAAAAGACATTCGAGCATTTACCAAGGTCTCGAACTTATCCCATTTATCTCATTGTTTTAAAGAGTCTTAATAAATTCTTTGTAAAATCTTTATAACACTCCCAACAATTATCAGCCGTGGGTGTAGAACTCTGAAATATGATTTTGTCAAAATGATGGCTCAAATGCTGAAAAACAAAATCAGCTTGTTTTTTTTATTTTGTAATATAATTAAAAAGTTCATGGTTCATGGGACTGGGGGAGGTCAAGTTGAGATATGGAAGCAACAAAACACTTTCTTGGAGAAATGCTCGTGAGAGTGCTCGAAAAGCAAATTTTTAAAAGCGTGTTTCATTAAAAAGACCTTCAGTAAGATGTATTCTTTGAAGTGTTGGAGAACTGTTGCACTCTGCAATAAGACCTCAAATATGCCCTTTATGACCTCTCTCGCACTCTCACCACAAAATTCTCAAGTTTCCAAATCAACACCCAAACAAGCCCGACGCATTTTGGATGAAGTTAAAAAAACAACCTTTTGGCCTTAGTGAATGAAAGCTCACGGGTGCTGATATTTCGGGATAAAAAGGGTGCAAAAATTCATAAAAAAGTACACTTCTCCGATTGCAAGCACGGGGTGGATCGATCAGGTTTTTAGGCACAGGGAAGATTTCACAGTTAGAGGAAAGAGGATTTAATTAAATCAGGTAAAAGAAAAGTTTTGGAAACACACCAGTATGACCTATTAAAATATCACAAGTGTCACTGGGGCATCAGGTACAGGCAAGCATTTATGTGTATCTTCATGGCAATGATATGCATGTGTCATCATCTGCCAGCCAGCAAGCTTATTCATGCAAACCTTTTGTACTCCTTGATAGTCCCTCTAACCTTGCAATATAAGTCTGCAGCGTGTGTGTGTGTGTGTGTGTGTGTGTGTGTGTGTGTGTGTGTGTGTGTGTGTGTGTGTGTGTGTGTGTGTGTGTGTGTGTTATTCTGATCAAGGGCTGTTAGTTCAGTAGGGTAATAATGTACATTTGCAGATACAAAGTCAATCCGTTATTTGTTTCGCTGTCTGCTAAACCTTCTTAAAAAGGTTTAGCCTGGTAACGTTTGCACATCTTTCATTTTGAAATAATGTTTTTCAAACATAATTAGATGTTTTTATTATCTACAACAACTTCAGCTTCTCAGTGTTTGCTTTTACACACATATACACATCACACACATTTTTACCCCGTTTTCAGTGATAATTTTGACTTCAGCCTTGTAATTGATTACTTATAAATCAGCCTTTCATTGAATATTCTTAGTGGTCCCATTAAAATCATAATTATATATTTATTCTTTTTTTTTTTTTTACTGAACGCTTGAATATTTGAAAGTTTGAGTTAGGCTCTCTCTGTAATTCTGCTGTTATCTATTCTGTATTTCTGCCTTTGGTGGGATTTGATCAATAGTTTTCTTGTGAACTGCCTGCGTGTGGATGTAACAGATCCAAGACTATTTATGTTTACTAAGATCTGTATTGACTCTGGCCAAGGGGTGGCTTCACTCTCTTCTTCCTTCCTTTCATACAAACCGTTTCTCATATTTACTCCTTCTTCTCTATTTCTGTTACATCTTGAGTCTTTTTTGGGGTTTCTGAAGTTCCAGTCCTTTTAAATGTAACCAACTTTGAGATTGAGCCAGAATTTGTGACAAACAGCAATAATTAGGGATTTTGGCAGGCGTATACAAAAGATGCTGACAGTTGGTGTATGAAAATATAATAGATAATGGCTTGTATCTTTGGAAGATGATCGGTAATCCTTCGTTGGAGATTTGGCCATAGTAATTTGCTTAGGTGCACCTTGCTTAGGGGTGGGTATTGATAAGATTTCCGATTCCATTTTCGATTCTGTTTAACGATTCGATTCTTTATCGATTCTTTTAAAAAAAAAAGGAGAACACTGAGGTCGATTAGCTTAGAACTTTGTTTTACATCTTCTCTTTGAACAAGATAGAAATTTAGGAGTGACATGGCCTTACAAACCCAACAGTCAGATCTTAAGAGATCTTTAAGAGATCCACAGCCTACGGCTCTTCAATGGGGTGTCACGGGGTCCCCGGGAAAAAATTTTAAATGTAAAACAATAAAATAAATATTCTTCTGTAGCAATAACAAAGTTTAACATAAATTATTCTGTAGCAAATACACAAGAATATCCTGTAATGTCCCTGCCTACAATTAAACACATTCACTTACCGAAAATCGGGGGCATCTGCTGTGGCAGCCTTTTACCACAAACTTAGTCACTGCTCTGTGACATTCATCCATCCTGGCCTGAAAGGAGACGCTACCGGTAGACTGCAGCGACAACTGCCAGCGAGTGCCAGCCAGACTCTGTCTGTCTCTCTCATCATGGTCACCTAAATGCACAGTAATGGCAGGTTTTGTAATAAGGCAGATCGCGCTAACGTAATACGCACTGTTAGTTGATTATTTACCTGCCGAATTAACGGGAGAGGACGTGCAAACGTTACCGCTGCTGCTGGGTTGAGTTTCACGAGTCTGGAGCGGAATTAAAAACACGACATTCATTTAAGTTTATCGCTTCTTTTGTGAGCAAATGCTTTTGCATATTCGTAGTGTTTCCTCCCTTAAATGAAATATCTACTTTGCAAGTATTGCAAGTTGCCCTGTTGTCATCCGTTCTCGTAAAGTATAACCAAACTTTTGAGCGTTTGAGCTGCTTAGGCGCCGTGTTTCCTGCCAGGTAAATGATGCTCCGCAATGAGGTGACGTCATTCGGGGCGACTGGAATCGATAAGGGAATCGTTTGCAAAAATGGCAAACAATTCCAAGGAATTGAAACAATGGGAACCGGTTCTCAACAAGAACCGGTTTTCAATACCCATCCCTAACCTTGCTAGTATCAATTTGGCTCTGTTTTGCATTTACAACTGTCTAAATTCTTTGTGGCAAAGATTCAACGAGGTGCTGGAAAGAGATCAGAAATTTTGGGCCATATTGACATGATAGGATCATGCAGTCAGTGCAGATTTGTCAGCTGTACATACAAAATTTAAGTCTCCTATTTCACTAAAGATTGGGCTGATGTCTTGTGACTGTGGAGGACATTTGAATAGAGTGAGTCCATTGCGACGTTCAAGAACCCAGTTTGAGATGACTTGAGCTTTGTCATTATTCCTATATAGGTAGACACCAGTCGCGGCAGATGGCCCCGCCCCTCCCTGAGCCTGGTTCTGTTGGAGGTTTCTTCCTGTTAAAAGGGAGTTTTTCCTTCCCACTGTCACCAAAGTGCTTGCTCATAGGGGGTCATATGATTGTTGGGTTTATTATTTTAGGTTCTACCTTACAACATAATGCGCCTTGAGGCTGTTGTGATTTGGCACTATACATATAAAATTGAATTGAATTGAATAGACTGATTGTGGCATTTAAACACTAATCAGTTGGTACAGAGTGGCCCAAAGTTCGCCAACAAAATACCCCCCACACCATTACACCACCCTTGACATAAGTCAGGATGGATCCATACGTTTGTAAATGGTAAATTGCCTGTATTTGTATAGTGCTTTGTATAGCTTGTTCCAAATTCTTACCCTACCATCTGATCGTTCCAGCAAAAACTGAGACTCATCATACCGAGCAATGTTTTTTCAGACATTCTGTTGTGCAGTTTTGTGAGTCCTCATGAACACTACCTCTTCTTTGCTGATTGGAGTAGCATCTGGTACAGTCTTCTGCTGCTTTCCTTTTTGTATTCGAAGTGCTTAATTAAGTTACTTTTGCCTCCCGATCAGCTCAAAGCAGTCTGGCCATTCTCCTCTGATCTTTTCATCCAAAGAACAGCCGCTCATTGAACATTTTACTTTTTCAGATCATTCTCTGTAAAACCTAGAGATGGTCAAATGGGGAAAATCCCAGTAGATCAGCAGTTTCTGAAATACTCAGACCAACCCATCCGGCACCAACAACCACGGCACGTTCAAAGTCTCTTAAATCATTTTTCTTCCCCATCCTGATGCTCTGTTTGAAATTCAGCAGGTCATCTTGACCATGTCTACATACCTAAATGACTTGCTGCCAAGTGATTAACTGACTTTGTATTAAAAAAAAAGTTGAACAGGTGTACCTAATAAAGTGTCTTGTGAGTGTATATGAACTGTTA
Source organism: Diplotaxodon limnothrissa (assembly GCF_057381915.1). NCBI lineage: Eukaryota > Metazoa > Chordata > Actinopteri > Cichliformes > Cichlidae > Diplotaxodon > Diplotaxodon limnothrissa. The sequence goes on from NC_140605.1 coordinate 28,616,040, forward strand.
GAGTCTAGAGTAGACACGTGTACATGGATGATATCAATCAGTCCCCTTTTCAAGCTTAATAAATGTAAAAGAAAGATCAGATTGAATTGCTCTGTAACTAGTACTCCTTAAAACTGACTTTATACTGAGATTCTGTTACAGTGAATCAGCGCATTCAAGGTTTTCTTAATAGAAGAACTGAGCTTAGCTTACTTACATTTGCAATAACGAGTTGTGCTGAGTGGCATAAAACTACAGTGGTTACCTGTTACACGTGGTCTGAATATGCCTGTAGCTACATCTTTTACCTCTAAATAGGCTTCATTTTAATGCCCTTCATGCAGACAGTTTACAGTTGTCTCTAGGACAAACAGGATTATTATGGGGCAGAAAGAGCGGACCAAAATTTGTTCAGGCCTTCTAAAAGGCCCTGCAGTGATTATTCACTAGTGTATGGGTCAAATCTATGGCATCACACTTAAGGTGGTTTGTTTTTAAGGCTAAAAGGACGTGTTTGCTTTTAAGATACCCGCTTTCATTCTCTCTCTTTAAAATATATGCAAAGGGTACTCCAGGTTGATTCAAAGACTGAGGCTTAAATCTTAAAAGATATACTTAATTACTTCACTCACTGTTACTGAGCTGGACTTGAGAGGATCTTCAACACATAGAGGTGTGAAGAAAGAAGGCAGATAAAACTTTAATTTCACTTGAACTGAGTCGCAGATGATGATGATGTCCTTGCACATTTTAAGGTAGCTACAGTCTTGTAACTTTTGTACTTGCATACTTTATCTCATTTACTTCATGAGTTTAGTTTAAGGTGATTGTTATATCCATTCACAAGACTCATTATTCTTTAAAGTATGCTGGAAATCGCAGCTGCTTGCTGCTCCCAGAAGGTAAGCTTCACAACTGGCTTAAGCTGAACTACTCATTGATTAACACATATTCCCATTTCTCATTCCCATTCCATCGCCACACACGCTTCCCTTAGCCTAAATTTGCAATTAAGGTTTCTCTCACAGGTTCTTATTTGCATCTTTTTATTTGTTTTCTGTGCTGTGAAATCTATCAATCCAACTCAGACCCTAGAATAACACCTAGAGGTGTCTCGATCGGCTGCCAAGCACACTCTCGAGCAGCGGTGCGGTTGGCTTGTGGTGCAAATGAAATCGACTGCAGGACTCTGTGTGATTTTTGCATACTTTCAAAAGCCAAGCTCAAGTTAAATTAGATGTGTCAGCTTGTGTCCAACTCCATGTAGTGAAGAACCTTATTAAAATAAAAGCAGGGCACTCACAGCGGAAAAAGCCTGTTTACTTGTTCCTAAATTTCTATCACTGTTTCGGACATGCTGAGTCCAGTTGCAGTATTAAAGCTAATGAGTATAAGAACTTCAGCACCCATTCTTTTGTGGGCGTTTTGTGTTTGCACTCAGTGAGAACTACACTAATCTAATCTTGAAAACCGTAACCGTGAGTATGGAAGTCATATGTAGAGACAAAGATATTATTTTCTCATGTTATAAAAATATATGCGCATCACAGTATATGTGCTCTCCAAGATGTCCTTGCACACGTGAGCTCCAGCAGCACTTTGTGGTTTTTGAATTATGACAAGCATAGTCCCAGTATGATCATAATTGGCTGGATTGGATTATCTGTCTGTTAACTCTGGGCCCTAAACCAGCCAATTTACTCAATTGTCAAATGGGTCATGTGAAATAGTTTTCTACTGCCATTAAAACAAAAATTATTTCCCCTGAGTCTAGTCCCAAGCACACACACGGCCATCATAGTTGAGGTAGATTGCAGGTTTCGGGAAAAATGTCACCACGAGCCTCATTTCTTCCATCTCAGTTTCTCTGCTGCTGGCACATGTTGGCTCGTGAGACAGGGTGTTGTTACTGCATTTCAAGGACAGCGCTGCATCTGGAGACATCTGTGGCACAGGGAGAAAGTGTGATTGCTGGCAGGTAGCTCTCCAAGGGGGAAGCAATGGATGTTGCTGCTCTCACAAATAAGCCCCTTCAGCCTGGTAGAGTTGAGGACTAAGTGGCTGTTTAGATGTCAAGTTTACATTTGTTCGAGTTGTTGACACTGGTTGGTTGGAAACAGATGGGAGCAATGACAAAAAAAATAGGAAGCACACATATACATGGTTGCTGGATATTAGGCTGCCATTCTTCGTGGCCCTGGTCAATAACTCTGATGGTCACTGAAACTTAAAGCTTGGCTTTAACTCGCATCCAAGTACCTGCGGATGTATGGTGTTTCACAATAACTCCAACTGACGAAAGGTCTGGACTGCAGGCAATTCAGTTTATTAATTGTACTTTAGCACAGAGCCATGCTGTTGGAATAAATTAGGAAGCTGGTTTGGTATGGGATTAGTCTTTAATTGTTCATTTGCCCATGCAGTCTTCCTCCAGTTCATCTTCAAAGACTCTTTTTATACCCAGTCATTTGTTGACTGACTTGTTGCTGAGTAACCTCATTAGATGCGACGCTCCAGTAGTTTTTAATTATAAAATTTAAGTAATTGGGGCAAATTTTCTCATTCAAAATAAGAATATACTTTTTAAATAAATCCTCCATGTTTTAAATGATTTGCAAACTTTTTACTTTAGGTGGCCCCCAGCTTTAACGTCTCTGGGGTGTATAAAAATGCTCCAGAACTAATTGTTGCATTGACACCAGCAATGATTTTCACACAATGACGACTAGCCTCGAGTACATTAAAAGATAGATGGATACTTTTTGACCCTCATAACTAATAGGTGTGTTAATCAACACTGAGAACTATTGACCGCTTTGTAATTATCACTTTAAATGAAGTGTTTGCACATAAACAATGTTTAACATTGAAATAGAGTTTTTTATTGTCTAATGACGGTTATTTACTCAATTTTATTGACTTATGGTGTAATATAGAAACACCACCCTATTTATTTAGTCATTAGCTCTTAAGTGGTTAAGTAAGTGATCAGTATAATATATGCCTAGAAACCTATGAGCATTCAGCTGATACAATTGCAAACCATGTAAATGGAATGGGGTCCTGACCTCTGCTGAAACGCACAACAAGCATTATTTGCTGGTGCGTTCAGACTGTTGCTTCCCTCCTGTGTCTGCAAACAGAAGGCTCCCCAAATGGCCTTCGCGGTTATTTCGTGCTTTGCCAGTTGAAAGCTAGTGATTTCAACAATATGTTTGCACACCAAACTCGCTGCATTTTCTGAAGCTGCCAAACAAATTTAAGTGGGGGATGCAGCAAATGCAGCCAAAATTTTAGCCCCAAATCATTGCCGATCGATAGCTTTGATAGCTGCTGAATGGCGACTGTGTTTGTGCGAGTTAGGACAAACTTTATAGCGCCACGACTTGGGCTGCCAAGAATTGGTGAAAATGTGAAAGATATTTTCAGTTTTAATGCTTTCATTGTATTCCTGTACCAGCTACACCCAGGAAACAAACGTGACAGGTGTCAGATTTAGACCAGCAGGACGCCAGTGAAATGTCATCTGTGTTTGAGGAAGTCTCTGTGTGTGTTGTACCCAGGGAACGGGATCATGTGATCTGGATGGAGGAGTCAGAAAATGAAATTAAACGATAATTGTTGAGCAGGGAACTGGGATCACAGAAGCTTAATGTTTATCCAATCGACATTGCATTAGAGCGTTTGTCTACATTTACAGTGATTAACAGAAAATCTGTCTTTTATGATACATGGCTGAACAATTTTGCCTTTCTTTTTTGGGTGGTCATTTTCTGGGAGTATGAGCTCCAGCACTACAAGTTGGACAGCAATCAATCAGAGGTATTGATTTTGGAGAGCTTCCAGCTGTCATGTTGGATTAATATGGATTAGTCACACTGTGCATCTTAACACTGTAGTTAGTCAGGCGGCGGGTTCAGTATGCTGAATTAAAATAGGGTTTAATAAGCATTTTGTGCCTCCAACATCAATGCATTTAAATTGCTTTGATGTGTTTATCCGGCTTTGCCGTTCTGATTTAGTCCTCGCGATGCTGTGACACGCATGATAATATAATTAACCAATCACAGATAACTTACAGTACTAAACATGTCATGTGCTTCCAAATTGTGTGAATGAGAGAACTTGTTTTAATCACATTCAGGTTTACATCATAATTGTTGACTGACGTGTCTTTTAAGGAATATTATTAGACTATGAGTAAAGTGTCTATATGTTTAAGGTAGCAAAATGAAATGCTACCATGTTAAAAGCATAGCATATGGTACATTAATAGTACATCACTTATATGAGGCATTCAGATTGTGAAGAATATGGCTGATAAATTATAGATATAAGACAAAATATTGATTTATTGATTATGAAATGGAAAAAAAAGTATTTTGCAGCATCATATTTGCTTCACTTCATTTTATATTCTGATTAGTTGGCTGCAGATGTTGGGCACAGCAGCCGCTACACTCAAATCTACTGTAAGTTTCTGGTTGTCCTTCAGTGACATGTCTCTCAATGCATAATCAAGCCGTCTTTGGATTGACTGGACAGCATCAGCAGCAACAGACCTTCCCACATCGCTCTATATGAGTTTTTTAATTAGTCGGGTAACGTTAGATTTGTCTTTTGGAAGTGTTTGCTGCACAGCAGTAACACCTGGCAGTTACGGGGGTGTAAATATTTACTAACAACTCAAATCTTGATGTGCACAACATCGTGTGGTGAAGCTCATATTTAATCACTAATTATAAGTGTAGCAGTATATTACTTGTATTAGGACTCGACTAAGTTTGAACATATGAGCAGCTGTTGTGAAAGGCTCCAGTGGGTTCTCATCATACTGAAGCATATTGACAGTTCACATATGCATCTTCTCTGAGGTTGATCTTGATGTGCGGGTACTATCTTTCCGGGCTTGCCTGCCTCCTTTCTATTGTGTGATTTCAAGAATGTCAGCTGAGTAAGCTGCAAGCCTTCAGGACATTCCCAAGGCAAGATTCCAGCACTTGTTGCTTGACTTGTGACAGCAATCCCATGAGAAAGACTTAACTTTCCTCTGCGGAGAGAATACAGATTCCTCAAGTATGATCTAAACTTCAGCACAAACACACACAGATACTTCGCCTCAATATTCCCCCATGATCTGCACATTTACAGTAGTTTATGTTTAAATGAATGCAGCTTCTAGAATGTTTTCTACTGTCATCTAAGCTCTCGAGTGACAGTGTTTCGTCCCGGGTAGTGCCGGCCAACTGCTCCCATCTCCCCCCCAAAGTCACCTCTCGCCCTGCCAAGTCACTGCCTAAACCCCATTATCACAGAAGACCATATTGAATACACTGCTCCACACAATGCTGTGCTTTAAATTTCAATAGTCTTTTTCAACTTTGCACATTTCCCTGAGCAGTCTTGTACAAAATGTTTGAGATTTTTCTAATAACCCACTTACTCTATAGATTTCACTGGTCAATTGTAATAAAACAAACTTTACTGAACCATCTGCAAGCTAATTGTGATGCCCTTAGAAAGCCTCTTTAATTATAGCGGTCAGTTCCTCGGTTCTTTATTCTTCCCTAAACAAAAGAAGAAGGAGTCATATTGTTTTTATCAATTCCTGCAATCTTAATGCTTTTGTAAGTAGCACTTTAAAGCTGTTCAATATTACCCTCGTTCTCCTGTTTTGCAGTGAAAGCCGACGGTAGATTCCCCCCAAATCCAGGATTTTTTCAACTACTAGCAACACGTGCGCATATTCCTCCGACAGCCTCTACAGTACCCTTCTTGATGAAACTGCCTCTCAGCTGAGAAGATATGTGACAGCCTCTGATATGGGTTTGAGTGGTAAATTGAATTAGAGTAGGATGCCAGAATATGCCAGAATGGCAGGTGTACAGTAGTCTCTGTGTGGACAGCTGCGATTGGCAGCATCTGTGACAGTCAGTGTTGCTCATTCTGGCTGCTTCCACACACCGAGTGCCTGCAGTCAACATCTCTTTGTCTACGAGATGAGCATGACCAAAAGAAAAAAATTTAACAGACAGCCAGATGAGCTGAGCCAGATTCACAAAAACAATTTAATTGACTTTTCAAAAAGCTAAATACCAGCCCAACAAAAGTACTTCAACCTAACAGGCACGCTAGCAGAAGCCCATTAGTTTCATATAAATCCAAAACCTTCACTCAACTCAGCCAAGTTCCACCATCCACAGCCTGTCGGCGGCGAGCTGGCCGCAAGTTACTTGATGGGACTTTTTCAATAGTATGAAATTGCAAATTAAAAATGACCCATTGACTTCAGCCACTCAAACCTGATTAGACCCCAGCAATATCCATTTGGCAGTGCACTGATCACACCGCACTTGTATTTATCATTAGCCGCTGAAACGTTGCCCACGTAACCAGTGTTTTCGGTGATTGTTCTGCAGCCGCCATCGTCGTGTACAACAATCAGCCAATCACAGCTTTGTTCGTGAGGTTAAGGATAGTTATGATATCTTTGTGCTCCAGAGCTATAAAATAACTCAATCTGTGTAAAAAATCCAACAGATTTACAGATTTGTCCCCCACCAAACACTAAAAGAAAACATGCTACAAACAGAAACTAGATAGTTGCAAGAATTGAAATAATACTGAGGCCTGATCGATAAATCAGCAAACATTAGGTCACGAAGTCAAATAACTTATTGAACCATAAAGTCCCCTGTTCAACTTACACTAACAGATCAATATAGGACTATCTACAGTGCCACGATAATGAAAGTTATTAATAAATATCTGTCTCTAGAAAGAGTCATCTTCATTCTGGTTTTCAGCTGTCTGCAGTACACTATGGGTTAAATGTTTGGGTACTTTACTTACTTGTAAAACCACTTGAGCTGTCCTCCTCACTTGAGCACAACAACAGAACAAACAAGTTAGAACGGCCTGAAGCTCAAATTTCTTTACCGTTTTATCTTTTACCTTCAGCAACAGGTAGTATATAAATGTGGGTATAACTGAGTAAACCTGTAGGTTTAATAGGGTGACTTTTCACCTGTTAACAGAAAACTGTGAGAATATGAGCTTGTTGCTTACTTCAGTAAACACTTTCCCGTAGAGTTTAACGTCTTATGCATTCAAGTTTTGTATAATACAACACAATGATGTAAACATGTTTGATATATCCTTTAGTCTCCAGAAGGATGATAAATGTAGGGTATGCTTTAGGCCTGCTTTGTCGCATATGAGCGTGCAGCATTCCTCGGTGTCTCAGTCAGATCTGCCTGTTTCTCATCTCATCTAAGATTGAATGAAGATAAGTTTACCTTTTAGACACACACACACACACACACACACACACACACACACACACACACACACAGGAGTTCTACACAGAAGTATTATCTACAAAAACTACCTCTGCATACAATAGATGCACTAAAAGGTTTAGCTACTAGCTCAAAGCCTCATCAACAGAGCTGACGTCAGTGTGGACAGGATTTCTGAAAAAAGGGGGATTTTGGACTTCCACCGTTTGTGTTTGTGCATATCTCCATTTTGGATAACAAAAGAAAGTGAGAAACAATGTGTGAGAGCTTTGTGAGAAAACACAGATGTCTGTCATAAACACCGAGTCAACTGTAGGATCTGTTAAAGAAATACATGTGTTCATTTGTTGCTTCTGTGAGCTTTTTGTTTTCTGCTGTGGTGATTATCTCACAAATGAATCACTGGGCTGTTATTTCATATTTTGGGTGCCTTATTAGTTGGAGTATTGAGAGTTGAAAACAGTGAAGTCAAGTCATATACAGTGCGTAGGAATGTCAGTTCCAAAGTGCAGCAAGTATCTTGGGTAACAGACTCATATCTGCAGTCACAATATAACAATATAAGTCTGAATATTAATAATATTTCATATTAATGCATGACTTTATATTTGCTGTGGATGAACCACTTCTGCAAGGAGGCAACATAACATTTGTGAAGAATATTGGAGAGACCTCGCAGTTTTCTGGGAGCCCTACAATGGTCGGGCTTGGTGGAGCATTTCCGGAGCACAAAGATCTGACTGTCATCTCTTTGCCATCTTCTGTTTTGCCTGTGTGTGCGTCTTGCTTATCACAGGAAGCAGTACGAACGAACTCTCAGACCTGCTGCTGTTCCCTTGAGATCAAGTATTACCGTGATAAATGCATATCCGTGTTGGACTGCTGGATGATTATTTCTACATGAGGAAAGCCAACCCGGGCTCGCAAAATTTCCCTTTTCCATCTGATATCGGTGCTGCAAAGCTGAAGTGGATTGATCTCACATATGTGCAGAATAAGGCACAAACAATCAGAGATGAATACGCTGTTAATCCATACTTTCTTTGTGTTCAGTCTCAACATTAAATGTATGAGGTGGCCGTTTACTGGTGCTCATCCTTTACAGACAACACACTCTGTTCAAGTGACTGTTGGCTCTTCCTTTTTAGCTGTTGCTGAAACTGTAGAGCTGGAATTTATCACCTGAACAGCTTTAAACAAAGCTGCAAAAACTGCCAAATTGCCCGTGCTTATGCCACCTGGTTAAACATCTAATACTATTGCAACTCCTAACAGCCCAAGACAAATTGGATCTTTGAAGCATCACAGGGTATGTGTCATACTCCCTGCCTGCTCCCTTGATCTGCTACAATATATTGCACCATGCATTCTTGTTTAATTTATCACAGACCGTCATATGAGTCATGTTGGCTCATCATTGTTGTCCAAGCACACCCTCACCATATTGCATGAAGTAGGCCATATATGCTTGGGGAATTGTCTCAATCGGCTTACTGGAGGTTTGCACCAGTTAAGTTATCTTCAGAGCGGAGCATATGCTTCCTTTTTTTCTGTGATCCTGCAGTGTGAGAGGCACATCTGGCAGTGCAGTCATCTCAACAGTAATTTGCCTCGCAATATGGTGTTCACGGGCTGGTTAGGACCACGTCTATTTATTTATTTTTTCTGACATTCCTATTATTATCTGGCCCGATTTTCATTTTATCGCCAGTTTGGAAAATGATCGACTTGTCAGTCGTGTTGCCAAAGTAAAATGTAAAAAAATGCCCTTTTCGTACGTGTTCTCGTTCTACGCCAAGGGACGTGAACCCCGGCTGAGAGTGAAAGCGGAAAATGTTTTGGCTTATTTAAGTAGTGGTTCAAAGCTATATACTTTTTGCACTTAGTGCCAAGAGGTGCCACAGGGCAAAATGTCAACGAGCTCATTAGCCTTACTCGGAGTGCGGATGTAGATATCATCCCTCTTCAAAGGGAACGCTGGATTGTGAAGAACCTACTATTTCACTGTTCTTTTTAGGTCATTGTATCAGTCCACTGTGAAAGGATATCAGAAGTGACCACTGTCCCCAAATTTTAAAGGAAAGTGCTTTACTTACTTGAATGTCTTCTCTGAATCACCTTCTGACACTCTCAGTTGAAGCAAGTAAAAGGGCAGGCAGGGATTCGTGCCTGCCTTTAGTGCTCCTGACATTGTAGAGGGCGTGCTCTTTAATTAACTCACACAAATAATATTTCTCCTGCTGTCCCCACTGCCGCTGTTAACCGCCAAGCTGCCGGTGACTCACTGTGTCATTTTGAGCGACCGGCCGCTGCAATATCAGCTAACCTTTTCTTCATAATCGCTGCTTTGTAGCTGAATGTCATGCCTGTAACCTTCATTCGAACATGGCTACTTACAGCAAAAGCTGACAATTAAAAATTCTGTTTTGGATCGGAGCCAACTACCTCATCTCCAAATGCGATGTCTCGGGGACAGTTTGGACAGGGGTCGACCCACCGGATGAATAATTTATTGCTACTTAATCTGTATGTGATTAAAAAAATGTCATCACTTACTTACTGAATTTGGCTTTGATTTGTTGTGCTCTTTGCCATATTGCAGAACAATGGAAATGAGGGAAATGCAAGCAAGCGCTGCACTGATACATCACTGGACAAATTAGGGTGCAGAATTTATGTTTAAAACTTCTCAGGGAACTTGGCATTACTTCATTGATTTCAGCATTCAAGTGAGGAACTTTTCGCTTCGATGGTTTTCATTTCCTACAGTACAAGTAGAACAAAAATAGACTCCAAATTGCTTCATAATTTATTTAGACTGTAAAAACAGCCCTCATTTCCCAGAGCTTTCCCTGTGCTGGTTTTGTCCCTCTCGAATGCATACCATTGTTGTTCTCTATAGGGAATCCACTGCAGACTCATACTTGTTTAGCTTTTTTTCCCCTCTTTACTTGAAAACTGTCCAATAAAAGCCAAATAACAAAATCATTCTTAAAATACACTTTAATTATGAATTGAAAATCTGTAGTTGACTTCACAAACACATCAAAATATCATTTGTGGTAATGATTGCGGACAGGAAGGTCAGGATATTGCTTCAGCTCAACTTCTAAAGCGGTTGGCTTTTTTTCTTTGTGCGTGTGGCTTTGCAGTGCTGCCTCCTCCTGCGGTCTGGGGAATTGCTGCCACCTTCAAGTGCAGCAAATCCTCAGACGTAAGTGTGTTAAGCCCCGTGCGCTTTGCCGAGGGTGGAAATGAAGACAGGCTACCCCTATGAAGAATGATGGCTCCTTCAAGAGGCAGCTGTCCTATTTTAAGCAGGCGACACTCAGCACAATGTGCTGTCTGTCTCTGCCTTTCCCTCCCTCTGTTTCCTTTTGGTCTTCTTTCTCTTTCTCTCTATCTCCATCTCTGGCATAGCGAGGAAGGACCTTTGAGATTGGGGTAAATAAAAGTCTCAGGAAGTGAGCAGAGCCTCAAAGTCTGTGAGAAGATTATGTGTAGTCCCCCTCAAACATCTTCAAGGATGGAAATGTTATTGATGCATGTTAAGTCCTCTGGGGCTTTCACTCAAAGGACATTTGGGGCCTTTCATCCTTGACATGAAGGTGGAGGGAAACATTATTGAGGCTCCAAAACATGACAGAGGTTTCTCCTTTTAGTGGGAGGCTTGAAAGAGAAGAGTCATCTTTCTTCACCCTTTGAGAGAGAAACCTCATAATTGGCTGAAATGGCTGCTCTTTTCTTTATGCCCACTTCTTGAGGTAATTGGTGTTTATGAACTATTTATGGCCCATCTTTGCTGGTGTCAGCCCCACACAAAGTAGAAATATGTATTTTTAGACCGAGGAAAAATTTTCCACCTCCTACTTTTCTTTCCCCAGACGAAAATTGTCTATTTTTGTTTGGACCATTTTACATAATATAAATTCAGCGGCGATATGGTTTGTTGCACTTATTTTACCGTCTGAGGAGGACCGAGGGGTTGTTGTTAGTTTGTGGTTTTGACCCAGACTGCCATCCCATCTGCGATGGTGATTTGAGCAATGTAGACGGTGTTTCTGCAAATAAAAAATGTTATCATGCTGTTAAACCACATAGGCTATAAAAATAAATCAGCTAGTGTTTTTTGAATATTTGATACCAAGGAAAGAGATTGTATATGATCAGCTGTCATCGTAGGTATGACCATCGCCTTTCTGAAGCTAATGAACGTTTTCTTTAAACCTCTTCATACACATCTATTCGTCCTTCCAGATTCAGGAACAAAGTAACTTTCTGCAGTCAGGCAGACTTGAGGTTTGCATAGTGGCAGAACAGAAGTCGACAAAGTGAAGATAGTCAGGTCAGTCTTGCTGAATATAGTAAAAACTAGCCAAATAGAGGGTCAGCGCTTTGAAAATCAACCACATTATGAATTGCATCCATTAAAATGTTAAAATTGAGCATTATAGTGTCAGAGCCACCAACAAGGTGTTTCCCCCTGAACACCTCTTAAATGGCGCTTTCTCTCCTACAATTTTACTTCCGCTTCAGACCAACGAACAAACATGAGATCAGTAATTTGAAGAGTTTCACGACATAGCGGTCATGTGCTTGGTAAGCAGGACAGTATGCCTGTAAAAACCACGCAAGCGATGCAAAATGAAATTATCCCATCTTTGTCAGCCGATGGTGGGAGCAAAATTGCGTGTACTTTGCAAGCTATGTGTTTCCCTTTGTTCCCATAGAGTTCAGGCTTATCTTCCGGCTTTCTATCCTTTTTTATTATTCTGTTTATCCTACTGTACAGCTATATCCACATTCTGAGTGACTGAGCTAATTGTTCCTGCTCATGCATTCTCTGCAGATTCAATTATACGCCACTCTGGGCATCCTGAAAAAAAATGAGGGTGGGAAAAGATGGATGTTAGCTGAAAGTGTGGGAAAATGAAAAGGTAAAAACCAAAAAAAAGAGGAAGCTTCAGAAGGTCATAGATAAGAGAGGAAAGTTGAGAGAGAGAAAAAGGGAGGATGATAGAAAAGTAGAAGCAGCAGGGATAAATTAGAGAGGGGAATAAGAGCAGTCCCTTGAGTCATATATTTATGTAAGGGGAAAATCAGCTCACTGGAGTGTACACTGTAATGGCACCCCTCTGTATAATGATTGGCGCTGACCTCCCAAATAAGAGGATTACTTTGTGCCTGAGCTGGCCAGAAATAATGGACCTCACCTTAGCTTAGCTGCAGTTTGACACAGCAGAAAATAGGTTTGGAAATAAGAATACCTCAGCAGCAAGGGGCCTGCCTGGGCCTCATTCATCTGCATCAACATTGTGTCAAATTGGACATGCATTCCTGTGTATGTGCCAGGTTCATGAACAGATGGTGTAAATGTACTGCTTCTGGACCCCCATGGGCTCGTAAACTACTGTAGCAGACATCATGGAAATAAGGTGCTGCAAAGTGTAAAGTGTTGCAGTAATTTATTTCTTTTCCCATTTAACAAGCAGCGGAATGAGCTACAGTTTCTGTTATTTACATGGTACGTCGTCTGCAGGAAATGAGCTGTTCTTATTGTAGTTTTCGGTCAGACGGTGACAGGGCAAGTCTTCTGCTCGGAAGAATATTGTGGCTCAGCAGTGAATGTTGTGGCTAATGTCTGACTGCAGGGCATGCTCTCCTTTTGTGTGCTCTGAACCAGCAGGATTAAAGCATCCATCTTGCTCTCCCACTTCCCCTAATGGTATTAGGAAAAGGGTGGATAGGTTTCAGTATTCCGTTAAGGAATATCTGATATGGGGACTGGCCGATTCAATTAAGTAAAAGGCAAGGTAGGAGGGAACGAGCACTGCTGTAATAGCCTTTGAGCTGCATACCTCAAAGTGGTGCCTGTTAATCTGGAAAAATACTGCGTTACTACCTCCCGCTTACAAAAACACATATATTATATGCCCATTACAAAAGGACTTGTCATTCAGCGACATAAAAATGAATAGAAACCACAAATCAGACTAGACACATGGGATTCCACCTTTCATGCAGTGACTGGTGGGGCAGGCTTCAGGCCAGGACAAGCTGCCTCATCCTGGATCTGAAATAGGATGCAGTGAAAGATAATGAATAATGAATGGACTTTTGCAGTCTTTAATGTATGATGTCACATATATAAATCAAATTGTAATAAGAATTAGGAGACGGTGCTTTGGTGTTCTCGAAGAAAATACCACAAAGTAATCCCGATCCAGAAAAGGAAAAAAAGGAAGTGCTACAAGGCTCTAAAGGCTTATCCAGCTGGTGTTGATAAGTAGGGTGAACACAAGTTCAATATTTTAAAAAAGAGGTCTGCTGAGGCACTCTGTTTAGGATAAAATCATACAACAAATTTATTCTTGAAAGGATTTCCGCAAGAAAAACAGACCGATACGTATCGACTTCATCGGGGTTCAGCCTTAATCCAGATCCAGATATCCTTCTGGAGAATGTCTTGATTTAAAATGTAGCATAAACTTAAATGAAATGTGTAGAAACAATATATTAAACAGCTCTTTCTTTTATTTGCCTCCAGTTATGCACATAGTGGTAAAACTAGTGGAAAGTTTGCATTTATGTGCTCTTATAGAACAAATAAACGAGCAGCACATCATTAAGTATCAAACTGCTCAATGCCTACGCTCTTTACCATTTAATATCAAAAGCTGTAGTGGCATCCAGCATCCATCTCCAAACTGTAATCTGGATTTCCTCTTTTCACTGACGCGAGCCATAAAAAACATTGTTTTTTTCTTTCTTTTGGATGGATATCAAAACAATGCATCAGAAATGTCTGTAATAACAGGCGGCCTTATGGTGGCATATGCAAAATATGCAACACTTATTTTCAGTGTGTTTTGTTACATTCACAGTTTGCAGGCTGGGAACAAGCTGCGTGTTTTCTTACATTGTAAGTCTACAAAATAATAGAGCGAACAAAGACATTTTTTCACACGGTGGAAGCTGACAGTAGCATTTATGAGCTCCACAGTATTCTGGTAACAAAAAAACCCCAATGTTATGTTTGGGGCTACTTTGTCACACCCTGTCTAAACACACAAGTTTGAGCAGGTTTAACATCAGGGATAGGTTTTATTCCAACCCTCAGGTATGAGAAGTCAGCGTCTTCCATCCCAAAACATCTGACAACTTTGATTCTAACTTGATTGATTAATATACTTTTAAAGGTCACATTTTTTTTTAACCGTCTAAGAAAAAGAGCCTTAAATTAGAAGGAGAACATTTTGACCAAAAGCCAGAGTTTACCTGACATCTTCGGCGCTGTTACGCTCGAATGCCTCCAAATAGATTTCTAATGCATTACAGTATCTCCTAAGACTTTCATAGTGCATGGGGAGCAGAAAACCCAAATCAGTTTCTTGACTTCCTCCACTTCATACAGCTCAGCGGTTAAGTTATCACTCTGCCGTTTGGTGGTCTTCACACCACAAAGTCCCAGCGCTGTCTGGAGCCACTGGGTTTCGATTACCACAAATCCATTCCACTCATTTAAAATTAATGGCCGTGGACCTCCACTAACCCCAGAGATAAGCAAGGGCAAGTCTTTTTCTTTAGAACACCTTGAGGATTAGATTTTTCTCTCCGCATCAATCCATCAGGAGATATTACTTGGTTATGGTAATATTTTGGTGGTAACTGGAAAATTACTTCTTCAGTTTTGAATCATTCTTCTGCTTAAATTTGTTTAAGCATTTTTAACCGGTCCTTATAGATGTTGGACTTTGGAATCCAATTAGAGTTCGACTACCTTTACAAATTTTTGTTGGCTGTTGGTTTTGCTTTGTAAGATTGCTTCACATTTTTTGGTAAATTGTCAAAATACATTTTCTGTTTGTAGTTCTTTGGAAGGCACTACACAGAAGGGCGTATCAAATGTCAGGGTCAGCGTTGATCTATGATAGACTAGTGACCTATCCAGCCCCACTGCAACCCCAGTAAGGTAGAGACTCTACAATAATAGAGAGAAAACCCTGGAAGACATCCCCCTTTGAGCAAGCATTTGGTAACTGTGGGAAGAAAAAACTCCCTTTTAGCAGGAAGAAGCTTCTGGCAGAATCAGGCTTAGGGAAGGGGGAGCCATCTGCCATTCTGACTACTTGCATTTGTGCATCTGTGACACTTATTCTCTCCCAGTATGTTAAAATAGTTACCATTCAATTTGCATTTGAGAGAAGATGATGATGAAGCTGTTGGGAACTAAGTCAAGAGCACGCACCAGAGTTTAGATTATTTTTCATTGACAGTTCTCCCTCAGATGCCTTTGGACCCTCCACTGCACCCCATTGTAGGATTACAGTGGTCCCTGGTTTATTGCGGTAGTTACGTTCTACGCCTCCGGACTAAGACCACCAGGTACCGGAACAGCTTCTTCCCCACAGCTGTCAGACTCCTGAACTCTGCCTCCTGACATCTGACCCACGTTAAACTCATGGACTGAACATACACACACCCACAATGGACAACTGTACCCTCAAACACAATAATAACATGGACTGAACCACCACTCACAACCACTAGCACTTTATATAGCCTCTGTAGAAACTATCTACACCCTCACTTATCTTAACTGCACTACTGTATAGCTCTGTGTAAATAATCATTCTGTACATTCGATAATTTTTAATCCTACAACTGTTTACAACTTGCATAGTTCCCATTTCTGTATAGCTGTATATCCCAGATTCTGTAAAGTTATTTATTTCATATTCTGTATAGTTTTTCATATTTATATTCATATCCTGTACATAGCTTGTACTCACTACAGCCTGTACATACTTATAGTTATAGAATATTCACAACATACTTCATACCGTGTACATTATAACATACCATAATAGACCCATTTCTGTAATATACTCACATATCTATATTATTGCTAATATATATTGTAATATATCTATATCACTAAAGCACTTCTGGATGGATGCAAACTGCATTTCGTTGCCCTGTACCTGTGCATGTGCAATGACAATAAAGTTGAATTCTATTCTATTCTATTCTATTCTATTCTAAAAATAACCTGCAATAGGTGAAATAAGCGAAGTAGCTAACTTTATTTTTTGCAGTTATTATAAATGTTTTAAGGCTGTAAAACCCCTCACTGCACACTTTATACACTTTTCTCCGACAGGCATGAACATTTTCACACTTTTCTCTTTTGATCACGATCGTGGCTCAAGAATTGGCAGTTCGTCTTGTAATTGGAAGGTTGCCGCTTCGAGCACCTGCACCGACAGTCTTGGTCGCCTACTGGTTGCCTACTTGTGGTGATCAGAGGGCCCGGTGGCACCAGTGTCCTCTGTCAGTGCGCCCCAGGGCAGCTGTGGCTACAGTGTAGCTTGCCATCACCAGTGTGTGAATGGGTGTATGACTGAATGTAGTGTATAGCGCTTTGGAGTCCATAGGGACTAAGTAAAGCGCTATACAAATACAGGCCATTTACCATTTGTTTCAACACTCTCAAAGTTCAAACCTTCATAGAAAAATAAGTCCAGTATTATAGAATGAAACCATAGGCACCCGCGGTTGCCTTTGATGGTGCAAAATGTTTCATCTACATTTTTGTGTTTGTTGGAGAAAACATACAGTGCAGCACTTCAGAGTCACACTGCTAGCGATAGAAAATTTTGATAAATTTGACAAGCTGAGCGCATTCTGTACTGTACAGGAGACATGGCATGAGATTGATTGACAATGGTCTACAGCCAATCAGAAAGCAGAACACAATGCGCTGTAAAAAAAGAAAAAAAAAACATGCAAAATTGCACAAAACAAATCTGCGAAACAGCGAGACCGCAAAAGGTGAACGGCATTATAGCGAGGGACCACTGTACTCTGACCTGATGCACTGCTTTCAGGTTTCTAAGCTGCAGCTCTTTTACTAAAACCTTCTTTTTGAACTCCAAGTCATACTTTGAGAGACAGCTCTAATCACCAGTGATAATCCTCGGCACAGAGTTGGGACTGCTTGACACAGAAGTTGATGATGTGATCTAAAACAAGTTCTCTGAGCAGATCCAACCCTTCATAGAATAACTTCAGCCTTTTGGCATTCAGTCCCAAACGCATTGGCAACTGTATCAAATTCTTTGTTAACAAAAGAACGGTTTCTGAAATTCAGGTGTAGGTACCTGGCATGAAAAGGCAAGGGTTAATGTAACATTAGAAAGCTATAGTTTTCAGAAACTTGCAATTACATCATACTCTCAGTGTGAATCACCTGCGCTATATTATCCATTTTATTGCTGCTGGGTGGATATTGAGACAATAGCAGCTCTCATGAAATGAAGCTTATCCACATTTGAGCGCTGCTTTTGTCCTACATTCCCAGTGCTAAGTGTACACAATTTACCAGATGGTACTGTAAACACACTTCACAATGTAAAATTTCTCTCATAAAAAGGGCCCTTGATGCATAATGTTACACTCTTAAACACTAAGCTGTATTACTTTTCCTCATTTTTCTGGCTGCTCTTATCGTTCATGAAAATGCAGGCCTATCTATTCAAAGTCATACGATGCACAAGGCTGCGCATTCATCCACCACCCATGACTTGGTGAATGGCGAGAAAGCATAAGGATTGGGGGGAGTTGGGGACATTACCCTAGGCTTCCTTTTTTTCCCCCTGCACCCTGAGGACACAGCCATTGGTAGTGGAGGGAGGGAGGTTTCTCAGCCTTATCAGCAGACTAGCACCCAGTGCTCTAATCACCAGGTCCCAGAGACAGCCGGAGGTAAAGGGTGAGTGGATGGATGAGCAACATCCAAGGAGAGAAAAAAAAAGGGTGGAAGGAGAGAAGGGAAGGGGAGAAAAAAAAAGCTATGTTTATACCTCTTAGGTTACAGCAAATGACAGCTGCTTTCCAGTTCAATGCATAACTGAGTAGAAATCCTTTTGGTGAGAAGAGACAAGTGCAGATTTTGTCCCACAGCACAATGTCAGCAGTGAAATATAGACACTTTGCAGTTGCATCACAAGTCTCTTTGCAAAGATTGCAGGTGCCATCTTGAAAGCATTTCAAAAAGAAGGGCCCTAAAACGATGACTGCTGTATGAGTCAATGTCAATTAAATCATGTTAGCTTGAGTTTATAATCTTTGACTGCCATCGACTCTTACTTTCCTTACTTGTATGTGAGACAGACAGCCTGTGGGTTATTTTAGAGGTTGTGTTCCAAATGGGGTGAACAGGGTATGAAATTGCAAACCAAGATGTTCAGGTTGATAAATGGCTTTTCAGAGACCTCGGCAATGCACGGTGTCCTGTAGGTGTAGTGCATTTGACAGTTATCTGTCGCTGTCAGTCCACTTCCATCATTGTATCTGTTTATCTTGGCACCATTCTGCTCAGAGTCAAGTGTTGGCATCATATGTCTTGTCTTGTTGCTAGCTTACGATTGTGTGAGCGGATCTGCAGTGCTGGATTTTTGTGTTTCAAGTGATTATTTGAACCGGATGAATTGAGAGTCAACATCACACGTTGTAAAACAAATGAATTTACCCTGTGAGAAACTTTTGGTGAAAAGGACACTATCTTTGAATGTGGTATTCAGTTAATTAATCTGTCCTTGGAGTCTAAATTGAACACAGACAAAAGCCTAGCTTCCGGGCTTGCCGCAATTGTACAATCTCTGATGGAGTTGCCGCTGAGACTGTACAAAAGGTACAAACCTATACTATATATCTGAACTGATGTGTATGCCACTACGTGAACAAGTACTCTAAATTAAGTCTTTAGTTTCTGTTTGTAACTGGTCTTCAGATTAAGTCATAGAAGTGCGATATGGTCCTTCTATCTATGAGATAGTATAATATCTTTCAAGCTTCCAAAACTGAAAGAAATCACAGTGCTCACTTTAAACTCTGGTCACATTTTGACACATTTGGGATTGTGGTTTGGGTTTGTTAAACACTCCTTGGCGAACGAGAATATTCTTAATTTCCTTTGATTGTTTATTAGTATTCTTTTGCTTCTTGTGGATTGGCT
The DNA here is from genome assembly GCF_057381915.1 of Diplotaxodon limnothrissa. Lineage (NCBI taxonomy): Eukaryota > Metazoa > Chordata > Actinopteri > Cichliformes > Cichlidae > Diplotaxodon > Diplotaxodon limnothrissa. The sequence continues at coordinate 28,635,339 of NC_140605.1, forward strand.
GTGGAGGAAATGTTGTTTTTGAACCATAAATTTGACAGCCAATCGCATGGATTCGGATCAAGGTCTTGTCTTTTCTTCGAGCTCCTATCTCCCTTTGATGCAAAAGTTTAGTTGTATTTCATACGTCATGGTTTTCTTTTAAAAAAGGCTTTGGGGACCGTAACATATTTGGGCACTCACTGAGCCCTAGAACCTCTCTCACCCTGAGTGAGAATCACACCCCCAGACCAAAACAATTTAAAATTATGTAGAATGATTACAGCGCTATCATAGAAACAGTTAAAGAAACCATGACTATCAGTATTGAGTGGGGAGCAGGTCATGAAGACCTCAAATGGAAGGAAAGTGGTCATGGAGATTTAAAACAAATGTAAAACCATGAATTACAGCCCTACAACACTTCTGAAGGACAAAATTAGGTAATGTTCTTCAATTTTACTTCATCAGCAGAATTCCTTCTGGTAGCATACTTTGCCAAGTCTCACTGAGTTTGAAATACAATAAGGAAGTGCTATAGGCAGTAAATTACACTTTAATATTTGATCAAAAAGCTTTGAAGGCACTCGAGTCCAGGTGTGGTTGCAACCCCTAAACTCATTGTGATAGAGCACATAGTGTTCCATTCTCCACACTTGATTTAGTGCTGTGACTGGTTTAAAAGAAAGACAATAGGATTGGTGGTATTGATAATTAGTTTTTAATGTGGCACACTCATCATGTCCAATTTCATGCCCCTTAGGCAGCTGATCGCAGATTTAATCAACACATTATTGCTTGCTATACTGACTGGAGGGAGGGTTTCTGCCTGTATGTGTGTGTGTGTGTGTGTGTGTGTTTAGGTGGTGGTAGGAGTGTGAAGGGGATAGAGCATTAGTATGTTTGTGTGATTGAGGAGCGAGCGAGGGAGGCTGTCAGCATGTGCATCCATCCCAGCAACGTCCCTCTTTGATAGACATTGAATGTGTGTTCCAGGCCATTAACCAAGAGCCACGTTTGAAGATGACGGGGTTGGAAGCTTGCGGTTGTGCTGCGTCGAAGGAAACTGTTGTTATTTTGTTTCCAGTGAACAGTAGTGTCCAGGCCTCCCTCACTTGGTGAATGCAGATGAAAGCCTGCCTGTTACAGTTTTGGTTTTTAGGGTTTTTTATTAGACTACTCTTATAACACCTAGGATTTTATATTTACCTGCTTTACAACTGCAGCGTACAGTGTATATATGTTATATGGTATTTTTAGAGGCACCCACAATATGTATTCTGCATTAAAATTGTATTTTAATGGCAACAATTGTATTTTTTTTCTTTTGATTATGAAATTGCGATATCAGTTTTTTGGGCAGTTGATCAGATGATCAGAACCAAAATTTTTAGTGTGGAATATATTGTGACATTTTTGTGAGATTATTAAAGATATCACAGATTTAATTCCTAAAAGTCCTGGTGATACTTCACCCTTTTTCCTGACATTGTCAGATTTTTTCCCCCCTGACCATCCTATTAGAACGCTCCTTGTTACGTCCCATAAATTGGTCTACAGCATGAGGGGTGTAGCACTTAAAGGGTCCTGGTAAAACTAAGAGTCAGAAAGACACATTCTTGACAAAATTTTGATTACCGTAAATAGTCAGTTAAGCCAGTAGACACATCAAAAACTGAAACAAAAGAACAGCAAATCCCCAACATTGGTCAAGAAAATGGCTGAATTTAAAGATCACCCCTGTAGCTCACAACTTTGCCAAACTACTGTTGGAGAGGTCTTTTCTGGAGCCTTTTGAGTGAGTAGTAACATGTAAGTAGGAAGAAGTAAAAAAGGACACTCTAGAGCTAGACCTTTTAACGTGGCACACCCACTGAGAAGTCAGAGTCGGATATATATCCTTGCTAAAGCCAGCTACTATTTGACCAGTAAGATGTGATGGTAACTGATAGGCTGGTGGTGGGAAATGAAGATACTGACCACTGGATGACCTGTGGACTTGGTTGAACATGATTTTTTCACTAACATGAAGGCTAGTGACTTGTTGCAGGTGACTTCAATACTAAGCTAATTACATTAGCTAAAAAAAGTATTCGACCGGCAGAATAAAAACAAATGTGGCACAGTTCTGCCATCAGCTGTCCTTTGTGTTTCCACACAGTCATTGTATGCACCGTGTCTATTTTACATTTTTACATAGAATTTAGTTTTCAAGTTTTAAACTTGAAACTCTTCTCAGCCTTAACTGGTCATGGCACATTGCTCCCACTCCCTGAGCCTGCTTCTGCTGTAGCCTTCTTCAGATGGGAGTTTTTCCTTCCCACTCTTGCCAAGTGCTTCCTCAAAGGGGGTCGATGTTTGTTTGGGTTTCTCTCTATTTTTGTAGGGTCTTCCTCTCAATATATAAAGCAGCTTAAGGGAACAGTTGTTATTGTTATGTTGTGCTGTATTGGAAAAACAAAAGAAAAATACTTGATGATTGTGCTCATCCAATGGATAGTTGGCTAGTCATTTCCCACCTCTGGCCTATCACTTATTAGGACTTCTCATTGGTAACATTAGTAACTGGCTTTAGCAAAGATACTGCCTCTTTTCAACACTTGTTGCTGCTCCATATTTTAGAGTCATAACACTCTTGGTGACTAATTTACTTGTCAGTTTGATGAGAGAAAATATCAGGTTAGTCTAGTAGTCTAAATGTCAATTCATTAGGAAAATGCATTTTACAACTACCTGCAACTAAGATTGGTGCTGCAACTGCAGCTAGTGGTATCTTAGCATGCTACAAACAATGTTAACTGGTTGTATTATTTGTCTTTGAAAACCGCTAGTCTTTGATTTCATTTATTTTCTGCTGTGTTTTACGTGCATCTATTTGAAAGAGTGAGTGTAAACACAAAAAACTATTTTATTTCATGTGCTGGAATGTGCAGAAAATAGGTTTAAATGTTAAACAAATTTCTTCCAGTCAGAGAATGTTGCATATAATTTAATGTTTGCTTGAAGTTAAAAGATTAAAACTAATAAAACGAGTTTTAAAAAGAGACTTTTCATTTGATTACATTTTATATGATAGATTATGCAGAAAAGATAGATTATGAATTGGGCTGAAAGAGCTATTGCCTTATTACCTATTTAGGGGATAAATCATGTTTTAAAAAGTAACTAATTACTTTTGAAAATAAGTAATCAGTAAAAGTAACAGGATTACTTTTTTCTGGTAGTAATCAATAATTTGTTACTGATTACTTTTTTCAAGTAACTTGACCAACACTGATTATGAGAATGTAAATAATTAGCTTAACCAACTAGTGATGGTAGCTGTGTTTTCCTAAAAACATTGGGGGTCTGTAGGCCTGTAAAATGTAGAAAGTAATCACAATGAAAACCCTACATTTGACTGAAAATAGTACAAAGAAAAATATGTTAAAAATTGAAAAATGTTCAATCGTTTTTGAATTTTATTTTGATGAGCAGAACTATAAAAACAAAATCACTTCTGTGTGACAGCTGCTAAGAATTCACAAGTTGCTCTTGACCACCACTCTCTGCAAGCAGACCATAATAAGTTGTCAGGCTGCACAGTGAGTACAGAGAAAGGGGAAGAGGCAGAAAATCAGACAACTGGAGCCAGAAAGAGTAGTGGCAGTGTTTATTTTGAACTACTTAACTCCCTGGCTCTGAGTCAAATGTAGAGAGAGACATTGGGAGATAGTGGAGGCCTTCATTAAATGCAGCTCAGGCCTTGGTGAAACCCTGGTTAATGTCCCTATCATCTCTGGAGTGGTCCAGCATCCAGCTCTCTGTCCAAATGACTCATGTTTAATGCATCTGTGCAGCGCTTGTCATTTAACCTCACCTCCGGAGGTTGTGGGTTGAGGTGGGACGGCGAAGGCTCCCGCAAGGCCCACAAGGGGCAAAGCGCCATGCAGTTATTCTTTACCCGCTCTCCATTTGCTTAACATGGGGAGAGCTGCTCCTTGTCTCCCCTATTGCTGGGTAATCTCCCCAGAACTAACCCCCACCCCGTCGCACTGCATGAACCTGAACTCAAGGGTGGTCTGGCTTGGATATGTGGCTCTCTGAAGAACTCTGTTACTCCCATCCTAGTGTGCTGAATGTTTAAACAGGATACACCTGAGACTTTAACTTAACAGTCAGCTCTTTTGCTGGACCATGTATAGCAGCGGTCCTCAACCCCCGGGCCTCGGACCGGTACCGGTCCCGTGAGTCGTTTGGTACCGGGCCGCGAGCGTTGAGGCTCAGGTGTGAAATGTATAGTTTTCAGGGTTTTTATTGGTTTTCAGCATTATTTTGTTATCGTTTTTATCGTTAACTTGGTTTTCCTGGGTCTTTTCACGTGTTTTATGAATAAATCTACTAGTTTTATTTTGTTGTATTTATCCGCGACACCTTAAAGGCTGTCCGTGAAAATAATGTCGGGCATAAACCGGTCCGTGGCGCGAAAAAGGTTGGGGACCGCTGATGTATAGCGTTGGTTAAACACTTTGATAAAAGCTACCAATGAGGAGTTTTTACTACCAATTTTACTAGTTTATGAAATTTATTACGCCATTGCATGACACATCTTACTCCCTTTGATTTTTTTCATCATCACGTTAAGCTCATAAATAAACCTGTCCAGATAATTACAGTCCACAAAAAGACTCACCAACATACATCTTTACCACCGGCAAAGCTGTGTAACGGGATATAAGAGAGCTGATTTTGTTTTTGAGCATTTTCCTCTTATTTTCCCCGCTTACATGCGAAGACAGGCTCTCCTTCTAAACACTCCTTCTCTCTCACTTGCACACACCCACTCAATCTCTGCCTCGCTTTCTTGATCTGGATAATGGTAATTAGAATATCACCATGATTGAAATTTGGCAAAAGTTGAAGAGGAAATAGGTTTTCTAATCAAAAGCTGCCTCATAGCTGGAATCCTGATGCTTACTTGGCTGAAAAATGTTCCTCAACGATGGGGGCCTAAACGGATGCCAGACTGTATACTGATGGCCAACTCTGCTCTTTTTCTACTGATGTCCCCGCTGAGGCTGATATAGCTGATCATGCTGGTTTACATTTATTTATTTTAAAAGTGGGTGTTTTTCTCTAATCTTTGAACGGGCCCACCATAAGTGACATATTTAGTTTCTTAGCTGAATGAGAGCAATAGCTTTTATTATAAAATTATGTTTTTGGCACAGTCTTTGGTGGTTAAAAAGTACATACATCAAAATACATGCATATATGCATAGATAAACGTACCGCAATACAGCAAAAGTCTTAAGCCACCCTTCTTTGCTTTTTTGAAAAGGGAAAAAATGCATGCAAAAATGTATTGAAAGGTGCAAACATACAGTGAAACACAGTATACAAGGCAATTGTAACAAGCTCGAAAGTCAATATTTGTTGCATAGTTGCATACATTTTTACAAACTCCCCAGCACCACTGGCTGAAATGCAACCCCAAACCTCAGCCATACTTTGCAGATGGCTGTGGGCACTCACTGATGTACCTCTCTCCTGACCTCGTCCTTCATTTCTGTATTGGCAATGATTTGAACCAACAAATTCAGATTCATTACTCCATACGACTGATTTTAGTCCAGTTCTTGTGTAATTTGGCATACCTCTACCTTTTCTCCCTGTTTCCTTTGCTTAAGAATCGCTTCTTGAAAACCATCCTTGCACTGAGGTTTCAGTGAGCAGTAGTTGGATTAACTGAAGGTCCAGATGTATCTCTCAGGTTCTGTGTCAGGTCTTCGTTGGATTTTTTTTTAAAATTTCTTAAAGACATGACTTTCAGGTACTGTTTGTAAGATGTGTGTTTTTAAGCCTTGCTAATTCTTCTTTTACATCTACTAATCTAACTTTTTTCCCGTGCACACCTATGCCAGGTTTTCAGCTAATAACTCTTTAGGAATCACCTTGTTGTTGCAAAAATACAATTTTTTGCCTGTCAAACTGTGCTACCTTTGCCATTTTCCATACATTCAATTGAGAACATTGGTGTTATTTCACATTGTTTGCAGAAATGTTTGGGGAGTGCACTGGTTGGGTGCATTTTTAATGTTTGAATGACTATTAAAAATACAAGAAAGTCTGATTCCTTGGACCTGAAATATAAAGAAACAGGGGTCTCAAACATGCACTGTAGTAGATCTAGCTTTTATGAGAATGTCTTTTTCTCTCCATAGAACAAAAATAAGAACCTAGCATGTTATAAAATGATATAGTTTGGTTAATTTGTAGAAAAGACAGAAAAATGTGTTTGTGCATGGGATTATGTGCTCGACTGTTTCTTGGCTGGGAGCTGGAGCTTCCTGGATGTTCTGCCGGTTGCTTGGCAAACTCACACCGTTGCCTATGATGTAATTCCTTTCTAAATACGGTATTATTCTAATCTGATTCAATCCATATTTCAGTCCTTTAACCAGTAAAAGGTAAAAGCTGTGCTATTTGTATGGCATAGCTAAGAGCTTTGTTCAGTGACTGTATAATGTTTTTAATTTTTAATTTTCTTGTTAAAACGCTGAAAAAGCATGATTGTTGTTTCCCTTTGGATTCTTACCTTATTTGTCCTGTACTGTACTTGCATGCACCTTTATGCACTGGCAAATCAACTTTGAATGAGGTTTTAAACGCTAATCTCCCTTTCTGTTTCTCCCCACTGCTTCTCCTCTTCCCACCTACTGTACCCTCCTCCACAAACACAGGAGCTGCACAGGACCCAGGTAAGCCTCCCCCACATCTCCTTTCCTTCTCCTGACCACAACCTCCCACCATATTCGAGCTTTTGTTTCATTTCAAATACATGCTTCCTCTTTCATCTCGTATTTTTGCACTGTGTGTCAAATCTGCAGTCTTTCTCTCAGCATCTCTCAAGCTCACATTTTGATTTTTGTCTACCTCACCCTTGCGAACTCATGCTGCTGTCATTGATGCTGATGTCTTCTGTCGCTTACCGGCATTCTAAGTAGCGCTAGCTTGAGCAACTTAGTACACACTGCACAGAGAGAGAGTTCAATGATCCGAAGGGTCTTATTTCAACAATATTTTTTTTCAAAATGAAAGAAAAAGCATTTAAAATTAAAGCTTTTGGGAGGGAAAAAATTGGACTTTGCAGTTTTGCTGTTCTACATTTGTACACACAGACAGTGCATTTATGTCGCAGACTGCTAGTGGCAGTGATTTAAAAATGATAAGAGGATATAGCTTTCACTACTTTGGTATTACATTTCATTGTTGCATTGTCGTAATTACCTATTAAGCTTTCATTCAGGAGATAATGATGTTGCCTTTCAAATCAAATGTGTGTAATCATATTCTTATTAATTTTACATGCGAGCTGGAGTGTTACAATTATTTTGGGAGAGAAAGAGACGAGTACAGAAGGTGAAAGGTGTGGCTGCTGACAGCAAACCACAACCACAGCGTGTGTTTGTCTGTGTGTGTGTCTTTGTCAGTAGAGATTTGATAGTTTCTTCCAAACTGAAAAATCCAGAAAGGAGTTGTTTTTGGAAAACGTGCTCAGAGGTGCATGTTACGCTGTTTTAGAGCAACCTGTGTGATCTGTTTTTCCTCTGTAGCCTCTGGTAACGACATCTTAACCCCATATATCGTGGTAAGGTCTGGGGTAAGTCTTCGAGATGATAATGATGATGATTATGGGAGATTTTTTGTGCTGTTTGTTTGTCTGTATTTCCGTCATCAGCAAGACTGTACAAAAACTCAGCCTGGATTTTATGAGGTGGAATATGGGCAAAAGAAGAACCCATTAAATTCTAATGATCCGGCTCACACTCTTGAAACTTGCAAAAAAGGCAATAAGCATTAGCTTTACTGGATCTCTTGTAGTTATTATTATGATTGTGATTTCAAATGCCTTGAGCTGTGAAAAACAGGAATTTCCATCCTATTATGTTTACTACCACGTTCTTCCTCTATACATTTCTTTAATTTCATTAAATACAAACCTGTTTCTTTCTTTCTTCTCATTTTGAAGCCAAAAACCTTAGAATGTAATTAGGTTCACCCATTGGCTCAGACTGACTCACACAGATTGCGATATGCCTACAGTCTGTCTGTATTTATAAGTCAAACAGTAATTATTTGCAACCCTTCACCAATCTGTCTCAGAGTAATTGCAGTCAGTCCGTGTCAGGCCTCGATTACTTGGAGACAGTTTGTCTCTAACCAGGTGACCTGTCCAATCACCTCGTGATCTAAAATGGATATCCAGAGGTTGGGATTGTTGCCTTCCCAACCTCTAGGAAACCAGCTGGTTGCTGCAAGCTCTCGCAATCAGTCATCGGGCGCAAAAATTAAATGCACCGATTTCTCGTTGTTCCATCCAAGTCGAATTGTGCCACCAGTTAATATACAGATTTCAAATTGCAGCATTTGAGTTTTAGCAAAAATATTCTGTCTGCTGTGAACAAAAACTCCAGCAACAACTATCTGATGTACAAGCAAATAATTTAACAGCTGCTCCGCTGAATGAGAAAAGTGAGTAATGTTGGGTATTAAGGCAAACCTGCAGAGCTCCATCCGGCGGTACTTATTGTTGTTTAAGGTCTCTGAGTGATTTAGGCGGCTTAGACTGCAACTGGACGGTGATGCTTTTCAGACAACATCTAGCTTTCTTTGACATTTTAATGTCCCCGACTTGCTTTCTTAAAAAGTGTTTATGTATTATGTATTACACCATCATATCGACACACTGTGCTATATAATCATTTTGGTGTCCTGACTTATCAGGGCATGAAAGCTGCTCCAACTAATACTGTAAGGCTAAAAGAATATACTACATTATGACATGAGGATGAACTGTCCTCTGTTCCTTCCTTGCTTTGCTTCAGCTATTCCTTTTAAAACATAGTGGCTTTTACTCAGCAATAATTGGGGTTTAGTGCAAAAATCGCCACCTTTCCAACAAAAAATTATGCTGCATATCATGCCATGCTGCCTCTCTTAACGTCTTCACTCCTCCTCTCACCATCTCTCCTCTACCAAGCCTTTTAATCCAATTAGCAATGCCAGTGACAGTTATTTATATGTACATGAATTAGAATTGAAGAGCAGGAGATCCTCCCTAGGGGCTGATTGGACGGAGCCCAGTCCTTCACAGGCCTGTTCTCGGTCACAAACCTGTCCGGTTGCCACCAAGCAGTGGTGGTCTCTCAGCGTATCACATACAAAGCAGCGACAAAAACTCATTGCAACATGCATTGCAAATGACAGTTACCCGTTACCTTGGACTTTATTGTGAAAACCAAATCAGTGGGTACTTTTTATCCCCAGCACAGAAAGACTTTGACCGTGTTGTTTCATCTTTTTTAGTGTTTTCTAAAACCGTCACAATTTAAGAAATATTTGACACATTCAAATTGGGACACTCTAATAAGCTGTCTTCTCGGTGTTCAGGTTCATCTTAGATCTATGTTTCTGTTGCATTCCATTGCGTGGACTGAAATAGTGGGAGTGCCAAATGAGTGTGTAAGCTGCCAAATCTGGCTCGCTTACCCTTTTGAACTATTTGCCAATGATTGCAGTACTTCAGAGGGGTAGAAAAAGGCATGTCACAGTGCTGCCAGCCTTATCCTTTAAAGATTTTAAGGTTTTAACACCACGTTTGAAATACAGTTTTAGAAATTTCTAAATTTAGATAGAACTTTATTAATCCCTCGGGTGGGTTCCTCTGGGAAATTCGATAATTTACATTCATTAGCAATGCCACTTTAAGTCCAGCAGTACAAACATTAATGTTTGCAGTTATAAATTAAGAGTTGTTGGCCTGCAAAGTCACTTTAACATTCCATTTGTAAAATTATTCACTTTTGGTTAATTATGAGTCTATTAAAGAACTCAATAAATGTGCCAGATGGCTTTTTTTTGGCTTAAATTAATACAAAATTAACTCTAGGACTGCTTTATTTTAGCTTTTGGAATAAGTGCTCTCATTGTGCTTCTGTTTTCTACAACAAATTATACTGAAATAAAATGTAAAAGGAGCAACAAGATGGAAAATGAGTGACCAAAAATAGAGGACTGGATTTATTTTAGGCTTGTATGATTAAGCCGGTGTTTAAGGCATGTGATTAAATTCAAGATGTCTGTGAAGTAAAATAATATAGCTTAGTTCACAGCCCAAGAATAAATATCAAATTCAAAAAAGAAAGAAGGAAAAAAGAGATGACACAAGTTGAGACAGTTGGCGCACTATTAATAATAGCTCATGGAGATGTGCTCTACTGCCTTTCCTAAGCGAAGCATGCGGATACCGTTCAGCTCAAAGTTCTCATCATGTCGAAGTGCTTTAACTTTGTTGATTTTATACAAACTAAAATATGAATCAGTCAGTAGAGAACGTCCCATCTGCATTCAACATGGCTACAATCTTAAGTCTATAAAAAAATGACATAATTTCAAGGTTTAAAAAGTGAAAACAATGACAACAAGCCTTAAACTAACAAATGGCCAGTAGGGGAAAATCCTCTGGTTGGGAAAATGTAATCTGGTTACACTGAAGTAAAAAAAATCATTTGAAGTTTTTTTTAATGATCTCAGTTATTAGTTTAATTTCTTGTTGAATTCTAGGTAATGTTCATGCTGTAAATTATATCCCATTAAAGGATCATAAAGTAGGGTTTGCTATAGGGCGAGCCTACCATTGTGACCACATGTCTCTCAGATGGTCACACAGGCCTAGAGACTGGTCAGTGAGAAAAAAATGTGTTTTCCCCTGACGGTTAGATGTGGTTGCTGGTAGTTGCTAGGAGAAATTAGTACCCTCCCAAAGATTGGCCATTGTTTGCATGAACGGCACTGACTTGTCTGCTAACACTCGCCTTTTATTCTCTGAGCTATAGTGAACCTCGAGCAAAGTGCTTGCCTTTTACGTTCTGTTTTAGGTTTGTGTTTGACTATAGCTCGGATAGTACGGGTGAGTGTTTGCATACAAGTCGGCGTCTTTCATGCAAACTATAAGCGGCCACCTCTAGTGACCAAAGCAATCATAAGGAAGTTTTTGGTACATTACCATATACCATTTAACCTAGCAACCCCCAGCAACCATTTGCCAATGGGTCAGGGAACACCTGTGGTTTAACCAATCTCTTGTCCTGGGTGACTTAGACCTAACATGAGCATGTTTTTCCATTCAAGAGTTGATTCAACTGTTAAAGTACTTCTCAGCTTTTCAAAATATTCTCAACCAAAGAAGGAGGAGAAATAATAGTAGCATCAGCTAAATCACTGACACATTTTTATTTTTGTTTACTGGAGTAAACCAGTACTAAAAAGAATAACGTTTTCACAGACTTGAGAACAAGAAAAACATTTCTTGTTGTCAGAGGTCATGGTGTTTTCTTAGTTTACCCACCACTACAGACAATGGGGACTCGCGTATTTGTTCTGTGCGCCAATCAATAGAATGGAAGACGTGCGAGGACAGAGGTGGGCTGAGGGACAGCAGTTAAACAGAAGGAGTCTTATCCATGTGTGCACAGACGGGCTCTTTGAACACATACAAGCATGCATTTGCACCTTTGCAGCCCCATATACACACAAACACGTCGAGTACAGCTCAGATTAATGACTGAATCAATCACACGCATACAGTGTTTGCTTGTCATCCTGTATACTTTCCTTTTATAAGACAAGTTCAATTTCCCAGGCTACTGAAGCTCTATCAGCGTTTCCACAGAATATGTATTCAGCAAGGTCATCTCTCACTGCACCAAGAAATTTCCCTGCCACGAGGATGTGTCTTTGCTGTTGAAATGTCAATAGTCCCCCAGTCGGATGCATTGCAATCTACATTTGTCAATACATGCTGCTTAGAGCCATACCATGAGCAAAGCATGCGGCTCATTCATTAAGTAAACCTTTTTTTTCCTTTTACTCAGGTTGATTCCTGTTGGCTCTGATTTATTCACTTAATAAGCACATGAGGTCTGAATTTTATTCAAATGCTCAAGTGTTCATTTAAATTTTGGATTAGAAATTTTAGCGCTACAGAATGTCATATTTTTACCGTTTAGGTATTCCTAATTTAGAAAAGTAAAAATATAAGAATTCACCAGTGTATAGGAGCATTCAGTAGACATCATGCTGACTGCCATCTCTTGCCTTTTGGTAAATAAAATGACACCGACTCACTGATGCCAGTGGCCAGTATTTCTCTTTTGTGTCACTTTCAGTTTTGCGGTCGTTAAATGTTCAAAGATTGTGTGACGAAGGACAGAAGAACTTTGAAACAGCCTTGTTACTTTTTACAACAAAGATTTGTTTGTTCCCTTGGCACAAACTGGGTTATAAAGAACCACAATAAAAACAAGAAATACCACTGATACATTGTCGCACAAGTAATTGGTCAATTTATTAATACAATTCGTCTATTCAGCCGACAACAGTCCTCTCGGGGCAAACCAGAAACCAAATGATTCCCTCTGCGCAGCATTTGGTGACAGGGGAGGGGAAAAAAAGTCTTTTAACAGGAACAAACCGAACAGCAGAACCAGGCTCGGGGAGGGTGACCATCTGCCACAGCCAGTTGGGGTGAGGGTGAAGCAAAGAGAGGGAAAAGAAGAGCACAGAGAGACAACAAACGATACAATAGGAAGCACTCTGCAGGTTGGCGGGACCAGTAACAAGCTCTGGAGCCGGTATCATCCCAGATTATCACTGTTGGTGCATCCTTGCAAAAATATATCATTCAGACCTTTCAATTATAGATCCTAACACTGCCTCTGCATTATGCCAGGGAGAAGAGAATGTAATAAGATGTAAAGGGTAAGGGAACTGCATCCCATAAAAAAATTACAGCTCACACTGAGCATAGGTTAGACCCCCTGCTCTTGCCTGTACTAAGAGTAGGCACAGAGCTCAGTAAAACAGCTTTTATGGAGGCAGCTTCTTCTACGGTACTTGGAATAAACCAAAAAAGTTGAAGTTAAAAGTATAGGTTTCAACTTGCTGATGAATGTTGTTATTATTTAAAGATGAAGCTACAGTAGAGCAAGCAAAAAAGCCAACAGTATGTCTGTGTTGTTGTTCTGACCTTGTCTGCCTTTAATCTTAAATATCCAAAGTTATTGGGCCAGTCGATTTGATCATCTGCAGGATTGTGACCTTTATTACCTTTGAGGAAAACCTACAGATAAAGCAATAGCTCCCAAAATTAACATCAGAGATTTTGCACTTTATGAGGTTTTAATAATAAATAATAATAATACATTTTATTTATAGGCGCCAAGCACAAGCACAAGAACAATAGCAACAATACAGTATAATAAAACATAGCAAAATATAATTTAGACAAAAAAACAAGCATGAAAGTATAAAAGCTGAACAAGGTCAAAATGGACTAAAACAGAATCAGGTGTATACAATTCTGAATAGATGGGTTTTGAGAGGTGATTTAAAAGTGGTGAGAGAGTAGAGTTTTGCAAGCATAACGCAAGCCAACGCTCCAGCGTGGCCGCAACTGAAAAATTATTCATATATGACACACGTCTCAAACGTCAGAATGATAACAATGCATGCTTCCAGTGTTTTAGATGTCTGCTTGCTTTCTCTCCTCCCGCTTGATTCAGACAACCCTTGCAGGGCTTTATTGTGATGTGATCTGATGTACTGAGAGCGTAATAAAATCTAAATGGTTGAACTTTGACCACAAACACGTCTTGATCGTTAAGGAAAATGGCACAGCTGTTTCAACTGTTTCATCTCCTAATTAATCTGTCATAATGCAGATACAATATCATGGCAGTGGCTGTTTAAAGTAATTATCTTTGACATTTTCAGATAAATAGACATTTGCCTTGTTGCTCACTATCACTACCTGATAAAAGAAACCGGTGATTGAACTTTAAGTTAGACAAATTGTGTGTAAAAAAAAAAAAAAAAAATCATGTGAGCAATATAACTGTCATAACCTCATCACTAAGGTAGTTCAAGGTAATTCAAAAAAGATTTAAACTGAAATAGATGTGTATGGGCTTTATGTTGCTATGCTTTATATTATTTTCAGTATAAAACTGGTGCTGATGTTGTCATCATCTTGAAGTTAAATGGAGTTAATTTCGAGCTTTTTGTTGTTGCAAAAACAGGAAGTAAGTAGGAGAAAATGTTGGGCTTTTTCCTTGAAGCAAGAAAAGCATAGCCTGCTTTTTGTCCACTGAGAGGAGACGATTAAGCGTGCATACATCAAATCACATTTCAGGAATTATAATCAAATGTTTTTAAATAATTCAGCTACGGCTTGATATTTGTTTTAAATATTCATTCTTTGATTAGTGGATGTAATAATGTGTACTGTCTCAGTTGTAGCTTTTATTGACATTTTACTTTTGATTAAAACCAATTATCTTAATGAAATCAACATAAAATAATAAATGACTGTATGCAATATTTGATAGTTGCACAACAAACACAGCAAAGCAGAAATACTGGCCATCTTATAGCATCAGTTTTGTAGGAAATGTTTATGAACTGGTAAACAACCATGTGAATGTTTTAAAACCGTACATATATTGTAAAAACAAGAATTAAGGAATATGAATAACAGCAACTACTGTGCTGATATGTATCTATCTTCAGGGAACTGATCAAATACACGTCAAAGAGAAGATAACCATTGAGGAAGATGAATGCATGACAGACCAAATGTGTTGGCAGATGTAAACACCAGACTGTATTAAGCCAAACATCATGTTCTTTTCAAGCAGTCAGAATCAATCAGAAACAATCGGGATAAAAGAAATGTTTGTATTCAACTGCAGCCAGTGAGTCTAAGAACTTGGGTAAATAAATAGATGATGAAGAAAGAAATGTTGGTGTACAAATATTAAGATAAGAGATAAGATAGAACTTTATTAATCCCTCGGGTGGGTTCCTCTGGGAAATTCGACTTCCAAAAAAAGCACAGCAACGACCAAAGTTACAGTTACAGAACTGTTATATATATATATATATATACACACACACACACACACACACACACACACACACACACACACACACACACACACACACACACACATATATAAATACAGAGACAAATATAAATAAAATATACAAAGGGGATAAATAGAATAAATAGGAATAAAAAATAAAAATACAAGTGAATTGCACATTTCAAGTATTGAGTCTATTGCACTGTTGACTATTTACAAAAAGTATTGCACAAGGTATTGTACAGTGAGGTGAAGAGGCACTACAGCTTAGTTGTTCCCCCCTCCTTTGTCCTCCTGTTTCCCCTCCCTCTCCCCTCCAGAGAGGAGTTAAACAGTCTGATGGCGTGTGGGACAAAGGAGTTTTTAAGTCTGTTAGTTCTTGTCTTGGGGAGAAGCAACCTGTCACTGAACAGACTCTTCTGGTTGTTTATGGCCGTGTGCAGAGGATGCCCAGCATTGTCCATAATGTCCATCAGTTTCTTTAATGTCCTTTTCTCTGCCACTGTCACCAGAGTGTCCAGCTTCATGCCGACCACAGAGCTAGCCCTCCTGATCAGTTTCTCCAGCCTGCAACTTGTTTCAAATTCAGCTTATTTCAAGAATATGCTAGAATGCTAAAGTGAATGTTAACGCAATATCTGAAATCAACAGAAACTGAATCATAATTTTAGGGTGTGAACGGTGTTATTACGGAAAAAAACGACTTTCTCACCATATAAATATAGCTGAGTACAACAGTGTAATCAATGTTACAAAAATACAAGACTTTTTTTTTTTCTGATTCTCCAACTCCAGCAAGATATGAGATCTCTAGTGAGCAAATGATTAACATTTAAAAATATTCCAAATGACAACAAACCATATAATATTAACCTATTTCATAGCTGCTAAAGTAAGACACAAGGGAAGAAATATAACAAAAGGTGTTTGCGTAATTTATTTAATGGTTGTAAAATAGTTACTGTGGCAACATTGTAGCGTTACGGCCAGTGCTGCGGATCGGGGTATATTCACAATGCCTGCATTTACACTGCATTTAGCCTTTTGTAAACTTTGGTTCTCAGAACTACATTTATTGCTTTTGTTTTGTTTTTTGCATAAACAGTGAATAAATTACAATGCAATTACTATTACAATCACAATGCATGTAACTTGGAAAGAATCCCTCGATGCTGACCACAAAGAGAGCTACCATGAGATTAACACAAGGCTTTTGCCTTTTTAACCCATTGTTTGGGTGCAATGCCGAAATAATGGCTTTATGAATTCAGCCTAGTACTTTAGACAATGCTGTTGCTGAGTAGAGTCTTGGGAGCTTCAAAAAGACAACTGGACTTCTTTAGGCTCGTAAAGGCTTCTCTCCCAGAGGCTTCTTGAGTTCTGAAAAGGTCGGAGAGTCCCAGGCATTTAACCCCTAGTGAGGGCTGTGCTCTTTGGAAGTGGCTCTAATGATCGTTGACCCACTATTGATCCTGTTAGTCGTCACATGTGTTAAGGTGTGAAGAAAAGCGTAGGTCATTACCATAGTGGATCAACTATCCTTAGGACTACTTCCACAAGGGCAACAACCACCAGGCGTTACATACCTCAGACTCGCCTCTATTTTTTTTAGAACTGAAGGAGACTTTTTGAATGAGAGGTGAAATGTCTTCGCAAACTTAAAAAAGTCAAATTGTTTTCTTTTTTAGGGTCTCAAGACGATCCTGATGATAGATTCTGAGAGTACCGGTGGTAACAGCAGACATTAAAAAGTTGAACAACCCCTGCTCTAAAGCTTTGTGTATTGTCTGGTATTTACAACAGATTGAGCTCTAAACACCTGTCACTTTCACTTACAACTACAAGTGCAAAATAACAGCAAGTTTGTTCACACACCGCATCTAATCAATTTCTTTAATTTGTAGACCAGCAGTAGACCCTCTGAAAATGTTCACCCCTCATTAACACTGCTATAAAAGTGATTATTTAATCAAGAATATTGTTTTTTATTTGGTTGTTGCTCATTGTGCTTACTGTATTTATAAGTGGAGCAGCCACAGAGGATTGTGGGAGTTCCCCAGCAACAAATGTCCCTCCGGCTGCTTTTCAGTATGGCTGAGATACTTGCACTAAGTCATGCCATCAGCAACTGCAATCACAGCTGTGATGTATGCATAGCAAGCAGTGTTTTGTCAATAACAGACTGAAGGTGCGTGAAATCTGCAGATAATGTATGTTGCCTTAGCGCGTCATCTAGCCAGTTCACTATGGTTTCTTTCTCTTATGGAAAGAAAGACTGGCGTACTGTCTGCTACTCTGAATCTTTGTTCAAAACCACGTTCATTCTCCATTTTTGTCCATAATGCTTCTGCCAACAGGTAACAGTTTGTCCGCCTGCTGATGAGGAACTGCTTTGATGTTGATGGCAATATCGTGTGGATATAGGACATAGTCAGACAACAGTTGTGTCTCTAATAAAATGTTCTGAAATGATTAATCTTTAGTCTGTCATTACCTCAATTGTAATTGATTTCCATAGGGGAGGGGATTTTATTTTCTCAAAGCAATCACTAGAGACCAGTGTTATCAGAGTGTAACACAATTTTAAGTCGACACTGGTATACAGCAATCCCACCATACTGGGTGGAGTGAAATGAAGTTAAAACAATTCAGCCTTTCTTCAATTTGTTGTGGAGTAGCACATGTCTCGCAGTATATATGGCTGTGGAAATACACCACCTGTCATTGCTTTAAAACAGCTTGACAAAGGTGTCAGTCCTACCCATGTCATCATCCTCCCATCTGTCCAATTCTCCAATAACTGGGGCAGTCCTCGCAGTGTCCAGTGCCCACCAGGAATGACTGACTTTTTGACGGCTGTCTCAACCAAGAGCTCGTGAATTTTTTAAAGGGATCGAAAAGCTCATACCAATAGATGATGTGCCCATATCTCTCCATCTCCAAGCCCATGAACATTTAGACTTGTGAGGAAACCCATGTACCCCTTCAGGAATCTATGAGAAGGTAAAGAGCTTGTGCAGTGTTTCATGACTAAGGTGCTATTCCATATTTTCAAAGCCAGTTTGAGCAGTTGGGAATCAAAGCCTCTGGATCTCCTATGTGTATCCTGTAGTATATGCTGCTGGGTCACCGGTGAATCTTTCAGCACTTGCAGGTTGTTGGTGTGGGCCTCTGTGGATTCACCGCATCCTGCAAATGCCTATGCAACTTGGTAATCTCCTAAGGTTGCAGGCTGGGGCGATGCCTTGGGCAGTTTGATGTGTACCCCAGGCCATTCCTGTGCAGTTTTTTGTTATGTTTTAATGAGATTATTACTGTTGTTTCCTTAACCTGTCATTTTTAATTTCATTCATCTTACTAAAAGAATTATATTCAGTTCCATTGCCGTTATGCTTTGTATTAATTATATTGCCTGTTAGTCTCATTTTTGTGGCAGGGCACTTCTTGATGTGTTGTTTACTTGACAGAAAATTGCACTGCTGAACATTTTAGAGATTTTTCTTAGACAAACACCTTTGTCATCAGTTGTTTGTCACTTGTCACGGGGTCTGAAGAGTAAACCTGCTTCACCCAGTGTGTGTCAGGAGCTGATGGTGAGATATCCCTGTTCTGCTTTCTCACGCTTTTCTACAGCTGCCTGACTCAACATAATATCCACATGACTGGCTGCACATTTAAAATGGTTCAGTCAGTATACACAGTAGGTCTACAGTACAAGCTGTTTTCTGTCTGCATTCTGTCTTAGTTTGGAGGTGACCTTACTGCAGTATAAATATGCTCAAATAAACATTCTGTGCAGTTTTCCAAAAAGAAAATGCTTTACATGGTCTTGGAGAATTATATTGGATGCTTGCATTATCTTTTTTTTTTTAATGTCATATCAGGTAAACAGTTGGGTTATGGTTAATGTTATTTTTGAATATATTTCAGAGTGGCTGAAATTATAGTTACATTCATGAAAACAATAACTTTTCACATGGCTTTATTCAGTCCTCCATTTCCATTGCAATTAAGTGGGTAACCAAATTAATAAATTCACTCAATTAACTTATCATTAGCAGAAAAGGTTGCACCTCTATAAAAGCAGAAGTTTTAATAAATTGCTGGTCTGGACCATTCAGGTGTGTTATTAACACAATGCTACAATCTTCCCAGGAGTGGATGTTTCATTAAAATCACCCCAATGCTCAGAGAATCTGTATAAAACCCAAGACTTTACAGGCCTCAGTTAGCATGTTAAATGTTAAAGTTCATGAGAGTACAGTTAGAAAAGATTAAATAAGACTGCTGTCCCGGATTCGAAAATGTGGCACAAAAACAAACCAATGGAGGCCCAGTAGAGTGCAATCAGATGAAGAGTTTATTAAGAACACATGCGTGGGAAGAAGCACACAGCATCACATCAGCGGACTTCTTTGCCCAAAATACACAGACAATGGCTTTTTTATAATGTCAGGGTTAACGCCCCTTCACGTGTTATAAGAACATTATTTGCATCTTAAGAACATTATGTGCATAGTTTACAGTAAATGGTCAATCTTAAACCCCTAAAATTAGACAAAGAAGTTCCTTTTTCTATCACACCTTCTGTAAAAGGCAATAAGTTGCAAGCCTAAATGGTCCCTGAGGGCTTGTCCTCCTCTCTGACACATCTTCTGTCACCTGTTACTAAGCAAACTCTAATGCAACAGGTTGCTGAATACATTCAGGCCTTTGCTCAGACCTGTTTCTAGATTGTATGTATTATATGTGTTTTGTAAGCGTGTATGCAGTTTTAACCTTCTGTAGCTCCAAGTCACTTACACAATAGATCGTCCGGACATCGCTCCGAACGAGGCTTATGACCTTCCCTTAATTGACTGAACTTCAACTCTTTAATAAGCACAAAATGCAATGTGTGTGTACAATTATTATGACTGCACCTGTAATAAAAGGTTACTGTGAGGCCGGCAGGTTTTAATGAACATCTTAATGCAGTATCAATGCTATAGATTATATTATTAATGATGCAGGATATATTGTAGCAATAAAATGATTTATAATAATCTCTTTCAGAGACGTCACCACACCGTTTGTTGTGTCACTCCTCGGCCCACTCAGTTAGGCCTACTTCTAGCTCCATCAATGACATCATGGTCAGCTCTCCGGGGTCCACTGCCCTCGTGATTACCTTTTCCAACAATCCTCTGGCGCAAGGAATGAGACAACAACCACAAGTCACCAATATCCCTAGAAATGATGCAATAGAAAGCATTACAGGCATCACAAACCCTTTCCATTGTCCGAACACGGATGTCATCCAGCTCTCCAGCGGGTTGTCGATTCCTGAGTGTTCATGCATAGTTTTAGACAAAGTTTTCAGCCCTTCCAGAGCTCGAGTTACTGAGCCATCTAGGGAAGTGTAACAATTAAGTTTAACATCCAGGCATCCATAAAAACTGAATTTATTAAATTTAACAGAGTTAGAAGTTAGCAGGAAGTTAGCTCGCTAGTTTCCACCTAAACATGACATACCATGTTCTGACTGAGAGATTTCAGAAGAAATTAAAACGTACGGCTCTGCTGTCACTTCCGGCATAAATGAAGACAGAAAACTAAACAGCAGTGACATTTGTAGGATCACTGAAGTTGGAGTAGCTGGTATATAATGATGTGATCGCTAGCGGCACAGCTATGTTAGCATAATATAAACACATTAGTCCAGTGAAGCTGGAGGATGAACGCTAACTTGTTTCCAGTGATAAAATTTAACTTGAGGGTTCCGGGTTGTTTGGGACAAATGGGACCAAACTTCAGTCGGGAAAAGAACTGAGATAATCCATCCATAATACGAGGTTAGTCATTAATATACTGCTGCATGGGCTGAGCTGTAGTTACATTGTAAGGTTTTAAAACCTGAGCTTTAAAATGAAAAGTGGTAATAAAAACAGAGAGAGGCCAAAAGTATGATCGCTGCCTTTTTAGGGGCTCGTTTAGATTAAATAAAACAAGATACAAAGCATTAAAACATGTTAGAAACACAACAGCCTTAATAAACGCAGAGTAGTTTGGACCCTGAAGCAGGGTTCATTTGTCATCACCTAAAAACCGGATACCAAAAGACTCTAGAATCAAATGTGATGCCATCTGTCTGACAAAGCTTGGCTGAAACTGGGTCATGGAACAGGACAATGATTGCTAGAACAGAAGGAAATGAACAACAGAATGGCTGAAAAAGAGGTGCCGTATTGGCCCAGTCAAAGTCCAAACCTCAATCTTATCTAACCTGAAGACAGCTGTGTATAAATGAATATAATGTAATGTATAAATGCCCGCAAAAAGAAAAGTGGGGTAAAAATTCCCAATAACGATGTGAGAGACTTATTTTCCTATAGAAAACGATTACTTCAAGTTCTTGCTACTAAACAGGGTTTTACAAACTACGGAATCATGGGTGTTTTTCTTTTTTCATGACTCTAGAGAGTTCCTGGAAGAGTACTTGATCATAGGGGGATTGTCTGATTGTTGGGGTTTTCTTTGTATTATTGTGGGATGTTTACCTTAGAATATAAAACACTTTGAGGCAACTGTTGTTGCGATTTGACGATGTATGAAATTGAAAAGATTTTTCTTCAGTTTTTAATAATGTATAGCTTAACTAATCATTTCTGCTTCCCTTCTACCTCCTCAGTGTGCCATTTTTTATTGTGACTTTCTTGTTCTTCACTGTAAACTTCAGTTTACCCTATTTTATTTAGTAAGCTCCTTCACGAGTAGTGAAGTACTGACTGTGGTTTGTGAAATTGGCAGGGTAATCCATTTTGAGTAAAAAAAGAGAATAAAATATTGATATTTAGCACCGCTCTATCAGTATCTGTCACAAGTGGAAGCACAGTGATATTGTGATACAATATTTTGTTCCACCCCTAGTCCCAGTCATTATTTCATTCACAAAACATTAGCTGAAGAAGCACTGATGCTTAAAGCAGACACCAATGAATCATGATATGATAGACAGAAGGATGCTGCAGTGCCCTCTACTTCCTTCCCCTATTCTGTAATGCTGTCTCTCCTTCGCTGACCCTGGTAAAGGCTCTCAGCTTACTTTTGTTTATCTTTCAGGGGATATAGAAGCGTCTCCTCCTTCCTCTTCCCCACTGCTCTTCTGTTCTGTCTTTCTTCCTTGAAAGATATTTCCAAATGAGTGAGCCCAGACCACAGCTGCCTCTCTGACGCATTAATCACTTGGCTGACGCTCCCTCCACTCCCACGTGCACGTAGACATCGCTTGCACACACACTTCGACAGGCACACGGCCTCTCGCTCATGGATAACCTGGTTTGACTCACATAAGTAAAGGCATGTACTGCCACCGAGTAATATGAACACGTGTCAGCGCACACGACTTGAGACATAGACAGAAAACATTCTGGGATTATACACAAAAGCATCCACCCACCCCTCAGATGGTCTTGACTTCCCATTCTACACCACCTCCCTCTCTCTCCATCCAGCCATGGCTCCCACATGACCCTCCATTTTCCTCATCATTAGCAACACCAACAAGCAGCCGCATTCCATCCATCCCTCCCTGCTACCCTTCCTGCCTCCCTCGCCATTCCTCTGTTTACTTCTTGATTTCTTTATTTGATTCCCGTACAATCCCTCCCCTTTGTGTCCTCTGTGCAAAGAGAGGCATGAGAGGCGAGAGGGAAAAGGAAGAGATGGTGGAAATAGAAGGGAGGGAAGCCTGTTTAGGCTTTTTAATTTGTATCCTAAAGTGACGCACCTGCTTTATGGTTTCGGCGCTGTCAGAGATGGGTAGAGAATGGTGCGCATCCTCATAGTGAAACGTACCTTAATGAGGCCATAAGGGCCACAATGGGTCCCTTCAGGTAAAAGCAATATAATGTTATGGACTAAAACTATCCATATTCTGCACTTTAACTTTCAGGAATACCTACAGCTGCATTTATTTCTACTTTTGCTCTTTATAGAACTGAGTCTTGCATTACGCCACGGTGACACTAGGGAAAACACTAGTTGAAGACAGCAACGTGATCAAGATTATTGCAACTGTATGCAAAAAATAAGTGTACTCATTGCCTTTGAAGTGATTGCTTTAAAGACAGGGAGCAGGTCTTCGACCCCTCACGGTCGGTTGCCGTCTTCAAAGCTTTGGTGCGTAAAATGGCAAAAAGGTGGAGCCTGAATGTTATCAGTCTATTGTCAGTTTGCAATTTAATGGTCAAGTTGGCAATTACATGTAATCTGTTTGTGATAATATAGTGATTTAGTGTGACTTTCTTTTGACAGGGTTGCAACCAGAAAAACAACCAGTTGAGAACCAGTTGAGTCAAATCCCAGAGTTTCTAACAGTCAAACTGCAGACGAGTTGTACTCATCAGCGACGTCTTTATAATCTGCCTGTGTTTATGAGCTACATAACAGTTGTTTGCAACTCTTCAATAATCTTTCTGAGAGTGATAAAAGTCGAGCCGCGATTGTTTGGAGACAGGTTGCAGGTTTGGGGACAGGTCCCAGCAGGTGCTTACTCACTGGACACCACCAACTTCTTTCCTGGTTGTAAGGAGATTACCGTCCTATTTTTTCTATGGTGTGATCGAGTCATTAATGGTCCATTATTTGCTACCTAATGAATGAACCTTGGTTGCAGTTAGATTAGTTCTTGGTTTTAAAAGTAATTAACTTGAGTTTTAGACAGATTTCATGGTGTAAAGTTGTGAGAGATGATAATGATATCAGTGTATTGGCAGGTATTTGTCACTTCTTTATACAAAATAATATTTTCTTAAAGTAAATCTATTTTTTGCCAAGTGTCCAGACAAAAATGATCAAAACATTTTCTCGCTGTATCAGGAGACTTCAGTGAAAAGCTTTTTGAGTTGTAGCTTTGGCCTCTGTATTTCAAACATGCGCTCGATGTACTCTTGATGTTAAGTGGCCTTTAGTGAGCAAAAGAGCATGAAAATTAATGTGAAAAAGCAGCTAAAGCAGCATCAGCTTAGATTTCACTGAAAATATTACACCAAACACATGAAAAATGTGAAAAAAGATTGCACATCACGTTAAAAAAAGTTTGAAGAAAACACCATTAAAGAAGGTCAGTTCATCACCAATATACTTTCAGACTTATTAGGTACTTTCTAGTACTGGGTTGGATCACATTTTATCAGCAGAACTGCATTAAGTCTTTATGGCATAGATTCAACGAGGCGCTAGAAACATTCCTCAGAGATTCTGGTACATGACGTTGACATGACAGCATCTCACAGTTACTGCAGATTTATCAGCTGCATGTCTGTAATGAGAATCTCCTGTTGGAAGCAACTATCAGAAAAATGTGTACACTGTGGTCATAGAAAGATGGACACAGTCAGCAACAATAATCAGGTAGACTTTGGTGTTTAAACAATGCACAGCTGGTACTAAGGGGCCAAAGTATGCCAAAAAAAAAAAAAAAGATATCCCGAACTCTATTACACCATCACTGCCACTCTGAACCACTGGTGCAAGGCAGGATGGATGTGTTCATGTTATTTAGGCCAAATTATGACCCTACCATCCTTATTAAGCAGCAGAAATCCAGAGCAATATCTTCTTTCATCTGTCTTGTCTATGAGACAAGATGTGTTTAGAGATGCTGTTCTGCATACCTTGCTTGTAATGACAGGTTATTTAAGTTATTGTTGCCATCCTATGAGCTCAAAGCAGTCTGGCCATTCTCCTCTAACCTCTGGCATCAACAAATAGTGACAGTTACTCACAGAACTGCTGCTCACTGGGCATTTTATCTTTTTTTGGAAAATTCTGTGTAAGAGACGGTTGTGTGGATCAGCAAATTCTGAAATACTCATACCAGCCCCCCTGGCACCAACAACCATGTCACATTCAAATTCCCTTAAATCACCTTTTCTTCTCCAAGCTGATGCTCAGCTCGAACTTCAGGAAGTCATCTTGACCATGTATACCAGCCTAAATGCATTGAGCTGCTGGAATGAGATTGGTTGATTAGAGCAGCGGTACCGCCCCCAACCCCCGGGCATCGGACCGGTACCGGTCCGTGAGTCGTTTGGTACCGGGCCGCGAGAGTTGAGGCTCAGGTGTGAAATGTATGGTTTTCAGGGTTTTTAATCGGTTTTCAGCGTTATTTTGTTGTTATTTTTATCGTTAACTCGGTTTTCCTGAGTCCTGTCACGTGTGTTGTGAATAAATCTTCTTTTTTTCGGTACCGGTACTAGTTTTATGTTGTTGTATTTATCCGCGACACCTTAAAGGCCGGTCCGTGAAAATATTGTCGGGCATAAACCGGTCCGTGGCGCAAAAAAGGTTGGAGACCGCTGGATTAGAGATTTGCAAACAAGCAGATGAACACATGTACCTAATAAAATGACCGGTAACTGCAATTCAACTGAAGTTAGCATGAGGAGAAAGCTTCCTTCTCAAGCTGAGATGATCACTTAATTTGATGATCACGTTATCAACTCTTTCACATCAAGGCATAGATACTGTCACAGAGTCTGCCATGAAATTTCATATGAATATTCATGGTCTCCAGAGGATGACGTTTTTCAGCTGTGTCTTTTGATCTCAGACAAAAAGATTATTTTGACTGATATTATCTTGAATATTATTTTAAATTATTGTTATTCATGTATCCCAAGGGGGGGAACTTACTTAGCCTTTTATTTAGTCCCACTGTAATAATGCATTATCTTCTTTTAAATTCAAATTGAGAAATTGTGCTTAAAATGTAGCGGTCTCACAGCAAGCTGTCAAATAGTGACAATATGTATTGGTTTGCTTATGTGCACATCTTTCAAGAATTTTCACATATGTAAATTATGACAGTAGAGCTCTTAGATTTGTGATAAATGCGGTCATAGTAATAAGATACGTCCTTTTTTTGAGATAAAGGTCAGTTGTGGAGAAAATTGTGGCCTTTGGATGATGCAAAGGAGGAGGATTTTGATGTAACCGAGAGTCTTTGTTGAAGTCTTCAGAAAATTCATTTAGTTACATATTGACAACAACAATTAAAGAGCCGTTGTGTAACAGCTGTTGCATATTCATCAATAATTACTCTATAATTTCCGAATTTCCCCAACGACTGTAATTTTCATTACTGTTACAGCGTATCGAACTGACATACATTTAGGCTTCATCGGGCTGCAGCTTCCCCATTCTTGTGAGATGAAGCAGTACTTGTATTATAACTCCCATATATCTGCTTCCAAATAGCTGCAAAGTCTGGTGAACAAAAGCAAGGGAAAAAATATAAACTTACAAGTAGCGGTTGGACACGAGATAACAGAAAGTAAATAACGAGAATAAATACGAGTGTAGAATGTCCCGTGTACAAAACATAAACAAATCACAATGCAGCGGTACTCTTAGAGCTTTAGAATACTTTCTTTTTATTTCCGTTGCATTGTTATAACTTGAGTTGCACTCATTAGGCTTAGCAGAGAGATAAAGGCATTATGTGTGGCATACAGCATACAGCAGTGGCTGCACAAAAGCCACTTACATGCTCACTGCAAGCATGTAACACCCTACAAAGCTCTTCACACCCGGCTCTTACGTAATGTGTCACAAATCCAGTGTTCCACAAAAATTGTGTGTGTGTGTGTAGGTGGGGGTATAAGTACATAGCTGTGTCATAATGTCTTACATTTTAAGTAAAATTATATACAAAGATGCCTTATTAGTTATCAGCAGCTACACTAATTTCGGGGTAGGTTCCAAAATGGTCCTCTTCCTTTTGCAGAGGATTTGTAAACATGCTGTTGTTGATCCCCTGACTTTTCATCTTAAGCCATCATCTCGTCAAAATTTAATGCTACTTAAATATTTGATTATTTGTAGCACAGTGAATATAGTTTTACAATTTTATATACCTCTGCCTTAACTGTGACACCTCTAGCTTTTGAGGCTTTTCAGTGTGTGTGTGTGAGTGTGTGTGCGCGTGTTTGGCACTTTAAAGCAAGGCGATTTATTAGCAATTCACTCAGATGCATTATCTTAAATTTGAATGAATCTCAAAGGGCCTTTCTGCTATCACCAGTTTTTGCTTTGGTCTATTATGGATTACATGGTTAAATAATGCAATGTCAGGCTGGAAAGGAATATATTGGCAATGAAAAAGAATCTCGATTATAGCTTTGCAACAACAAACACTGGTAGATTTTAAAGTAAAAAGTTCAAGTGAAACTCATATAGAAACAAATATTTTCTGGATGTCTTTGACATATAGGAGGATTTGTTCACTTTTTTGTGTCTACTGTAGTAAGACGCTTACAGTGCTGTGAAAAAATACTTTTTCCCCATTTAAAAAAGTTTATCATTCATTCCCTCAGAGAGGGCATGATGGCATGACAAAGTTAAGTAAACTGAAAGTTCTCAAAAAGCACTATAGCATCCAACAACCTGGAGAATCAGCTGAGAAACAAAGTTTATTGACATCATTCAGTCTTGAAAGGGTTACAAAGCCATTTCTCAGGCTTTGGGACTCCATTGAACCACAGTGAGAGCCATTATCCACAAACAGAGAAAACTCAGAGCAGTGGTGAGCCTTCCCAGGAGTGGCTGACCTACTAAAATTAAACAACATCTGAAAAACCGCAGGCCTCAGTTAAAGTCAGAGCTCATGGTTCAACAGTAAGAAAGACACTGGGTAAAAACGGCATTCAAGGGAGAGGTCCATGGAGAAACCCACCCAACTTGATTTAAATCTGGTTGCCATTTAATGTCATTAAGCAGGCCATAAAGGCTTGAAATCTCCCCAGCTTGGCTAAATTAAAACGATTCTGCAAAGAAGAGTGGGTCAAAGTCCCACTCTTCAACTACGACTGGCAACTAGGCCAAAGTCCTAGTTGCCAGTTCTCGCTGCCAATTGCCCCCCATACCATCAGGTTTGGTGGGCAATTTTCTCTTTGGACCAGGTAGGTTTGGATAACTTTTATTGTTGAACATATTTAAATGGTCAGAAACAGACCCACATGAAAACAAACCTTCTCCATGTTTTTTAGTACCTAAACAGATGTTCAGATTTGCACCCTGCTCTAATGTCAGCAGAGACTAAGCAAAGCCACTGCTTCAGTAGCACAAATTCGAATTCTTAAACTCCAAATGTTTAGCTGCAGTCCGCCATTGTTATTTCTTTGGAGCAGCTTTTGCTATTAAAATGTCTTGACTACAAGCAAAGCATGCCCAGTTATCTGATGTTGCCAACAAGAAGAAAGCACTCCGTTTCAAAAACTGAAGACTTGATGGGTTATTTATACACAACAGCATTCAAATCCTTAGTGTTAGAAATAAATAGCCGCCACTGGCTGCAGATTGTGTGATGCAGTGAGACGACCTGAATGCAGATGAACAGAGAACCTAAACTGTGAAATACTAAAAACCCATGAAACCATGAAGGGAAGACCAGCAGAGACTCCGACCAGGGACAAGGGGAGACTGAGACAATATATACACAAGAGGAAGATTAGGGGAGTGGAGACAGCTGGGAAACACAGCAGGAGCAAATTAGACATAATGAGGTAAGGGAAGCAAAGTGAACATAATACACAAGAAATAAGAGACTATCAAAGTAAAACAGGAAACCCAACAAACACCGAGAACTCAAAACTGTGTATACTTTACAAAACTCAACACTTTAAACACAGAAACAATGAGTCAAGACACAGACCACGACAGACATGCCAGTGTGTTTTTTGCTTGTATGGTTGCAGGCAAGACCTAAGACATTGTAATCATAATCAGTCAGAAAGTGGGAAAACTTTAAGACAAATCTGGAACCAGTAATCAAAGACTGGTGTGGATTACTGTGTTTTCATGTCGCCTTTTGTGCTACAGTGCAGCCTAAACCCAGGTGGCGTTCTTGTCAGCCTTTTACCTCAAAGAAAATGATAGTTTTCTCTTCATAATATTGTAATTTACTTAGAATGTAAAATGCCCCGAGGTGGCTGCTGTTGTGAATTTGAGCTATATAAATGAAACTGAATCGAACTGTCTTGAATTGCATTAAAGTAAACTGAATTTTCTGTGCTGTGCTCACATACTGTATTTTATTACAGCTGAATTCCCAGTAGGGCTGTTCTCATTGCAAGAGTTTCTGTTTCTGTTGTCAAACAATAGAATGGCTAAGAGAGTGTGACATGAACGTTGATGATTACGACTAGTTGTTATCCTAGACACTTTCAGCCTGCTACTGTAAACTGCTAAAATGCTGATTTAATAAACCGTGACATCATCGCCTATTTTATTTGTGAAATTATTGCTTGGACGTGACAGAATGTGGTCAAGTGTGTCAGCTGTGCCGCATTAGCTGATCCTCTCGGTCACTCTCTTTTTTTTGAAAGTGGTAAGGGAAGCTGCAACAGTGAATGTGCACATTTGGAGCAGGCGTTAACACCTTGCCCACACTTCAGGGGAAGGTAATTTGTGCTTTTCCATTGACTTTGCATTGCATAAAGCTACATCCTTGTTAGAAAGCTACATTATCAGCAGGGATGGGAACCCAGAACTAAGGTCTCTGGCACACAGACCTAGTCACTAGAGAAAATGTGCATTCCCTGACCGGTTGGCAATTGTTTGCTGCCAGTTGCTTTCTTTCTCCAGGTAAAATCAGATGCATAGAAGGTACAACACCAAAAATCTCCAAGTGGTTGCTTGACTAGACTACTAGTTTGCCACTGTTGCCCGTAGCTGGCATTAAAGATGTTGACTTGACTGCAAACCCTTTCTAACTGACCACCACTGGGTAAAAATGTGACGGAAATAGAGATCGTTTGCCTGACATTGCTTTGTTTCACTCTTCGCCGTTTCATACAAACTATGCAACCAACACAATCGCAAGGAGATTTTCGGTGCAGTTTTATCTTTGCAATCATTTTCACCTAGCAACAGCCTGCAGCTTTTAGCAACCACTAACCAACTGGAAAGGGAATACTCAATTTTCTCTTGTGACCAGTGGTTGCCAGTCAGTCTCTTGGCCTGTGGAAGTGAAGCCTAAATTATTATAACCTGCTGAACTGCAAAAATGAGCCTTTAATGAAAGAAATTTGGATGCTGGCAAAATGATGTGATTCATGAACAGGAGGAAAATATGAACCGAGATCCTGAAACTCGAAAGCCTAAGCCTACATATAAGTCAGGTGGCACGTGATGTATTTCTTCTTCTTGAAAAAGTGCTTGTAGTAACGTCAAAGATACATGATTCAAAAAGCCAGAAGCAGCTTAATTGTGTTTGCCAGTGACTTAGCACGCTGTTTTTAAACAGTCATTTCAAATGAAAGATCTGTTCTGATGATCTGATCTTCCGATAAAACCTGAAATACACATTTTGGAAACGAATGACACTTGCAATAACTTGCACAATACACTACGCCCACCTTAAATCTTGCACAAATTCAGGACCGTGGCAGTATGAAAATATTCATTCACCTCTGTAATGGTCCCGTTGCTGTTAGGATTAATTTACTCCACTCAGGATTGTGAATTTGAGAAACTGCAGCTGTTTATTTTCAGTTAATGACATTCATGTTGGTGATGCATCGTAATGTGCCACCCACTAGGGCTCTATAAAACCGTTCACTGCTCAGTATAACCCATAAACAAATAATAAGATAGCAAAAAAGCCTCGCTAATAGAACAATACAAATTTGTGAACACCTCACAAATATGATATATAATAAAAAGAATTCTTTTAAATGGAAAGCACACACACAAACATATATATTCTGTGCTGATTTCTTCAGTTGTAAACATCATGCCCACCTGCATTTATAGGCAGAAGTGTGTTTTCTATACTCTTAAAATCAATCTATTTTATTTTTATCCAACATGTCTTTCTTTTAAAAATGACAGATTACCTTGTTATAGCTTATTCTGGGGCAGTGACCATTACATACAATCTCTGTGTCTGCTGCGTGCTGATAGTTAAGTCTCATCTCTAAACTGACCAATGGGATCGTCTCCCATAAATTCTGTATGTCATATATTTGAAATTCCCGTGGTTTACAGACAGATTAAGTGAACTGCCTCCTTCAAATCCTTGCCAAGAGGGATTCCACTGTTTGAAGTGGTCAGGCTGTACAAGGATCTTGACCTTTTCTCGGCTGCCTCTAGCCGCCAGGCGGCTGTACTAACACAGCATTCACACGGTAAGTGCTGGTTGGAATGACAAGCTCAAATATGAAAAGCAAAGTCGTAGCTTTTTTTTTTGGCTCTTGTAACTATCGTGCCACAAAGTAATTACACGGTCTGGGAACACTGGGAACATTGTCTTTACAAAGATGTCTGAAAAGCAGGAGGTCAAAAGAACAAACCTCCAGTGTGGACAAAGTAGGTTATAAAAGAAAACAGATCAACAGAAAAATTATTACCCATAAGTATCCACTGCTGTCGCTGAGGAGATAGAGCGGGTCGACCACTAATTGGAATGCTGATGATTCGATCCCCAGCTCCTCTAGTCTGGATGTCAAAGTGTCCTTGGGCAAAGATACCTAACCCCAAAACACTCTCAGTGTAATAGCATTTGGAGTATGTGTGATAGTTACAAAGTGCTTTAAAGCATAGAAGCACTTTGAGTGCTCGGAGTAGAAAAATGCTACCAGTCCATTTACCATGCTGCAGTTACACGCACATGAACGCTTTAATTTTCCTGAGCTATGGGGAATTGTTGGCTACTTTTTGGCTTACAGTCTATTTTATTTCTTCCAAATAAACTGGTTTATGTGAGCAAAATCACATCAGTATGGACATATAATCTGATTTAAAGTTGCAGAGCTTGGTTGCTTGTTGGTTTCTTCACGTTACTACAAATACAAAGGTGACTTGTTAATCATGTATTTTGGGCATGTAGAGCGCATACTGTTAAATTTCCATCACTAAAAGCACTCTGGAGCGATTGCTGGTCATCATTTATAGCCACTCCTATATTAAAGTGGATTTATAATGCGTTATAGTCTTTAGAGAGTTTGTGCAAATGGCTAAAATTGATGTTATCTACATTAAATGTTACTAATTACATACTGTGGCAAGAACCTTTTACTTTGTTTCTTTGTTTTCTCCTTTATGTAAGTTGGGCTGTCCTGGTGCTTTTTTAAAACTTGAGTTTGTAGATCATTTAAGTAACCGAGCGACATGACGAATGTGTAAACACACTGCATAAGTAGTCCCTTAGGGCAACTTGTAAAAGATGCAAAAACATAAATAAATGACTGAATTTGCCTAATTTCGTCCAGTAACTTAATAACAGGCAGTGGTGGGACTGCTGTTCTTTGGACTCACCACCTCATCATTTTCACAATGGTATTCTAGCTGGTCTTAATAACCCACTCCAGAGCCTTTTGGTCTTGGGTCATGCACTTTTCATGTTCTAGCATTTGCAGCTGGAGGGATTTAAACTGCAGTAACGAACAAAAATTATGGACCAAGCATCACTAACGCAAAACACAGAAACCTCCCACTAGTGTCTTGTGTTATGACTGTGCAGATTCTTAATCTGTCTAAAAATGCATGGACAGTCTCTGATTTCCTATTTCTTAATTTTAATTTCCTATAATCCATTCATCCATTTTAACTGGCTATCCAGTAGTTTTTAATACAACAGGTCAATACCCAGAAGATGGCCAAGTAGAGGAAAAAACCTTTAGTCTAAGCTAACTTGGGTTGGCTCTTTTTTGTCTGGTACGATCACACCATCTGCAGCGGTGTTTGGTCTGGCTGCTGGTCTGAAAGTAGAGGAGAGAGAATGTCTGGAAGTCTTCTTGTCTTAATCCAATTTCTGTGCTTCTTTTTCCAACATTGATTAATGTATTTCTGTCATCAGTGATAATATATAATATGTGTTTCAGCAAAATGAGGCAAAAAGTAGGACTTCAAGCAGAAAAAATAAAAATGTCTGCATATCTGCATGCACCAAGGTGAACAATGAGCTGTTATATTTGCTTGAACATGGATGTGCCTCTATTTCTTGTCCTGCTGAGCATTTTCTTTTTTGCATTTTTACTTGTGACAGGAGAAAAAAAAACGAGACTGCTCTGCAGTACTTCCTTGAGCATCATTAGCGTCTTTGATCTGTACTGATTATGGTTGTAAAGAATGACCTCAGAGCTGATATCGCTGTACTTATATACACATGTTCAGAAATCATCTCTGTGCATTCAACACAGACACTCATAATCAATCGTGCTCATGCGCATCTGTGGAAACATGTAATCAGACAGGACCGCTCGCATCGAGCAAGTGCAAAACACGAACACGGTCACTCTCTCTGCGCCTCGCACAAAAGCACACTCACCCACACGCATATTGTATGGGCCAGTGCACAAAGATTTGTCATTTTATCAGCAGGAACCTCACCAAGAAAATAGAAGAAAATGATTGTATGCTGTTCACTAAGCATGTACTCAGATACACGCAGCCCTTTTGAATGTCAAAGGGAAATCAATATCTCTCGATTGGTTGCGGTGATCGCAAGCTGTGCTGAGAGCATCACGGCACACAAATGTTAAATATATATAACTATATATAAAATGTACCGTGTTGTATAAGATTACTGTACGTTGCATCATGTTCCTGACTAAAACAAGGCATTAATAAATGCATGTTTAATACCGGAGCTGATAAAAAATGCAACAGCAGTACTATTACTACTAATATCACCACAGGGAGAGCTGATATGTGAAAAAAAGATACATCGACAGACTGATTCTTGGATTAATATTTGATCTTTTCAGCAACCTTTTTATCTTTCAATCCCGTATACAAGTGTCATTATGTACAGAACAAAATCTACAAACCGATTCTCAGAGAGTGAATCAAAGAACATATCCAAGATCATTTTCCAATGCATTTTGATATCTGCATTACAGTGGGTTTAATTTTCCGTTGATAATCGTCATCACTGTCATGGTGGCCATCGCTGTGACCTAACTTAATATGCATACAATTCTTTCCGAATCAAATGGAAATATGCAGCTGTTAGCCTCGGCAAATGGAACATGACATTCTTTCCCTCTATTAGTGAATTTGGGCCTGAGGCTAGCTTTGCACAGTGAAGTGTGGAGTGTCATTGTCTGACAACTTTAATCTAGGATTGGCTGCTCTGACTTTTTGACTTGGATGGCCACGGGCTTAAATCTTGTCCCCTCTCAGTGCCATGGGCCAAATGTGTTGCTGGCTATTGACAAAGCAGCAAATGTTAGATGTACATGTTACTTAGTTCATGCTAGAGCTTAAAAGACACATTCCAACTATTTTAAATATTTGTTTGCATTTGTCATAGCATAAAAATTATTTATAGACCCCTCTAGACCTTCTGGATAGTCACTGGTGTGATTTAATGTCTGTATGCTCTGCTGTTGTTGCTAAGATGTACCTGCTTATACTAGTTAACCCTGTGGAGCTATTAATATGCAGTTAAAACACAACTACTGTGGTGGAATCTGTAATGTTTGAAGATTATTCAGGTAACAAGTAACCTGGGAATACATCAGAATACATCAAGGAGTTTTTTAGTTCATTAGGTAGTCATGATCAGGTGATTTGCCCTGCAGTCAAAATATTTTTTCTCCATCTTTTCTTATTTGCCCTCCTTTAAAAAAAGGACACGCAATGAAAAAACATAAGTGTGGCCCATACTGAATTTGAAGTTTTTTCCTGGAGTGCTGATTAAAGGATGAAGTCTCTGTATCCAAGCTGTACGTTGATTTTCTGCATGTCCTCCCAGTAATTTTGGGGTTATCTCATGGTGTTCTTCCCCCCCCCCCCATTCCTCCTCTTCCACATCTGCTCAATCCATTTACAATACATTGACACGTTGAGGAAACACTCTTAGATGGTACAGAGGACAGATGATGTGACACTGATTTATTGTTCAGATTTCATGTAGCAGCTTTGCATACTTGTTGTATTTCAAGCTTTGGCTGAAGGTATAGTTATTGCTCAGACTACACATGCAGTAGTATCCAAAGGCTACAGGTTTGACTTCTCTAATGAGGCTGAAAAATAAAATAGCACAGACATTTATCAATACACATCCACATGCATTACCCTATATATTCCTTCCACTGCACAGACATCACTTCTACCACAATCATTACTAGAAACAACACTGTGCTCCAAATGTACTCCAAATAATTATGTATCTCCCATATTTGCAACATTAGTTAGCTGATAGAGCCAGGGGGCGGGTAGTGGGTCAGTACAAATATTTGTGTTAATGCCCTGTTCAGCACACAGTGGTCTAATACAATATCCAGTGTCCCAGTACCACACATTTGCCCTCCCAACTTGTCACATTTAGTAATTCTTGGTCAAGACCAGGATTGATCATATTTTGACACACTGAAGACCCTTTCACCAGTGCAGGTTGTGCTCTGGGATAACTTATTGGTTGCAAAAATCTACAAAACATGCAAAAATCTGTATTGTTTCTCAGTCACATTTGGCAAAAAATAGGACGCAAACCTTCTTGCGACCAGGAAAAATCAATGGTTTCCCAGTGAATCCTCTAGTTACAACCCGGCTCTGCTATGCGACAGGGGAGGTAACATAAACGAGCCCAAAGCCAGGACGATCAGATTAAAAAACAAAGTTTATTGCCGAAACTGAAAACCGTTTGTGAAGCGACTCACTAGGCAAGTAAATAAAGCCAACGTACTCTCACACGTTCAAATAACACATTCAAATACAAAGAACACTAATCATAAGGGCAGCGACACATAGACAGAGGTGCAGAGGCAGGAGGTACAGCCTACACAGTCTGTTCACAACAAAGAGTCCCCCTCAAGTGAAGAATCGCCAGCCTTTTGTAGTCGCGGACAGCCGCGTCATTGGTCCGTTGAATGCCGAGGATCCCCCAGCAGCCAATGCTCTATGAGGACCGGCACCCTTGAATTTCCTTACAGGAAGGCCGGCCCACTTCCTCCAAGGCCAGAGGCTGTAACAGCAACCACTTTTGATTGTTTGGTGTTTGCACAGGCTACCTTTCTCTGCACAGTTACGGTTCAGACCGACTGCAATCACTCTCAGACACGCCACCATCACACTGCAATCAATCAGTCTGTGCTAATGAGCACAACTTGCTCATGATGCATCTCTTTCGGTATGAGACTCAAAAAAACGTGTTGCAACTGTTTGTTTTCTGGTTATGAAATAATAATAATACTTTCACTGTATAATTTCTGTAATTACCAACTTGAACCCCTTCAAGCACAAACTGGCTGATAGCAGATTGACTGTCTTACTGCCTTTCACCACAATGATTGGTCACTGCCAACGAGTCAAATTCATTGCATATTGTCACAGTCATTTTTGGTCGTGCTGTAGTTTCTGATCTGGGTTTTTCCTGTCGTGACACCAGCATTTGTTGCAGACATTGTGAGCATTAATCACAGTCTTGCTTTTTGACTTTTACTCTTTACAGTGGCAGAAAAAAAGATAATGTTTTGGATTCAAAATGCCTCTTTTCACAACATTAAACACATAACCACAGCTTCTCGCCATTTTACTGCAGCAACAGTGATGACACCAGCGAAACAACATTTGCCTCTGACTTCAGACACTGGCAGACTCTATCTCAGACACTGAGTGGTGTCTCTTGAAGTCTTTAGGAATGCTCTTTACATTTAAAATCACACAAAGTGGGTACAGAGTGCATTTATCGCCAGTATGTGATGAGCCAGCAGTGAAATTGCCCTCCTAAGTAATGCTGAAGCTGAAATTAAAGTTGCTTTTCTCAGATATTTAAAGTTTTCATTTAAAATATTTCTCTTAAGCAGACTCTTGAAATATTTAATCATTTAGGAAAGCACCAAAGGGATATTTAAGTAATTTCCACCAGTCCCCAAGAGAAAGGTACATTGTTCAAATGAAGCAGAATAAAGCTCATTTATATTTGTCATTCCAAAAAAGCCTTTAAGTTGATTTTTTATTTTTTAATTATTAAAAGCCATTATCTTTTGGATGTAAAGGATAGCAGTCAACAAAAATCTACCATACAGTATTTCATCATTGTCAGTGAGCTCTCCAGTCATTATTATATGCTTTCCTATAATCATATTATACTTTCCAGCAGCTGCTGCAGACTGTGAAGCCTGAGAATATCAGGTCAATAAAGCAGTGATTTATGCCTATACAGTGGCAGTTCCCTGGTCTAGATTCATGCAGATTATTCTACTATTCCGAGTATATGTCATATATTGCATTGGAAATAGGAAAGATGTGCACTCGCAAGCTTTGCTGAATACTAACAAAGCTGTGAGACTGACCAAGAAATGAGCCTTCCAACTTTCCCATGGTGCCTCTCAACTGCTTACTGCTATTAAATCCCCAACACTGCTTACCTGTGTTTGACTTCTGTCTGCTGTTTGCTCGGGTTCTGTCGTTACACTGTTGGTCTCTTCATCTGTCCGGCGGTCAAATGGATGGCAATAGTGCTTTTTTTATTTGTGTCTAAACGCACGAGCTCCTTTTTTAATGGAAAAGGCAAATTAAGTGATGGATTTAAACATTTGGAGGAAATGCATTAAGTGCAGCTCAGGCTAGCAATTACATATCACTCCCACCATCTCTGATGTGCCATTATCATAATGTCTGTTTCAGTTATGAGAGTTTATCTCCTACTGTTGTCATACTGTGCTGCAGGACTGTCAGTGGTAGCTAAATGCACCTCGCTAAAAGCTTCAGTGTGAGACTTTTGTTTGAAGGCAGGGTATCATTAGTCCTTTACTCCTACCCCTCACTTGGTAATCGTAATGCTGCAACACTTGTCACACTTCTTGATGAGTTATCACACATCAAAAAGGGCTTACGGGCACATTATATAAATCCTTCACAGGTACTGAGGAAGCACACGGCCAATCTGCATATTTATTCCACGATCACTTGAAGATACTCTGATGCATATGTCACGGTGACATCCAAACAGCTGTTTTAGGCTCAAACGGGTGACACGGTTATGATAAAATGATCAAAACAGACAGACATTTTTTTTTCCGTTTCACAAAGAAGTAAATACTTTCCACAGGACAAATCACTTCAAGTTTGGACTCAGAAGAGCAGGGAACCAGAAAACTTTAAGTACCTGAGAATAACTTGGTTCTTCACGGTGACCTTCTGACACACTTCCCTCTCTAAACATTTGAGCAAAAAAGAAAAACAAAACGTCACCTTCTAGATTTTTACAGCCGTTGTCCACTCCAATGTCAGGACTACTTTTCTAAAGCTCCTCTGGTGGTGTCGTAGGTGGCTGTGGCACATGGTTGTTGTTGGCCATTAATTAGTGTAAAGCTCCTCCACCTCCCTGCACTGTTTTCCAGCATGTCAGACTTGTTTATTTTGCACAACAGGAACAATTAAGCAGCTGACAAGACAGCCACCGTTTGAAGTCCTTCCTGCTACTTCCAGTGACTTACAACGCAAGTTAGCAGGCACCTTGCAGCACCCTGCTGCTGCCTTGTAACCTTCAGCGGATGTCTTGAAATGCATTTTGTAGTACACAAGTAGTAGTAGTATTATCATAACCAGATGCCCACCCTACCACCCACCTCTGCAACATCTTTGAAAAATGAGGTTCGGTCTTGAATATTAAAGACAGTGCGGTTCATTTATTTAGGGCTGCGTTCAGGCCACCGAGGGATGCTGATTTGAATCTCGTTTGTTAAGCTGTCTATCCTTATCTGTCAGCATCAGAGGATGCAATTTCTCTCTTCCCACCTCATCCTCCTTGTCTTCTAAATGGCAGGGATATTTAGAGGTGCTTGACAACTGAGGCATGCAAATTAGCAGTTGATGTTTCCTGTGTTCTTTCAGTTTCCTTCACTGTTCACCCCCCCACTCCACCCCTGAGTCGGCCCTTTTAGCCTAACTGAGAAGATATATTTGTGATTCTATTTTCATCATCATGTAGGAGGGAAGTATGGGCTGGTGGTGGTGATGGTGTGTGTGTGTGGGGGGGGGTTCAAACACTTTATCCATAGTTTCTCGAACTGCAATCAGAGTAATGGCAAAACAGCAGCCTCCTTTGTATGGCGAGGAATGGAGGAGCAACAATAGCAGCGTTCATTTATTGGTGCATTTTACATTTGTTTAGCCCCGCATACCGATGTGATGTATTCATATACAGCAGCAACTTCGCACATTATCAGCAGCTCTCATTTTGAATTAAGCATAAATTCAATAGTTATAA
This sequence comes from Diplotaxodon limnothrissa, assembly GCF_057381915.1. Taxonomy (NCBI): domain Eukaryota; kingdom Metazoa; phylum Chordata; class Actinopteri; order Cichliformes; family Cichlidae; genus Diplotaxodon; species Diplotaxodon limnothrissa. The sequence continues at coordinate 28,674,486 of NC_140605.1, forward strand.
AAATAATTTACTAGAAACTCCCAACCCCATTAGGAAGTTGTAGCCTCTTATTAAACTGTTTATAATAGCTGTCATATTTATTAGGTGCGATGCTGCTGCAGTGTGATCCTTCATTATATTAAATTAAAACTAATCAAAAGCAGCATTGGCCAGCAGAGACTGGTGATGATGGTCTCAGATTGCACAATATCAGGCTGAAAATAGTCCGGTCTGACATATGTTGGGCGTCAGGCTTGACAGTTTATTGTTTTATCTGGTCTAGTGTGTCCCAGTGGAAGAAAACCATGGATCTTGTATCCTTGCTGACACTCAGGTGATCTGCACCATGCCAACACGAATATTCTGTGGAACAGTATACATAACAGAGTAATGTCTGAGGAGATGTATGCAGTGCCGTATAGCAGCAAATGTTCCACGCATGCACACCCTCTGCAGGGTGTGAATAGGCCTTCAATCATGGCGTGTCTGCACCGAGTTCATCTGAGTTCACCAGTGTACAGTAGTAACTTTACAAAGAGGCTACCCACAGCTACTCTGCAGAAAGATGCATGAAGTATTTATTGTTCTGTCCTTAACCGTGTCAGCACAGAAAAAGTTTGGGCTGTGTTGTTTCAGTCTTACATCTCCTGTGTGTCTGATATATATATATTTATTTAAAAAAAGGCCTCACTCCTCTGTTCCAGCAGAGTACAGGTAACGTTTGAGGTGCAGGCTTCAAGCTTGTCACTCCCCACACATATATGACATATAGAAATTTGAGAGTAATGAGTAAATAACCACCCGGTTACAGGTGGATTCTGTTGGCATAGAGGGGTCAAAAACGGGAGACAAAAATTCAGTGTATGTCAGTTTTGCAGTTCCAGTATAAACCACCATATAAGAGGGTGTGTTGGGTATATGATGTGAAAGGAGTGGGTGTGTATTAAACAGTGCAGTTCGAGTTGAACTAACTGAACTACCTCACAGGCTTCACTTCATTTTTCTACTCCATTTTCTACTTTTGCACAAGTACTACATTTGGCTTCGAGCACTTCCAAAATGCAGGTGACCTACAGTCAACACTCTGCCTTAATGCCCTTGTATAAACACAGAGATGGAGTCATCAGCACTCGCTGCTGCTCATGATATGCTTCCTACTGTATATAGATCCAGTGTTTGTGGTGCTGTTATAAAGGAAGGTGTGTAGATGTAATGCCTTCTAGTGTCCTGAAGGCTTTTTCGCTCAGTCTCAATGACAGACAAACTTTCAAAGGTAACCAGCTGGAAAAGTCAACCAAGTTTTGAGCAGAAGGTTTGCTCTTTGTGCTAAGCAGTGTTGGGTAAGTTACTTTAAAATAGTAACTTAGTTACATTACTAGTTACTTCTCTCAAAAGTAACTCAGTTACTTCAAGTTACTCGTTACTTTCAAAGTAACTAGTTACTAGGGAAAGTAACTTTGGTTTTACTCAGAATTCTCTTGTTAATGTGTTTCTTCCATAACTTTTCCAGTCTTCTAGCTTGCTTACTTGCCACAAGTGCACTGTGCCACCTACCAATAGAAAGGAAAAGATAATGTGCACATTTCCACGAGAGAAATCCCACGCCTGGACCGTCATTGACTGCTGCCATGATTCTAGCCTACGTCACAGAGTCATGTGCGCCTTTTACATCCAACACAAAAACTGCAGTCGTGGTGCTTTCGATTGTACTCAGAACTTGGAAATTCTGCCTTCTGAATAGGAAGATGTAGGTAACACCAGACTGCAGATGAGCTGCATACAGGGCTGGACTGGGACAGAAAATTGGCCCGGACATTTTGACTAGAGACTGGCCCACCATCATAGGAAAAATCATAAAGCCTTTGAATGAAAATAAACACTGTTGTGACAGTGATGTTCACTGTCTTGATGGTATATATGCATCAATCTATCAATCGTTTGTTGTAAGATTCAGATAATTATTTTTTAAAAGCGAGACATTTTAAATGAGAATAAGAAAGAAAAATATTTCTTTGTGCCCCCTTTTCCCTGTTAATGCCCTGGCAACACTTTGCTAGACCCGCCCCTGCACAGTTACCAGCTGTCAGCTACCTAAAAAAGGATCCTGGGGTTATTTGTCTCTCAGAAACAGTTCATAACTTCCCTTCAACTCATTCATGTCACCTAAAAGGTAAACCTGTTTCTCCATCACCTGTTCAGCTCTGATGATCCAGTAAGGACATCTCCTGGTTTCATCTTCATGTTTCCCTCTCACCACATATCCAAACCGACATCCTGACCAGCAGCTTTTTTGCAGCTGTGGCTCCAGCAAACATCAGCTGATACTAGAATTTAATATTAAATAAATTCTAACAATAGCTGATCAAGCTTAAACGTGCTGCTGTTGTTTAGCGCGACATCCGCTGGTTTCCTCTTTCTGGCGCAAAGTGAGCGATAAACAAACAAGAGAGCCGATCAGCTGATCATTGATCAGTTTTCATGATTGAAGTAGAAACGGGAGAGGGAGGGGGGAGAATGAAAGAAGAAGAGGCAGCTGTGCAGCAAAGACACAGAATAACTCCAGCTTTGTGCCTTTTTCATTGTAGCTGAATTACGGGACTAACTGTTCCTTTTCACCTCAATAAGAAACGCGTAATATTTTCTCTGAATACCAGACGGGACGGTTGGCAACTCTAATAACTTATGAACAAAATAAAGTGCAACATCATTAACTTCATAGCACCACCCAGCTGTATAGAAACTCCGTCATGCTAGCTAGCACGCAGTATGGAAAAAGTCAGAATAACGAAAATAAACTCCACCTAAACCTGGTTCATATCTGACCCAGAGAGACTGCAGGTCATAACTTCTTACCTGAAGTTCAGTTCACACTTGGACCGGTGGCCGCCTCGGGTCTCTTTTCCTTCTGCGTCCCTTTTCCTTCATCCACCTGCTGGCCTCCACCACTTGCTAATGTTACTGAATCTGTGGAAGCTCCGCGATAGCCACCACACGAAGTAACGAGTAACGACCCTATCTAAATCCCAGTAACGACTAACGCGTTCCTGATTTTGGCATAATAACTAGTTACCGTGCTCGTTACCACAATAATAACGTAGTTACTGTAACGCGTTACTTAATAACGCGTTAGTCCCAACACTGGTGCTAAGTAAGGTGTGGTTGCACTTACCTTTAAAACACATCATGCTGTTCACTGTTCAACAAGACAATTTGACTTTAGTCATGGTGTTTGAATGGGTAAACAGGTTGATAGCCATGTGTAACAACAGAATAATACAGTTAATAAGACGAAAGCTAAATATACCTGTAAACCATTTCCCAGTTTTAATCAGAGGCATTTTTTTAAATTAACGACTGATATTTATAAACCTCATCATACTTGCTTGGAGGTGGTGACAGCAAAGCCTGTATGTGGAGTTAGAAACAAAATCCCTTAACGTAGGTAGGAGTCAGCAGCTGCAATTAAATCTGTGAATCTATGTTTTCAGATGCACTGCTGTCTTTTAAGGTCTTTAAGTTTAACAATTGCATATTTGCTGTAACTGGATATTGTAATGCAAGAAATGACATTTTGGGGGGAAAAGGAAAAATGTTGTCAGAGAATATTCACTATCAACATTTTTTTTCCATTTGCCAGATGTCTTAATTAAAAACATTTCCTCATTATGCTAATGAAAAACTAATTTGATTACAATTATGCTTCCTTAAAAATGCAGCTACTGTTGCAGTACAATGTAATTTCTAGGAAACAGGTTTGATAGAAGTAATAATAATAATAATAATAAACTTTATTTATAAAGCACACTTAAGAACCAAGGGTATGCCAAGGTGCTTAACAAGTAAAAGTACATTAATGTGTGCTCCTGCAGACCCTTCCACACCTCTACCTGACGGTGCTTTATTCTCTTACAGAAACATGACTATCATATTGAAAAAGTTAGTTATCCGTTTTCCTAATTTGTTGACTTCTTCTGTGCTTTGACTTCCTGTTATCGTTTGTCCATGCTTCCATTTAGCCTGGAGCATCCAGTCATGTGTGTGTGTGTTTGTATCTCACCAATAAAAAATATTGCGGGGATGAACATAACTAGCACCCACCACTGACAAGCTGCCAAGTGTTGGTTTTGTGGTAATCATTTAGAAATAAACCAAAGCCACTCAAGGTCCACCATCAGCCACAACAATAGATGCTACCCCACAGCAAAGTCTGGGACATTATTACTGTAGTTTTTCAAACCAAGTAGCTACAAAGAATCCATTTTTCATTCTTCAGGCAGAGATATTGCTTGTGAAACAAGGAAGCGCAGAAGTCTAACTGGCTACTGATGACCAATGACGCCTGTGACCAATTTTTCACAGCCCGTGGGCTTGCTGAGCGGTTTCCCAGCTTTCTCAGTTCCTGTTTATTGGACACACATTAAGCTGGCTTGGTCCACCACCTGCTGAATGTTGACTCATTAAATATTGCATTGCACTAAAACAGTTGGTCAAAAAAAGTAGAATTACATATCATCTGTTCGATATTTGAAGATATATATATATATATATATATATATATATATATATATATATATGCTAACGTAATTTCTGTGTCTTTGTTTTGTCCAGTGGTGAGTCAGAACCTGGTGACAGACAACGTGACCGTGGTGGAGGGAGAGATGGCGATCATCAGCTGCCGGGTGAAGAACAATGATGACTCCGTTATCCAGCTGCTCAACCCCAACAGACAGACAATCTACTTCAGAGACATGAGGCGTGAGTGTTGTACAACCTTGAATGACTTCACTGCCATTCTTTATTAATTAGGCTATATTTTTGTGTGTTTGAGTGTGTTGATGTAAGAAAGTAAATTGACTTTTTTTGTAAAAGAAAATCAATTAGTGAAGCAGCTGATGCCTATTTCAGTTTTAAATGTCAGCGTTTTTACATTACAATGCGATGTGCCAAAGAGAGTTGATAATGAGATACCAACATGAATTTAGCAGGCTGATTGGACGTTATTGTTGCTTTTGGTTGCTAAGTATTCAAGCATTGGGTAGAATCAGGCTTTTAGTTTTTATAGGGTAGTGCATTGGAGATTTTAGATATTTAATAACTTACCTTTCTTTCCATTTTGTTTGAGCTAGCCGATTAGCCTTTGTGAATACAACTAAATCCGGCACGACATGGAATAATTTCTTTGCACAACCTTTCCATCAAAATAAAGGAATTTTAGTTTTACTTTGAAAAGGGGGTGCCTTTTGGGAGTTTTTGAGCCTATACGTGTCACTTCCAAACAGTACCTCAAAGAGAAGTGGGTCGAAATCCAGGAAGCGCTCCTTCTCAAAAGTAATTAAAGCGAGCTTATGGTTGATGGCAGATGATTTCAGCAGTAGTGTTAGACTTAGTTGTGTGTTTTTACTGAGGAAATAGAGATGCTAGGAGACAATCTTGTATATTGTGCGTTGTCGTATTGGAATGAAGCAACAGCAGAAATACGAGGCTACAGGCACGGGACAGTCTGTGGTGTAACGATAAAAGGCTTGGAGCTACAAACAAATTCTGGAGGATCTGGAGTGATGGAGGTATTAGGACAAGTGTAGTCATAGCAAAGTAAATGACTAAGTCAGGTTGTCCATTTAAAGAGAACATTCATAAAAACAGCAGTATTTTACATTTTCTATGTGCATCAGATTTCATGCCAGAAGACTAGGGTGTATAATGCATGGGATATACCACGGTTAGACAGCTTCTTGATTTTTATTTATTTTGGAAGCCTTTATGTGGAACATACAATACAACAATATTAAGATATTTTTTTAATTTTTCAGAAAATTAAACAAAATAACAGTAATTCACATATGTTTGACCCTCAAAGTGATCCCCCTTCCCCAGTGTGGACCTCAGTGAAATTGAGTTCAGCTCCCCTCCTTTAAACATTCCCGCTGCTGTGGGAAGAAGTCAGTGAACCTTCAGATTTAATAACTGGTCAAACCTCCTTCGAGAAGGAAACACCTCAAAAAAGTGTTTCCCATGGCAGCAGATCAGGCCTTTACAAAGTTCAGGAACAATTCCTCTTCTGCTGTAGGATGTATGTTTCGTGTGACTGGCTCTCTGGACTTCTGGTCTCTGACTGTGTTGACTCATGGACTACCCCCCCCAAACACACACACGCACACACAATTTTTTCTTTCTATATTAGATTTACTAACATGTTTCGGGTCATTGGTGTCTGGTCGCTGCTGCTTTACCCAACTTCACCCTTCACCCGAGTAAGCAATATTTTTAGATGGAGTTTCTTAAGGACTGGGTGTTTCTCAACCATTAGAAATGGTTGTCTAAAATCACAAACCCCAATCGCTTATCGAAGAGACGTCAAACAACCAGCAGCTTTAGCTGATGAAAGCTTGTTTGCGTTCTTTACTTTACATCATCCTGAAATATACCAGGATGCTTTGCTGTTAACTAGAGGAGATGCAAATTTGCTTAGATGAATTTAACTGGATTGCTATGTAACGTAACAGCACAGGATCAAGACCACAATCTACTGCTGACAACTGGCTGCGCACATTTGCAGTATGCTCTATGGGTGTTTGAATTCAAGGTGCCAAATAAAATTGAATTGAATTGCGTATCCAGTTGTAATATACAATCAATTGAGTGCTATAATAAAAATAGATTGTTTGTTCATTATTGTAACTTATGATTATAACCGGGGTAAATTTGGCAGGTCGGATGTGGGGGGGGATTATCAGACAGATGACATCCTGCATGGGCAGGATAATCAGGAACGATTCTGTTCCAGCGTTTCAATATAGAAAAGAAATGCTGTGTGTCAACCAATCTCAGCAGTGGCATCAGAATTCTCTGCAAAAGTGAGATTTGCAGATGTGTCTTTCATCTTGTTGAACTGCAGCTAAGCACCTGACTGCTCTCTGCAACATTCTGCAGAAATTACACACATGGTTTGTTGGCTTTGCATACTAACGCAGCTGCTGTGATAGGCTGACGGAGAGGAGCAGACGCATTCCGGTGTGAAAAGATTAAACCTAATCTGACCCTCTGACCCTTCACTGCATTGTTCACAAGTTAGAGCCCACAGTTTGTGATGCATTTGGGTCTCTTTCAGAGAATGAATTGGGTCGAGAATTAACGTCCTTCCCTGTACAAAGATTTGCATTGCAAACAGCACTTCATGGAAAAGCAGAAAAAGTCCACTTTTAAAGCAGTTTGTATTTTAGATTTTTATGTAGGAATCTGCCACAGCGGAATATTTATTAAGCCCAGTATTCCTTAAAAATTAGGCACTTTGTGCTGGTGAAATTTGAGCTTATTTCATATTAATTATTTTTCATTGGCTCTTCTGACACGGAGAGCAATGTCAATAACATGCTCTTTTATTTCATTTATATTGCATGTGATGTACTAAATAGCATAAAAAGCATCCAGCGATGACGTCGCGTGACATTAATTAATATTCTTCTTACATTATTTGCATTTCCGGGCAGCTACTTTAAGTTTGACCCACATGTCTGCAGCCAGATTAATAGAGAACAAAGTTAGTATAATCCACCGTGTTTAGCTCTCAGCATGTCTGCTTCAATAAAAGCAGCTCATACCCCTAAACATTTAATGACCTGTGTGTTTATTCTTATCCTCCCCAATTATCGTGTCACAGCTCTAATTAGCCGTGTTTAGCTGGACATATTCTGTTATCTCCTCTGTTGTGCCAGTTTCTTTGTGTTTTTTTAAGCCGCCATGCGAAATGGTGACCTGCTCTTAAAATACACATTGCTCTTAGCAGTTTTCATACTTTTCAAGCTGTATCTTGGAAATGCTTGTTAATCTGCATGTAATTTTATTAGCAGTTTACATTTAAAAAGAAAAAAGGACGACGTGGACCATATCTGGTAGAATTTTTATGTTGGCAACAATAGGATGTTTTGTATGGTTACACTGAGGTCACTTAATAAAGTCGCAAAATTAGATTTAGCATTCATCATGTTGGTTAGTCTGCTCTAAAAGCAGGCTACATGCTCCACTTTGTACAGATGTGACACCACAGACTCTGGATGGTAATAGATCAAATGACTGCTGCCACCTGAGGGAATTTGCCCCCCAGCCCATGCAGCTTAGTCGTTCCATCACAGACACTTGTTCAGGAGAACAAATGAGCACGCAGCTACTGGTGAGGGACAATGACGTCTGGTAATTATTATTAAATATGGTGTTGTCAAACTGTCACCAAGAAAAATGCCCGGTTGAGTCAAATGGCCTATTAATTATGCAGCTAAATATTGCATAGAATTTGCCTTAAATGTAATTTCAAAGGAAAAAAGTGATCTCCAGAGAAATCCTAAAGAACAATCTGTGCGTGAAGTAAAATGTCTCGCTCATTAAATAGTTTTGTAGCCTCTGAACAAATGCAGTCCCCTGCTGAGAGCGATGATGGCAAAGCAATTAGCCGTGGAGGACAGGTAGAATACCAGCGCAAGCGGTATATATGAAATGATGTCGTTTACTAAACACACACACAGGGATGATAGATAGTTTGGTGTTTACATAAAAAAAAATCAAACTAAAACAGATAAATTGTGCTAGTAAAAATAAGTCTAGTCATATCAGCTTTATACTGTATGTATAGCCCATTTAAACCCAGTGAGCTCCATATAAAAATCTTTAAAATCTAATTATTACATAAATAATGGATAAAGTTGTTTAATCAATAAAGCTGCCCTGACTGACTGCTTATTAATTACTGCTTTTTTCCCCCCTTTTACCATCAAACACATGCTGAGGGACAAAGAGAGAGGGGCACAGATAGTGAGCGGTTACACTGGAGCGTACCAAACCAGGACTTTGCTGAGAAAACTGAGAAGAAACACATCAATAAGGAAAAACTACAGGATAGTAAGAACTGAACTGTAACCTCTAATTGCCTTCACTGCTTTAAGCCTAAAACTCCTGAACTGAAAATTAGCTTCCCTCCAGCCCTGGGCCAAGCAGTTAAGTTTAGGAAAAGATTCTGATCTGGACTCCAACCTATTTCAATTTAACTCCAATTAGGGCTGCACGATTAATCGTTAGAAAATCGCGATCTCGATTCATACTTATGTGCGATCTCATTTCCAAATGACAACGATTTAAAAAAAAAAAAAAAAAAAAAAGACGACGACGACGACTGTACCGCATTTTGATCTGGGACGTAATCTGCATGAAAACAAGCGCTCACTCTTCCTGCTCAACAAATGACAAGGGCGGAGCCTTATACCACGTGATGCTAAAATTAGCAGGGAAAAAACAACGGAGAGCACGTCAGGGATGACGAGAAAGTGACAGGGGAAAATCCGTCCCGGTCAACCACCCAAACATCAATAACGGGAACCTTATACAGCGCTTCCCTATACCCGTCGAACTTCCGCAGGCACAAAGAAATCACGGAGGCCATCACTTATCACCTGACCAAAGATATGGCTCCCATCAACACTGTGCAAAATGAGGGATTTAGGAAAATGATCAACACCCTAGACAAACGCTACACAGTGCCGTCCCGCAACTATTTTTCTATTGTTGCACTACCTGCTCTATACACGCAGCGTCGAGCAACGGTGGAGACGGAATTTCAAGCAGTACAACATTTTGCGGCAACAACAAAACGTGAGACATTTGTTGTTTTTATGTTTATTTATTGTTTTTATGTTCAGTTTCAACTGTTACGAAGTTGATGTGCAGTTAATAAGTGCAATAAATATTTATATTGGAAAAGAAAATCGTGAGAGAATCGTGATCTCAATTCTAAGGCAAAAAATCGTGATTCTCATTTTATGCAAAATCGTGCATCCCTAACTCCAATGTATTTTTTAAAGTCTCTTCCCAACCTTAACCGAATGTTTTTGTACTTTTACACTAGACTTGAACTTCTGGTGGCAATTTTGGAAATTAGCAATTTCAAAAAAATGTTTATTCATACATGTAGCGTATAGGAGTGTTCAATATAATGATATAAATCGGATGACCATATGAAATCATCTATCATTTCATATTACGCTATTAATTGTTTTGCGGTGTCGCAAAATAAACTGTTTATGGCAATATTTTTTCATCGTTTTGATGGTTGCTGTAGGGGCTATATTAATTTGTTGAAGTTATCTCTTTCTCTTATATTAAATGTAACCACACTACGGACAGATAAGCGACTGTTTTTACGCGTTGTCGTTAGCAACAAAGACGGCAAACCCAGCGTGTGCCTCCGGCGCTGTCTGCTTATTTTCCACATAAACCTTTCACAATAAAGCTGAAGATCCTGTTGAGATTTTTCAAAATAAACCGAAATGATGACGAACAGATAGACCAGTCAAATCCAATGACTCATTGGTTAAAACCAATCGAGGACCTTATTTCTAAACAAGGGGCTGTAGCAAATGTCAACCAAATTTCTGTAGCATGCACATGGTTTGGTTATGAAAAGTCGGACACGGACCAGAAAATTGTACTATGCAAATTATGCATGAAACTGGTCCCCACCTCAGACTCGAACACGGCAAACCTCTTCTACCACCTACGAAACATACTCTGATGGGTAAAATTAAGTGCCAAACCATGCTACCTTTGTGAATGTTACCTACATGCGTACTTTAACGGGTAAAATGAAGTACTCTGATGGGCAAAGTTAAATGGCAAACCGTCATACCTACTTAAATTTGTGCTGGAATTACTCTGTGACAGCAGAAATGTACATAAACTATTTACGGTAAGACGTTTTGCCAAAGTAGGATGGTTTGTCAGAACACCGTTACAACTTATGTCTAAAAATGTATGTTTTCAGGCATCGGTCAAAGCACTCGACTCCATGTACTCAACGCCCAGGTGGAAACACTTCATGCAAGTCGAGTTGCCCGAGATTCACAGAATTTACAGAAAATGTAAATTTTCCTTGTGATATTTATCCATGTCATGACGATAAATGACTTATGAGATTTTGGTCATATCGCACACCCCTAGTAGCGTAGTCTCATAGTATATTTATAGTTTGGTGCCACTGTGCTAACTTCTGCACCACCACGATGCTTAGACAGATACAGAAATATCAACCAAATTTCTGTTGTCCTGTTAACCAAATTATGTAGTTGGTTGAACGCAGCCTGTCTAAGTAATGCAATATACTGTCATGATTCGGCTGTGTGGCAGGCAGGATGAGGACCCAAAATGCAAACTCACGGACTCAGGGGATAAACTCAAAATCACAGCTTTAATGCTGGAAGGCAGATCACAAGAAATACAAAACTTAAACCGGGAACAATAACTAACACTTGCAGAGAGACACAGGGAAATCCACGCAGCTATGAGGGAGACTACGACACAGAACTGAGGGAGACGCAGACATAAATACACAGAGGGTTAACGAGGGAAGTGGGAGCACACGGGGAACACAGCTGACACAGATAATCATAACGAGACAGGGCAGGAGTGAACACAACATGACGCATACTGACGAGAGACTGTCAAAGTAAAACAGAAAGTACAGAGGTTCAGACAGGAGGAGAGAGCACGGGGAGAACACAGACATAACAGGCTGGGGAAAACATGGAATAAAACACGAAAGGGGACAAGGGCTCATGAATACATAGAGGGGCACACAGGGGGTGAGAGTCACACAGGGAAAGCACACAGGGAACAACATAACAGGGCAACTCAGGAAACAGAACCTAAACAGGGAACTGAATACAAAAAATACAAGAGAAGAATACTGGGCCAACACGGCCCAGGACCATGACATCACCCCCCCCTTAAGGGCTGGCACCAGACAGCCCAAACACAGGAAAACAAAAACCAAGAAAACGACCCAGGGCGGGCGGCGGGGGCCTAGGACGGAGGGCTCGGAACAGAAAACAAAAAGGAAAGCACAGCTCAGTTCAGGGGGCCGGCCGTGCACAAGGCAACGGCGATGACGTGGAAACAGTTCAGGGGGCCGGCCGTGCGCAAGGCAGTGGCGGCGGCGAAGGAGATGACGGAGCAGTTCAGGAGGCCGGCCGCGCGGAAGGCAGCGGCGGCGGCGAAGGAGATGACGGAGCAGTTCAGGGGGCCGGCCGCGCGGAAGGCGGCGGCGGCGAAGGAGACGGAGCAGTTCAGGGGGCCGGCCGCGCGGAAGGCGGCGGCGGCGAAGGAGACGGAGCAGTTCAGGGGGCCGGCCGCGCGGAAGGCGGCAGCGGCTCTCCAGTGTTAGGCGTGCTGGCCATGGCCCGGTGGGCACAGGACCAGACGAGGCAGGACCAGACGAGGCACAGGCTGAGGCAGGACCAGACGAGGCAGGACCAGACGAGGCACAGGCTGAGGCTGGACCAGACGAGGCGGGACCAGACGAGGACGAAGACTCTGAGGCTGGGCCAGACGAGGACGAAGACTCTGAGGCTGGGCCAGACGAGGACGAAGACTCTGAGGCTGGGCCAGACGAAGATGAGGCTGAAGCCGGAGTCGAAGCTGGACCAGGCGACGGTGAAGCAGGAGCTGAGACTGAGGCCGGACCAGGCGAAGCACAGGCTGGAGCTGGACCAGGCGTGGCAGAGGCGGAGGCTGGACCAGGCGTGGCAGAGGCGGAGGCTGGACCAGGCGGCGACGTGGACGGAGACACGGAGGCCGCAGCTAGCGTGGATGAAGACACGGCCACTGCAAACGTGGACGAGGCTGCCGGTGGAGCAGCTGGTGGCTGAATGGGCCCCTCGGACCCCCCAGCGGAGACGAGGAGGTGCTGGCCGGGCTGACCTGAGCCGCCAGCGGAGACGAGGAGCGGCTGGAGAGGTTCCCCTGAACCCCCAGCGGAGACGAGGAGCGGCTGGAGAGGTTCCCCTGAACCCCCAGCGGAGACGAGGAGGTGCTGGCCGGGCTGAGCAGAGCCGCCAGCGGAGACGAGGAGGTGCTGGAGAGGTTCCCTTGAACCACCAGCGGAGATGAGGAGCTGCTGGAGGGGTCCTCCTGAACCCCCAGCGGAGATGAGGTGCTGGAGAGGTTCTCCTGAACCCCCAGCGGGAACAGAAGCAGAGCCAGCAGGTGCAGAGATTTCTGCCTGAGGGGACGCTAACTGTAGCTGCACAGGGCACGCAGTCGGCTTGGGATGCAACCGCTGGGGCTGTGCAGGACAAACAGTCCGTCCAAGCTTTGTTAGCACGACGCTGTCCTCAACTGGCTGAGTGAGCCCACAAGAGCCTCCAGCAGAGGATGGCGGTGACTGAACGAGTTGCTGAACTACTAACTGAGCTAGTAACAGAGTTAATGACTGAGCTGATAATGGAGCTGATAACTGTGCTAGAGACTGAACTGGTGACAAAATAAGAAACTGTGCTAATAACTGAGCTACTGACTGCGTTATGGACAGAAATGCCAGTTGTAGTGGTAGTTGCGCTTGTGGTTGAGCAGGTGTCTGACTCTTAGCTGCTCTCCTTCTGGGAACAGGAACAGGTGCTAGGCCTGGCCGAACACCAGTCATCCCCACCCGAGGAACAGATACGGGTGCAGGGACGAGCTGGTCTCTGGCTGCCTTTACCCTGGGGGCTGGTGTAGGTGCAGGAGCTAGCTGGACCTCTGTCGCTCCCACCCGAGGAACTGAGACGGGTGCAGGAGTCGGCAGGGTCACGGCTGACCTCACCCGGGGAACCGGAACAGGCACAGGCGACGGCTGGGTGTCCATCAACCCCACCCGAGGAGCAGGTACGGGTGCCGGGATGAACGGAGCCTCTGCCAGGCTGGGGATAGAAGCAGGGACCGGCTGGACCTCAGCCACCCTCTCCCGAGGAACTGATACGGGAGCAAGGGAAAGCTGGGCCTGCGCTGCCCTGGTTACAGGAACTGGAGTTTGAGAGCAGAGTTCAGGAGCAGCAACAGACACTGGGAAAACCAAGTTATTGACGCCAAACTCAGTTTTAGGAGATCTAGGTTTAAAGCAAGCAGGTCCTAGGAAATCCACTGCTATAACACTCTCCAGGTTAGCGCTAGCAGTCCTGGAGGAGGTTAGCTCAGGGACCGTCACCGAAGCAGTTTCAAAACAGACAACATCAACAACTGTCTCTTGAGGAACGGTGTGCTGTCTAACACAGGTCAGAGAAGGAAGAACGCCAGAGACAGTTCTTTTCAGAATCGAGGCTGGAAGAACAAACACAGGTTGAGAAACAAAGTCAATTTTCATATAGTCCATAGGTGAACCAACTCGGCAGGCTGACTCAGATCGAACTGGATGGGGAGCCACACAGTCCAGGGACGAAGTAACACCCACAACAGTTTTCACAGCAACAGGTTCAGAGGAGTAGCGAACAGGATCAAGCATGCGTTGCCGTGGGTCACAAAACTTGACCTGATCAAGCAACTCTTTAACGCTTAACCCTAGTCTTTCAGTTAGCTTAGCAAAGGAAGCGACCATCTTGTTACCGCTCACTCGAGAAACTGAATGATTAAACACTGGTTGTGGACCTGACTGGGCACCACTGGACATGTCAAAAGACAGAACGGGTTGGCACATGAAACAGTTACTAGAAGGAGCATCAGTTACAGAACACTCAGTCTCAGATGGTTTGGCTGATGATGGTGGTGGTGTGTGGCTGAGTTCAGACTGGAAAACCCCAGAGTGTACAGGCTGGTTAAAACAGTTCTGTGGGGCTGCAACGCTGGTAGCAGTGTGTGGGTGAGTCTGGTGTAGGATAGCTGTCTTAGGTTCAGCTGTCTCTACATGTAACACATTCATATCGGTTAAATCAAAGGACATACTGCGAGCTTTACAAAAATCAGAGGGCTCAAAAACACAAAGGTTGCTAGCAACTGGTGAATGATCCGACACAGAGGTGCCTCGCTGTATAGTGTCTCTAGAGTCCAAACACACAGTGGTGGAGTTATCCGATTCAGGAAACACAATGGCGGGCAAAACAGAGTTACTCACAGTGGTGGAAAAGTCATGAAGTCCGGGTCCAGAAAACTTGGGCTGAGAGTGTGACGCACAGTCACTCTCACCCAGGGATGAAAACTGCTCCGCTGCTCGGGAACGCCGGCGACGTGAACGCCGTTTTCTCCGGGAAGGGGGAGGAGACGAGCCGGACCACGAATCCTCCAGCGGACCGGGCTGAACGTCCTCCGACTCTTCACACTGGAGAGGCAGCTCCGGGCGGATGCCTACGGTGGAAACGAGGAAGTCCCGGATGTGGGGGTGCAGCGTGCCGAACAGCCACGGGAGTCCGGACACCATCCGCTGTAGACGGACGGCTACGACCTCCCGGTGTTCGTCTCCTGGCAGCACTTCCCACTCCTGACAGTGATATTCCACCGTGTAGATTAAATCCTCCCGGAGCTCAGCGGAGGGGTTGTGAGTTGCTGGGTCCATGTCGTGGTCATAGTCTTCTGTCATGATTCGGCTGTGTGGCAGGCAGGATGAGGACCCAAAATGCAAACTCACGGACTCAGGGGATAAACTCAAAATCACAGCTTTAATGCTGGAAGGCAGATCACAAGAAATACAAAACTTAAACCGGGAACAATAACTAACACTTGCAGAGAGACACAGGGAAATCCACGCAGCTATGAGGGAGACTACGACACAGAACTGAGGGAGACGCAGACATAAATACACAGAGGGTTAACGAGGGAAGTGGGAGCACACGGGGAACACAGCTGACACAGATAATCATAACGAGACAGGGCAGGAGTGAACACAACATGACGCATACTGACGAGAGACTGTCAAAGTAAAACAGGAAGTACAGAGGTTCAGACAGGAGGAGAGAGCACGGGGAGAACACAGACATAACAGGCTGGGGAAAACATGGAATAAAACACGAAAGGGGACAAGGGCTCATGAATACATAGAGTGGCACACAGGGGGTGAGAGTCACACAGGGAAAGCACACAGGGAACAACATAACAGGGCAACTCAGGAAACAGAACCTAAACAGGGAACTGAATACAAAAAATACAAGAGAAGAATACTGGGCCAACACGGCCCAGGACCATGACATATACTATACGTTTTTAGTCACTCTATAAGGCACACATTTGCTTTGAAGCCCAAAAATTAGCCCTAGGGAGGGTATATTTATATAAATTCAACTTGTGAGGACAGAAACTGATTTCGTTTTATTTCTGAGGGTTAAGGCCGCACGGATGACAGGACATGAGCTGTAGAGCTGTAGTCCTCTGCTTTCCATGGACAGCCATCAGTGCTGACAGAGATGCATGGCTGTGTCGCACTCGAATCACTTTCAGAAACAAAGAGCGTACACTGCAATCACAACAGTGCTTGTCGTCATACCTGAATAATCAGAGCAACAAGGTAAATGTGTCAGAGGACAATCATGAACATTGCTTCGCTCTAAATTACCCGAAAAACACAGTCAGTGGCTTCACCAGTGACATGGAGTTATTTTGGCAACTATTCCACTCACTTGCGCTCTCAGCCTGACCCAAACAAGACCGGTTGTGTGTGTGTGTGTGTGTGTGTGTGTGTGTGTGTGTGTGTGTGTGTGTGTGTGTGTGTGTGTGTATCTAACCTTCCTCCTACACACTGGCACTGAACAAAGATGCATTCTCTAACATTTGAAGCAAAAGCTGAGTGAGTGTTTGAGCAGAGAAAGTAACGCTCTGTGTCTTTCTCACAGTTCGTATCGTTGTTCCACCACATGATAATCTAATACTGTAATTAAAGACAAAAAAGAAAAACAGCTGACTTTGCGGTTGTTAATTTCCAAAAGGTTTGTGTATAAATAACTGCTGCTTCACAAACAACAATATAATGCATTAATGCTAAGATTTATATATTTATCACCGCGGTCGCTGTGGGATGCAACACAGTGATGTTGCCATGCTAACAGGAGACCAATGCAGTACCTATAATTATCATAAAACAGTAAAGATGATGCACTGATGTAAGAATGATGTAGCACAGTGAGAGGCTTTAGTCACTCAGACATAGAGACCAGTCCCTGACCCCTGACAGCCTCTTGTTGCTAGGGAAAAATACGTTGCTAAGATGTTGCTGGAGGTTGTCATCTTTCATTAGGTGGCATTAGTCACAAACAGGTACAGTACTACTACAGTACTACACCAAAACCTTGTTATTTTCTTCGTCAGATTGTCGCAGTCACCTGTATTTAGCAGAGAAGACTTGATTTATCTGCAAACACTCACAAACTTGAACTTTTATAGGTGGCTGGTGTGCATTTCCGCTTTGTGTCACATTTTTCACAGTTTCACAACCACTTGGCGAGTAGTTTGCAAATGTTTGGAGTCAAGTTGGCGTGCAAACTGTTAGCTACTTCCTAAACTTTCTACCAACCAAACAACCACTTGGAGATATTTGGTGCAGCTCTGCATACCTTGATGCAATCAATTTCAGCCACCAACAGGCAGCAAACCACTTGACAACCAGTCAAGGAACACACATCTTTCTCCTAGTGACCCATGGTTGCCAGGGGGGCACCAACAAGTCTCTATGTCTGTGTGTGGCCCAATGAATGGGTAAATATAATATTTAGCAGCAAAAGGAAGATAGCAGCTAAATAAGTCCAAGAAACAATGAAAGGAAGTATTAATATCACTATTAAATTCATCCAATGGAAAAGACAAACGGTTGCTCCTTGTTTGATGGCAGTGAGCTGTTTTTGCTAACATGTAAGTCATGAGAATTCAGGCTAATAAAAGACAGAAGTATCAGTAAAAAAGTCCCTTTATTACCTTCGTTGGCTGTTTTTAACCCTAGAAAAAATTACAGTGCACAGCTCACACATTGTGTGCACTGCCTTTTTGATATTAATTATAATAATAACTTTATTTGTACAGCACTTAAAAACTGAGTTACAAAGTTCACCACAGTTTGAATTAAAGTCACCATTAAAGATAACTACGCGTGTTTGAACATACAGACAGTCTAATCAGGGAAACCTGATTTCCAAGCTAGCTTCAGTCTAACACATCCTGGGTCTGACGTTACAGTTGGACATTTCTGAAACACCTCAGCTAGGAGGTGTTTAGGAGGCATCATAAATAGATACCCAGGAGGTGTAGTGAGTCACAAATAAGCCCTTAGCTCAGCCACCATTCAGAAGAAGTTAAATTGCACCACATGTGTCCATGATCTCACTCTTTTGGCCACTACCCAGAGCTTGTAACCATAGTGAGGGTAGGGATGTACATCAACTAGCAAATTGTTTGTTAACAGTAAAATAACCCTTAATTATAGTTTAAGTAACAATTAAATTATAGTCTGTTAGGTTTTAGCCCTTTACTTTGGTCCATTTTTTGTTAAAGTTCCTCTTTCCTTATTTCACTGTGAGCAGTCAGGGTGCTTTATACAACTTGCTTCATTGACCCATTTTTTAATGGTGTTTCTACAGAAGTGCTTACAAGTTCAAATATCAGCGACCTCGACTACAAGCTCAGAGGTCAGGTATATCTCATGCACATATCTTTCCACCTAGCACTTTTAATTCTTATCCCTACTTTTATTTTTTTCCATGTCTATTTAAGTGCTATTTATGACACTATGTTTGCACTGAAGCACCGCAGCAATTTCCTAATGTTGTAAACCTGCTCAACATTTGGCAATAAACCCCATTCTGATTCTGATTCTGATTCTGATTCAAATTAATACCGTAGGTATATCTACAAAAAATCTCAGACGAGTTCGAATATAAGTGACCCTGGCCTTGAGGTCAGAGTAACTTTTCTGAAAATCTTGTGAATGTGATAACTTGAGAACATGTTGATTTTGAATGAACGATGTATGATTTTGAAATCGATACCATAGGTTTATCTACTAGAAAGCTGAGGGGTAGCACTGGTGGTTGCCATTATTTTTTTTCTCTGTCAGACACACAGAACATGCTCGGATCAGCATGATGTTCTGCTACCAACAAGACATTTGCACAGTGCCCTCTGGTGGGCAAACTGTTCAACATCAACATTCATAACACAGTTGAAGGGTGTTTCTTCCGGTTCTTTTTTTTTTTTTCTTTTTTACTGTTTCTATTAGCCTTCTGAAACCTACATATGTGTGAATGGGTAAGACTGGCTGATATATCAGTCCTGCAATATATATACATTTGGCTTTAGTTACTTTTTGTAGTTATACATAAAGTTTCCCACAGCCTTCACTATTTTATTTCAAAGTTGAAAAAAAGGAAGGTTCATACATCAGCTTTGCAAATCTAGTGCAAACCTGCATTTGAAGTGTGTAAATCCAGTTCTGTTCATTTTTTGGTGTTTGTCTTCAGTTAAGACTCTATGCATAAACACAAACACACTGTTTATATACACTCATTACTTAATGGTTTATACTTTATGACTCACCAGAGACATCCAAGCACCCGGTGAGGTGGAGTGCCAGGCCCTCCTTCACATTTACTACTCCCTCCTCATTCATCGCCTTTCAAAATGCACCTTCTATATACTATACAAGGGCACGCTCGCAGAAAGCCCTCATGCGTATGCTAAAGCGAACTTGGTATTTATCTGCTGTTGTGCCGAGCCACGGTGAGCTGACTCCCACAAGCTGGCTGTCAAGGGCAAGGTGGTCGTCTTTGACGCAGGCTCCTTGATCTTCTGTGATCCCTCCCAGGCATCTTCGCTGCAGCTGCACTGCTTCATTATGACATAACCTCCACTAGGCTGCTTCCAAACAACATTGCCCCCTTCAAAATATCACATCTGCCATCGCAGTCTGAATTCGCAATGGTGGATTATCTTTGTGAGTGTGAGATGGAAAGCAAGAAGGAGTAAAGAGACAGAAAAAGAAGAGTGCTTTGAAACCGGCTCCAGTTACTTTTAGCGAGGAGCCTGACTATTGGTCATCCTTCAGTTACACTTTATGTTCACCAAAAGCAGCTCTTATGCTTTCTGTAAACATTTTTACTCAGTTTAATCAATTTCATTCAAGTGGAATCGAGTGCCATGAGATGCAAGTACTGCGCTGCTTTTCATTTTACATCCCTGCCTCTGCAGCTCTGCAGAAAAACACTGTTTTGTACATTTTATGGGCTAATTCAGCAATTCAGTGTTACGCTTCTATAATACTGGGAGACACCAACAGGCCAGTGTCTTTTGGTTTCTTGTTTTTGTCAAGCTTCAGAATATATCACATGAACTTAGATTTTCATGAAGCCCCCTCTCCTTGACAAAAGCAACCATTGTCATCAGGGGTCCTCTTAACCTCTGACGGTGATTACCTGAAGTCTATTCCCAGTGCTACTTTAAATAATAAAAACCAGTCTAAAGATGTTTCAAGAGTAGCATAAGAATGCTTGGTATTTAACTCAGTCTAATCTTCAGTAGTTTAGTTCTGTGCAGAGTAAAACATACGACCCTTTAGTACAGACTGTTGTTAGCATCTAGCGTTTGCACAGATGGTGATATTTCAATGAAACAATGACATTTTTATTATGTGAGTGCTGCTGTGCTCCATTCGAAGTCAGCAGTAGTAAAAACACAGCTGGCAGGTTTCTGCTCAAACTGACTTATGTTTTATAGGAAAATATACATTGGCAACAGCTAATATCACACCTGAATTGGGACTTTTCAGCTCATCGAAAGGCTGTTATCAATTATCAGTTCCACACATAAAAGAAGACAGCGTGCTCTACGTTTTAGCCAGGCTGTTATCCATTCACTGTAATGAGTGATAAACATGCAATGCCATGATTATGTAGGAAAGCTAAATCTGGTGGCAAATGTTGGCGTAAGATAGCGACTGTGACTTTATAAGATCTGCTTAAATAATGTATGTTTTTTCTCCTTTGTGCCTCAACCTATCTAAACTGTTAAAAAGATTAAAAAGAAAAGCCAAAAAAGTCACGTTAGAGCATTAGGCTATTGCCACTTCTCTGCCGCCTCTCTCTTCTCCCAGTGCAGAATTGTGTTGCCGTTTTAACCTTGAAGCACGTTGTCCTTTTCTTTGGTTCAGCGGGGCAGAATGACTGATGCTGAATGAGGTAATAACTATCTACTAGGATCCAGAGGAGGCCACTTATGGGTGATATCTGGGCCTGATAACAACTGGAAACTGCCATTCAGGTGGCTGATAAGATTTTAAATAGGTGATCACTGTGCCAGCAAGACTTGGATATTGCACCATTTTTGCATTATCTTATGAGAACTTCACCATTGCCAGAAAGAAAATGCACACTCCTTTAATTGGCTTTTAAAATTAAGAATTATTCCAGAATTGCCACTGATATATTGATAATTAGGAGGTCTGCTAGGACCATTGGTGAATGTCTGGAGGGTAACCCTGTAATGCATGTCAAAATTTTCCTTCCATGTTAACCAGATTCACTATTTCTTAGACTAATTAAACAGACATCTTACCCCTACCATAAAACCTACTGTCACAAGTGCATATCTGTTTGGCTTGAGGAACAAAATCTAGTAATACATGTTGGGCTGCCTGTTCTTCCCTATTCTTTTCCCAAATGCTTATGTTCATGAATCTACTCATACATGCTTCCATTACCACTCACTAAGGCAAAGACAGTATGTTCTACTTCAAATATACACCTACCCAGCTACTTGTATAAAAGGGCTAAGAAGGGCGTTCACACACACACACAGCCTTGTTCTCCCGTGGAGGATCGGTACAGTTGCAGCTTCTTGAGCAGTGGATGATTTTTCCACTGGAGGCTTGCAAGGTTCAAGGTAGAAGGCTTTTGTGACAGCAGCTTAACAAGCCAGGTGAAAGTACAAAAATAAACCCAGAATACCCCTATGCAGCTAAATTGTATTGTAAAGCTGGAGTGTTGGATATATACATAAAAAAGATATACGTATATACATAAATATTTTTTAAAAAATACACTTGCAATATGTTAGCCAGGTAACAAAATTAATACTTAATGAAAAGTCAAGTACCGTGCTTCATTAATGCATTGAGTGTTGACTAATCTCAGTGTATAATTTCCAGCACCAGCTCTACTTAACACAGTAAATGATATACTTTAACTCAAACTATTTGTATGTATTCCAAGAATGAACTAGAGAAAGAGGAATCAAGCCTATTATGTGTTACCTTACTGTTACTCTTACATAACATAAATACAGATTACCATTACTGTTTGTTTCTTTTTATTTTAGAGTCCAAAACAACACCTTTGAGTTCTTTTTAGGTGGAAGCAAGAGTAACAAAACCCCTCCAGTAAAATGCAGCTGAGAGGTGAAGTCTGCGAGAAATGGCAACACTTCACAGATTTTTCAGCAGAACTCGTGTCAGTTATGACCAGGAGGATCAATTCAGTCCTTATGCAGAAAGGTGGACATACAGAATTGGAGGAAATCAGTTCAATGAAATGTACTGTAACTTTATTTGCAGATGGATCTTAAATATAAACTTTTCGTTATATTTAAATTACACATTCTGGGTTTTTTTTTCATTCTTCTTTAACGGGTAGATTTGTAACCATTTAGCACATAAGTGATACTGACCCATGTGATACGCAGTTTTGTTTGGTGTGCTAAAAATATACAGTAGAAAGCTACATTCGGCTGCTCCTTTATTCACAAGGGGTCATCGCAACAGGCAGCTCGGCTTGTTTGATTTTCTTCTTATGCCTGAGGCCCTTCCTGACACAACCCCAAAGGGATTTGTGTCTTTTCCCGGGATAAAACCAGGGAGCTTTTGCTCATTAGGCAGACGTGTACGCTACAGTATAGAGCCTCTTCTGAGCACATGCAGTACAACTGACAAATAACTATGTATACAGATACCACTGTTCATCTCAGTCCAAACTAATAACCTTGTTATTTCAACCCAGTCTAATTCCTAGAGAATCAGATACTGCTGTTTGTAAAAGATGTCCTTCAGTTGACAGTAAGACCTCGCTCTGCTTCAGAATGGTCAACATTTGCTTAAGACGTGACAGCCCAGCCCTAACCCTGACTCTAGTTCTAGGCAAGTTCTAGTTCGAGTCTTGGCAATCAGGGATAAAATCCTAAACAAAAACGATTTTTTTCACACAAAAAGTCAGTTTTGCTTCTTTTCTCCAAAATACAGGTTAGTGTTGCCAGGGTTAAGAAAAAGTAACTCATTATATTAATCTTTGACAGAAATACATTTAGAGTGTTAATTTCAAGGAGACACAGATGGATGGAGTCCAGCCGAGACGAGCTGCCTCACAAGTCTTTCAACACTGAAGTTTTTTAAACAGCTCTTCACAAAGTGCATCTGTCTTCAAATATGAGGAGATCATTATACGTGCATTGCTGTCTTTCTCTTAGAATGAACATGTTGCAAGGTGGGTTTCTTTTTAGACACGAGAGACTGAATAATTTGGGGCATTCCCAAAAAAATCTGTTTACAATATTGATACTCCACATTTTAAGTGAGGCTGGTGCGGTAATTTCAGCCAGTTTTCCCATTAAGTGGTTAAAGAAATAAAAAAAATAAATGAAATGTATAATTAAGCTAGTCATTTACAAGACCAGGTACAGGTACATCTGAAGGGTTGTCTTTGCATTTGGAACATTTTGCTGTGAACAGACAAGTGCAGCCAAAGGAGCTCTTTGACCACATGTGAAACAAGCCACCCTTAAGCTGTGAAAAGAGAAAAATCTATCCAAGATACTGATACAAATGTAGGATAGGCAAAATCTACAGTTTAGTAAATCCTGAGAAAGAAAGAAAGAAAGAAAGAAAGAAAGAAAGTGCTGATGAACTCATTAAAACAAAAAGAACTGGACGTCCTCGGAAGACAACAATGGTGGATGATCGCAGATTTATTTCCATGATGAAGTGAAATCCCTTAAAAGCAGCCAACCAAGTGAACAACACTGTCCAGGAGGGTAGACGTATCAATACCCCAGTCTACCATAAAGAGAAGACTGCATGAAAGTAAATAGAGAGGGTTCACTGCACAATGCGAGCCACTCATAAGGCTCAAGAATAGAAACGTTAGATTGGACTTGCTGCTGGCTTTTTTAGATGGATGTTTTTAGCACTGTTCTGGAAAAACATTCTTTGGACAGAAGAAACCAACATCTACCAGAATGATGGCAAGAAAAAAAGTACGGAGAAGCTGTGGAACAGCTCATGATCCAAAACATACCGCATCATGTGTAAAACACATGCAATGGCTTGGGCGTGCATGGCTGGGACACTAGTGTTTATTGATGATGGGACTCAGGACAGAAGCAGCCGACTGAAGTCGGAGGTGTTCAGAGACATACTGTCTGTTCAAATCCTGCTACATGCAGATAGACAATGACCCAAAAACATACAGCCAAAGCAACCCAGGATCTTATCAAAGCAAAGAAGTGGAATAATCTTGAATGGTCACCTGTTGGTCACCTGATCTTAACCCAACTGAGCATGCATTTCACTTGTTGAAGATTAAACTCTGGACGGAAAGGCCCACAAACAAACAGTAACTAAAAGCCACTGCAGTAAAGGCCTGTCAGAGCATTACAAAGGAGGAAACCCAGCATCTGGTAATGTCCATGCGTTCAAGACTTCAGGCTGTCATTGGCAGTAAAGGGTTTTCAGCTAAGTATTAGAAATTAACATTTTATTTTCAGTTATTTCATTTATCCAATTACTTTTGAGCGCCTCAAATGAAGGGATTGTGTTTAAAAAATGCTCACAATTTAACCCACTTAATTAAAGCTGAAAGTCTGCCATTCAACTTATTTCATTTAAAAAAAATTGTGCTAATGTACAGAACCAAAATGATTAAAAAAAAGGTGTCTCTATCCAAATATTAATGGACCAAACTGTGTTTCTTTTTTGTTAATAATAAACATAATGTTTCAATCTTTAGGTATGCTAGCAAATAACTAAATAACTAAGTATTTAACTTTTTAGCATAAATAAAACTGTGGTTTGTGTAAACAGATATAAAGAAGAGTGTTATAAACGGGAACAGAGCTGGAATTTTTAGCTTGATGGGAAGAAATATTTTAGTGCCACTGAAAAGCAGCGTCCTCTAAAAGCAGACGTTACTAAAGTTCTTTACATCAGCGCCACGGACCGGTTTGTGCCCGACAATATTTTCACGGACCGGCCTTTAAGGTGTCGTGGATAAATATAACAACATAAAACTAGTACCGGTAACGAAAAAAATACGATTTATTCATAACACACGTGAAAAGACCCAGGAAAACCGAGTTAACGATAAAACGATAACAAAATAACGCTAAAAACCGATAAAAACCATGAAAACCATACATTTCACACCCGAGTCTCACTCTCGCGGCCTGGTACCAAATGACTCACGGACCGGTACCTGTCCGTGGCCCGGGGGTTGGGGACCGCTGCTTTACATGATTTTGAGGTAAAGAAAAGACGATACCAATGAATTTAAAAGCATAAATATATTAGTAAACTGAAAATAAGAATAAGGTCAGCGGCGTCACAGCGAGACTATGACTGTTAACAATGACTGAAGTAATAGACTGGATTTAGGTGGTGACAAAAGCTAGAAAGCATGGACTTCACCTCCTAGAGTGGTGAGGAGGCTGGGTATAAGAGTGTAATTACCCCCGCCCCACCCCGTCTCGCCCACTCTGACACCCAATAATAAAACTTTGATGTGCTCCTCTCAAAAAATAGCAGCAGCCACTAATCACAATTGATTGCAGCCACTTAGGCGAGGCACACTCATCATCTCCCGCTCTCTCTGGATGGGAGTCATCCTCGGCAAAGGCTGGAGAAGAAAAACTATTCAAATGAAATGCAGCAAAAGAATGAAGATTAATCAAGAGAGGGGAAAGAAAAAGCAAGATGAATTAAAATCACGCAGTCAGCAGAGGTGAAGAGGGGAGAAAGAGGCGGCAGAAGATATGTACAGCCCAGTCTTCTACTGCTTTGTATTAAAGTTTCTTTAAGTCTCATCCACTCTAATTTTATCTTTGCATTGAAGCGTAGCAGAAAGCAGAGATCACGGCTGCGTGAGGGATGACCTTTTACAGACTTTTTTCACTTTTCCCCTATTTGAATATAATTTGCTGGTTGTTTGTAATAAATATAAAACATGAATTTTTTACGTTTTAATAACTGAAGATAACCATCTCAAAAGCTAGTGTCATGGTTCAGTTGTTAACAATGTAAATGCACATATTAGCAATTCTTTGCCTATGGCTGTTTATGTTTCTGTACATGCAAGTAGACAATAGAGATATAGCAGCAAAACAGACTCTGAGGTCACCAGAGTCCATTCATCACTTTACACTGTAGGTGTCACAATATGAGGAGTGCAAGATGCAGGACTCAGGAGGCCAACTCTCATCCACAAAGGTTGAGCCTTTAATCTAGGCTATAGCAGAAAGTCCAAAATAACAAAGTCCAGAAGGTGAATAAACAATAATTCAAAAAGGAGCGAGGAATAACGCAGGGCTGGAAACAGGGAACAAACACTGTGCACAGACACTGTGACAAAGAGTAAGGAGAAGAGGGCTGATTAGATGTAATGCCCAACGGGAGGGTAATGAGACACAGGAGAGAGTAATCACACACAGGTGAAGACAATCCGGGGAGACTCACAGCAAACCTTCAAAATAAAGCAAAAATGAAAAGTTGGATACAGGCATGATGTATGTAAACAATCCAACAGGAAATACACTGAATATGAGTCAAGGAAACACTGAAGGACAAACACAATCATAGATAGACATGGAGGGAACTTGAGCTACTACTAACAGATACCAAACCATGGACCAAAACACAGGATGCAAAGTGGAACTCGTCATTAGAATAACTGTAAGGTAAAACAGAAATCAAAGGCTCAAGTATGTCACAGCAAATGAAGCTTGCGGTCTATTAGAACACAGAAATCAAAGCAGGACCCCAAAAATACAACAAACACAGAAATAAGAACTATAAAATCTTGCAGTAATCATAAAACCTCTGCAGAATCCCAGCTCAAATTACTCACCAGCAAATTCAAAACCAGAAAACAAGACAGATCCAAAGAATATCACAGCAGGGGTCTTAGGTCAGACCATTCCTCAGCTTACCGATTCTTCTGATTGTACAAGAAGCTTGCCTTTAAATGTATATTCATCCCTGCATAGAAAAAGGGCAGGTTTGTGATCAGTATCCAGAACAAAATCTACTGAAAATCCCTGCCTGGTGTTTCAGCCTGAAAACAAAACCCCAGAAAAGCGTCAGTGGTTAGCTTCATCACATGCATATGTTTTCTTGAAAAGTCAACTTTTGTGGCAACAACAGTTAAGACGATGACGCATTGTAAAAACATTCGAAATCCCTTCCCATATGTCCTTGAATAACATCAAGTTCTCCATCACCATCAGCGTATGAGAGGCATTTGAAAGGCACTTTGTCTTGTTCAGGTTAAAATAAGTGCTAAATGTACTGTGCATGTATGGCACAGTACATTTAGCACTTAGAAAGTATAAGTGCTGAATGGTAATATGAGTTTCAGCAGTATGGGGTCTTATACGGACATTATGAAACAAGCTCAGACTTTTTCAACTCTATCTTCCAGTACTCGTGTTCCACATGTAGGTTGAAAGTTATTCTAATTATTCCTCCTCTGCACGGCGTCCACGAAGCAAAGCCTGTGTCTGCACCGTAAAAGATGACGACAAAATCCAAAGTACAGCTGAAGAGTGGTGTTTTGCTTCGCTATGTGGTGGGGAGTTACAAAAGCGTTTTTAAATAGCAGTTTGGAGAAGAGTGATTTCGGGGGCGACCTATCAATTTGGCTCCCTCAAAGACTGCTCAGTTCACCTACCTATAAATCTATCAATTTTGCCTTTACATTGCACGGATGCAGCATTGTTTATTGCTTTAGCACTCACCATTTACACTGCTCTTTCTTTTTACTAGTTTCCCTTTATGCGGAGTGGAGAGGGGATCCCACTAACAGTAATGTAAACATGATCTCTAATGAGAAGTGGTGCTATGAGGTTTCTGGTTACTTCTTGTTGTTAGTTTGTACACCAAGTGATATCCGTCATTTGGAATTGAGGAGACTGGTTGCGTGCAGGAAAGATTTAACTCCTTATTAGGTTTAAAAAACACCAAAAACATATACTTTAAAGATATACCAATTTTTTTTTCGAAAGAAAGCTAGATGTGAAATGGAGGTCAGAGGTCAAATGTGACATGATATTTGGGTTTCACTAAATGTGATATTTAGAATCCCCATATACCAGGATCATTTACTAATTATTGCCTTTATAAAGAAAGTCAGTCGAGTTTTAAGCATAGTTTTAAAGATAAAATGTGTTTTATTCAAGTTTGATCTGATTTGACCGCAAAGAAGAGGTCAAAGGTCAATTGTGGCATGATATTTTAAATACACATATATGGTATTTTCTATGTGTTGACAGTACACATCATGCTTGTAGGAGTCATAGTTTCTAAGCAATAAGGCTTTTTGTCCATTTTCACCCATTAAGTTGACCTTGAAGACATCGGTGCATGTGAGCCATTTTTGTCCCGGGTCATTCGACAGTGTTTTGCATTTTCCTGTGTTTGTGTCATTTTGTATTTGTATTATGATTTATGTATAAGTTCACTTTGTTAGTCTTAAGTTTATTCTATATTCTAGTTATCCTGTTTAGTTCCTTGGTTATTTAGCAGTTTCCCCCTTGTGTCTTTGCCCTCTGTGTGTCGGTGCTGTGAGCTCATGTGCATCGTTCCCCCCCCTTGTGTTTTATTCCGTCTTGTTTATCTACGTTCCCCAGCTCGTCGTGTCCTCTCTCTCCCTCCAGTCTGCGTCTCTGTGTACTTCCTGTTTTACTCTGATAGTCTCCCGTCAGTGTGTTTCATCTTGTGTTTGCTCTTCCACTGTCTCATCATGGTTATTCGTGTCAGCTGTGCTCCCCGTGTGTTCTCGCTTCCCTCATGATCCTTCTGTGTATTTATGTCCGCATCTCCCTCAGTTATGTGTCGTGTCCTCCCTCATAGCTGTGCGACTCTCCCTGTGTTTCCCCGTGTGAATGGTCATTAGAATTTCCCAGTTTAGTTTTGTACCGTTTTGCTTTTTTCCAGCAACAAAGCTGTGTTTTCTGAGTTCACATCCTGCTAAAAAAATCATTTTTTGATATGTGTCCATTAGAATGATGATGTACTTTATTTGTGTTCTTATAGCCTAAGTTTAGGGTCATCAGTGATGATTGACTGAAATTGGTACAAATATTTCACTCGTTTAGATTTCTAAATCTTGCCGGCTAATTGAACAGGATGTCAGTTTATACCAGAAGCCCCAACATATTGGCTGCCGTCCCCACAGGCCAAGTCAGAAGACAATAGCCTAGTTTTTCATATTGCTATAAAATAAACTTAAAGTGGTGACAACATACTAATGAATGGGATTCATTAAAGCCACCATGCTGTTAGTTAGCTCTAATTAGCATGCCCAGTGGCACTGCACTCAGTGGGAGGTGGAAAGTCAGCTTCCTCTTAAAGTCTCCTTGGCTAAACTTCAGGACAGCTCTACTGTACAATCTTATCACTGCTTTTAAATTAGCTCAATCACCATAAACTGCAAAAACAGATACATCAGATAATTTACAGCCTTTCAGGGTCTGGACAGACATCTCTTATCCAAAGACCTGACTATCAATTACCTTTGTCGGGCATCTGTGATGTCCCTGCTATGCTATCAGATATGATAGAACAAGAGAAGGAGAACGGGACAAAAAGAGCATGAAGATAAAAGGTCACTCTCTTTTCTGCCTGGTACACAAAGAAAAGTGAAATATGTATTCCAGTTTGCTGTGATGTTACAATAAAAGGACCGTCTGCAGCGTTTCTTGGCTTGCCTTGTCTTATGTTTTTTTTCCTGAAATGTACCACTGTGTTCAGTCCTGCTGTGTTAACCAGGCTGTTCTCCGTCATATGCCCTTGCATCTCTTTGAGCCTGCAGTATTGTTGTCCCAAACCTTGAGCATGGGGAGCTGTCCTTGCCAAAGTGCCTCCATTTTTCTTTTCATTATTTTTTAGAAAGTATTTATTCAGTTCATGCTTACACGGCAACGCCTTAGTTAGAAGTGACACATAAGAGGATTAAGAGATCTTTGAGAAATGCTTTTATGGAATGGATTATATCTGATTGGCACGGGTTTTTTAAATTGTTGACGCACCAGATTTTTCATTAATTTATGGATGTTTCAAAGTATCCACAGCATAAGATGTTTAGGGTTTTAGCTAAGCTTGGGTTGTTTGATGGTGCATTTCTGAACCCAGGCATATATGTTTATGGCTGGGTTTTATTGTGTCGTTGCAGGATATATAACATTTTCTGATGACGTGTTTTTGTTTCATGGCTAATTACTAGCACCTCTTATTTGGTCAGATGGATTGGTGTTGTGCTTTCTGACCCTCTTTCTACGATTTGAGCTACAGTTTGCAGCCAGTATAAAGATTGACAAAATTGATTTGTTTGCATTTTTTTCTCCCATGTCCTACACGTGTAATCACAGAAAATAACATCACGTGTGGGTAAGACTGATCCATCTGAGCAGCCCCCCAACGAGTTTAACATTAACGTCCTAAGACCCGAACTCTTCCACGGCATGCATTTTTAATTTCTCTTTGATATTTGGGCTGATTGGGGCCTGATAAATGTAAAAACAACGAATTAGCAGATTTTTTCTTTTTTACCTAATTTTAGTTTCTAAGAAAAATGAGAGCCACTCTGTTGTCATTTGGACATTGAACTACTGCTCCTCCATACAGCAAAATCCAGGTTTATACTGATGATGTTGTGTTTTATATCCTCTTAAGATTTAACACTTCTTCAAATTCTATTTTGTTTTTTAGTGACCTCCAGAAACCTTTTTACAGGTTTTTTGGATTATTCTAAGCTCCTTTAACAAATAAATTGTTGTGTTTCCTCAGTGAGATACATTACAGTGCCATAAATATTTGCATGCTGGATTACACTGACTATCCTTCTCTTTGAAACACAAAACATTGGCTGTTAATACAAAAGTCGCTTCTTTAAAAAGGAAGAACATGTCTCGTCAGTAACAGTTTTGCTTATTAGAGCCTTTCCAGGTGTTTTTTTTCTTCTTTGCATCTCTGTATTGTAGCATGGGTGTGTTTGAATCTGGGAACATTTAATTCAATTAAATCATTAGGATTAGATGCTGACCTCTCATTTTAATGAGGGCTAACAAGGCGTTTGAATGAGCAACACTAATTAGGGGCACATTATTCATCTCCTAGAATAAGGGTTTCATTGTAGTTAGACAAAAGAAACTAATAGCTGCGCTAATGGAACCAAGCATATAAGTTGCCTGTTTTTTTTTTTTTTCTTTCTCTTTGGAAAAGGTGAGGAATATGTATTCAGATGAAATAAGAGCTTTTATGGAAAATAACTTTCTTGTATGCCACACTTTAACACAGCATCATTAAATCTTTTCTGGATTGTTTGCACTGCTTCTTAGCAATTTGTTGTAGTGTTGTGAGCAGGATTTTCTGGCAGAATAATCAAAGACTAAGAGAAGTACCGGGATAACAGCAGCATCTTAGTGATCTCTTGTTCAGATCATCCAACATCATGGCCAGCGTTTTTAGGCTTTCTTTTTCGGCCAAAGAAGAGCACAGATGCATATTTGGATGCAGATTTTTTTTCTAGTCAGCCTGGTGATATTATTTTAAATCTATCTGATGCAAATAATGATGCACAAAATCAGTTTTAGCCTCTTGCTTTTTGCATGTCTACAATGCCTCTCAGCTTTAAATCCTGATAACGTATGGCCGCGGAAGCCGTGTAAAATTATAATGGACCCCAGAGGTTCTTCTGTCTATTCATGTCTGTTTTGAGGTGTTTTGTGTCAGAAGTCTCCGTGTTTAATACTTTAAGCTGTTAGAAAAAAAGAGTGCCAGAGGATGAGTACACAGATCTAAGAGAGTGCAGAGTGCAGAGAACCTGGAGTTGCTGTCAGTCAGAGCAGAGTTTATCAGCACATCGAAGAGGGGATGGGTATGGGTAGGCTTTCATCTTAACCACATGTTGTCATTCTACATTAGAGCTGATAGAGTGTGCTTAGGTAGGTGGGCAAACAAGGTTAGGCAAGATGAAAGTGACTACAGATGAAGAAGAGACAGGATTTATGGAACTGCTCTCAATTGCTGTGTAGGCTCACTGAAGGACGGCCAAGGATGAGGCTTGTGTTAATGCAAACAACGCTGTTAACAGCCACAGTATGTGTGAACAAAACTGCATTTTGGATTGAATAGAAGCGAGTAACAAAGTGCTTTACAGAGTTGCACACTTAGCTCCGTGATTGATTGTTGACTAATTATATTGAGGGGTTTTTTTACCCATGTGAAAGCTCTTTGAGTACAGTTTGAGGTTGTGAAAACAACAATGGCTGGCTCGTATTTGTCCATATAAATAAATTCAAATTTCTAAAATATTTTTTTTACCAGATTTATGCCTACTGCCTTAACAAAGGAAAAAGAAACAGAAAATGCCAAAGTCCTGTCGTTTTTATTACAGTATTGTTTTTGTAAAGTAAAATTAAAAATGAATGGCTTCTTTAATAATGATTTTTTCTCATGCTTATGATGGACAAAAAGCTATAGAAAGTTAAAATAGTAAGTAGTCTTTCTCACTTGCTATTTGTCATAAGGAGCACACTTAAATTGTCATGTTTGAGTCTGTATTTAAAAACTGGAGGTATAAGTTGGAGATGGTGGTGCTAACAAAGCTGGAGGTGGCAGAATTTTATAGGCCCAGATTTTTGTTGGGAGTGACCCGAATGGAGAGCATTAGAATTTAGTATATCAGTGAAGCTGGATGAGTTTAAATACCTGGGGTCAACCATCTAAAGCGATGGACGATGCTCAAGAGAGGTGAGAAAGAGTGCAGGCAGAGTGGAGTGGGTGCAGATGAAAAGTAGCAAGAGTGAAAGGGAAGGTTTACAAGATGTTAGTGAGTCTTACTGTGATGTATGGTTTGGTGATGGCACAGGAGGTGAAGATGGAGAGCTGAAAGTCTAAAGATTGTCATTGGAGATTAGAAAGGAGTCCATCAGAAGCACAGCTCAGGTTGAGCAGTTTGGGAATAAAGTTAGAGAGGGGAAACGGAGATGATTTGAACATGTGCAGAGGAAAGATAGTGGATACACTGGAGAAAGGATGTTGGAGGTGGAGCTGCCAGGAAGGAGGAAAACAAGAAGAGCACAGAGTGGATGTAGTGAAGAAGGAGATGCAGAAGGTCGATGTAACACAAGAGGATGCTAGAGATAAAGTGAGGTGGAGGCAGATGGTCTGCTGTCGTGGCTCTTCACAGGAAGAAGTTACAGCTCTAGTGGAGTTGACCTAAGGCAGTGGACAGTTTGATGTATTTTGTGCTTTATACACAGATTCTTTTGAGGCCAAAAAGAAATAAAATGCACATTTTACATTATGATCTAATGTTGTTGTTTCTTTAATGAAATAACAGGATGTTTGTCTCACACCCTGCTCTATTGGATGCTGCAAATCCTTTTTTTAACATGTAACAATAATCACGAGCTAATAATATGTCTCATTATTAGCTATAAGCCTCATTTGAAGACTACTGGTCAAATCACACTTAAAGGAGTATGGGATCACATACCTTTATAATACTAAATCCTGAATAATGACAAACAGCAGCATGAATGCAACTTCCCTTTTAAATTGCATGAACAATACTAACTTCATAAAGTCATATAAAGCAGACGTCTACATTTTTGAATATACTATAATAATAATATAAAGTGGTGTGTGTGTGTGTGTTTTTTCTCTTTCAGCACTGAAAGACTCTCGCTTTCAGCTCGTGAACTTCTCAGACAACGAGCTGCGGGTGTCACTGTCTAATGTGTCGCTGTCAGACGAGGGTCGATATGTTTGCCAGCTGTACACAGACCCCCCGCAGGAGGCCTACGCTGAAATCACAGTGCTAAGTAACAAAGCGCACAAACATATACATACATGTGCAGACAAACGCTCAGTGTTATTGTTAGAATTAAGTGAGTTAAACAGCAATTAGTCTACACAAGGTCTTAACACATTAATGTATTTGTATAGATGTGTGAGATGTGAGATTGTTTTAGGCTTTTTATGGTGAGCTTAGTGAGAAAGGTGTTCAAATAATAAACAAAATATAACTTTTTCAATAATATTTTCACAGTTTTCCTTAAATTTAGAGACTAGCCCAACTTTATAAGTAGGCATACCTTTACTAGGATATTTTGGAAACAAATCTTGGGACTTTTAACTATAACTGAACAATATTGCTCTATAAATGCTGTTGTGATAATAGCTGATAAATATGAACATAATAATATGACATCAACATGCATTTTTTAAACTTTGTGTTTATTGTTTTATGTTTTCAGTGTTTCAAGTTTGTGATTGTCAGATTTTTAAAATATTTGTCATCTGTAACTGTAAAAACACTTAGTGGCCACTTCATTAGATACACCTTGCTAGTACTGTGTTGGACCCATTTTGCCTTCAGAGCCGTCTTAATTATTCAGTGGTGGAAACACTCCTCAGCAACTTTGTTCCATATTGTCATGATAGCATCGCACAGTTGCTGTCGTTTCCATGATGTAAATCTCCTGCTCCACCTCACCTCAGCCGTGCTCTGTTGGACTGAGATCTACTGACTGTGGAGGAAACATGAGTTGATTTGAATTTAGTGACACGGCGTGTTATTCTGGTAGAAGCAGCCATCAGCAGCCATCAGAAAATGGGCACACTATGGTCATAAAGGCGTGGACATGGAACAGCAACAGTACTTAGGTAGGCTGTGGTGTTTAAATGATGGTCAGCTGGCCCTAAAGGACCCCTAGTGTGCCATCCAGTGTGTCTGCTGCTGTAGCCCATCTGCTACAGGTGGTTGCTACGAGTAAGTGGTTGTTTGAGTTACGTTTGCTTTCCTGTCAGCTTGAAGCAATCTGGCCGTTGTCCTCTGACCTATGACAACAAAATGGCCCAGAGAACTGCCACTCGCTGGATATTTGATCTTTTACGAACCGGTCTGGTTCCCTTGGAGGTCGTTGTGCAGAGAAATTCCAGTAAATCTGGTAGATTTTAAAACACCAGCAACCATGCCATGCTGATGTTTGCTTTGGACCTCAGCAGGTTATTCCAATCATGTCTACATGCCTAAATGCTGTCGTGTGATTGGCTGGCTATTAGTTGAACAGTTGTATCTAATAAAGTGGCTGGTGAGTATATATTGAATAAATAACTGCAAAATATGAGTTATTTAAACGACATCCAACATGTTCACAGTATTGCAAATGATAATTCCTGAATTAGATTTTTGCACTTTTCTAATTCTAATTTTAAAAGAAAAGCCTTCTAATATCAGTCCTGTTTTCTTCTTAGCTTGTGGTTTTTAGGGTGTACTGCATTGCCTCAGTGTTTACACAGTTCTGTTTGTGTGTCCTGTCATAGTTCCTCCAGGTAACCCCATCATTGAGGCCCGGGATGAGGTCCTGAGCGAGGGCAACGAGACAGAGATGACCTGCACTGCCATGAGCAGTAAGCCTGCTGCCATCATCAGATGGATGAAAGGAGATAAAGAGCTTCCAGGTACTCTAGGCACTGTACACTGACTTTGAGAAAATCCCATCCAACAGTCAAGACCTTTCCTCTCTTACAGTTTTTCTCAGTCGCTTTGGGGCTTTTCTCACATCACTATTAACATTTCCACAGTAGTTTGTGTATTTCTCAAAACAATTAGTGCAAACTGCTAAACCTAGTGGATAACCTGCAAAAGCAGGTCACTTGCTCAAAATTGATAATCCAGTATTCATGTCAAGGAAACTGTCAGTGTCATCAAAATGAGAAGTCTTGACACCATCTTGATGAACAAGATAATCAAATGGCTTTGTAATGTTTTCATTATGACAGTGTACAGTATTCTCTCAGTGTCTTCCAGTGCAAAAAAAGGTCAGAACTCGGTGACACGTCCTGAAAATGCTCAAGACAGCACTATACACTTTTTGCACAGCCATGTACAGTAAAATCTACAGTAAAGTTAAACATTCCTGTAGTTATGGAAGTAAATGAGTACAAGACACTGAATACGTATGTTTCACATTTTTACTGTGTAGGATGTTTGTAATTCTACAACATTGTGCAAAAGAAAAATACTCTACAGTCACATATTTAGAATAAACATGAGAAACACCCTTTTGGTAGAGCGGTGCACAATGTGAACAATATAACAGTACATATTGTAACTGAACATACGTAAATCATTCTGGCACATTCAGACGTCCCTGTCTGTCTGGTCACATATTCTCATCTACATCACAACGGATATCATCCCTTGCAATGCAGCGAGGAAAGTATCTCCTGGAGTGGCGAATCCACCCTCTGCATGACTCTGCTGTGATGTCGTCACATGCTGCATCCATGGCTGCCAGCAGGGCCATTTGTGCATGTGAATAAACCTTCCACCTCCAGGCAGACAAAAACTCCTCTATCGGATTAAGGAATGGGGAGTAGGGAGGGAGATATTCAACAGGCATTCTGTCATGTGCTGCAAACCACTGTCTGACCAGATGTGAGTAGTGAAAAGGGACATTATCCCAAACAACAACATACTTGTTGAGTTGACCTCCACCCCTGTCATTCTCAGGGACTATGGCATGAGAGAAATTGTTCAATTTCGGGGACAGGAAAAAATAATGACAAAAAGGTATAACATTTGCTTGACGGCATTTGAAAACTAGTTCAACAATTTTGTATGTAATGACTCAAGCAATGAAATAAAGACTATTGGTTTTATTGGGAACGACTATTTAGCATCCAAAAGTATAGTTCATTTTGACTGACATGACATAAGCAAATGATAATGTTGTCGAGGGCAGAGAATTGTATGAAAGCAACTGATACATGTCCAAGAGCATTTGCAATTTGTTCAGAGGAAGGAGAAATTGCTACTATGATGTGCACAAATGACTAAAGGTTGTGGAGATTGCACTAATGCTTTTGAGAATTTTCATTTTGATCTGAGAAAAGCACCAAAGCGACTGAGAAAAACTGTAACACAAATAAATATATGTACAACTATCCATTAACTCATGTGTGTAAAAATAAATGAATAAATAAAAACACATTTTCTTTCAAACATCAAAATTTCAAAGATCATATTCATAATCCTGCCTATGTACCAACCAATTTTTAGAATTCAAACTAAACCCACAATTCTATTCACCTGTTAAAATCCAAATGAAGTTAAATAGCTTAAAATTTCCTTTTTGTCCTCTACAGAGCCGGCCTTTTTGTCATTATCCTTTAGAGAAAATAAGTGGCCACATATTTGGAAACCCCATCGTTTTGTATTTAGTGAGCAGCATACTGCAAGATTCTGTGAATACACAAACGAATAATTTGGATACATTGTTACATATCAGTATTTTTGCCCTCTTTATGTTTTAAAGAATTCACACATTTTATTTGGAATCATATTAAGCTAAGGTTTGGCTGAAACGTTTGCACAAGGTCAAAGCTAAAATCAGACCACAGCAAACATGTTCTTGACTTGCAGTACTCTGATCACATTTTTCTTTGACTTGAGTTCTTCATGGCAAAAAACAAGCTTTAAAAGCAGAAGCAAGATCAGTGAGTGATGGGTGAATATATTAATACTGCTACTGAAGCCAGGAGGACTGCACTGTTTGGCATTTAAGAAATGACTTGACAAATAGATTCTAAAAATTATTTTATTTTTATATAATTCCATTTATAGGCACACTTTTTCCTTTGAGCGCATATTAATGGTGTTACTTTTTAAATGGAGCTCTGCTGCGACTTTGAATAGATTCCATTAGAGCAATTTGCATTTGCAGTAATGGCTGAGGCCTGTTGGCATCCTGACAACCTGCATGCCTTCATCAAAGGTAGCTGCGCTTTAGAACTCGGTGCAGAGCTCAGGGGTTGAACAGGCCTCCTGCCAAGCAGCTCCACCTCAGAGCCCAGACAGCAAGCTTTGTAAAGACTTTGAAACAAAGGTCCGAATCAGAAGCTGTTCTAAAAGCCCGGAGCAGGTTCACCTCCGCACCGAGGCGCATAAAACCTTCAGTGGCCAGCTCAAATCGAAGAATGTTCCATTGTAACAAGATCAGGGATTGGCTTGCAGCTGGCTTCTAACATCACAAAAAGACTCATTATGTTCAGTATGGCAAGAACGGCAAATTCTTTAGGCATTGAATAGCCAGAGCCGATGGTCTTTTAGTCATTGATATCACAAAAGTTGCCATAAAAATGAACCTAAATTGTAATTTAAACTGTTTTTTCTGAACAGATGCACATACATTAAAATGTATTTCATGTGATATTATTGTTGAGAAATACAGTTAGCACCACCATGAATAGATTACAGTTTTCCTAAACTTACACATATTACTTAATGATATTTAAGAAATGCATTTATCCAGAAAGCACTGTTACTTAAGTGCATTAAAGTGCATTAAAGTACAAAGACTAATGGTTTTTTCCAGCATACTTACTTTTGTAAATGGAGAAAGTGAAACTAGTGACCACTGTGGCTGTTAGTCACAGTGAAATACTGATTCAGGGTTTCCAGTAACTCATTTAAATAGGAGCTTGCCAGGCTCTGCATACAAAATCCATTCCCATTCAGCATTTTCTTTTTATTTAACACACTGTGCTGTGTCATTGTTTGCTTCCACCGAGTATTCCCAGCCTCTTTAACTGATCTCTCAAACAATGCCCATTTGTTTGTTTTGTGGAATGACAGAAAAATTATTTGTGTAATGCTAAACGCCCTTCAACCCCGCAGACATGTTGTTTTCTCACACTTGTTGGGAATGGATTGACATTTACAGAATAGGGTCAGCACTCTGTGAAGCTCTACAACTGCTAGATACAATTTTTCGCAGTAGCACAAAATACAGGTGTACTTAATAGCTCACTTGTCACAACACTACGTTTGGAGCATGCTGTTTGCTTTTATCAATTTTTGCCATAGGTGAAAAGGTGCTACTAGCTGAAGCAGCCTCAACGGTTGCAAGTTCTCCCAGATAAACCATCCTTTATTATTGTACGTACAGGTGTGGTCAAAGTTTATATACACTCGTTATGAGCATGGGTGCCGTGGTAATTTTGGACTTTTTTTAACCCTTTTTTTTTACAGGATGGGATGATTGTGCAACATAAATCTTTAATGACTTTAAAAGCAAGAATTGGGTATACAAGTTGACTTTATTTTGGACTTTTTGTAATGCATACAAGATTACAAGTATAGATAGATAGATAGATAGATAGATAGATAGATAGATAGATAGATAGATAGATAGCCAGCCTCAGGTGCAGGCCGTGTGAAGATGCCCCTGATGCCATAACCAAGTGGCCAGCGTAGTATACAGAAACATCTGTGCCGAATATGCCCTGGAAGTCCTGAGGTCAAAATGGGAGACCGAGCTAAGATCCTGTGGGACTTCCAGATACAGACGGACAAACTGGTGGTGGCTAACCAACCGGACATAGTGGTGGTAGACAAACAGAAGAAGACGGCCGTAGTGATAGATGTAGCTGTTCCAAATGACAGCAACATCAGGAAGAAGGAACACGAGAAGCTCGAGAAATATCAAGGACTCAGAGAAGAGCTTGAGAAAATGTGGAGGGTGAAGATAACAGTGGTCCCAGTGGTAATCGGAGCGCTAGATGTGGTAACTCCCAAACTAGGCGAGTGGCTCCAGCAGATCCCGGGAACAACATCGGAGATCTCTGTCCAGAAGAGCGCAGTCCTGGGAACAGCTAATATACTACGCAGGACCCTCAAGCTCCCAGGCCTCTGGTAGAGGACCTGAGCTTGAAGGGCAGACTGCACGCAGGGGCGAGAGGGGAATATATAGACTCAAATATATAGATACATCCCCATTAATATCTGGTTAAATTCCCCTTAGCAAGTTGCACCTCAACCAGATGCTTCTGGCCAAGTGATTTACCACTCTTCTTGACAGAATCGATACCAATCTGTCATATAAATGTAGTCCAAAAATTTTCTTTTGGGTTGATGTCGGGGCTTTGGGAAGGCTATTCCAACAGTTTAATGTCTGCCTGCTTTATCCATTCAAAACGTTTTGATGCATGTCTGAGGTCATTGTCTTGTTGGAACGCCCAGTTGTGTCCAAGTTTCAACTGTCTACCGTTTAATCTGAAGAATTTGGAGATAGTCCTCCTTAATTATTCTGTCCACTTTGTGCATTGTGCTAATACCACTGACAGAAAAACAGTCCCAGAGCATGATGATACCACCACCACCACCACCGTGCTTAACAGCTGGTACAATGTTCTTAGGTTAGAAAGGTTCATGTGTTCTCCTTATCATTGTGGCCAAATAGCTCAATCTTTGTCCCGATGACCATAAAATATTTCTCCAGAAGGCATTTAGTTCGTCTATGTTAGCAGCTGCCAATTTCAGTAAGGTCTGAAGTTGCTGATTCTGGAACCCGGGTTTCTTTCTCGGTTGGCAGCTTTTCAGTCCATGACAATGTGAAACCTGCTTCACTGTGGACAGTGATGCCGGTGTTCCACAAGTTTATGGTAGTTTATGTTTATCGTAGGCTTAAGTCTTGGTGGGTTTTTGGGTTGTTCTTGAACAATTTCCTCTAAAGTGTGACAGTTTTGGTCTCCTTCCACACCTTAGCAAAATGGTTACACATCCGAATAACTTGTAGCTACATGAAATGAACTGATGTTCCCGGAAACTGCACTTGCTTAGAAATGACTCCAAGAGAGATTTCTTGGTCTCTTCCTCTACAATTCTCCTTTTTAGTTCTCATTGTTCTGAGTGTTGGTCATCCCATCAGTGCTGTCAGACAAATTATTTTTATGCTGACAAACAGAAACTACCTGTTGTAGTCAATCATGGTCATAAATGAGAAGTTACTCAGTCTTGGCCTTGTCTAGTTAAAAGACACTGTAGAACCTTCAGCATCACTTCTTAAAAGATTCAATTGAGTGTATGTATATATTTGAACCTTCATCTATACTTTTCAAACTTGTTGTATGCTCTGCAATTATTCCACCCTGGAAGTTCAAAGAAATCTTTAAATGCCCAAAATTAAATCAAGATCTTTCTTTTTGTTTGTTTGTTTTGTTGATGCCACAAAGAATCATTCTGTAAATGAAACATGGGGTTGTTCTGCTGATGCTGGAACTATTTAAGACAAAGCAGTGCAAGAAAATGAAAGATGAGAAGAAAAAGAATGGCCCAGGGTGCTGGAGATATGGCACTAGAGTAGAATTACTTAAACTGCCTTTGGCTGTCCTTGCCTAGAAGACTTATTTCTAATTAAATGTCTCCGGAATTTAACATAATTACCTTAAAGGACAATCACACTCTCTTAAATATCATTTAAAGGTTGCAATTGTCATGCTTGCCAATTTAAATCCTACCATCTTTCCAAATATGCACAGACCTATTATCTCATCATTATCCTTTTCTTTATTCCTGCTCTTATCCTGCTTGTTTAGTGTTTTATTAACATATGCCCTGACACTAATATCTCCAGTTTTTTAAGCTTGCACAACAATGGAAATCGTAAGAAAAAGGGAATCCTAGCCGTGCAGGTCATTCCTCCCTGTTCATTTAAAACTAAGGAGAAGAAAGCAGATAGAAAAACAGTCAGCAGGGCACTTCATTGACTGACAGGGATCAGAGCAGCCATTAGCCTCAAGTGTTAAGAGACTACCACAGGGTGATTTCAATTACCCTGCTCTGCCCCAGTAGGAAGACTGGACAAATGGATAAAAGGATATTTTGGGAAAAGTAAGTGATGGAATTGGAGAGACATATATTCTATATAACATTGCATTGCTTCATTTCTTTTCCACAAGGATACTGTCAGACAGTAAACGTTCAAGAAATGAAGTATGTCCGTGCAGGGAAAGAGGACTACTTGAGTTTTACGGTTGAATCCGCAAAAAGTTAAAATACCTCTTCAGCTTTTATTTGACCTTCCACTGCCTTTCACTGGCATTCATCTCTGCTGCCACAGCTCCAACATTTATGTCTCTGTATGTTTTCAGTGTTTAACACAGGTGATATTCCTATACAGAGAACTCTTTACGTGTTAAGGGCTTTTATAGCTGAGAGAGAAGATTAATAAAAAATCCTTTATATTTATTAACTGCTGTCTTTAAATGACATTTAGATCGATAGTGAGCACGACTTTCAGTGGTATCTAGCGGCATTGTGGTTTCTTCTATATAACAGCCATAGCAAAGGGCACTGAGTTGTGAAACTGCTCTTGCTGGCCCAGTCACCTCAGCATTTAAAAATAGATCACCAGAGGCAAATTACTTCCATATAAATTTTTATTCATCAAGGCAGCATGGACAAACGTAAAATATACAGATTTGTGCCGCTAAGCTAACAAAGCATGACCTTGACAGTGCTGGTCTTTAGGGGCACGACTTCAAAACAGAGGGAGCATGCTGCATCTGCTCTGATATAACCAGGCTCTGCTAGATTTTGCAGCAGTTAAACTTCAAACCCTACATTTCTAAGCTCATCCAGTCTTGTTTGCTTCATGCAAGGAACATTGCAAAAAATCTAATCTACACTATCAGGCAGCAACTTGGACATTTTAATAATAATAATTTATTTGAAAGCGCCTTTCAGAATACTCAAGGACACTGTACACAGTAGAATAATAAAAGCAACATAAAAACAAGCAGTTTACACAATCATAAAAGCATTTTAGTTCACACTTTAATCTTCCCTTGTCTTCTCTTACACTCCTGTCTTCACTTGGTTCAAAAAGCAGCCCATATACTAAATAATAGCCAGTGTTCACTCCTCAACCCTTTTCTTCCCTTCCCGTGGCTCCCAGCGAAATTCAGAATTAATTTAAAAACTTTATTAATTACTAACAAAGACCTAAATAGAGGCTCCTTGGTACACATTTTCCTTACAAGTGAAAGACCCCTGGCTCAGTCCTGGAAGAAGACATCAATTCCTTTGGGATTGTATCAGGAAGGACATCCGGCTAAAAATCTGTCAAATCAAACATGCAGAACTACCCCCTGTGAATAAGGGAGCAGCTGAAAGTAGCACACACTGACAATGCCCATGCTCCTGCTTATTTAGTGATCTGGGAAGTCTTTATTCAAGCAGTTGGTCTGATTGGGGTCACTTTTGACGATTGCATGGTCTCATTTTAAATCCAGAACAGGCTTTTGAGGTTATAGAACCTTCGGCTACAGAACACACAAAAAATACATATGTGAGGCCAAATATATGACATTTCTGTGTATGAATGTTGTATAAGTCTTCGTCCCAGTTGTGAAGTACTTTAAAAAGTGCATTTATATTTATTATTAATAGTAGCAGGAGGAGGAGTAGTAGAAGGAGTAGTCCTTAACAGGGACAAGCAGGAGTCTTCATGGTCTATGACATGTGCCCACAACATCGTAGTCAGAGCAGGTGGAAGAGAGCTGAGAAAGGCGGAGGTATGCTATGATGTCTAGCTTAGAGACAGTGTAACTAAAAAAAGACAAGAGGCAGAGCTGAAGATGTTAAAATTTTAATCTGTAGTGACAAAGAGGGACAAGATTAGAAATGGGTAGTCAGAGGGAAAACGCAGGTTGAGTAGTTTGGAGATAAAGTTGGAGAGGCAATACTGGGATGGTTTGGACATGTAAAGAGAGATAGTGGATATACTGGACAATGGATGGCACTGCCAGGCAGGAGGAACAGTGGAAGACCACAGATAAGATTCATGGATTGAGCGAAGGAGGGGATGGTGTGACAGGAGAGGAAGCTAGCGATAAGGAGAAATGGAGGCAGATGATCTGCTATGGTAACACCTAAGGGAGTAGCCAAAAGAAGAAGAAAGAGCTAATTATTCAGAAAGTTATTGGTCATGCGCACCTCTTGGATAAACTCTGCTAAGTGGCTGGAATTTATAGCATGCTAGTAGACAATTACATTAGACAGTTGCTTGTGTAGTTTGATGGACAGAAACTGAACATGAGAAGATGTGGACCTGCTGGAATTATTGCATTTGACCATGGAAAATAAAAAGTATGCTGCTTTTAGCTGGCTTGCTGGGATTCAGTGGCCACATATCTTTCTCGCATTGTCTGAATACTGCTCTCT
This sequence comes from Diplotaxodon limnothrissa, assembly GCF_057381915.1. Taxonomy (NCBI): domain Eukaryota; kingdom Metazoa; phylum Chordata; class Actinopteri; order Cichliformes; family Cichlidae; genus Diplotaxodon; species Diplotaxodon limnothrissa. The sequence goes on from NC_140605.1 coordinate 28,718,495, forward strand.
GCTTGGCTAAAAGCTACACCTTTTGGGTTCTCTTAGCATATTTCATGTGGTAATACTTATCAGAGTGAGCTCAGTTGTATACTCTTAATTAGCAAGTGTAGGCCTAAGTAGACTGAGGAGCTATAGTTGTTAGCACTGTTGGACTAGCTAACCCTGCAAGCCGATACTATGATGCTAACTTTCAAGCACATACTTGGTTTTCACATATGCCAATGTCATTGCGATGGTTTGTGGTTACCAGGCCTACAACTTGGTCTTGAAGTCTGCCTTAAAATACAGACAGAGCTACAGGCAAAGATGAGGAAGTTAGCTGCATATCATTCCTATAGCACACAGTGAATGATACACACAGGAAAAGGTAGAGTGGCTTGGATGTGCCAATCCAGGAGCAGAATGTCAGGAAATGACTTTTCTGGAGTGTTGGAAATGACAGATGGTGTAAAAAGGAGGATGGGGAGGAAATAAGATGGCGGATCATTAATCATCTCAGAAACCATTTATTCTAAATATATCTTCTACTTCCACACCTTTGTACCTGCCTTTGTGAACAGCTTTTGTGGGTTATTATTTTTATTGTGATATAAATTGTCAAATGTAAAGCACAAGGTTCAGACACCCAGGACTTGAATGAAGACATCTTTTCACTAGTCTTTCATGCATCTCAAAAGACATTTTGATTTGAGCAGACCCCTTCAGGTTCCCATTTCAGGTGCTTGCATACATCTAAAGCCTCTAGTGGTATTTATTCATGACAACCTGTTCCTTTACATCATCCACATCACACAGGTTTGCTTTCCGAGCTTCCAAAAAGACAGTTGTCACCACAGTGACAGGAACACCCCAGTGGCTGAGCTACAGAAGAGTGAGTGGAATGTGCACCGAGTACATATTTTACAGCTAAAATGTGAATTGATGGATGCAGCCGTTCATATTTGCACAGAGTTTCTCCTTTTCTGGCGTTTCTTTTTTGCAGGCTCTTTCTCTGATGTTTGTTTTATTGATGGGACACAAACACGCTTGTGCAAATGACTGCGAGGAAGTAGGACAAAGGGATAAAAAGGATCAATCTTTCTTTGTCACTCTACTGTACAGCATTCTCTGCATCTATGTCCCTCATTTTGCCCAATGAAGCTGTCCTCGTCGTTGCATTTGAGAACATTTTGTCTGTGTGCTATTAAAGAGCAGCCAGTAATAAGACGAGGGACGCTTTGCGAGCTTCAGATCTGGCAGTGCCGTACAAAAGGTGGCCACACAATAAATCTGGCTTGATAAAGCCTAATGAGTGATTCACAGTCGCACAGTAGCCCCTGACAGCAGGCAATTTTTAGCTGATTCGCCTTATCGGACCATTTTCAAGGACACGCTTCTCACTCCCACTGTAAATATTTTGCAAGGTCAGGGGAAGAAAGACATTCCCCTTGCAGGCGAACAATGGCTGTCTTTGTCAGTCCTTAATATTTCAAACCTTGGTTGTTTTTTTTCTCTGGTAGCCTTGAGTGCAAAGCTGCCATCATTGATATTTTGTAAAGTAAAACTGTTCAGCAAAATACTCTTTCTTTCTTTTTTATAGCGTACTCCCAGAGGAATCAAGGATGCATAAAATAAACCTCTGACAGAAGTAAGGAAGAAATCCAAAATAAGTTTTGATAATATTTACCCAAATAAAAGCATATAGAAATTATTGACATTTTCTCTGCAATGGTAGCCTAAGCCTTGGGAGCTCTGTTTTCCTTATATGATCTTTGTGGGCAAAGCATACATTGAAAATCAATTGATCCCTCAAGCAGGAAATCAACCAGCCTACAGAATACAAGGAGTCCATAAATGATTAGGACAGCAAGCTGTGCAGTTTTTACTTTAAACCAAACTCCAACTTTTTACACCAAAAGAGCGAGTCAGTGTTTGGCGCTGTTTGCTCAAACCAACTAAAGTCCTGGTATGGCTGCTGTGGTTGGATTTCCAGGCGAGCTTCCTAGAGGTGCTTCTCCCACAGTACAACTACTGCCCCAGCAGTTTCTGTTCCACACCCCAGTGCCACTGGATAGATGGTTCCTGCCAGAACCCTCTGAGTGAATTGATTTGACCTCCTTTATTTGTTTTGTCTTTGTTCTTTCTTACCATAGGCAAGCCCAAAGTTGAACTGACCTACGACAAGATGTACACAGTAACCAGCCGACTGACGTTCACCGTTAGCAAAGAGGATGACGGCGTACCTGTGATCTGCATCGTCGACCACCCTGCAGTCAAGGACTTCCAGGCACAGAAATACCTGGAGGTGCAGTGTAAGTGCTTCAGCTTGGTAATAAATTAGAAATCAGCATTTGATGGATATTTAAACAGCGCTATACTTTCCCTTTTTTCCTTTTTTCTGAGTATCATCTGCCTAACTCATCATCTTAATTCAGAAAAATGGACCGGATTAGAGAAGAGTGTTCCATTCCTACTAATTAAATGGAATAGATTTGCTTTTTTCTTACCCGCAACTAAAAGTTTAATGCATGAGGTGTGGCAGTGACATTGAAAGAAAATTATGCATGTTATAATGAATAAAAGGGGAAATTGGACTGTAACACAGTAGACAGTTCTATCTTCACTAATTAAATGACATAAACTTTCCACAACCTATCCCCCCACCACCCTCTGAAAGTTTGGTGAAAGGCTTTGCCATTGGAAAAAAAAAAGATTCATCTTGTGTGAGTAGGAAAAAATGAATGTAGAGGTGGTTTACAGATGTAACAAAGGAGAAGGTGTACAGGGTTCATGCAAAGCTGGGGTTGCAACAGAGAGGGTGAGATGGAGGGTGACGATCGACCCCTGAAGGGAGAGCTGAAAGACGACGTGTTTAGTTTCCTCCGGAAAAACATGTCGGTGTTAAATTTGAATTTCACTTTGCTCTTCTCACCTCTTTGTGAGAAGCATGGAAAAAAATCTGCAGATCTAGTTGAATGCAAAACAGATGCATACTTAAAAAGCTATTATCTTGGTGGCACAATGGCCAGCACAAGCAGATCTTTTCAACTGGTGTTTTCCTGACTTCAGACATGCTTCGGTTGCCTGTGGAGTATTTTGGTGCAAACAGCAGAGTGCACCGTGTGCAGGTGGTAGTGTTTTGTGGAAAAATATTTCACATGTGCATCAGAAATAAATATTTTAGAGTTGTGTTTTTTCCCCTAACCTAATGTCAATCATTTCATTAGGAAGTGCAAACAAAATGCACGGCAACTATTTACTACAAATATTTGCTACAAATGCACGGCAACAGTGCAAAAGAATAGAAAATAAAATATAGATCTAAATATAAATAAATCGCCATAATTCACCCTTAGCCAGGCAACGCTCTTAAATTTAGCATCAGAAATTAAATGCCTGTCAGGAAGTCTGCATTCATTTATAAAATGATCTGTCAGGATCCAGTTCTGTTCTTGATATGTGCTTTGTGCTGCACGTAAAGCTTTTGTATCAGTTTACACCTGTAATTAAATACTAACAACCAATCTGCAATTTGCAGTTTATCTTTGATTTGACAAGTATGACACCAGGCCACTCTCTCTTAAATCCTTATTGTTGTTCCAAAAGGCATCTTTTAGTACTTCCTTGTGGTGAACGTCTGTGCTTTCATTTAGAAAGGTTAGCTAAAACCGTGTTAGCTCACTATTAGATTTTAAATTACAGGGTAATCTGTGACAGCTAGGATCACTTTCTTGTCCACCTTTGACGGCGTTAATATTTTAAGTCTGGGGTTCGTTTTGATGTTGTGAGAGAAATGGCACTGGAAAAAACTCCATGGTACTCCAAAAATGTAACTATTTTCAATTGAAAATGTTTTTTAATACTTTAATGCTGAGGGTATTTTTAAATAAAAAGTCAATGCTGAACCTTAAGAGCTGTTAGGAAGCAGCTGAAAGCTCCCTGTGGACACATAACTTTACATTTTGCTAATATGAAGTTAATGTTTATTATAACAATTAGAACATTTATTTCTGAGTTAGTTTTAGTCTCGGTGGTGGGGTGCTGTTGCAGAAGCTCTGTCATGTTTATTTCCCAGTGTTGTATGATGCACAGCCCTGATCACATGCCCTCAGGGTCCTGGTGGGAATAGATGAATGTCAATGTACAGCCATGCTTCTCCATGCAGGACCTTGAAAATTCATGGACAAGCTAAGATCCAATCCTTAATTTCCATTTGTTTTCATATTTATTGACAATATGCACTCATTAAGTGATCTTAGTATTTATTGCTGAACAGAGAAGGACTTGATGCCTTGTGCTCATACCATGACACTCTGCACCTCTATGCTTAGATTAACTAAACTAACCAGTGGCTTATAGATTTCTACAACATCTCTCAAAAACATAGAATGTTACTTATTTTCCTCAAGTGAATGAGACTCTAAATTTGCTGCTTCTATTTGTATGTGAGGTACAAACATTCTCAGAATTCATTAAACTCTCAAATAATGCCCCTGTTTTCATGTAGGAATGGTTAACACAATGTTTATCTATCTAATCATCTGACCTTGTTTATTCAACTAAATGTTCCTTAAAAAAACAACACGTGGCCCATAATGGAGGCCAGGAGGACACTTTTGCAGCAATAGCCACTTTTAATTGCAGTATTATTTATATATATATATATGCACAGACGACTCTTCTCAATAACTAATAATAGCAATAACACAACACTGCTATAAAACAGCATGTAACAAGTAATTAAAATCCTAGACTGAATGTTTAGATCTTTTTGTTAATAGAGAATGGTTAAAGTTCTGTATTTATTGTTTCTGTAACCTTATGTCTTTGGCCTCTGGCATGTCCTAGCATTTTATTTAAAAAAATAAAATCTCTTCTGTCACTATCTGACCTTTCTCTATGAGCATGAGAGGAGGAGATCAGCTCATCTACAGAGGCAGAATGGCATTTTGCTGGCTTCTGATAACAGGGAGCTCACACTGACCACCCGGCTCAGTGCCTCACTCTGCTCCGTGCAGGGGCTGAGGCTGCCATGCTCTTTGCATACTGTAGTGGGTAACAAACAGACATAAACAGTCCTCCTCTCTACCTTCTCTTTGAACTCTGTTACACAGTTTAATATTACATAGCAACTGCTATTAGTGTATCCTTCCTATGTCCAGAGGAATTTTGTTTCTCTGTGGACTGTCTAAAGACTAACAGTCAACTGGTATGAATTAAGTAGATGTTTACTAATTGAGCACTCGGGGATGTGATAAAGTGCAAAATGCACAGTTTGGAGTCACGATTCTGTTTTGTTGTTTTTTAAATTTATTTGTTTTAGCAAAAGGACCAGCATTGTATAAAATTAGTGGAAGTATTATTGTTTTTCAACCAACACCTTTCACAACTTTTACTTTGAAAGCTTTCTGTTTCTATAGCATTAAAAGGCTCTTAGTAGTCGTGGTTTTCATTGATCATACTGCCCCTAGTGGTCACTAATGTTACAGTCACACTAGAGAAAACAGTGAAGGAGCAGCTGACAACAAAACGTGCAATCGACACGCCGTTCCACCATGTCGATTTCACTATTTGCCTCTTAAAATCAGTAAAAAGACACGCATGCAGAATTTACAGTAAGTTGCAGTAAAAGCAGAGGGAGAATTTTTATTTCAAGCCAACATGAAAATTACCACGGGAAAGCGTTTAAACAGACATTATTAACACATTTTCACGTAGATACATATTAGCTGCCTAGATTCATCATTTCTGGCAGTTAAGCACCCTGGAATGGCTTTAAAGATATCATCTCCCCCTGCTGGTAGTCCAATATCTGCATGTAGTAATGCAACTTCTGCAAGCGAGTCCATTTTATGTTTTGTCTGTTACAGGTTTTATGGATGAGACAACGGGTCAACCAAGATTATTAATCATTATTAATCATTTCAATGAGACTTTAATAAACTGATCGTTCCCAGTTAGTTATTGGATTCAAAGCAACAGAGTCAGTCTGCTGTCAGTTTGAGATTGACTCGGGTGAAGCTGGCACTTGTATCATTATATTATCATTGATTATTGGTGATAAATGAACAAAAATCTGTGCAAACTACTTACATTCTACTTTTAATCTCATCCAAAATGGTAACATTGTTGCAGGATGGAAATTTACCTACAAATTTACAGGCACCCTTGCTTTTATATAGCATGTATAGCCAGAATTTAACAAGTAGTTAAGTTCAACCCCCGACTACAAAAACGAAGCACAGTCGTGCTCATTGGTGCACCCTGACTCAAATTGATTGCAGCATGTTGGCAATCTGCCTGTGTTTATTACACTAGATGAAAATTAGTCACAAACGTTAACCAGCCTGTCTATCAGAGAGTGACTCCAGCCAATCCAAGACTGACTGCAATTGTTTAGAGACGGGATGCCTCCCAAGAGGTGTTGTGTGCAGTTGTCTTGCAATCAGAAGTGCTCAGCCTGAGGTGGAATGTGCAACCGTTCATTGCCACGCTTACGAAAAAATTAAACACAGTCACCACAACCACCGTGTATTCCTAATCAGCAAGGAGATTGCTTTTGGACTATTTTACTCTAGTGTGACTGACCCAATAGCTAACAGAAAACTGTTTGGAAAACTTTGGTTTTTGTGTCGAGAACTATATGTACAATCTATGTATCTTTACAACCCCAATGAACTGTCTGCTTTTTCCTTCTAATTGTCACCACAGAGCCCTTCCCATTAACATATCTAAAAAGTGCATATGTCTGGTGAGAAAATTATGAATGACAAAACTAAAATAAAGCCTACTTCTGCAGTTTCTACAGTGACATGCAAGTTAGCTTACTGATTAGATGCAGTACACTGGTTGATTTACATTTCATTCACCCACTGTGTAGGCAATTTGTGAGTGGAATGGAGAGCATTGTGTAGTAAGAAAAGGCGAAGGAAAAAACCCCATTGTCAGGGGACAGCATAATTAAATAAGACACTAATGATTATGTGTATAAGAAAGCAAGCTGTTTGCTCGGATGCTGGGTTGTTTTTCCCATAAGGTCAGCTGGCTGCCGAGAGATGGATAGTGCCGTCTTGAGTGCTTATGAGGTGAGGCACACAATAAAGCAAATAATTCAGTTAGCATAATGATAACGGCTCTCTTGCATATGGTAGACACTATTTCATTTCCACTGAAGTGGCAGCATCCGAATCTGGCAGCACAGTGTTTTCCCATCAAACAGAGACAAGAAAGCTTTGCCATAACTACTTGAGGCTATCAAAACAACCTACAGATGCCTGGCGTCCTTCATGTTTATGGCTCCGAGATGACAAGGTCAGATGACGTCGTGAGCAAAGAAAAAGTTGCAGGATGCCATGTAGTGCCTGGAGTGGAAATAAAACCAAAGGGTTGCTGTCTAAATCCAAGCATGCCTACTGAGCAGAAGACTTGGCTTTTTGCCCATCTGCTGTCCATCAAACTGAAAGCCAGCCACTGACAGGGTGTGATTTAGACAGATGGGTGGCCAGACACGTGTTGTTTATTGCCGAGAAGGTCGGACAGCAGCGTGGAACTTTACCGCCAGCTTTGAAATCATAACTCAGCCTCGATCATTCCAACTACAGGCTGATTAAAAAACACACGCACCAAAAAGTGGATTTAGGCCATAAAAAGAGGAAGAGAACAAGAATAATTTGCATCATAACTGGTAAACTATAATTACTCTACTTTGAAATAAAATGGTTCCACTGAATGGCATTTCTCTCTGCCATTTAATGTTAAATTTTTAACAAAACTAGAACAAAACTTTTTTTTTCATGGGGTAAAAATACTCTTATGCTCTTTTTATTACATTCAAGTAAATGGTATTTGTGACATCGATTGCATTTACAAAAAAGATGGGGATGATGTTTCCCTTTTGAGATGTGCTGTTGCTGAGCAGACGGCAAGATAAAAAGCAAATGTTCTTCGGTTTTCTGTCAGCAGGACACCTCATTGACTGGAACCATCAACCAAAACATACCTGGCATTTTTAAACCTTAGCGAAAGGTTGTAAGTCAGACGAGAGCTTCCGTTTCCCATTTCCCATTCAGTGCATGGCAAGAACGAATTCAATCCCTTATCCGTTTGATAGATTGAATAAAACATTACATTCAGTCGTCTCTTACGCCAAGGTGAAAAAAAGGCTTTGATAGCACCAGCAACAGCCAGTGCGATGGGAACAACCAAAACTCCACGGGTGCAGAGAATAGCACAGCGGTGACTGTCAAAGCACCCCACTGATTTGTCAAAACAGCATTCTTACATGCTTTTTTTCTCCAGCTGTAATAGCTACTAAAGTGCTTTTGCAACTTTAACCGGAAGCATCTTTGAACATACCAAGCTACTTGTGATCCTGCCCAGTGCCCACCTATCATCTCCTAGTGCTTTATGTTTTGCTGTCTTCTTTAATTTACATATCCACAAAAGATAAGATAAGACAACATTTATCAGTTGGCTGGGGCAGGGAACAGTGGCAAAAAGAAATAGAGCAGGAATAAAAATAACTTTATAGCCTAGAAACTAAAATGTACACTAAACAAAAATATGCTCACGTATAGCTGGTTTGATGCTCTGTAATCTGTATGCACAGGCTGTAATAGCAGGAAATTTAAAGGAAAACACCTTGAAAGTAATTTACTGTTTACTTAATGTCAAGTCAAATCCCCCCCGGACTAAGCAACATAGCAGCTCAGTCCTAATAACAATAACAGTGCCTTTTAGCAACTTAAACATGACCTGGCCTCCTCTGATGCTTGAACACTGCTGAGGCAGGTCATGGATGTTGTTCTTGTTGCTGTATTTCCTGTTAATCCTCGCACCTTTTAAGGGTTTGCTCTTCAGGCACCATTCTCTTTCTGTCTTTTTAAAAGTAGAAGCTATTTCAAATGCTTGCCCTGAACATTTTAACCATTATTAACAACTTTCTGTCTCTCTCTACGGTTTTTAACAACATCTGTATAAGGAGAACGCATTCAATGGAAAGATTCCCTTTTATGCTTCCTGTGTTTTGTGGGGTTCCCCAAGAGTCTGTACAGGGAATCCCTGATTTTTTTACCATGTACAATATAACCCTGGAAAAATCAAATGTCATGTGGAAAAGAAAGTGTTTGCAGGACCTTTAAAAACAAAGTATATCCCAGGATTTATCAGCCTGTAGAACCACCTTTAACAGCGATAACTTTATATAATTGTTTGCTGTGTGACTTTATCAGTCTCACGTCATTGTGGAGTCATTTTGGACCACTTTTCCTTTCAACATTGCTTCATTTCAATGAGGTTTGTGGCATCCGTTGAGGCACAACTCTTTTAAGGTCCCACCGCACCATTTAAGTTATGTTGACTTTTACTTGATCTTTGCTGCATTCTGTTGCTGCTGTGCTTAGGATCATTATCCTGTTTCATGACCCAGTTTTAATCAAGCTTTAGCTGTCAGACAGATGGCCTCAGATTTGACTCTAGAGGAATCAAATTTAAGAACAGAGAAGTTCATGTTTGACTCACTGACTGCAAGGTGTCCAGGCCTGTGGCAGCAAAACAAGTCCGATTTATCACCCATCCACTGACAGTTAGTATGAGGTGTTTGTGCCGATATGCTGCGATTGGTTTTCCCTAAAGGTAGAGCTATGCAATATGACCAGCCATCTCAACTTAAGTCTCATCTGTCAAAGGAGATTGTTCCAGAAGTCTTTTGGTTTGTATATAACTGTATGTCCCCTTTAAAATCTCAGATTTCAAGTGCTGGCTTAGTATCTCCAATTGTCACCAGAAGGTGCTTTATGTAATATAAGGTAAAAGAGCCCACATTAAAAAAGAGGCCAATTTCTTAGATGTACTTAAGTTGATGACTAAAGTTATGCACCAACTAATAAATTTAATCAATATTTGGTTGCTTCTTTCATTTGAAGATCCGCAAAAAGGATTCACAGTGTTGTTCGTGGGTTCTGATTTTCAGATTACTCATTTTAAGCCTTGAATAGTCAAGATCTTAGATGTGATCTCCCTGCTCCTTGGACACCTTATTAGTGCTCGAAATCCTCCCTCAGTTCATATAAATGCGAGAAGTCGGCAAAGCTGATTGACACCAACCAATGCCTCGTGCAACTTCATTGTTCTGCATGTATTTTTACAGCAGACCAGAATTCATGATAAGAACTTGTAGTTTGTCACTAATGTTATCTGGATATTTAATACTTTGTGTTTTTCTCATTTTTTCAGACAAACCAGAAGTTAAGATCGTGGTAGAATTTCCTCAGGGTCTGACCAGAGAAGGAGAGAACCTGGAACTGTCGTGTAAATTCAGAGGCAAACCCGAGTAAGACACAAGCAAACACACGCAAACATACACATTTAACTAATTAATGACAGCCATGGTGAAACAGGTATGCCTGCCTGCTAACAGTTGCACATCAGTGTATTCACTGACATACCATCAGTGCATTGTGGTGTGTGGCTGTCTGTTACTGTTTTAGTTTTGCTGTTGAGAAGTAATGAACATAGCAGCAGTTAGCTTGCACTGGCATTAAAAAGCATCTGTACATGGAAAAGACATAATTTCAAAATCTATGATTATTCAATCACTTTTTTTTTTTCACAAATCATGGTCACAATACATAATGAAAACGTTGCAATTATACACAAAAAAACCCCCAAAACTAACAAAAAACAAAACTAACAAAAAGACCCCCCCCCTCCCTCCCTACCCGAGGCTCACATAAAGAGAAACAGAACAAAACAAACAAAAAATGTTTTTATATAGTCAATAAATGGGTTCCAACAGAAGGCTGTACGGGGCTTTTGCTGGTAGTATTAGGAATACAGTACTATGCAAAAGTCTTTAGCCACTCCTGATTTCATCACGTTTTATTTCCTCAGAGGCAGACTTTCTTATTATATTTAAAGTAGTCTTGAGCAATCGTTCTCCAAGCTTTCTGACAGTCTTCCAAATTTTTCTTTGGATGTTGGCTGCTGTTCACTCATTTTCAATCCAGTCTTTGTACCTGACCATTTTCAGAGGAATCTTTTTTTTTTCCAAAGCTGCTCAACACTGAACAAAGACTACAGAGTTTGACCATCGTGATTCCCATAGAGCTGTTAACTGAAAACTTTGCATATATGATAATTGAGGACAAAAGAAGAATAAGCACGCCTAAAAAAATATATCTACAGCAGATGAACAGTATCCAAAAGTCATGTCCTGAAGAAAAAGGAAAAATCCAGCTCAGACTTGACACAGGACCTCAGAGTTGCATCTGACCCCGGCTGATCCAACAATGGAGAGTCATCAGAAATGGTGGAAGGGTGGCACAGCATGACAAAGATCCCAATTTCCCATTTTCCTAGAAAATGTGGGGTGGCTCAAGACTTTTGCACATCACTGTACATACAGCATGTTTTTGGTTTTTGGTATTAGAAATTTGCTCACTGCTGTATTTTTTGTTCTGCAAGAATATTCTGTCTGTCGAGTTTGTACTGACTAAAGCACTATTTACGTTTTTTTAATACGTTCATTTAGGTACTCACAACACTTAGGAAAGACCACGGTGTACTTTTAATACAGTAAAAAAAAGCAACAGTGACTTGACACACAGTGTGTTTATGTACATTCAATCAAAATTAGAGATGGCACGATACCACTTTTTTATGTCCGATACCGATACCGATATCATAAATTTGGATATCTGCCGATACCGATATGAATCCGATATAGTGTTTTTTAATCAACAAAACTGTTTTTTAAAATATCTTGCTGCATTTTGCAAGTCTGCAAGTTCATACTCAAGTTTAAAACAACAACTACACTAAAGCTATTCTGTTATACCTGTATACAAAAAAAATATTTCATAGTTCAGCAATACTGATCAATCTAATAAACTTAGACCTACACCATCCTCCCTATTCTGGTATTTTAAAGAGTACTTAGCGTAAATATTAAGCAACCTAACTAATAGGGTTCCAACTCCCAGCAACAACAAAAAGAAATAAATAAAAAATAAGGAACCACCCCTCACGCGCCACCTCATGATGCTTAATCGACGTAATCAACCTTAATTTGATGCAGTGTGAAAAAAAATGCACAGAAATCAATTATTTTTCAAGAAATATTAAATAGATTCAACATCTTTCTTCAACAAAATTGCAGACTGCACAGATGGTACCTTCCCAAAGTAAAAAGTACTATAGCTTACTAGGGTATATATTAGACTTAATAGTCACTATATACAGTAATTGACTTCTATTCATTTTACATCAAATTAAAACTTTGGGTGTCAGATAATTATTTATTAAAAGCTCGACATTTTAAATGAGAATAAGAAAGAAAAGTATGTCTTTGTGCCCCCTTTTCCCTGTTCATGCCCTATCGGCCCCCCTGGCTAAACTTTGCTAGATCCGCCCCTGCACAGTTACCAGCGTCAGCTACGTAGAAAAAGATCCTGGTGTAGAAAGAAATATTAAATAAATTCTAACAACAGCTTATCAAGCTTAAACGTTCTGCTGTTGTTCAGCCGCTGGTTTGCTCTTTCTGGTGCAAAGTGGGCCAAAAACAAAGACGGACTCGCGACAGAAAAGCCGATCAGCTGATCATTTAAGCAGTTTCACGATTGAAGTAGCAGCCGGAGAGCGAGAGGCAGTCGCTTGTTAAGCTTAACGTGGGAATGCTTTACAAACATTCAGAGATGGACTTACACACTTGCTTTACTTCTCTCGGGGATAACTTTGTCGGAGATGAAATGCCAGGTTGCTAGCGAAGCTCCACATGCTATCCAGACCACCGACAGGTCCGGCATGCCACAGCTGCTCTATCACGTGATGCATACTGCTCCGACTGCTAACGTTCTGAGGTGAGTTACGGCGTGTTGCAAGTTTTGTGAGGTGCTTTCGTGATATTTAATGGATCGGATTACATTTTTTATTTTTCTCCGATATCTGATCCAGTAATTTAGGTCAGTATCGGACCGATACCGATACGTAATATCGGATCGGTCCATCTCTAATCAAAACCCAATTCAAAGTGCTTTTGTTGCCTAAACCTAACCACAGATGGAAGTCTGGATGTGAAACCCGGTCCTTTGTGTAAGAGTCGCTTTGTACGCCCACCATCCACCAAAAACACCTCCTGCTGTCTATGTTACAATTTGTAAATGTGGCACATTGGCACACAAAAACTAATGTTAATCTAATGCAGCCAGACAGTACATTCAACCCAAGCATAGAAAAAGGAAAAACACAAAAGCACTATTAGTTTGTGATTTATTGGAGCCTTCGTTGAACTATGAGAAAACATGCAAATATGGAGTGCATATTGCTATTCACAGTATCATGCATTAATTTCATCTGAGGCTTCCAGACCATTCATGGTTACACTGCACCTTTGAAGTTATAAAAGGACATAAGTCCAAAGACTTTCCCCCTTTGTAGTTAGTATAAGACCGCAAAATAAAAGTGAATGGAGAAAAGCAGACAGAAAATATTCTACTGGATTTGAGAACTCAGAAGCAGCAGTGGGTTTAGTTGAGGTAAAATGGCGAGGATACTATAAATTTAGTTCTCTCATTAGCTAAACTGGCATAACTTATAATGCCAGTGATGAATCATTGGCTTATTGTAAGCATAGAGTTTTTATTCTCTTTTGATGGGTAACATAACATATACTGCACACACCTCCAAAGTATGTGTCTGTGTGTATGAGTGAGACACGTTATATATGTCTAGTGTACAGTACTGTGCAAAAGTCTTGAGCCAATCCTTCTTTATATTTTGCTCAGAAAATGGGAAATAGGTGCAGCAACTTATTGAAACGTGCAACATATATGGAACGACTGTATATAAGGTACTGTAAAAGCAGAGTCTGTATGGTTCTAACGAGCTTCAGAGTCAATATTTGGTATGACTTCCTTTATTCTTTAGCATAGCCTGAAGTCTCTTTTGTCATTTCTTTAACTAGTCTTCTGGAATAGTTCTCCAGGCTTCTTGAAGGCCATTTATTCCACACTGCTTCAATAATGTTGACGCCTGGGCTCTGGGCAGGCCAATCCATGACTGATAGTGCTCCATGGTGTGTTTTTCTATCCAACTATGCTTTTACTACAGTGTGTTTGAGAACATTATCATGAAAAACAAAGCCGTTGCATGATCGCCAACACCACTGGGGAAGCTCCAAACCATATCAGAGCCTCCACCGTGATTTACAAATTACTTGCCACTCACTATTCTACCTACTGGAATCACTCCATAAGACCTGCTGGCATTGATTTTTAGTCCAGATCCTTTGTAATTAGCATGCGTCTCCGTTTTCTCCCTGTTTTCATTCCGTAAGAATGGCTTCTTGACAGCTACCCTTCCACCGGGACATTTCTGATGAGGCTTCAGTGAACAGCAGATGTATCAACTTAAGGGCTAGATGCATTTCTGAGGTCCTATGTCAGGTCTTTGCAATACATTTCCATATTTTTAGGGACATGACTTTCAAATGTTTTTTTCTGCTGTAGTTTTTTTGGTCTGTCGCTTCTTTTGTCCTCCACTTGTCTAGTTCCATCGACTTTCTTAAGGATGCACTGTTTTTGGCTAATAGCTTGTTATTAGCATCTGATTTTGGCTAATAGCTTGCTATTAGCATCTGATTTTGGCTAATAGAACCTTGTTGTTCTTAAAGATGCAATTTAAAATTGGATCTTTGGTCAATTTTCTGTTATGTTAAGTGGCTTAACAAAAAAAAAAGAATTTATCTGAAAACACCTTCTGTGGAGATACTGTTGGTTTTGTCCATTTTGGGTTATAGCTGTGGCTGAATCCATAAGCGACAACCTTTTCCCATTGTAGATATAAAAGGGCTCATTATAAGTTAATGAAAAAACTGTGATTATTATTTTCAGTGAACTATACACCAATGCAAACATAATAATGAGTGTTGTAAGGTAATGCGATTGTTTTTTTTTTTTGTTTTTTTTGTTTTTTTTCTTTCTTCTTTTTTTTTTCTTTTTCTTTCTTCTTTCTTTCGCTGTTCAATAGCTGACCTTAATCTTACAGAGAATGATCAAAGCTCATGTAGAAACAAACAAACAAGTGAACAAAAGATTTTCTCTTTCATTTCTGTCAAACAAAGCTGTATGAAACGTTTCCAGCTGTTAGTATCATGGTTGCTAGGCAACCTGGGCAGCGCAACGGAGGCTAGACCGTCCCATTTCACAAGCCTCGCACTTCCGGCCTTAGCGGTCTTTGAGTACGCGGCCCTTGAGGATCGTTGAGGCTGCAGACCCTAAATTGGGATACAGCCACAGACTCACACGCAGGCACTGCAACAGAGGGAACAGAGACGTGGGACCAGGACAGACACAGATACTGACTCGACACGGGGATAGCAACTAAGGATGCACAGAGACATAAACCATAAAAGAGAACTCTAACAAAGAAACCCAAGATTAGAAATGATAAATAGTATAATAAATTTAAAACCCTGGGTCCACGACCCAGGCATCCTAACACCCGCTCCCGAAATACAGAGATTGAACTACATAACTTTTCTCTCTTATTTCTTCCTGTTGGTTCCACCTTTAACTGTAGTCTGTTCTTAATCCAAGGATCTTGAATTCTCTCGCTTCGTCACAGCCACTTACAGATATGCCTGTTCTCAACCTGCTGGCATGTCTTTGGCAAGGTGTCCTTTGGAAGGTATTGGTGAGATGGAGCCACCCACGTCATACTCTTTCAGTATCCTTGGTCAGTGTTGTGGTGTATTTTAAGCCAAACATTGATCTTTCCCAAAACCTAACCATTACTTTTTTGTGCCCAAACCTAACCAGCAACTAAACCTCTCCAACATCATACCTCAGAGTTTGTCAGTCTGTAAAATACTGCCAGTGTGTAAAGGCACTAAAGATAAAAGAAGTTGTACCTAACAATGAGGTACGTACAACATCTGACAAATCTGCATCCGCTGACAGTCTTGGATGGAAAATATGGTAGTAGTGGAAAACCTTTTTGGCATTACATTTGATCAGACTGGGTATGTTTTATTCTTCAGAATGCAGAGTTGGTGATGTAAAATTGTGATTTAGGCCAACATGCACTACCTTTTGTTTTAAATGAGCCAGGCTGGAAATGGAAAAAAAAAGTGAAAGAAAGGGAGAAAAAGAAGCACAAAATGTACAAATGGGCTACAGGTACTCTCTCCTGGACAATAAGCCTGTGACTATATGTGCCGTCAACTCTTATTTGAAAATCTTTCCTGTGAGAGAAAGAAAAAAGTGCAGCAGAAAGTACTATAATTTTTTTTTTTTTTTTTTTTTTTTTTTTTGCCTGTCCAATGCGATTGTTGTCTAAATCCTGCATACTCGACTTTCCAAGTCTTCCCCATTTAGAACAACCAAGCATCTCTCAGATCTCCAGAGTTTTTCTTTAGGGGTATCTTGTTAGTCCCTTTATTATGCTGTAATATTAAAACCACCTGATTATTATTGTTTTAGGCCTCTTGTATAGGTGTTCTGGCATTGACATGTGACATTTAAAGGTGTCCTGTCATGTCTGGTGGAATGACTTTGGTAGCAGTTCCCTTGGGCCCTGTGGGTTCTGGGGTGGAGCTTGCTTGCCTTTGTACATCCTGTATATGTTTAATCACATGGGGATCTAGCGAGTTTGAAGGACACGTCAGTACTTTGGACTCTTGGTCATGCTTCTTGAGCTTATCTGTGGACTGTTTACTAATTGGTGGGCCACATTGTTCAGCTGATATATGCCAGTGCTACAGGCAGTACTATTATCATGTGGAGCGTGCGTAGTCTGTTTGCTCAAAATACCACCCACGTGAATGCCACTACTCAACATTCACCCAATTGTAACGAGATGATCCGTGCCATGTCCTGGCATTAAAAAAAGTGACTCGTGAACATTGCCTCATGGGCTAAAACTTAGTTTTTGATGACAAATTAGAAAATTGGAAATGCCAAATGTCACAACTCGGTGGAAGAGGAAGCTAAGAGTGGTACATAAGCCTGACAAGCACAGTGTGTTGTTTTACTCAACACTGGCTCTAGAACTAATCTTCTCGCAGACAGCAGAGATTTCTTCTAATTAGCCGATGGAGTTCAGCTGATGGATAGAATGGCTGTGAAAGTACAGTTTCAGGGAGAAAAACTGTGAGTGGAATGTGATAAGGACCTGGGTCCTGGCTAGTCTAAATACCCATTACTGGCTACATAATCACGTAATTGAATGGCTTCTATGTTCGTTTTTCAGATTTCCAAAGGGGAAATTTGAAAACTGACCTGTAATTATGAAATACATCAGAATTACTGTGTGATATTTTGAGCAGGTATTTAATTACTGCTGCTTTAAAAGTGGAGGACCGAGCAGAAGGGCATTAATAATAGTGAGGGGAGTGGGTCCTAATGTCTTGCAGTTAGAATTTCAGTAGGCAGAGGGTTGAATAGGCTGGGTGTTTTTTCCCCTAAATGATGAGTGATAATATTCTGAAGGTATCTAGGGAAAGTGTATGAGGCTGAGAGAGACTATATTGATGGATTCGAGACACTGGATATGCACTCATGAAGTCAATTTTGTGATTAAAGTTAAATGATTATTTGTGGTACACAGAGCTGTGAACAGAAAACTGTCCTCAACTAATTTTTCTCACCATTTTGAAAACTTACAGTGACTCGGTGCAAATAAGCCCTTTGAAATGCCTAGCCTTATCATCTGAAAGCTCCAGCTTGTTGCTCATTAGGATATTATTTCACCTGCATCATCGGTAAACCCAGCTGTTGGTTTGTTTAGATGGCAGGTCTTTGTGATATGAGATGTAATGGAGTGCAAATGAAACCATTAGGGAGAGCAGGGTTGAGCGTAGCCCTGAGAGCCTCCGGCAGGAGACCTGCTGAACTGTTCAAATATCAATAAATTGTACTTGGTGCTGTTGAAATCTATCAAATTAGTATGTTGACAAGCTAGTTCAAATTTGAACAGAACACAGTCATGAGATGAAGATGCTGTTATGAAAATTACATTACAAACTCAATGTGACCAACTTGCAGGTGCTTCTTTTGTTCAAATTCAAAGGTAAATGGCAGCCTTAGAAAAAGGCCCACGCCATGAAAACTTAATGGTTTCTGGAATCTGCAGACTTGAAAAGCAGTTTGTATTTTTGTTTTTTAGCATAAAAATATAGCTAAAAGAGGTGTTCACAACATTTTATACTGGATTTAAATGCCAACTAAGCTCGTTTATGTTTGTCATGCCCAACTAATGTCAGACAGTGTATTTATGAAGACACACATACAAACAGATTATCGTGTTAGTGACAAATGGAACCTAATAATTGTGTTAGTGACAAATGGGCCCTGTGTACCTGGGAGCGCACTGAGCACATAAATGCATACAAAAAGTGAATTGCGCTGCAGTAGAGGGTTAAAAAGTTTCAGAAGAAGTTTTTTACCTTGTAATGCGGTCGCTCTTGTCACGGACTTCAGCTGTCCTCTCTGCTGGAGAGTTGAAAGTTGGAAAGTGTGTGAAATTTAGTTTTTCGGGGAAGTGTTTTGCTAAGGGAATTAGAAGCATGAAAGAGTGATTGATAGTTATTACTGAAATGTGATTGAAATTAGTTTCCTTCCTTAGAGGTCTGAGTGAGGTGTAGACTTTCTAAGCAGGTTAAAATGCAACCAAACATAAGCAATCATAATTTCTTAGTGTGTTATTAAATGGCCTGTAGTTGTATAGTGCTTAGAATTAGAATTAGAATTAGATAGAACTTTATTAATCCCTCGGGTGGGTTCCTCTGGGAAATTCGATTTCCAAAAAAGCACAGCACCGACAGAAGTTACAGAGTTATACACACACACATATATATATAAATACAGAGACAATATAAATAAAATATACGAAGGGGATAAATAGAATAAATAGGAATAAAAATAAAAATACAAGTGAATTGCACATTTCAAGTATTGAGGTCTATTGCACTGTTGACTATTTACAAAAGTATTGCACAAAAGGTATTGCACAGTGAGGTGAAGAGGCACTACAGCTTAGTTGTTCCCCCCTCCTTTGTCCTCCTGTTTCCCCTCCCTCTCCCCTCCAGAGAGGAGTTAAACAGTCTGATGGCGTGTGGGACAAAGGAGTTTTTAAGTCTGTTAGTTCTTGTCTTGGGGAGAAGCAACCTGTCACTGAACAGACTCTTCTGGTTGTTAATGGCCGTGTGCAGAGGATGCCTGGCATTGTCCATAATGTCCATCAGTTTCTTTAATGTCCTTTTCTCTGCCACTGTCACCAGAGTGTCCAGCTTCATGCCGACCACAGAGCTAGCCCTCCTGATCAGTTTCTCCAGCCTGGATGAGTCCTTCTTTGCTGTGCTGCTCCCCCAGCACACCACAGCATAGAAAAGTACTCCAGCAACCACCGACTGGTAAAACATCCTCAGGAGCTTCCTGCAGATGTTAAAAGACCTCAGCCTCCTGAGGAAGTACAGTCGGCTTTGGGCTTTTTTATACAGGTGCTCTGTGTTGCATGACCAGTCCAGTTTATTGTCCACCCACAGCCCGAGGTACTTGTACTTGTTGACCACCTCCACCTCCTCCCCCTCTATCTGAACCGGCAGTGGACCTGCTCTAGACCTCCCGAAGTCCACAACCAGTTCCTTAGTCTTTGAGGTGTTGAGTTGCAGGTGGTTTGTGTGACTCCATGCGACAAAGTTCCTCACCAGACTTCTGTACTCCTCTTCCTGATCATCCCAGATACACCCCATGATGGCTGTGTCGTCTGCAAACTTCTGAATGTGGCATAATTCAGAGTTGTAGCAGAAGTCAGAGGTGTACAGGGTGAAGAGAAGAGGGGACAGCACAGTTCCCTGTGGTGCTCCTGTGCTGCTGACCACTGTGTCAGACGTGATGTCCTTCAGCCTGACGTACTGTGGTCTGTCGGTGAGGTAGTCGGAGATCCAAGCCACCAGGCAGGGTTCCACCTCCATCCTGTTCAGTTTTTCTTGAAGCATACAGGGCCGGATGGTATTAAAGGCACTGGAAAAGTCAAGAAACAGGATCCTGACCGTGCCTTTTCCCCCATCCAGGTGTGAGTGGGCTCTGTGTAGGAGGTACAGGATGGCATCCTCCACTCCGACACCCGCCTTGTATGCAAACTGTAGTGGGTCCTGGGCATGTTGTACCTGTGGACTAGTACCTGTGGCTTTACTAGTCCCTAAGGACCCCAAAGTGCTTTACACATCCAGTCATTCACCCATTCACACACACGTTCACACACTGGTGATGGCAAGCTACATATAACCACAGCCACCCTGGGGCGCACTGACAGAGGCAAGGCTGCCGGACACTGGCGCCACCGGGCCCTCTGACCACCACCAGTAGGCAACGGGTGAAGTGTCTTGCCCAAGGACACAACGACCGAGACTGTCCAAGCCGGGGCTCGGACCGGCAACCTTCCGATTACAAGGCGAACTCTTGAGCCATGATCGCCCACAGTTAAGTCTTTTTTTCATCTAAAGCCACAGGCCCCAACCCCTGGGCCACGGACCGGTACTAGTCTGTGAGTCGTTTGTTACCGGGCCGCGAGAGTTGAGGCTCGGTTGTGAAATTTATGGTTTTCAGGGTTTTTATCGTTAACTGTGTTTCCCTGGGTCTTTCCCTGTGTTGTAGTTGTGTCTTATTTTGAAAGAACTATTTATGCATTACCACCTGCGACCAGAGAGTATTAAGGGGCAGAGAGGAGGATGTTACTCTCAATGTTGTTAGCGTGTTTCAGGAGGACGCTGCTAATAAAGTTACACAATTGCACAGTGAATTTGCATTTATTATTATATTTACAAAATACCACAGTTTTTCTCTTGGTTGTATCATTTTATCCACAACACCTTAAAGGCCGGTCCGTGAAAATATTGTCTGACATTAAACTGATCCATGGCGCAAAAAAGGTTAGGGATCGCTGATCTACAGCTGATCTATATCTGTTAAATTAGGATTTTCCATGATTTTCTTTTTCAATATTCGACTATATACATTAATGGAAATATAATCTATAAGGTGAAAACAGTTTGGAACAAGGTTAAAAAGTCAGTACGTTGGCAGTACATTTGGCATCATAGTCATGGTAAAAAAAAATGAAGCTACTGCCAATCAGACACTCTCCAGATGTTACTATGTAATAGATCAAAATCTAATCTAATCTAATCTAAAAATGGTTCAAGGTACAAGTTCTGGGCTGAAAAGAGGTGAAAAATTTGAAAGGCCTTCAGAAAGCCTGGAGAGCAATTGCTTAAGACCACTTTAAAAAATGACAAGAATGTCTGCTTTGTTAGAAGCGAAATACAAGGGAACGAGTGGTGACTCTTGACTGCACTTTATTTGTCAAAATCTTTGTGTGCGAAACCCTCGTAAGCACCTTCGCATTTGCCTACACAGGCAGCTCTAATGCATTTCATCTTGGATGACGTTATGACTATGACATCAACAGCTGAACTCTGTTTGCAGGTTCAGCCAATGCCAGCTTTAAATTGGCCCTCAGATTTAAACCTTAGTCGTAATCCAGTCTTGACCATGAATCAAAGTTAGAACCAATCTTTAACTGTCTTCACTTTTCACTTTCCCATCTGAGGCTCAAAAACTCAGTATGAAACTCTGAAAGGTAGAAGTACAGAACAGGCATACACACACACACACACACACACACACACGCGCGCATAGATCAAAACAGTGTGCACTCCTGAATGCTCCTCCCTTCCAGCCCAATCCCCCACCCCCTGCAGTTTTCATACTTGGCATAGAGACAAGCTCACTACCCGTATTCATTTTATAAAGATGAAAACACAATCAATACAGTGAGCCGGGAATTGGAAGTCATTTTCATTAGAGCTGCTGAGAGTTGTGCAGTCATTACCAGCAGATAGCACAGGGGGCCCCGACTGCAGGCAGCCATTTGTATTCTAGACGCCTGCCCTTCCTCTCTCCTTGCAACCCCATCTTACCTCTTCCATCTATCTATACCTCCTTTCCTAGCTTCATTTTTCCCTCCTCACAACATCCGATGCACCTATAGAAACATTTTCTTCTAGGTTATGTTTCCAACTCCATCTGAGAAAACAACTCATATTTCTAAATGTTTTTTTTTTAATTTACATTTCACTTCACCTACAGAACACTTGCAGCAGACACGGTCCTCTCTCTTTCAAGCCATCCACCACAGCCATTAAAAACACTTGTGGTTTGTTTGTTTGTTTGTTTGTTTTGGAAATGAGCTTCAGGAGCTATTTCATATTTTTCTTTTTCCTGGATTTTTGTGCACCCCCACCCCCCTCCCATTTGCTTGCTCCCTTCACACCAAATGTTTTCAAATGGAGGGAAACAAGTTAAAACACCACAACAAAATGCAACAAGAGAGACCATCAGCACATGCTCAGGGGAAATAACAGTAGCTGGCAATGGCCATTGAAAGTTGCAGCAGCAAAATAGAGGTGTTTTGTCTTTTTCTTTTCTCTTCACCCTCTGTGACTCTGGGCACTTTGAGCTCATTGTCATAAAAATGGAATCTGTCACCCTGCTATAAACCTCAGTCAAGGTAGAAAAGAGAACAAAGAAAGACGCTTGGTAGGCAGCCACCTACAGAGCTTCTCTAAGTATACAAGCGTGAAAAGTCAAGACAAGGCTGGTGCACGGTTATTGTTACTTTTAGAGGTATGCAAAGGTACAGATGTCATTTCAATACATCTTATTTACCATTATTTATTGTTGCTTTAAACTAAAGACAAAAAAGATGAAGCTGTGTTAGTTATCTTCAGAGAAATGGTAATCTGTTACCACATGTGGGTAAAGTTGTTAAAAGGACCTGTAAATGTATGTCTACTGTAGAACAATCATATACTGAAGTGTTTTTACTGATTGAATCAATTTGCTAAACCTCCCTGGAATGAAATAAAAAGAGAAACTGAGATTTAGATAAAAAGACAAACGTGACATTGTGACACATATAATAGACTTTGGTCTTTTTTTTCATGAAATCTTAGTAGTCAGAGTATTACTACGTAAGCGCAGTGTACCACAAACATACAGTCATTTCTAAAACAAAACAAACTGACCTCTGAAAACAAAGAAACAAAGAATGGTGGGCTACTGTGATACTGACTGCACTGTGAAAAAGGTATTTGAGCTTGAACAAAACATGCAAACAATTAAGCAACAGTTGTCCAAGATCGGATACTGATGTCAGTCCAGAGGGTTGTTTAACTTGTTCATTTTTATATAACCAAAAGTGCAAAACAAATGCAGACCTATAACCTCCTAAGACCCGAACTCTTCCAGAGCATGCATTTTTAATTTCTCTTTGATATTTGGGCATATTGGGGCCCGATGAATGTAAAAACAAAGAATTATCAAATGTTTGTTTTTTTTACCTGATTTTTGTTGCTAAGAAAAGTGAGAGCCACAAATGAGGATATTTGTTAGAATTTTGATAGAACAGTAGCAGTATAATGTCCTCGTAAGTGGATATCAGGCCCTTGCAGAGCAAAATTGAGTATTTTGGTCTAAATAACCCAAAATGTGATGTCCACATATGTGGACGGCAGGTCCTAGGAGGATAATATAAAAAAGAAAAAGAAAACTCAAAAGATGGAAGTTCTTGGTTGCCTTTGGGATGCCATGGGATTTGTGTGTGTCTGTGTGTGTGTATTGCATGACCTTTACTCTGGGGCCAATCCTTAATCATTAGTTGGCCATACAAGATAATTATTTGGTAGATTGACAGGAGATTTATTACATGCATATTGCCCAAATATGAAACCTATAGCGAGTACATTAAAATGGTAATATAACCTTGGTACCGTTGCCGGTGCTTGCTGGACTGTCTGATCACTGAGGTTCTGTCTTCAATATTACATAGACCCTATAATCTATCGGCTTTACCTTACAGTGTAAAACACTGTTGTTGTGAATTGCCATTCTATTTTTTTTTTTTTAAGTATTACTTTAAAAAAAACAAAAAATATATAAATATTAACATTTTCTGTACATATTCTAAGTATGTATGGCTATAATGTTACAATATTGTTGTTTTTTAAAGAAAAATAAAAGGAATATAAAATAATGTGACAAGAATTTTAATTTTCTCATAATTTGAATGACAGTGTGATTGCATTTTATGGTTTTTAAATTAAAAAAAAAAAAAATAATATATATATATATATATATATATATATATATATATATATATATATATATATATATATATATGTGTGTGTGTGTGTGTGTGTGTGTGTGTGTGTGTGTGTGTGTGTGTGTGTGTGTGTGTGTGTCCCCATAAACATAAGATACATTTTCACTTTCAACCTTAGTAGTTAGTCATACTAAATAAAGGATCATGAAATAGAACTGCCAAGATTCAGCTTTGAAGTATCAAGAAAAAAAATTGATGAGAAGTACTTAATGAAAAGGTTTTTTAAGTAAGAATTAGTTCAATGTATGTTGTGGACTCTAATTGGTTCCCACTTTTAAACAGCATGAAACTTGATTTTACAATTCATTCACTGATAATATGAATGCCGTTCATTTAAAACAAGGTATGCAATATGAAATATATATATATAATATATAAAATATAAAAGGTATTGCTGATATAGGGGATCAATAAAAGATCTCAAAGACTGGCCGAAACTAGCTGATGAAGAGCAATGTGATCTTACTCCTGTACTTACTCTGGTGTTTTAATTTCAGGCCACAGCGGGTGAACTGGTTGAAGGTGGATGACGACGTACCTTCCCATGCAGTTATCACCGGCGCCGATCTTTACATTGAAAATCTAAACAAGTCCTACAATGGAACCTACCGTTGTGTGGCATCCAACTCAATTGGAGAGGCTTACGATGACTACACCCTCTATGTCTATGGTACGTTCATCTATCACTGATCCACTAATATTTTATTATCTCTTACTGAACAAACTTCCAGGTCTTTTCCTTTACTTTCTGAGGCTTTCTTTCTTCAGAGGACCAGTTCTAGTAAAGTATGAATTGTTGCTTCCTTGTACTCTGTCTGAGCTATATTAACATTTAAAGATCTTCAAAACTTTGGCCTTTTTGAAGAAGTTTTAGGAGAGTGAACATAAACAGCAGAATAATTTATTTGTAGAGTGATGAATGATTTTTAAGACTGGTAAGCAGTTAACTCTGGTGCTCATTACTAGGTCTTGGAGCACACTGAATACTCTACTGGCATAATCCAGAGTATGCAGGCTGACTTTTAAATACGGTCTCTGTTTTATTACAGCATAGACTTATTATATTTATATGAACAGCTTGTCACTGTACTCTATTCACTTTGTTAACCTAACTGCCATGCACCTTCATGTAGGAAATACATTACAAAAACATTTGGTCTCTAATAAACTTTTAAATGCATGATTATTGTTATTTAAACAGGATTGTTGTTCGTCTCACTTGTGCCTCAGTAACACACCTATGCTCAAGCAACTACTTAAGATGTTGCTTCTATTTTGTTCAAAGAAAACACGAAGATCCTGTCTCACAATTGTGTCTTTGTATTTTGACTGGCTATTTTAATTAGACACATTTTTGCATACACACATTTTAGATTTTACAAACAAATTCTTGTGACATGTCTTGAAATTTTAAATACTTTGCTGCAAAAATGGAATTCTAGATATAAGAAGGAAATGTATTGTTAGTTTGACTAGTGGATATAACAAATATAACTTAATAGTTAAAGTTAGAAAAATGAAAAATATCACATTTTTTGATGGCTTTAAAAATATTAAGTTCACTAGGTAGTGTGGATTAGTTCCAGACTTCTGAATTTAGCTCTGAGCGTAATAAACTAAAGTTCTTGTAGGCCCTAGAAGCACACTAGAAGGTGGTCGGCAATTGGAGAAAACAATAATAGCTGCAATTCCCTTCAGTGTGTGGTTTGCTCAAGAAGTAAACATCACTACATCTGCTCCATTGAGTTATTGCATTTTGTTTTTAATATACTGGCCCTGAGACCACAGAGTATTATTACGTCCTAATATAGCTTAAGTGATTTTTATGTATGTGCCCTAAAATTTGCCTTAAATGGCTTTATGATCTTTACAACATATACCACAATAATACATGTAAGCAAAAATTACTTTTATAGATGATGCAAAGTATGCCCTCAGCTTGCTGCCTGTATGTTGGAGTTGCTTGAGGATGCTCCACCTGTGGACTCTGTTGTCCTCTTGATAGGCTCCAATGCTCATGTGGGCATGATTGGGAGGAACGGCCTGCCAGATCTGAACTCAAGCAGTGTTCTGTTACTCGATTTCTGTGCAAACCACAGTTTGTCCATAACAAACACCACGTTCAAACAGAGGCACTCTAGGCCGCATGTCGATGATCGATTTTGTAATCGTTTCATCAGATCTGCAACCATATGTTCTAAACACTTGGGTGAAGAGCAGTGCTGAGCTGTCAACTGATCACCACTTGCCAGAGGTCCCTGTCCACAAGATCTTCAACTCCCACATCCGGCAGAACTTTGACAGCATTCCAAGGGAGATTGAAGGAGGTCACTGAGGCAGTTTAACAACTCCTTGGTGGCAGATCCCCTGGGGCTGATAGAATAGAATAGAATTAGAATAGAATTCAACTTTATTGTCATTGCACATGTCACAAGTACAAGGCAACGAAATGGAGTTTGCATCCATCCAGAAGTGCTTTAGTATAGATATATTACAAGACATATATATTATATATTACATACAAGTTACATTTCCATAAATATATATTACAAAAATGATGAGTTTCACCCTGAGTTCTTCAAGGCTCTGGGGTTGTGGGGTTGTCTCGGTTGACATGCCTCTACAATGTTGCACGGAGATCAGGGGAGGTACCTCTGGATTAGCAAACCGGGGTGGTTCCCATCTTTAAGAAGTGGGACCAGAGGGTGTGCTCCAACTATAGGGGGATCAGACTCATCAGCCTTGTAGCAATGGGCCAGACACCCATTGCTACCCATTGCTGATTATATAACCGCTGCAAGAGCTTGGTCCGCATAGCCAGCAATAAGTCGGACTAATTCCCAGTGGGTGTTGGACTCCAACAGGGCTGCTCCCTGTCACCAATTCATTATTTTTATGGACAGAATTTCTAGGCATAGCCAATGGGTGAAAGGCTTGGCTCAGCACCTCCAAGTCTGAGGCCATGGTCCTCAGCCAGAAAAGGATGGAGTGCCCACTCCAGAGATTGACAAATGGATTGCTGTTGCCACAGTGAGGTGAATACTGTACCAATCCATTGTGGTCAAGAGAGAGCTGAATGTAAAAGCACAGTTCTCGATTTACTGGTTGATCTACATCCCTACCCTTACCTGTGGTCACAAGCTTTGGGTAGTGTGCGAAAGAACAAAATTGTGAATACAAGCGGCGGAAATCAGGTTTCTCCGAAGGGTGGCTGGCTTCACCCTTAGAGATGGAGTGAAGAGTTCGGCCATCCCTGAGTGACCTCCTGTGTGAGGTGTTCTGGGCATGTCTCACCGAGAGGAGGCCCCGGGGCACACCCAGGACAAATTAAATCTCTCAGCTGGCCTGGTGTTCCCCCGGACAAGGTTGAGGAGGTGGCCAGGCAGAGGGAGGTCTGGGCTTCTCTGCTTAGGCTGCTGTCCCCCTGGCTCGGACCTGGGTAAGCGGAAGAAAATGGATGGATGTATGGATATGATGCAAAGTGTACACGGCTACATGCTATCTTTTCATCCCCCAGCTGGGATCACTGGATGAGGGGTGTGCATTCCGTTAAGCACCGGAGCTCCTGTCCACACACCTGGAGTTATACCACACCAGCTTCAGCCTACTTGGACCAGTTTTACTCATTTATGTCGCTTCCATGTTGGTCCCTTCTTTTTCTGTATGCATTTCTGTCATTCTCATAAACATATTCTCAACATGTTTTTGTATTGTTGATACCAATAGCATTTAATACCCGAGCAAGGCATTATACTCTAATGCGCTCATTTTCCCTGACCAAAATTACTTCACTATCCCTTTTGGTAGACCCTGAGCATGCAGAGAAATAATTTGGCTGCTATTGTGAGATGGAATTAGCAGAGTGGCAACGCTTGGGGTTTATTTTTTATGTGGGGTGTGAAATACAAGTTCAGTGCCTGATGGACACCAGCTGAAAAGATGTTATTTACAGCAGAGCGAGCTGCTGTGCTAATGATGAGTACACTAAAACAAGAGAGGTACCATTGCAGACCAGGAAATGGCTCACTGCCACCTGCTGTATTATATTTATTAGTTATTATGTTAGCTGTGTCTTTTCCTGAACTATTTTTTTCTCCTTTTTATCCAAGGATAGTATGAAATCACTGCTACCTAACTATAGATGTGGAGCTTTCTCCAAATTTGTAACATTTATAAACATGAACAAAATTTTTGACTGAAAAAACTTTTCCACATTTACTGAGCCACTAGGGCACAGTAACTGGTAACAACTGCAATTGAACCTGAGTAATTTGTTCATGTTGGAGAGGAGGTTTAAATCACATCTGAAGCCTCCTGCCAGAGAGGCAGTCCACACTGACAATCTCTCTCCACAGGCATTATACTAAACAGCTAAAGGACTAAATACTCTATCCTGTAGGAAAATATGATGCTGAATTTTTTTTTTCAACTACACGTATTCAAACAAAACCATTTTTTAAATAAAGTCATGCTGATGTGTTTATCATAATGGTCTTTTTTAATAATTATATTTTGCACAGAGCTGTAAAACCTTTGTAACAAATGTAACAATGTAGCTGAAGCTGTAATGTGATTACTGAATTTAGTACTGTACAGTACTTTGAAAGAAACATTGTAAATATAGGTCAAATTCCAGCTACATGTTTAGTACAGTCATTGTACAATGCAATGTGACCACAGTAATAGTGTTATTTTGTAACAATGTAACATTGCTACTTTGTAACATGCGCACTAACCCTAAAAGTGCCTGTCTGTGCATGCAGATGTGTTTGTACTCAGTTACAACACAGATAAAAGCATCAGTAGCAGTAAAAGTGTACCTTAAACCCATGTTGTCCCTAAGTAGCAAAATTCATAAATCACAACTTTGCATTCAGTATAAATTTTGTGGTATTTATTGCTGGCATTTTGTGCCTCTCTCTCACTAGTCCTAACCAACAAAATCCCATGGTGAGGGCTGCAAGTCGGCCTCTCTTATCCACCCACACTCCCCCTGGTGAGAGAAACACAAAGATAATCATGGTGCAACATGTGGGCAACTAAAAGCCTTGCACACAAAAAAAGAAATCCGCCATTAAAACCACAGAAGACCTCCATCCTTTTAGAGCTAGTCTTTTGATGACTTTGATGTGTCCGTGGGTCCCACACTCCTAATGTCTACAGTAATTCAGCAGCCAATTGTGCCAAACATTCGCCGTGCTAATGGGAAGACAGGATGTTGTGGTAGAGCTGTCAGAAGCTGATTCTCACATTATGTTTCAGAGCTCCTTCCAACACACATATGCACACACACACACACACACACACACACACACACACACACACACACACACACACACACACACACACACACACACAAGCATGCCACCTGCTGCTCCAGCACTATCAGCACCATGAAAGCATCTCTGCAGTCAACCTTTTACGTCAGCAGTAGCTTTAAGAGGGGCATGGCTCTGCACAAAAACATGACCCCTATAGGCAATAAACTGCTTGAGTGAGTCACACTGACCTCAGCTTTGTTCTCGTGTTTGTGTTCCATTTAGATAAAAATGAGCTCTGATGCATATGCCCATTTCATTTTGGTTTGTTTTGGGTTGGTGCGATAGCTGCCAGTCACACTGCGAGAGCTGTCAGTTAAACTAAATACATGGATCGTGACTACGTGAAAAATAGAATTCCACACAGCATTCCACTGCTTGCTGCCAGACGCATTGCAAGATTCATTTGAGATGGTACAGAAAAATAGACCAATGATTAAATTTTATAGTTAGAAATTATTTTTATAGCAATTCAAAATCTAGATTACTTTAAAAATCATTAACAGACTGTTAATTGTTATGGCTGTAATTTACAGTATAACAGGATATTATAAGCGTATAGTGAAAATTAAAAGCCGAAAAAAGGCTTCTCACCAAAAATGTTTCTGGTCAAGTTTGTCTCTTGCTCTTCTGTGCTTTTCAAACAACATCCCAGGAAATTTTGGTAAAATATGTAAATATATATTCTCACGTTGTATAAATGATTTAATATTCTGTGTACCTGAGTGATTTGTGAAGTTCTGTCAGCCTAATGTCAGAATGTTCTTATTGTTACAATACACTTCCAACTTGCACTCACTGGGCACTTTATTAGGTACAACTTGCTAGTACAGCATTCCAGCCCTTTTTGCCTTCAGGACTATCTTATTTCTTCATGGCAAAGATCCAACAAGGTGCCGGAAACATTCCTCAGAGATTTTTCTCGATATCAATATCATGGTATCACACTGTTGCTGCAGATTTGTTGGCTGCAAATCCATCATGCAAATCTCCCATTCCGTCACATCCCAAAGCTGCTCTATTGGATTGAAATGTGAGTACATTCACTTGTCAGGTTCAAGAAACCAATCTGAGATTTGAGGTTTGTGATAAAGTCCTTTATCCTGCTGGAAGCAGCAATCGGAAAATGGGTGCACAGTGGTCATAAAAGGATGGACATGGTGAGCAACAATACTCAGGTAGACTGTGGAATTTAAATGATGTTCAGCTGGTGCTAAGAGGTCCACAGTGTGCCAAGAAAATATCCCACACACCGTTACACCACCAGCAGTACCTACAAGGGGATGAATGCATGTTTTCATGTTTGTTCAGACCGAATTCTGACTCTGCCATCCAAATGTCACAGAATTAGACCAGGCATGTTTTTTTTCATCTATGCCACCAACAAACATGCAAGTTTCAAAATCACTTAGATCACTTTTTTATCCACATTCTGATGCTCAGTTTGAGCTTCAGCACTTAGATATTTGTTAATTAAATATTTCTGTTAATGAGCAGTTAAACAGGTGTAACTAAAAAACTGGCCAGTGAGTGTGAATTTCATCCAACCTTACTGACTAAAGATTCGATTTTCCCTGACAAATTAACAGAAGCAAAAATACCGAATTTAATTTAACCTTATTTCTGCTGGGATTTTAAAAGTAAAGCAGAGCAGAGTAGCAACACTTCAGCATGTTTTTCCAACTGTCATTCAGCTTTGCCTGGAATAACAAAAAGATATTGGCACTAGCTGTTTAAAAGACCTCTTATCAACAGCTTCACCAAAAAAACCCCCCCCCCAAAAAAAACGGTTTCATGTGGCAATGCCACACAAATGAGTCAGTTCTTGATTTTAGGCACAGCACTTGGTCAATAATGCATACAGTTAGTTATACCTTTATAATGTTACACAATATGTGTCTGTGAGGCAGAAAAGAGCAGTATGGGCTGCTGTTTAGTCCCCAGCCTCCTCCTTGGGATCTCAGTATAGCTCCTGAATGAAGAAGCGACAATATGTCTTGTTATTCCTTGGCATAGACCAAATGACCTGGTTAACATGTGTGAAAGCACACTTGTGTTAACTGGGCAGATTAAAGAGTTCCATAAAATAAGTAAATACATGCTAATTGCTAGCTACCATATGTTGCCTCCAGGCTATTTCATTCAAGTCCAGTATATCACGAGATCCCGCATATATATGCAGGGTAATAAAGATGAAGGCAGTAATACTAAGCCAAAAAATAGAAACAAATGTAACCAATTACCAGTGTTATTGCTTCAGCAATGCAAAAGGAGATATCGTGAAAAACCATCAATTTTAAATGACTTCCATAAAATGAAAATTCTCTGCCACTCTGTCAACCTCGGGCCTTAAAGCACACACAATATAGCTCTGTAACTTGCAGCTATGTAAAGTCTTCATTGGACCTCCACCATCATTACTCCCTGTGCTCGGCAGCCAAAACAAATACAGCCATATAGCCGGCATCTCCTCTAATGCATTTGAGTCCTAAATATTGTGACCCTAAGTGATGGAGAGCACCATGAGACTGGCTGACACTAACAATGTTAACAGTGAAGAAAGCAGTCTGTATTGCTCCAACTCTCACTGCCTCTCATACTTCACAGGGTAAGAAAACACAACCATCAGGGTTTTCCTTTCACAGTCGAGTGAGACCCAACGCCGAGGGGTTTTAAGTTGTTTACAGGCTGCCGCTTACCCAATAACTGAGTTCTCTTCTTCTCTGCTCCTACACCAGCACTGGATTTTATTGCACACTAGCAGCATGTTTAGTGACCCTGTTGCTCTCAGTCATCCTTCTACTTGCTTTACACTTCTTCTCCTTCAAATTGCATGGCAGTTTTTCCCCACAAATCACTGTTATCTCTTAGAGTCGGATCCAACACGCCTTGAAGAGTGTCCCAAAACACCCCGTTCAAGCTGCCTGTGCTCTTAGTTGCTTAAATTGCACTTGAGTGGAAGTGAAATTGCAGATGTAAAATGTTCTGAGGAGGAAAAGTAATTCATCACTTCCAAAACAAATTTGTATGGACTTTATGTTTTAAATCCCTTCTGTCTGTTATTAAGACGTAACAAGATATATGAGAGGCAATATTTTAGATGTTTCTTTAAAATGTATCACCACAGGCAAGATGGATTGTGTCACAGTGGCTTTCACTCTTAAGTTACAATTATACACAATTTCACATGGAAATGGCTGTCAGGTCCTGTCAGGTGCCCATTACATTAATGAATATCAAAGTATATTTGTGCGTGTTTGTTCATATTCTCAAATTAGAGAGCAGCTTTTTCACTTTTTGTCTCTGAATGAAAGAACCTCAATTCTGAATAGGTTGTATACTGGACTCAACAACATCCTTCAAGAATTGTGTTGTTGCTATTTTAGTTACTTTTTATATATTTTGTAATTTCTCAGTGGAAATAGAAATCAAACTTTACAGTTCAAAGAATTTTTATACACATTTACAACTTTGGAATCTGAAAAAAAGACAATTTAACCCTTTAGAGCCGGTCGGAGCGGGCACGCTCTGTTTTGCATAACTATTTTTAAATCCCGCTCTGCAACCACGTAAGCTAGCGCAATAATTTTTTTTGCATATGAAACCGGAGGAGTTGTACTTACATCTTATGCCATCAGCTTGTCCTAAGTCACAGTTTCCTTCCACATATAGCTTTGCAAAAACTGCATAAAAAGCACTTGCAGCAACAAAAACATAATATTCCAGAAACACGCTTTGCCGATCCGATCAGCTGTTCATAACACTTCCTACGTTGGAATAGACGTCAGCGCGAACTTTTGCATGTCCGCCATTACCTGCCCGAAGCCGGAAGTGACGTCATTTTCGCGGAAATGTAGTTTTTTTTACCATCAGGGCCTCAGGGCCTATACTGGTGCTTTTAAAAGTTATGTTTGACTTTATGACTTTCTGTGTCGTTTCTGGGATGCTTAGGACTCATATTGCACTGCTGGAAATAGTTTATTTTGATGCACATGCTGCTTTTTTGCAAATTTGCAGTATAATATTTATTTTCGTTTTTCCTGCAGTATATAAAAATTGGTGTATTTCAAAAATAAAACTTTGAAGACACTCAAAATAAATTTCCTGTGGTAGGAAACTATTTTGTGCAACTTTTTTGTATTTACAGTTTTGAGGGATAAGCCTCTTAAATTTCTCTAACTAGAAATATATGTTAAAAAAGCAAAAATGATTTTCAATTTTTTGTAGTTTATTGCACTTTTTTGCAATTGATGTAATTACTATGCACTTAATGAATACATATTATTAAAATCTGGGCTATAATTGTTGTATTGATGTATAGCAACTTGAAATGCTCCCAAAAATGGCACCACACCATGTAAAAGTATAATATAAGCTCTGGCGGACTTGGTTCTATGGTAGGTCTTAAAGGGTTAACAGTTGAATCAAGAACAGTTCCTGAAGAGGGCTTCAAAGAACAGACGAAAAAAAGGAAAGGACTCTAACTGGATTACCTAAGAAAACAACAAATCAGTGATGCATTTATGCAGTGTTTTGGAAAAACAGAACGCAAGTAATTAGAGACAGCATCATACGAGGCCCCATCTACAATCTTGTTTAGCTGCTAGAATTAGGCTAGAAATTTCTGAATTTAGTTTGGAAAATATTAACGTTTTACCTGTTGATCTACATTCCCGCTCTCACCTATGGCCAAAAGCTCTGAGTAGTAACCGAAAGAATGAGATCACCGATGCAAGTGGTGAAAATGAGGTTCCTCTGAGGAGACGGAGTAGAACTTCTACTCCTCCACATCTAAAGGAACCAGCTCAGGTAGTTCGGCCATTTGACTCATGTGCCTCGTAGGGTGAGATGCTTCAGGCATTTCCTACCAGGACGACGCCTAAAAGCAGGACCCAGGACGAGCTGGAGAGATTACAATTTGATGTCTATCTTGGGAACAAATTGGTGTTCCCACAGATGAGCTACAGGAGGAAAGGAAAAGGGGGATTTAGACTGCTGTCCCTGGGACCCAGACCCAGATAAATGGAAATAAATAGACAGCAGTGCGGTATGCTATAAACTAGCCAGTGATTTACCACAGCCAGGGTGCTTACCTGTACCTTCTGGCTGTAGCTCAGGAGGTAGGACAGGGCTCTACTAATTGGAAGGTTGGTGGTTCGATCCCTGGCTGCTCTAGTTTGCTTGGCATATATCATTGTGCAAGATCCAAACACCTAGTTTCTCTCTGATGAGTGTGAATGTTAGCTACAAAGTGCTTAAGTATATTAAAGTAAAAAGCACTTGTATAAATGGGTGAGTAAGGCATGTTGTATAAAGTGCTTAGAGTTGAGGTAGAGTAGAAAAATGCTATATAGGAAACAGTTCATTTACTTGGCAAAGATTAGTTTAATACATTTTAATTATTAATTAAGTAATCTGGAACATAGCGTGTGATGTCAGTAAAAGGATAGTTAAGCTCATCTGCAAAAAAAAAGGTTAGGAATTACAAATACTCCAGTGTTAAATACAATAAGTCTATATGAATGGTGGTACATAAATCAAACCATTGTCATTATGTAAAAAACAGTACTGTTGTTTTATTAAAACCATTGCAAATTTAAATAGCTTTGCTGTCTACTATCAATCAGTCGTTGCTGCAGCTATTTCTTTCCCCCAATTTCTTATTGGTTGGTGATGTTATTGTGCAAATATAGGGCTCCTGTCTCATCTGGTGCTCACACAGAGTTCTTTAACTCACTGGCTTTAGCAGGAATGATTCCTGTCAGGCTGTGTCTCAGGGCTTCCTGCAGTCCTGCTCCTTTCGTTCAAACCAGAAACTGATTCATAAGCCTCATCAGTAAACAAGGCCCGGTGACTCAGCGGGAGGAAAAACACATTCAGCCTGTCACATTTGAAAGTCAATGAGCTCCAGCATTCTTTGATACATTGCACCAGCTAGCCACCAATAACGAGAGATGTAGTGTACGTTCAGACAGTCTCGCCAGTGTTCCTTTGAATCTTGAGTGAGTTGTTGACACTGATGATCCCAAACATCTGCTGGACCCTCACAGTTCATGATGGGATAAAACCAATTAGACAGCACCACCTCCGAGCTGGAGTTTGTTGGCTCTCAAGCATGTGTGAAACTCATCAGTTCAAGCTTTGCATGCCAGCCAACTTCCCAATGGATAATTTCTCTCTCTCCCTTTGTCTGCTCATTGGTCTGTACAGTCTTTTGTATTATCAAGGTTGTCTTTAAATAACAGAACTGTGGATAGATTAAAACTCTAACGCACATCAATAGAGTTCCAATACTAATCCCGATTACCTGGAGGCCTCAATTTGAATTGTCAATTTTGCTTCAGGAAGAGTTCTGAGGGGCTGCTTTGTATTTGAAATGCTTGATTCACTTTTAATTGAGTGCATAAAACAGATACTTTTGAAACCAACAACTGTGATTTTTATGAACTTGCTACGAACAGCTTCTGCCCTCAGGGAGGATTCCTTTTATATAATAAACAACCTCTGTACCCTTACGGAAGGCATCAGAAACAGCAGGGTAATGTTTATTATCATTTTAATGTATCTTTGGAATCTAAGCTTTTTAATTCAGGCTCATTTCATAGTAAAAAATATATGAGATCAAACATTAGACTTTGAACATTCAGTTCTGCAAATGTGATTTACTCAGCTGGAAAGTTACCCTAATGCAACTTAATACAGTGTACCTTTTTTTTCCTACTGTATGTGGCTTTTTAAAATACTAATACAAGTAAACATTTTTTTGAAACTATTTCCATAAAAATACAGAAAACTCAATAAATGGACTAATTATTACATTCTGTGTATGGAAAAGGACCTCTTCTGCTTCTTTGTGTTATCTGTACACAACATATACATTAGAGTGCAAAAGTCTTGAGCTGCACCTCATTTGTTTATATTTTGCATTAATGGGGCCACACGTTTTTGTCATTTTTAAAGGGATCTTAAGCACAGATTTCTGGAGGTCTTTTGCTTTGCGCTGCCCTCTGACTCATGCAAGTATTAAAACAGGCACCAAACTCAAGGAATGAGCGAGTTTTTAGTCTACATATAACAGATAATTTAGCAAAGAACCAATTTAGACACTTTGTTACTTGCAGCCTGTAAAAACATGAGCTGGTTCCATTGGCTTCGTTTAATCTATGAAAAATGGCAATGATACCACAGTTTGAAGGGCATAAAATAATATTTGTGCCCCAGCAAGATGATTTGCAAAGACTTAGTGGCAGAAGATTTCTCATATTGTCATAGCGAAGACATATCAGACCTAAAACACTTAAGAAAAAGAAAGAAAAATCTGTGAAGACCTGAGAGATGGAGCTTGTCCTTCAGTTGATCTGTCAGCTGTTCACCGAAGCCTCATTAGAAGTGGTCTCAATGGAAGGTTGGCTGTTAAGAAGCCATTATTAAGGAAGGGAACTGGAGAGAAAAGGCTGAGGTATGCCAAATTTCACAAAAACTGGACTGAAAGTCAGTGGCAACAGGTCTTATGTTCTAAATTGATTTTTTTTTTGTTAAATCAATGTATCCATGTAGCATCATCTTCAAAGCATCTGATTGGCATGGCAATGATCCAAAACACTAGCCAATGCAGTTAATGAATTCCTGGTTAAAAAACAAAACAATGGGACAGTAAGCAGTCGATGGGACACTATGTGGTCCCCAAAAATGACTGAAACAGTTTAGGATCATCTGCACAGAGAACAGAGCAAAAGGGAGCCAACATCCAATGAAGAGCTTTGAATGTCCCTCTAGAAGCCCAGAGAACTATTCCTAAAGACTATTGAAAGAAATGACAAAGTTTCCCTAAGAGACTTGAGGCTGTGTTGAAGAATAAAGGCAGTCATAGCAAATATTAACTCTCAAAGTGGTTCGACTTGCACAAACTCTGCTTGTGCCTTCAAGCTTTCTTCCATTCTTCAAAATATAAAAAAACAAATGTTGGCTCGAGACTTTTGCACAGTTCTGTATGTTGGTGTATTATCGTCAGTAGCTTTGACAAGAATTTTAAAAAAACTGGTCAGTCTATTTTTCAGTATTCAGTTTCCTGTCATGTATCTAGTACACAACTCTGTCCCAGTTACCAGTTGCAACGGTGTGCTATTATTTAGAGCAAATTAAAAGTAAACTAATAAAGAGTAAGAAAGTGTACTTGTTTTGCACAGGTTTCAGTTGCAGTAGGATCTCTATGTAGGAACATATCAAGCGCAGAAGTTTGCCAAAGATAAACACAAGCTTACTTTTTAAAAATAGTTTATGAAAATTCATTTCAGTAAATATAATTATAGCAGCATACATGTGCTATCAATTAAAGGTAAAAAAAAGCACTATACAGTCTGTGCAACTGTTAAGCCGACCCTTCTTCTGTCTCCTTCACCTTTGTCTGCTTAACTTTCCTCTCCTTCCTCCTCTGTCCATAAACATTTCTTTCCAATCATTCTTATAACCCAATACTTCATTAAAGTGTAGACCAGCCTCCCTTCTTATCAACAGCCACAAATTACTTGTTTTTTAAGCACCTTTTAATAACCCCAACAGGTTTTTCAGCCCATTGCTAGGCAATCAGAGCGGCATGGGAGGTCTCTAACCAAGCAGCAATCCCAGTGGCTTCATATCAGTGCAGCCCTGCCACTCCAACAGGGAAAATGTCACTTTGATATCTCCCCCTGGTCATTGTCAGTGTGGGGAGTCTAACCCAGCTAATGAAGTAAAAGGGAAAAAGCTGTGGGAGGAAAAATGGTCTGTGGTCAAAATCTGTGTTCTCAACGGCCCTGCTTGATGCCTTTCATTTGTTTTATATGTGTGTGTTGTTAATCCCCTCCTTCTGTTTTTGTGCCGTGTCATTTATCGTTTGAATTTCTGCATCAATCTTTTGCTTTTTTTTGTTTTGGGCTAGTATCATCAGCAACTTTGTGCTCTTCTCCTCTGAGAAATTAAGAATGCACAGGCATATTTATTTGTCAAAACTCCTCACTGCATAACAATGACAGCATAAGTACAACCCCAGCACTTGTTACTCATTAGACATTTAATCACTTCTAACAAACATGTGCTTGCTATCTTTCATGTCATGGTGTAATGCCTGTGAATAGACATAAAAGAGAAGAGTTCCCAACAAGATCTTTGATCATCTCATTCGGGTGGGACGAGATGATCTGTTGAAGTATCATCATTGTGTCAACATATTTAATGCACTGCGATCCAGCTAATTTATCAGAAAGTCTGCCGCAGACCTTTAAATCACCCACACACGGTGGCACACAAAGAGCTGCTGGCCCGAGATACTATCAGTAGTGTTCACAGTGACTTTATTTTATCTTCATGGCTTTTATACTTATTTGTTTCCCCGCTTTTGTTTGTCATGTATTTGTCCCCTCATCCAGATGCTCCCACCACTACCCCTAAATCCACCACAGCCACCACCACCACCACCATCATCACCACCACCATCTCCTACCCCGAAATAAATCAAGGTACAGTATCACCTTCACGCAACCTGTTTATCTCTGTGTGCTTATGATTGTGTGAGTGTCTGTGTGTGCGCTCATGTGCATGCATGCTGCCTTGCTCCCAGTGTGCTGGATCCTTCCCTGTGTATTCCCATTTTTATTCCACAGTGGCAGCTTTATTTAGTCATGATGTTTTTGTCTTTTACCAAGTTATACACTGAAGCCATCATTTAACAGCTAAAACTAATGAGTCTGGGGCTGCAACAGGTATGCATAATCCTCAAAGAAAATGCAGTATTAGGATGTTAATCTTGCGTGTTTTCTTGGCTGTCAGCTCGTCTTATATGATAAGGAGTTGAGCAATCAAACTAGGCACATAGGTTCCTATCTATGTCAGACTTTATGATGAGATCATGTTGCCTAGCAACCAACTAGCAGTGAGCTAAAATTAACCAATTTTGCCAAACCAATCAGGAGTTAAATAAGCCAAACATGGCACACAGGCACATCCTAAGCCCCCAAAGGTTCTTATCTATGTTAGACTTTATGATGAGATCATGTGCCTAGCAACCAACTAGCAGTGAGCTAAAATTAACCAATTTTGCCAAACCAATCAGGAGTTAAATAAGCCAAACTTGGCATACAGGGACATCTTGGGAATGTTCTTATTTACATGAGATATTATGACATCTTCATGTTGAATGGCAACCCATCATAACTCGGCTGTGAAAGCTGTTTGTTGTCGACCCAAATGCAAAGCATGGGAAGCAAAATGAGCATTTAATGCTAATCCATAATACAGGAACTTACTAAAGGATAACCTGAATGTAACCAAACTAAGAACAGAAGACTCAAAGAACAGAGCTAGTAATTAAACCACAAAAAATTATAACCCTACACACACCCTACACCTATACAGAAGCCCAGCCCAAGGAAAACCTAAAATAATGAACATCAAATAATAAGTAAAATGCAAACAGACCACTGGAAAGGAAATAATAAATAACACCATATACACTAAATAAATCATAGTGCTAAATTTCAGAGGGAACAAAAGTTGAACATAAATCACAAAACCACTAACAATGAAGAACTAATCGAAAAATTGAAAACAAGGCTCCAAATCCCAGGGACCACGACACAACCGTGTAGCAATGTGCTAACATGACCCATTTTTCCCGAGATGATCAGGAGTTGAGCAACCACACTTGGCACATAGATACATCTTAGGCCCCTGAAGGTTCCTTTTTATACCAAATATTATTGTCATCATGTTGCCTAGCAACCACCTATCAATAGACTAAAGCGACCCATTTTAGCAGTTATGCTCCGATATCACCTTATAAAAGCATTTTATTATTTCAATTTTACAACAACACAAATTTATACTGGCAAAAGTTGAATTATGCGTAATATCTTAAGATGCCGTCA
Organism: Diplotaxodon limnothrissa; assembly: GCF_057381915.1. NCBI lineage: Eukaryota > Metazoa > Chordata > Actinopteri > Cichliformes > Cichlidae > Diplotaxodon > Diplotaxodon limnothrissa. The sequence continues at coordinate 28,758,903 of NC_140605.1, forward strand.
TGTTAGCTGGCAACCAAGTGCGTTTTTACTTTTGTCTATGTGTAGTTATACCAGAAACACAGAGACGCCAAACAATACTGTAGCATGGGCATGCACTAGTAATAGTAGTGAGCTCCAAAAAATATCTGCACCATGGCCAAAACAGATGCTACGCTAGCTCACCCAGAGCTTCTATTCACCGATGAAGAAAGTGAGTTGCAGGGGGCTCGTGAAAGAAATAAGCAGATGTTGTTTTAGAGCCACATTTTGAAAATACAGTATTAATATGCTGTCTTTCTGAGAGCTTTAGTCAGGATGAGACCACGGCAGACTACACTTCGTTGTAATACAAAAGCATCAAGTTGATATGTTGCAATCCGATTTATACAAAAGAAAGAATATTTCCCACAATTTTATTCCCATCTGCAAAAAAGCAAATACTTAAAAAAAATAGAACATCACAATGTGGCTTCTGTTGCCTTGTAATTTTCTGGTGCCATTTAAAAAAAGTGCATCTGATTGTGCCATTTTAAATCTTTCTCTGGCATTAAATAATTTATTCTTAGCAATTGCAGCCTAGAAATGGTAGGGTTGCAATCTGAGGCATTAACATGGCAAATTACAACTCATATACACAAATAAATGCACAAAAGCTCTTTGAAGGGCTGATTAACATAGAAACATTAAATAAAAAAGTAACAGAATATAGACAACTTCAGCTATATTTTTACTTTGTAAGTATGTGTGCAAGTGAGTGGGTGAAGATGAGTTTTGATGTTCAAAGGACAAATAGTAGGCCAAGGTTTAGTACCTCATGTTGTTTTGTTGTCAGTGGAAGTAACCAGGTGGTCGTCACTGCTTGTTGTTCCCAAATCGTTCTCAGCAGGGATTCAAAAGAAAAGCCAGGTGCGCAAAAACATGTTGGAAAAGAGTTAATTTTTCAAATTAGACTGCTGCACCACTGTACTTTGCACCATCACAGTAACGTGACACTTCACTATGGCATCAGCTTAATTGGTAAGATGTCAAGAGTTGGTGCAAGCAAACATCTATATGAAGCTGTGAATAATGGTACATAAATAGTGGGATTACTATGACAATTCTGTGAATTTGATGGTTCTGTAGCATTTACTCACTACAGACACACGAGTCGCCTTTTATTTGAAACTCATCTCTCATTCAGGAAGTCAATTATAGATCATACTCTAGGTGGGTTGTGGAAAAAGGCGAACACTAGAGGTGAACAATAACTTGAACATGAGCAGTTGAAAATTAGACCCTTTTGAAATAAGCAAATTTTATCTTACTCTTTCAACAGCAGAACTCGAGGCTATTGTGACTATAAATCTCCAAAGGGTGCAGATAGAAAACATCACTTTATGCCTCGTCTCAGAAATCAGCCTGAGCTCCAAATGCAATCAAAGCCTCTCTGACAGACCGCTCAATTGGATCAAATCTCACAAGGCTGGCAGAAATCACAGGCATTGTGCTTGATTATGCCATCTGATTGGATTAAAGAGAATACCTATCTATGCAGGCTGATTGATAGCTCCTTTGCCTCAGATCAAGGAGTATGGAGTCTGCTCTGGCCTGTTCTGATTATAGCAGTCCTGACTGATTCAAAGTGAGATCTGTGCTGCTTTGCAAAATAATTATGCCCCTGCTGTGAATAATAGATTTACTTTAAAGGTAAATAATAAGAACCGTAAAAAAATATTTTGCAACCTCTGCTTGCACAAAATGAGCAAATTAGTCAGTGAATTAAAAAAAAGTAGTAACCCAGGCCCTTAATTGCATCTTTGCTCAGTTCGGATCAGTCATGCTAAAACGACAGCTGGATGTAGCCATGCTTTCTTGTTTCTTCAAAACGAGCATCTTGAAGAACATCATTAACTCTGTGATGCTGACTTTAGAGCTCATGCCACTGACGGTAATTTGTAAAGACTGTGGCTGTATGTTAAGGGACATCTCGCGAATTTGTGACTGATTAGAAGTCTCCCAATGGCAAGGAGGAATCACAGTAGGGCTGAAGCCAGTCCCAGCTGTCTCCCAGCTGTGGGCAAGAGTCACGGTACACTCTGGATAGGTTTCTGTGCTTTTGCAGGGGTAAACCAGACCATTCACCCTCAGATTCACACCTATGGCCTATTTAAAGTCACCAGTTAACCTTGGGCAGTGTTGGTCAAGTTACTTTGAAAAAGTAATAAAGTACTTCTTCAAAAAAGTAACTGAGTTAGTAACTGAGTTACAAGATTCTAAAAGTAATTAATTACTTGAAAAGTAACTATTGCGTTACTTTAAAAAAAAACGTTTAACCCTCTGGGGTCCAGGGTATAATTGGCCATTTTAACCACTTTTGATGTTTCCTCTACATTTCACCTTTAAAAACTATTTACTTTGCCTTATTTGGTATCATTGTTTTCAGCACAACCTCACGTGTCTGAATTTACAGTTATGTTTTTATTTTGACATACTGTATTAACACAATTGATCTAAAATCAGACAAAAAACATAAAATCCAATTAGAAAAAAGTTATTTTTTACTGTAACAACCACAAATATGTTCAATGAATCACATTTCATAACTTTAAATGCAAATATTAATTGACAATTTTAAAATTATATGCACAAGTTTTGCAAACAATAAAGTTATTTGCAGCCATTTACCTTTTACCCCTTTTTTAAATAACCATTTCAAACTATTTACAGAACAATCAGCTGTTCTGCATTCAATAAGATGTCACACAAATTATTTGTGCCACTCCAAATATTTCTGTCCACTATAAAGGAGAACATCACAGTCTGATACCTGCAGGTCTGACAGCAGCAGGTGTATCACTCCTGTTTCTACCTGGAGACAGCAGTCGCCTCATTGTTCGGACACACAACACAAAACTATCCACAACACTAACTACACAACACAACACATTAACTACACACTCCAAACACACTAAACATCACAAATCTCTCACATCTCAAAACTCACTCTCTCTCTTTTTCTGCTGTCTCTCTCTCTGTCTCTCGCTGTCAGTCCTAAAACTTCCCCCTCTTCCTAAACAACCAAATGTCATGTTGCCATATCATTTTTTGATTGGTTGACATGGTGCATTTTTCCACCAACACGAAAGGGCGGGGTTTTGTTTTGTTTTGTTTTTTGGTTTTTTTTGCTCATAAGCAGAGAGTGCTTGCTAGCGCTGTCCTTAGACAGTAAACATGACGAAACTATTGAGGAAAAACAGGCGTATATATTGTTTATCATGACTCTGGTTTTACGTGGCCTATCAACACAATTAAAAACTGGTATATATCAACTTGTTGCTTTGTCATCTTAAAGTGGTCATGTGATTGGCTTACCACGACTACTTTATTCTTCCTCAGTCAAACAGCAGCACTCATGCGATTGTTTTGCCCCAGGTGTTGTGCCAAAAAGTGATCATCTACCAGAAAGTGATTGCCGTCCGCGGGAGCTCACGCAGCTGCTTAAAGCTGTAGCACCCAGATTACTTACAGCTACTTCCGTGCAACTGATGCGGTAAGCTGAAGACAGCTTCAACCGTCTGTTTGTTGAAAAATAGTAACGTGACCGCACGGCATTTTCTTGTTAGTAACAGTAACGGCGTTGTAACGATAGGAATAGTAATTAGTTAGATTACTCATTACTGAAAAAAGTAACGCCATTAGTAACGCCGTTTCTTGTAACACCGTTATTCCCATCACTGACATTGGGTGCATGTGCGGGAAGAAATCGGAGAAGCCTGGCAGAAATGGGAAGAACATACAAACGTCACAGTGGGGACATTTTGGTGATTCGTCTGACAGCAACCTGTGTGGTGATTGCATGGACTACATAATGCTTATCGCAATCGTTTTGCTTTAAATCAGGTCACTTATTGATCTCCAGGTGAACTTACTTGATACAAGGAAGGGTAATAAGGAAACATCAAATATCTGCTTTTGTTGCACTGGGATCATTTAAGGGTTTGGGTTTGTTTTTTTTGGTTGACTGTTTGCATGTTGACAACCAGTTTGATTGCCTGATTTTTTTTGTGTCTTATCCTCTTGAATAAGAAATTATTGAGAGATATGATATTGATTGGCAAAACTACACAGTCAAGATCAAAGTTGTATTAAACTAATGTATAACTCTTTGAAAACTATAAATTTATTAAACAGCAAAATGCATTTCATTTTTCATCTTGGAGAAAATACAGCAATTTTCAAAATAGTCAATATGCTGGGTAAGATTTTTATAATTCAATTCCAATTTATTTTCACTAGTCAGATGACCCCCGATGTGAGCAGGCACTTTGGCGACTGCCTTTGACAGGTAGCAACATTCAGCAGAACCAGGTTCAGGGAGGGGAAGTCATCTTAATCAGTCGGGGATGATTGGGGGGAGAAAAGGCACACTGTGGAAGAGAGCCAAAGATGAGTAATAACCAATGATTAAATGCAAAGTGATGTATAAACACAAAATACCTGCTCGGCTAAACTCAAGTCTACTTTCGGTTGTTTCAGTTTCGGTCATTTTCCATTACAACTGAGTATCACATACGCGGTTTGGAGTCATTACAGCAACGCAACAGAAAGTCTCGTGACGTCATTTGTATGCAACACAAGTGCATCACAACAAGGGAGGATGTCGAGGCGATTGTATACCCGCTGCTCAGTCCATGGACCACAATGTTGGGCTTCATAAATTGAGATTTTGATTTTCAAGGAGTCACTCTCATGAGCCATCAAGTGATGCCACTGGCTGGCCAATTGGTGGCATACAGTCTGGTGATGTTACACTTTCAGACTGACTCAGATGGCTTGGGACCCTGGCCGAGTAGGTAGTAAAAAAGTACACGGGACAGGTTACAACCACCTTCTGAAAACTCTAAAACTGAGTCGAGCTGAGGGGAGTAGGAACAGGCTGGAAAAGGGCTAATACAGAGTGAAAAGAGGTGAGTGAAGAAGAAACACTCAGTGGATCATGGAAGGCAGCCTAAGAGAAAGTGAATGTATTGAACTATAAAATTAAGAAAGGTTATGCATGCTTATTATGAAAACTATATACAGTTTTTATACAATTTATAAATAAATATAACATTTATGGTGCAGGTGCATCTACGAGAGAGAATAAAGGGAGCTTTCACTGTTACCTTAGACTCTTAACAAAAGCAGGCTCAGCTGTGATCGCATCATGTTGGGTATTTATGGGTGTGTACATGATTCTAGTTCTCATTTTGCCTTCCACTTTAATGCCACCTCTTAATAAGAAGAAAGAATGTCTGGAGAAAATCACACCCTAAACAGACTCTCACTGAAAAAGAATTATGATCATTGACTGTCTCTGCAGTAAAAAAACAACAACAAAAAAATCTCTGTACAGTATATTGGCAAGTTATTTCAGTCCCCGGTGAGCAGAACTTACGTTGAGATGCGTGGGCTTCACCTGATAAAGCCAACCTCACGTCGGCAGGGCCAATATTTTCAGGTTGAAACAACCCACTTATAGTTTCTGCCAGATGTCCTCTCTTTGCTTTCAACTATCAGGGGCATTCCATTATTACTGTGTATATAGATTGAAGGCAGCAGACTCATATGGCCATAATACGCTCTGCCAGTTGATTTCATTTACCCACAGTGTGCCGCACAGATCAGAGACCCACTGCCAAATGAATCTATCAGAGTGGGATTGGATTTTTTTTTTTTAGCAATTTCCCATTAGAAGGACAGAAAAGAGAACTTTAAAAAATCTGTTAGAGTCCCACCACATGGCTTTTAAGTGCTTGGCAGGGTTTAGAAAGTGACATGGGAAAATGACTAAATTACTGTTTTCACCACTAAATAAATTTCTAAATGGAGATATCTTGCTGACCAACTCCTGCAATTAGGATATAGTAGTCACATGTCATTTTTTATACTTATTAAACCCTTTTCAAGAACTGCTTCTTCTTTTTCAGTAACCTAACTTATTTTCTCTAATGCTTAGCTAGTTGTATTCTTATTGTCAGTGTCAGGGCAGAAGAAAGTTTTTACTTGAAAAGTAACTTTCACACTTTCCTCGGGTGCATTAGGTTCATAATAATAGTCACGGCCAAGAGAGATGAAAACTGACCTTAAAACCACAAATGCGCTGCTTTATTCAACATTATGATGTCTCCCATCAACAAACTACAGCTAATCTTTGCCTAATTCGATACAGCGACAAATGAATAATTGTTCCTAAGCCAGGAATGAGAAATATGCATAATAGATGTGTACCTACTGCAAATAAAACAATCAGGCGGCAGGGTAGCATTATTTTTAATTGATGAAAGACCGTAAACGGCGCTGACAACCAATTCATTTAACCCACACTATAAACAGAACATACAACAACACCGGCACGGGGAGGGAAAGGAAACAAACATTCATTACATTTGTCAGGGCCTTAAAATACATAAACACCATCTGGTGAAGTGACTTAGAAATTTTATGAATTTAGATGTGCCACCATCTATCCTAACCACTAACACATCCTTACATAGTAATGCACTGTCACATACTAATGTGTGGTATTGTTACCACTTTGTTCAGTTTGAGTTCCTATCCATTTTCAAATTGGAGCCAGCCAGCTATAACTAATTTGATTAAGGTCAATAGCAACACAATAATTGACGTCATGTGATATTAGAGCGCCTCAGTGGAATTATAGTGCTCAGTATCATTGAAAACAGCAGTCAGGAGCCCAACATGGCTTCTTAATGCGAGAGTATATTGTCTTTTAGAGGTATTACTGCATTTTATAGTGACCACAAGGAGATGAAGGTTGTAAAGCAGGGCCAGGAGGTAATCAGGTTGCCACAATATCTGAAAAGTATCACCAGCAAACACAGTTTTGCAACCTTTCATATTGCAGCTCCTAAAATAAATGCACGAATTATGTCAATAAATCCTGTATTTCTATTACTGAATTAGTGGTTTTTGTCTAACAGTATTGGACCGAAGCACCTGGGTTTTTTAATCCAGAATCTATAGCCGTGCTATAACGTACAGTACATGGACATAGGTATGTGAAACGAGATGTCAAGAGAGGGGCAGATCTAACTGAATGGCCTGTCAATCACTCGTTTTTAGCCATAGAGTGTATCCTGAATCATCATGCTTTGTAAAACTTGGAATGACCATAATTTACAAAGTAAACTTACTTTTTTTTTTTTTTTTTTTTCATTACAACCAATACTTTATTGTGAATGTATGAACCAATTAACTGTTAACAATGCCAAAACAAATGGTCATGTCTGTCTATGTGCCTGAAGCTCAATAAGCTGCCGCAGCTGGTGTGAATTAGCCATTGGGAGCACAAGGCAGACTTTAATATCTCCCAGGGATTTTTCTGTCTGGTTGCATTTTTGTTGCATCATGTCTCCGAATTACCTCGCCATAAAAAAAACCTTCATTAACCATTATAAAACCAATAAAGACTGAAGAGATGTTTAAAACCTATCCTTTTTTTTTTTTTTTTTTTTTGTTAAACTTACTTAGAGAAGATTCATGGATGAAGTGAAGGAGGGTTAGTGTGACGGAAGAGGGTAATGGAGAATGGAGGATAAGCCACTGCAGCGAGACTAAACTTAAATGGTAAATGAACTGGTTTTTACCTAAATATTGATCCCATAAACTCATGAGAAGCCTTTACTGAGGACAGATCAGACTGGCATTTACCAGAGACTAAAGGACAGGAAGTTGTGGTTCAAATTACAAACAAAGCCCCCAGTTGCCATTTCAAACAAAAAGCAGGTTTAAGGCATTCGAACATTAGCCTCACTTTTCAGACCTGCAAACTACTTACTGTCTGCGTAGCCCATATCATGCTAGAATTCAATAATACTACAATAATACATAGAGAGAAAAAAAACTAACAATCATATGACCCCCTATGAGCAAGCACTTTGGTGACAGTGGGAAGGAAAAACTCCCTTTTAACAGGAAGGAAACCTCCGGCAGAACCAGGCTCAGGGAGGGGCGGGGCCATCTGCTGCGACCGGTTGGGGTGAGAGAAGGAAGACAGAATAAAGACATGCTGTGGAAGAGAGACAGAGATCAATAACAAGTGTGATTCAATGCAGAGAGGTCTGTTAGCACATAGTGAGTGAGAAAGGTTTATCCCTAAAAACATTTATTGTAATGCACTTTCACTACTGGGTTAAATTTGTGTCTGTTCCAAGAAGAAGAAAAAACAAGTGACCAGAAACTTAAAAAAATAAATAATAAAGATCACTATAATACGATTGCACCTCAAACTGACTTTGAAAAGAATTTCCTCCTGGATTTTCCGTTGTTCTCCAGCATTCAACTGTTATTACAGAGCAAAATCTTTTGTTGAAAAGAAAGAGATACAAGTTTCTCTATCAGCAGCGCTCCACGGGGGACGGAAAAGTCTGGGAAATATAGGAAATCACAAACTAAAGCCAGAGTAGAGAAGCCAGGTCAGTGGATCCAACAAAAAAGTAATCTAACAGCCAGCGGGGACACCCAGCAGCATGTTGGCATTTTTCTGTACTGCAGGGTTCCCCCTAATGCATTTCTACCAATATAATTATGATTGGCACGCAGTTATCTCTGCATGTTGAGCTGGATTTCGTGTCACAGTAAGTTACCAAAGGGCTTGTGGGAATCATGACAACTAGTCATGAAGCCATGTCCTCACCATGTCTCTGAATGTCAGCGAGGACAATGCCGATGTCTCAGTTGACCTGAAGCTAGAGATGGTGAAAGAGGGCTGCTGGAAAGAGAGGCTGTTCAAAAATGTACAGGCAATCACTCTGCAGCAGACATACTGAATGGTCCCACATGGTTACCACCCACAGTGTAATGAGGGTTAGCAGGTCAGGCTGCCTTTCTGTTGACTGAGGCTTGCAGCGACACAGGCTTCATTTTACATTTGGATGCCAGTGAACACCAGTGCATAAATCTCTTCTCCAGTGGCAGAGATGTTTTGAAAAGAGGCTATTATCATCTTTTGATCTAACCCTTCATAAGATGTGCTCTGATCTGCTGCTGTTGCTATTATACTGGAATGTATAAAATCAAAATAGTCGAGCCAGTCATTTCCCTATTTCCTCCTACTATACAATTACTTTTCCCCCCGTGCTCTCTCATAGACTCATGAAGTGTCACCAGTCAATTAAAAAAATGGGATCATATTCTACAACTCCTTGTTTCCTTCTGTTTTAGGAAAATATAAGGCAGATAATAGTACAGCAGACCTGCCTCCACCTTCTGGTCCTCATAAACATTTTTTTAAAGAAATGAAAAGTCAGCGTAGTGTGACATTTGATTTGGTTTTATTGTTAAGAAACTGTTCATAACAGGTGTAGTCACCACCATAAATACAGAAACCTTAAATAGAAAATTACTCCCTGCTTCTGGGGGCTGCAGCCATGTAGAACATTTACCAAATAGACTGCTGTGAGAGAGACGCTGTAAGGCTGAGATATGCCATTTAAAAGATCCTAAGGACAAATCTGTCCTCCCTGTTGGCTTTAAAAGAGACAAACTAGGAGACACTTGAGTCAAATGTGTTGCTGGATGGAAGAATGCAACAGTCAGCTGTTAGGAGACATGCATCTTCACTCACTATCATAGTAAATATGTAGGTTCATTTATGCTGTCTTTCTTCTCCGTGTCAGAGCCTGGATTTGGATTTTGAATTTCTTCACCAACAGTCAGCAAAAATGCTTCTGCGACACTTACCAGAGTCTAAAAAGGTGTTCCAGAAGCCACCGGAGATGATCAGAGTACGAGGCATCAGGCATTTAAACCTGAGTCTTTACCAACAACAGACTGATTCTGGAAAAAGTTTGAATCAGCTTATGTCCTCTGCTTCTCAGTCGCCTGTTTTTGCTAAATAAAATAAACTCACTGGTCCCTGAAAATAACCATGTCTTAAGATTGCCAACATTTTCCACTACCAGAGATTTTTGCAGCTGTCTACCTGTATGACATTTTACCTAAAATGAGCATTTTTCAGACCTTCTTCATGCCTATTTTTAGATGCCAGCATTTCCAGAGAGATTTGCACTGCATTTTTATAAAAAAAAAAACAAAAAACACCCTGCAATAATACTTACACACACTAAGCTATTTAAACTTTTACCTATCTCCATGTGAATGTGACTCAAACACCATAAATATCAGAGCATGTAATGTGTAAGTTTACAGGGTTTTTTGCCCCTACAACACTATACATAATGTGATAAGCATGATATTTGTTCACTGCTCTGGCGAGACGAACAGACGCTGTTGCTGATAATGCAGACACTCCTGACTGAGCCGTAAATACAGACGCAATGTGGTGACTGCAATTCAAAAAAGATTTTCAAATTCATTTTTGAGCACAGCCACCACTTTTAAAACAAATTTGATCAAATGTGACTGCTGATCGTGTACTTGTCTCTTTCCATTATCCAGATAGGAGCTTGGCCTTGTTAGCCTGAAAAAACTGCCAAGTAGCACGACTTGCTTCGTGAAAGACTTTTCTAAGGTCTGCTAATACTTGTCAACAATCCTTTTGGAACTCAGACAACATCAAAATAACTATTGTGCAACTGTAAATACCACTGCCCAAACACTCACAATTAGTGAAATAGGATCCTGCTTGTCATATTTACGCCAGGGTATTGTTTTATACCTCCTAATTCCTGTGGAAAGCAGTGTCATTCTGTCAACATATAACAGTGTAAACCTAATTGTCACTTCAGAACTAATACAGCATCCTTTTGGTATGACAGGATTCTGTAATCAGGATCAAGCAAGTTTATTGTGTGGGGATTTTACGCTTTCGTTTGTTTGTTTGCGGCACAAAATGAGATAGCTGGGTAATGCACGTCCACATTTAACAGTCTACCTTACTAATCTGGCTCAAAGAATTTCTCTATATACAGCATCCAATTGCAAAAAAGCACTATTTTGGTCACTTCTGTGGCTCATACTAAGGGCTGTAACTTCACCAAATATGCATTGTCAGTCTAATCCCTGGCCCAGGGCGTTATTTAGCACTGACATGTCTCAACTACTCAAGGAGAACGGATCCTTTGAGACTTCAGTAACTCTAAGACGGACTCACCTTGTGAAATTGCTCCCTGTATCATAGCTTCTGGCAGCAGAGGTGAGGTGTGGCATTGGTCTATTGTTCCCTGCACATTAGCACCGAGCACAAATCTCTAACTTGCAATAACATCTATCTGTATCAACGCCTTACAGGCCCTGTCACATGTCCCTGCAGAGAGAAAAGACCAAAGAATTGGAAGTGACACACGGGAACAAAACTGTCCTGCTTCAGAATAATCGGCTTTTCATAGTCAAGGAGGGCCTAAACTTTATTGTAGGGTTACTTCCACCACACGAGCACTTCATATGCGGATCATTCGCAGAGCGGATACGGAGTAGAACTTATCTTTTGATTGGCTACACCTGCGATGGACCTCTATAGTCGAAGTGAGACACAGAATGCACATAATTTCATTGATTATTATAAACGGCCAGTGTCTCAGGATGCTCTCTACAAATGGTCCACATGTAGTATGTTAGACATAGAGAAGATGTTAGGGGTACGTTCTGAAATCAAAACCCAAAAATAATATATGAGTAAGACTACAAATCTTCTCAAATGTAACACACTGAACCTTTTAAAACACACTGCAGTTGACATAGTTAAAGACATGTAACTGGTAGTTTAAATGAGAGTGAACTGTTTGTTTTCGTCTCACCAATTATACAGTGGGGTGTAGCAGTCTGCTGTGTGCACTGAAGCTACACCAGCTTTGGCTGTGATTTGTCTCTGTTTTACACATTGGTCTAATGTAAAAGCAACCTAATCAAAGCAGCCAGCGTTGCTAAATGCACTGAGTTGATGGATCTCAAATGGCTTAAGTCATTGAAATATTATAAATCTCCAGCTATCAACTAGACTTAATAAGCCATGTGAAATGTCTGTATTTACTTAACCAAGAGCTACGCATAATATACACTGTAAATATAATTTTCCTGTGAAATTCTATTAGTTACCATGATGCCACCACATTTTTCGAAGTTGGATAATGCAGATAATGTTCAAATTTGATAACGTTTTTTCCTCTCGAGCTACAGTGCTGCTGAACAAAATGGTGAAGTAGTCATGCTTGATAGCAAACGCTGCACAGCAGGGCAGGTGTAACATCTATTGAGACAGCGCTTGTCAGTTTATCTAACAGCATCTGAAATCCTCTGACGGCAGACTCAAGGATGTGCAGCAGCTGATAATTTATATAGCGTTTTCCACAAAAAGAAGAAAAAAACTGCAAGCTGACACTCATCAGTCCAAGTTTTACACAGTCCCGGTCAAGATCATTTTAGCTGGATTTACTAGTAGTGGAGCTAAAATGTAAGGTCGCCACTCTCACGAATACCAACTACAGGAAAGTGCATTTAAATTTAAAACCTGGTGTTGAAAAAGCCTAAAGTGATAAGAGTTGGCTGGTGATAATTTGGCTGCTGTATCTCATTCAATGCAGAGTTATTTCAGCAATGAATTCTGTTACTTTGTTTCTGCTTTACTTAACTATTTGCCATATGAAACATTGCCTTCATAAAGTGCTGGTGAAATGTTTTCCAAGTCACAAACTGATACATCAAGACGGCTGCACAATTATTTCCCCTCGATAGTCTTTCATTTCTGCACACCAAAGCTGCCAACAGCACACGATAATAGTCTCTTCCATATCTCCTCGAGCAGTAGCCACACTCCCCTCTGAGTCGAACGTCCAGTGTGTGCAGTGCAAAGTGTATTTTTGTGTGTGAATGCAAGCCCGTGTTTATCTCTGCACTGCCTTTGGTTCCCTTTGATTTCCCTTAAGTCTTATGTCTTTTGTCATGTTCTGGTCTTCTGAATGCTTGCTTATGGGTGTTATTTGTTTTCTCCCCCTGCCCTGCTCCCTCCCTGCCTCCCCCACCCCAATTCTTCTTTATTTGCATGCTGTTCCTCCTGTTCCACACCTCCCTCCACAACTGCCATGTCCTCTCCTTGTGTGCTCAGACACTGCGCCCAGCACTGAACCTGCAGCTCATGGTTGGTATCTCTACTTTCCTCCTTATGTCTCTCTTGCTCTCTCTTTTTTTTTTAACTTGTATATTTGTCTTTGCAGCATGCCTGCTTTTACTGTTACACAACAGACATTATTGTGCCAGGCTGCCCAGCCTGGAAATGTCAGCTTTGTGCTGTGTGTCAGGTTTATGTTGGCCATACTGAAGCAGGTACCAGTCAGGCTGCATTTTACTTTAATTGCAGTTATGCTGTCAAATATATATAAAAACCCTTCTAATTCTTCTTACTTCAGCTGCACTTGCAAAATGGTTTCACCAACTAACCAATTACAGTGTTTCCCTGAAGGTGCCACAGAGGAATATCACCCACACTGAGGCCAGGGATGATTAAATCTGCAACATTAGATGATGCTGTGTGTTGGGGCAAAAATAGACCTAATTTAGTTGTTTTCATTTACTTGAATGAAGATGATACACATCATTTTCCAATTTCACCTAATTTGCAGCCTTTTTTCATAATTTCGTGCCTCCAGTTTCATAATTTGTGGGACCAAATTCATGAAGGCGTTATCACGAGCTTTCTGTTAAGCATGTGTTCGTTTTGCAGAAATTTGAATCGCACTTCACAGACTTCTAATGACCATCTTAGAGGGCTGAAGAACAAAAAAAAGAGCAGCAGGCCTCTGCTGACCTGTTTATGGTAATTAATTTTGTTGAATAATTTTATGATGGTTTCAGTCAAACTGAAAATGAGTCAATAAGACAAACAGCTGTTAAAATGTTGTCAAACCAACATTTCTTTTCTGTTTTCAACAGCATATTTGTATGAAACACATACAGTACTGTGCAAAAGTCTTGACTCACTGCTTATTTCTTTACACAAGCATGAAAGTCAATATTTGGTATGACCACCAGGAATAGTTTTCCAGTCTTCTTTGTTTGGGATCATTGTCCGGCAGAAAAAAGACGTGGCTCCCGCTGAGACACTTTCCAGATGGTGTTGCACAGTGTATCAAAATCTGACGGTACTTTTATGCATTCACAATTCCATCCGTTTTGACAAGATCTCCTCCACCAGACTATGACAGAGCCTCCAGCGTGTTTCCCAGATGGCTGTAGGCACTCACAGCCACAGTTTGAACCAGAAATTTCCAATTTGGGTTCATCACTCCAATGCCACTGATTTTCACTCCATGTCTTCTGTAAACTGGCATCCCTCAGCCTTTTCTGCCTGTTTTTTTTTTTCCTAAGAATGGCTTCTTGACAGGCTCCCTTCCACTGAGACATTTTCTGATGGCTTCAGTGAAACGGAGATGGATCAGCTGAAGAGCCAGATGCATCTCTTACATCCTGTGTCAGGTCTTTCTTTGATGTATTCCCTATTTTTAACGGGAATAACTTTCAGATGCTGTTTGTCTGCAGTAGATAGCTTGCCAAGTTTCCTCAGATTTTGTTTAACAACACACTGCACGCCATGCTGGGATTATGACAATATTTCAGCTAATATTTATTTGGGAATCAACTTGTTGGTGCTGATTTATGCCTGCCAAACTCTGTTGTCTTTGGCCTTTTGCATAGATTCTACAAAAGAATGCAAACAAATTAATGCTGTCAGCGTTAATCTTGCTAAAATGACGTTAACCGCATTAAGGCAGCAAATTTTGTTAGCGAGTTAGCGCAGATCGCCCCGTGTGTGGGGATGCACGGCCCTAACGCTTTAACGAGCTAACCGCGCTGACACTGTGCAGTCCCACGCACGGGGCGATCCGCGATAACTCGCTAACGGAGATTTAATGCGGTTATGGCGTTAATGTCATTTTAACAAGATTAGCGCTGACAGCGCTAGAAAAAATGTGTTTTTGTTATTTTAGGCTCAAAGTGCAGCACGGTGGCACGGTGGTTAGCACTGTTGCCTCACAGCAAGAAGGTCCTGAGTTCAATTCCACCATCAGGCCGGGGTCTTTCTGTGTGGAGTTTGCATGTTCTCCCCGTGTTTGCGTGGGTTCTCTCCGGGTACTCCGGCTTCCTCCCACCGTCCAAAGACATGCAGCTTGTGGGGATAGGTTAATTGGATAATCCAAATTGCCACTAGGTGTGAATGTGCGAGTGAATGTGAGTGTGAATGGTTGTCTGTCCCTGTGTGTTGGCCCTGCAACAGACTGGCGACCTGTCCAGGGTGTACCCTGCCTTTCGCCCTATGACAGCTGGGATAGGCTCCAGCGCCCCCCGCGACCCTGAAAAGGATAAGCGGAAGTGAATGGATGGATGGATGGATGGATGGATAGGCTCAAAGTTTGAAATTGCTTAAAGAGACAAGTTAAACTGGCTCTTTGCTGAGTTATCTGTTGTGTTTAAAGACTAAACAAGTTAATTCCTTGAGTGTGGTGCTATTCTTCTGCATGAATGATTATGTTAAATGCCTTAAAAAACAAGAACAACATTCCTGTTAAAATGCCTTGTTACAAGGACTGGACTGAAAAGTGAAGAAGCAGCCAATGTTCAATGAAAGACCTCCAGAAGCTTGGAGATTAAACACGCAAGACCATTTCTAAACAATGACAAGAAAGTCTGTTTCCTTATATGATGGAATGAATTGTGGTTCAAGAGTTTTTCACTGTAAGAAGTGTTAAGTTGAATCAGTGCAGCGGTATCAGTATGAATATTATAGTAACTGTATTCAAATTAAGAAGGGGATTTCCTACATAAAGGCAGCCATATTAGATGAGGCATTCAAAGATCCGTTCTTGCCTGTAGTGGTCGATAATCCAGCAGCTGTCAGACAGGAGGTTTTCAGGAAAATATTGATTTAATTTTCATGAGTGTTGGGTCAGGGGTCGAAAGGTCAGAACTCTGTGTTGAACTAATCCAAACTTTATATCCCAAAGGGAGTTATGACCAGATTTCCTGTATTGGTTTGTGCCAAGTAACAACCTACAACATACAGGGGAAAAAAAAGGAATTTCACCTTTAGCTGTAATTCTAAACGTTTCTGGGAGAACTTGACGAATTTAATTACTATCGTTTGTTATTTTGATGTATTGCACACCCCAAAGGAAGCAGAGGCTAATCTATATCAGAGCTGGTGCTCTTTTATGTTTCAGTTATGGATTTAATTAGTGAAAAGTAGGCCGACTGTCGGATTTCGCCACATCTGAATGCATAGTCATTGACATCAAGGTCTATAATTGCTTAACATTCTGCATTAATCGCGATATCTCACATATTTTTGTAAAATGTTGTCTAATGTGACCATGATGTAGTCAGATTTTTCCAGGTGGGATTGGGGGAAGATGAAGAGCCTCCCGACTCGTTGGTGTCCTCTCTCAGCAGCAGTGAGGTCTGCTTCCTCTATATGATGCTGAACACTTGTGTTGAAGAGACCACAGATGCTTTGTCCTCCTTTTTCAAAGATGTGTTTTTAACATTTATGAGTTTTTGAATGGTTGCCCCAGATGTTCATCCGAGACCGCAGTCAGTTTTTAGATGTTTGCAATTAACTGCAGTAGTGCATCATTAATATAAGATTTGTTTACTGGTAGTTTTACATTAAGCATTAAAAATCACTTCAGCAGCTTCAATTTAGTCATTTTTCTGATTTAAAATAAATGAACAGAGGAGTCTAAAATTATCAATGTGTATGAATTTTAAGTTTAAGCAGAGGTCAAAAGTTTCCTCCAATATTTATTCCTTCTCACAAGCCTGAAATAAAAGAAACCACCCTGTAAATGATCTGCATGGATTCCTGCCTAACCTTGAAAATCTTTTTTTTAATGTAAGTTAAGTTTTTAAGTATATTTGTCAGCAAGTGAAATATATGTATATATATAAATGTACCAAGGAGATGCCACCACTGCTGTTGCATGCAAAGGCGAGAGGACTGAGTGGGCTGAGGTCTCTGTCCAGACAAGTGAAGTCCTAGAAACAGCTCTCAAACTCAGGGTCATGGGGAGGGTGAGAGGGATAAACAACAGTTTATGCTCACATTTACACCTAAGGCCACTTTAGAAACACCAGTGATCCCTAACATGTACTGTATGTATGTGGACAGTGGGATAAACCCACTCAGAGAGAACCCACACAGGCACAAGGAGAACATGCTAACTAACCTAGCCCAAGCTGTGAGACCACCACTGTGCCGCCCCTAAAGTTTAATCACTTGTTTTTAAATCAGATTTCACTGCTGATTCTCTAGTTTTTATGTCCAGGCGACCATTAAAATTAAACTTTATTTAGGTAATGCTTCAAAATAATTGCCCAAAAACATGGCAGGGGCCATTTCAAGATGGCAGCCATGTGGCGAGGCACGCTTTACGCCTTCGGCTGATCCAGCATGCCACAAGAGTGCTAACGGGCACTAGACAGAACGATCATATTTCACCCATATTGGCTTTTTGTCAAATGTAGAATTGAATTTAAAATCATTCTTCTCACATAAAGGTCTGGAATGAGCAAAAAACCCAGCTATTATTGGACCAGAGAAATTCACTCGCAGACTGCAGGTTCTCAGAGTTTCCAAAGACAGAACAGAAGGCTTCTTCACTGTGGAACCGGCTCCCAGTTTAGGAGAAAGATACCCTCTGTAGTTCTAAGATTAGGTTTAAAAATTTCCTTTTTGATAAAGCTTACATTTAGAGCTAGATATGAGCATTTGTTCTTCACTCCCTCCTCTTCCTGTTAAAACAGGGTTCTTCTTTCCCCCAGTCACCAAGTGCTGCTTGAAGGAGATTATCTGATTGTCAAAGTTCTCAAGGGTTATCTTTCCTAAAGTGACTTTAGGCATTTGAAGGCATCTGAATTGGCACTGTATAAATAAACTGTTTAAAATTTAATTGAACCGACTCTGTATTTTTATGCCTTGAAGATATCTCAGGGGCTCTCCATTTAAAATCGGAAGCCCGGTATGTACTAGTAGCATTCATATTGCATGACAAAAGTTTTCTGTTGCTGCTGCTGAGCATTACTTCTGTATCTCCCAAAGAACTTTAAGCTTACCATCGATTCTGCTGTGCGGTGCTTACAGCACCTGAAAATGCTCCCCTCATCTTTGCAGAGCTTTCAGTTCATTGTTTAGCTGTCACACCTGCAACTGTAACTGTTTTTGGTTCACTCTCAGCACTCTTGCCCACTGCAGCAGCAGGCAGAGTGTTTCTTTTGTTTTTTTTTTAAGGAAAAAAGCTCTAAAAATACACTGTAGCAGCTGGTGAACAGAGCGAAAGAGTCTGAGGATCCCCTCAAGAGCTGGTATATACTAAATATAGAGACACAAAAGTTATATGTCAAATTATAATTTTTTTCATTTTTAAAGGTAAAACCAGGTGAAACCGAGGACATTGTGTGTTTTGCAATGAGACTATCCCAGTTCAGCATTTAGCTGGAGGTATTTGTTGTATCCATATTAGTCTTGTTCAGATGAATGCTCCTGAGGATCACATTTTTTGTGCCTCTGCAAAATCCCAAATTAAACCCTTGCTTGTGTTTTTTCTACCTTACAACTCTTCAACAGTTCAAAACTCTGACCGATTTAATTTGCTAATTAATGCTAGCTAGCTAACCACCCATGTGGGTGTCCAATGTATTTTCAATGCACGTCGGAAAACAGTGATTCGCTTTAAAATGACGTGAATTTCAGTGACTATAGAAACTGATGAGTCAGCAAATGCAGATAATAACAGCGACGATGAATCTCCAGGAGACAGCGTTACAGTAGGCTATAAATAATAAAATTGAAATGAAATAACAGCCAAATGTAGTCTAGCTGTTGCATAATTTTCTTCTCTTTACTTATCAAAAGATAAATTTCACCAAGGCCTGATGCAGCTGTAAACTCAGCTTCATCTTTTGAAAAAAAAAGGAAAGAAAAATTGGATAAGCTTGATATAATTAAGCCCCATTCAGCTGCATTTACAATGCTGAATATCATTCATATTTTTCACTAAACGGATATATGAAAGGTTGAACTAGTCTTTTACGCTCCACATTGTTGATAGTTTGCATGTGTGTGTGTTTGCGTGCGAGTGAATGAGAGATGAATTGTAAGACACTTGTGGAGAAGTGCTATGTGAATGCATCCAGCTGGCAAACGAGACACCAGGTTACTGCGAGAAAGGGAGGAAATTAGAGCGTCCACAGAGCCTGCAGCTACTGCACAACCTGTACCTATTGGCCATTGTTTATTTCTCTGCTTCATTTGTCATCAAAAATCACTCAACCTCCCCTCTATGACCCCAGTAATAAAAATGAGTGACACATTGCTTTATTGCCATAAACACACCCCGTGTTGCAGGTGTGCATACAAAAACCGAAACGTGGAAAAGGCAAGGATAGTTTTGTACATTTATAGGCAGGTTGTAGGGCCAGGTAGGCTATGCTCTGTCTGAGCAGGACTAGCCCCTCTTTATGTAGGACTTCACAGGACGAATATGTCTTGTCCCTCGTGTTGAGACAGCGTTGCACCTTTTTATTGGTTCTCAAATTGTTATAGTGCAGGACAGACCGTTTTAGAAAGTCTGGCTTGTATCCAGAGAAGCAGAGAAGGCCATCATCTTGGGTCAAGTGCAGATTAACCTGTCACAGTCTTTTGCAGCTTCCGCTACATCCAGCGGGGAAAATTACGAGTCACCACGGAGCCACAGGCTATGCAGATTTAAGCAGAGTGTGATGGAAGCTAACACAAAGAAAAAGAAATGCAGCGACTGTACTCTTGAAGGCCGATGGATGGTGATTCTTTTTTCCCCCACCAGTTATGTTTTTTTAGTTTCGCACGTGGACGAACGTGACATAAAGAAGCATGTGATCAAACAGACATCTGCCAATCTGTTAGCGAGGGAATTCAAGTTTTTTTTTCTTTGCCTTCACGTGCTAAACATCAAACATGCTTATGCGTGTTTCGGGTGTAAGTTTGACTTACGTGCTACTACTGAGAGTCCTAAGAGTCCTATATTTAGTTTCTTGGCATCTGGTCGGCGTAGCCTTTAGCCTAACAGCTGCAACTTGAGCTTTTGTTAAGAATAACTTCATCTGGACAAATAAGCTGAACCTGGCCTGCATGACTCACACAGCATGCTCAAATTTACAGGTTTGTCAAATATTGTCAACACTGCTAAATCACTTTCTTTGCATCGCTAAATCACTTCAGAAAGCCAAGTGAAACGCACTTGTTGCTCCCTTCAAGCGCTCCCTCCAAAATCAAGAATTTTGGTGACTCCTAGTAACACGATAAAAAAAAAAGTGATAATTCATGCTCATATTTCCAGGCGTAGTTTGTAACACCAAGTCAGACCCTGCTTTTTAACAGCCTCTGACTCTGTCCGCACTGACCGCCTCACTCCTTACAACCTCTCAAATGCAGTTGCCATGGCGATGTCCCGCTTTTCGTGACTGAAAGAGAAAGGAAGCCGAGACACTGCTGAACTGGAAGGCTCTTCCCAAGATTGTCCATTTCCCTGTAAAATGGGCTAGGTACAGGGGAGGAGGCGTGGAGTGCAGGAGGGAACAAATTAAACATGCAGCAGAGAACAGAAGAGGCTTTGAGATGAGCTACCAGTGGACTGGAGAAGTGGGTGTTGAAACGTTTTGTTCTTATAAATTAAGCTTTAGCTGAGAAATGAGAGAGCCAGGAACTGGAAAAACTCAGACATAATGACTGACTTTATTATGCATGTGGATAAACTCGGCTGCACTTCTGGCTCTGCGAAGTTGTTGTGGTAAGAAGTAATTTCACTCGTGAGACCCGCAGAGTTGGAGCCGCTCATGTGAAACAAAAACTATAAAAAGAGTTATATAAAGACTTGACTAAAGTGATACCAACTCATTTTGCAGGACAGCACAAACAATTTCAAAGCTCCAACCAAAATTCTGTTCGAGCAAAAGAAACGGCTCCATAAACAACAGAGGAGTTCAGTCAGGTTTGAAGCAAACTTGATGGATATTTTAGAGTCCAAACACAATCATACATGATTATATTCGCGGTTCATTCACATTTCTGAGGGTGTATAATGAAAAGAGGTTTATTCATCTCCTTCATGGCCACTTTTTCCCTCAAAGTGAGCAAAGTAATTGATTTATTTCAATATATTTTCCAGAATTGCACCCATGGACGCCACATTTAAAAACCGGTCCGTTTCTTTCTGGAGGATTTCTTTTCATCATGTAACCTGCATGATGTAAATCAACTCTGCGCGTGCAGTTTGTTTCTTAGAAATGCACAAAAGCTGCCAACAGTTCAGAGGCAGCTTTTTGCTGTTAGATGTTCCAGCAGCATTTCTTCTTCTCATCTCACTTCCATCTCCTCACTCTTAATGAAAGGGCATGCTGGTGGAGGATGTCAGTTGCTTTTGCTGATGGCTAGGTGCACTCACTAATTTCCAATCCGGAGAGGTGAGCACGTCTGGAAAGGACACACCTGCCAACACGGCTGTCAGCAAGCATGTGAGAGTAGTGGGATAATTGAGCTGCGCTCAGAGACCTAATAGTGGAGAGGAATACAGCAGTATAATGGCCACTCTGCTCACAGTGGGATTGCAGCAGGTGAACCAGAGAACTTTTCTCTTTAATCCAAGGACTAAGCTGTCACATTTGAATGTCATTAAAGAGACAAGACATTCATTAAATGACAAGGACACGGTGTGCCAGATTACTCTGGTACTGATGTCCAACAAATGTAGTGATTGTGACTTCAGAATTTGATCGCTACAGTATCCGGCAGCTAGCTGTGGGAATTCTTTTCCTTAAAGAGCGGCTTCTGTCTGCTGCGCGTTTGATCCGCGGGCTCCACGTATGTTCGTTTGTCGTGAACGTGGAAATCATTTGGACAGACATGTGTATTAAACTCTGGCAGAATTCCAAATCTTTTGACATGAGGAACAGGTCGGTGCAAAGCTCAGACAGCCGCGCACAGATGATCTTGGGTTGACTGACTATCAAAGCCACAGATGGCACTGCCAACATCACTGACTACTTAACATATTGGTAGGTGAAAGGGACACCGTGGCAGGTTTTTAACTGGCACAGCGTTGGTTTGATGATTGTTTTTGCTAAAAAAAAATAAATGTTTTTTTAAAAGATCTGATACTGATAATGTGGTTTGTAATTAGAATTATTTTAAAAGTCAGATCTGAACAGATGGACTTCTGGAAAACATGCAATCTTTGATGTCAGGCAGAGAAAAACTTCCATATATCTGCTTAGAAGTCATGTTAACAAGATCTCTCTTAAAGCTTCACATCTCAACTTAATGCCATTAAAACAGGATATAGTTTTAGCTATTTCAGCGTGACTGTTGTGTTGCACAAAATGCAAGCTGTTATAGGAAGAGAAAGACCTTTGGTGGAACTGCAACATTATTGTCTATCTGTATTTAAATCACGACTGTATATGTAGAAGAAACTGGCAAAGTGCTGTCAACAAGATGTGATTGTCCTGAGAAGTATAGTGTAACCGTAGCGGTGCTGCTGGGATCTCTCTAGATTGAGTTTGCACCTGTACCAGTGTGGGTTCTCCTCAGGTACTCCCTCCCACATGCCAAAGACATTCATATTTCCAAACTGGCTTTACAAGCTGTCTCCTAACTCTCACTCCATAGGAGTTTAAATAGGAAAAACAGTTCAAATATTTATTGACCAAGACTTAGACAGGCTCAATGGACTTACTTTTGTAATTTTCACTGTAAAATTAAATAATAATTCCCGTCCTCCAGGAACCATCTGAGTTGTCTCTCTAGCCCAGAATGGTTAGGCAAGGTAATCTGAAGCACATGTGGCAAAATCTTTCTGTCTGAGCTCAGACCTTGTGAGGACCTTCTGCTATTGTGATACACTGACTAAAGCTCATCGTCTCCTCTTTATGGAACTGTGAGTTTTGTCTCTATCAGAAATGGTAACAAAATTACAGTATTTTAAAGAGCACTTGTAGTATGAAAACTAATAAATGGATGTCATCTTACTTTTGACATTAATGTCTGAGAAGAACCAGAATGGCAAAGAACCAGTGCAGCAGCACAAGTAGTATACAGTCTTTTATTTCACGCACAGTGAAGTAATACATTTAACAGTGGTTCACACATGACTGTGCAGACTTACACAAGTAAATCAAGAATAGGTACAAACCAGTTGAATCAAGTCCTCTATTGCAAAGAGGCACATTGCAGGCGAGTTGCTCTCATTGGTGCAATGTGAGTCAGACTGATTGCAACGTGTTGGCAATCTCTCTGCATTTTTAAATCAGACGGCAGATATTTGCAAACCTTCATCATTCTGTCTGAGAGCGGTTGCAGCGGTTGTTTGGAGAGTGGTTGAGATCACCTGGCAAAACAGTGGCATGGTTGTGAGATCCCTGCGGGTGTCCTTAAACCAGGAGTTGGCAGCAGATCATTTCTTTTGGGCTTCAAGTAGAACGAGGAGCACGTGTCTTTGGCTCCTTACCGTGATCTTCAAGGGACGTTGCAGACTGGTGAGGCGTGATCAGTCTGCAACAATGTTTTGGTGTGTGGTACACGGCAAAATAACTTCCAAGACTCAGGGTTTCCCGACAGAACATCACACCTTAATATGATGATTAATGTACTTCCCTTCACCTGTGGAGGATTTTATCTCTGGTGGGTTATCAAAATCCAGGTGAACATCTTTTTCTTGTTGTTTATTTTGTTTTTTAACTCTAAGTAAGTAAAAGTAAGAATTGCTTAAGTGTTAAGACTGAAGGACGCTGTAGTGATTTTAAGCAATGGACACTATGTAGCTGATCCACTGAGGAAGAAACGTTAACAATACAGATAATAAGGTAACGTTGTTGAAATGTGGTGTTATTTGATCAAGCGAAGTCGCTCACAGACCTTCACTGCGAGTGCTTGTGTGTATGTTACAGATAGATGCATTTGTATTAGAGGCTGGCACTCAGTGGCTTGAACCTGCCTTTGGGGCTCTCTTCAAATGAGGCACATATGCTGCATTAATTAGTTTTAGGCACACAACTGAGTGTGACAGGTGACAAACAGCCCCCTCCCTCTATGTGACTTTAAAATATGCATATCTACTTTTATAAGTCACACTCCTTTCATGAAGGGAAAGTTAACCTCTAAGGTTCTGTCTGTCGTTCTGGCTTTTTATGATGAAATAAACAGCAAAGTGCTGAAATGCTTAAAGTGTAATCAGCGGTTATTCCTCTCACCTGTGACACAGATGTGATGCTTTCACTCTGCGTGGAGTGAAATCTTTAAGCAATGTCAATAAGTGCAACAACTTTAGAGGCAATTTTTGAGATATATAGCAATAGTTTTAGGACCCGTCAGTCATAAATATAAAGCAGGTGCCACTCGAGCCTCTTCTCGTTCCTGCATCAAAACATCGCATTCGTGTTTTCTTTTCCAAACTGAAGAATGTGAAAATACTGCATTAGGCCCATGTGCACTGCTGTTTCAAATATTTTTTATTAAAATTATTTTTTTATCACTTGAAAATATCCATGCTATGTATTTTTTTATCGTGTTGTTAATGTATGTGTTTTTGCTGCTTACACCATTAGGGCCACCAGATGTGCACACATCAGTGAGATTATTTCACACTAATCCAAACTGTCAATCTTCCCCATCTGTCGCCCAGGTCTGCTACCTGCTGAAGTGAGAACACCTGCAACACAGGATCAGCCTCACAGTAACTGCTACCACATCAAGCCCCTTTTAAACCTTTTGTAGGAAAAGTTTTGCATGTTCGCTATAGTAATAATATATAAAAAATAACATTAAACGTCAGCGTTATTATAGATGAAAACAATGATATTATCCAAGCTATCGTGTAATATGTCCGAGATTATTATTCCTCCTATTTCTGTTAACTGCATTTACCGGTACATAATCAATGTACAAGTTTGAATCACCTGTTTATGTAAGGGGTAAGTAGTTCTTTTCTCATTGGGGGCTTGATTATAATAAACCATAATCTCAAAGTGGAGCTATTACACCTATTTCCAGCTACGTTATTTTACCCCTGAATTCTAATAGTGTAGTTTTGCATTATTACCATTAATAAAAGAATCCTTGTTCAGCACCTTATTTCATCCACAATATAAAACAAGCGTTTTACCTCATCTCCCTTTTAGGCCACACTTCCTTTAGGCAGATTTCCTTTGCATGGCCACCCCTTTAAAACAGAAGGTTTGAACAGCAGGCAGGTGGATCTGCTGTGCATACAGCCAGAACTCTGAGCCTGACAATGACGATATCAAGGATACCTCTCTATCGCATCATAAAGATCCAAAAGTTGATCTTTTTGATGCAAAATGAGCATTTAGGGTACTTTGAAGCCTTGCAGGGATAACTTGACCTCATAATTTGAAAATTTGGCTATGAAAAATATTATTGTTTCCCTTTAGGCCGTGTATGTTGTATTGTATAATGACCTGCTTGGATGTTATTAGACTATGCAGTTTGGGATTTGCATGTTCTCCTCATGTACTGAGTAGACACTCAGGCTTCCTTTTAGCACCTGTGTCACAGCTAAATGCATAAACACAGTGGGAGCTGTGTTTCCCTGCCTCTGTTTTCCACTGCAGCTGCTGTTTACTCTTTGGGTGAAGGGCTGGCTTGATAGTAAACTTGAGAAGAAAATGTTTTTTGAGAGAATGCAACAACTATGTGAAGAAATAGAAAGCTGCTCAGCACCAGATCTGATGTATGGAGATCATGTTCACTTATTATTAGTCCCAGTGCACCGAAATTAGTTGCAGTTCACCTAGAGGACACTCGATAGCTCTCAATGAATTGGAGTGAACGGAGCTAAGTGGCTTAAATAATTATTCACAGTTGGTCTGAGTGTGAATAATTATTTTTATTATACTCATATACATTTTACTCAAGATAGCATTATGCTATTCTATATTCATATTGGTTAAGACATCCTCCCTTGATGGTTCCTGTTTCCAAGCAATAACTGCAATAGCATTTTCCAGTGTCATTAAGTAAGAACAGACATTTACATGCAGTATGTGTATAAAGAAGGGGAACTATAAATGCACATGTCAAACCTTGAAGCAGATGGGCTACAGCAGCAGGAAACCACTCCACATGCCACTCCTATCAGCTAAGAACAGGAAACTCAGATACAGTTCGCGCAGGCTCACCAAAATTGGACAAGAGAAGACCGGAAAAATGTACCCTGTCTGATGAGTCTTGATTTCTGCTGCAGCGTTCAGATGGTAGGGCCAGATTTTGGCGTAAACAACATGAAAGCTTGGATCCATCCTGCCTTGAATCAATAGGTCAGGCTGCTACTGGTGGTGTAATAGTGTGGGGGATATTTTCTTGGCACACTTTAAGCACCTTAGTGCAAATTGAGAATTGTTTTAATGCCACAGTCTACACGAGTATTGCTGCTGACCCTGTCCATCCCTTTATCGCCACAGTGTACCCGTCTTCTGATGGCTGCTTCCAGCTGGAAAACACATCATGCCATCATGAACATCATCAAACTGGTTTCTTGAACGTGACAATGAGTTTATTGTACTGAAATTTCCTCCAAAGTCACCTGATCTCAGTCTAATAGAGCACCTTTGGGATCTGGTGGAACAGGAGGTTTACATTTATTATTAAAAACCTGACAGTCATCTAAAACACAAGGATTAATTCTGCATAGACTTTAATATCGTTGTATAATTTGATGCCAGACCCTAAAATAGTTTCAGTACCCTACTAGTAGTTATTGACTTTACCTTTATTACTGTATCAGTAACATTAATATATTTATTTAGGCTAAGGGTAGCCCACAGATAAGCCTTTTGCTGCCTTCATGTGTCATCACAGTGAAAAAGCACATTATACAAGCCCACTGAAAGTGCCCCTCATTGGTTCTTTTTACTCGGCAGTGACTGTGCTGGTTGACAGTTCTGCAACCTTTGCCTAAATAATATGCAAATTAGGATCTTATCACAATGCAGATAAGCTATAAATGCTAAGGCCCATAGTCAGATGCCATTATCAGGACAACAATTCAGGACACATAGTGCATGTCACTAAACTGCAGAGCCACGAGATGCTGCAGTGACTACTGCTCATTAAACACACAGAGCAGACACGACCCTCCATAATTAGCACAAAATAACTTGTCTTTAGGTTCATGTATTTTTCCATGATAGCATGTCAGTCGTTTATCTAGTATTCCGCTTTATTCGTAGAATAATGAATTATATTGAATTCATTTCTTAAGTGTTAATTTCCAGGAATGGATTGATACTCTCAGCTCCTAGCAGACTGAGAAAACAGGTGGTGCGCATGAAATGTGGTACAAAATAGGATCCCAAGGCATTTGACCTGCATGTTCCTTGTTTTTGAATGCTCTTATTACAATTTGCATGTAGGACTAGTGTTGCCATGACAGCAGCTGAGTCTTAAAACTTTCATCTGAGACAGTTGTACTCTTTTTGAGTTTGACTCATCCAGTATTGGCAAGGAGAACGCAGGCCGGCAGGCCGGGGAGCGAAAAGTTACAGTCTGACTGGATTTTGTAGGGAAACACCTTTATTCAGTGGTGTGGAACACATCTAAAATGAATATCTATTATTTAATATTCAAAAAATAAAAATGAGATCTGAGAGGAAATTGAAATTGATTATTAATAGCTGGTGAACAGCGCCTTCTTTCCTCCTTCCTTTTCTAAATGGAATGTGCAGCTCTCGCCCATGAGGTCTCTCCGAGGCTCTGGCCACTCTGTTGTGGCATTTTTTCTTCGCTCGCTTGCTTCTCTTTCTCTCACTTGGCTTTCAGCGCAAGTGTTGGCACACAAAGTTAAAGTAAATGTTTTCCCAGTTTAATTCCACACTGTGCCAACCCGAGATCTGTCGTCGCAAGATCTTAAAACCCACCAATAGACGTTTGTTTACGACACATTCTTACTCCTATCACATGCTGACTCTTGCTCAGGGTCCATCCACCCATCCATCCGTCCATTTACTTATCCAATGCGGGGTCACAGTGTGGCTGGCGCCTATCCCAGCTGTCCCCTTTAGCATCATTTTCCATAGTACCAGCAGTGCTTCAGAACACTATTATGACAACTGAAGAAGCACAACAACCGAGTTTGCATTAGGAAGTGTGGTGTCACATGGCACCATCACATGACTAACCAGAAAAGGGATGTTTGAGTCTTATCTGAGCGTGATATTTCTACATTTTAATTTAACTTTTTTATTTTTTTACTTTTAAGTTTCTTTAGCTGTTTTCCTTAGTTTAGGGAACAAAAATTCTTATGTGTAGTAAAACATAATGGATGGATTAAAATATACTCGCGCATTATCGCCACATCC
Source organism: Diplotaxodon limnothrissa (assembly GCF_057381915.1). Classification (NCBI taxonomy): domain Eukaryota; kingdom Metazoa; phylum Chordata; class Actinopteri; order Cichliformes; family Cichlidae; genus Diplotaxodon; species Diplotaxodon limnothrissa. The sequence continues at coordinate 28,787,220 of NC_140605.1, forward strand.
TTGGTTACCACATGTATTATGCCGTTCTATACACAAGATGTCATTTTGATGCTGGTCTTGATGCAACAGCAATGGGATAACAAAGGATCCTCTTTTAGGCCTCAGTAACATAGCAACCAAACCCTGATATCTCCTGATGATTGAGGAAAAATGTGCTTTCCCCAACCAGTTGTTGTGTGGTTGCCAGAGGTAAAAAGGGCGTAGCACCAAAACCCTCCTTGTGATGGCTTCAATCTCTAGCAGATTGCTGCAGTTGCCTGTAGTTTGCATGGAAGAGCCAGCTTGTCTGCAAATACACTTCGTTTACTCTCGAAGCTGTAGTGTAGTTGTATCTGTAAATGCAGATAAAACTGGGATTATTGTACTTGCCCCTAAAAATCTTAGCAAACGTGGGGTCTAACCAGATACTTACCGTGGCCTCTAGTAACACTGTGAGGAATCTTGAAGTCTTTGACCAGGATATGTGCTTAATAAGCAAATATGTAGGCTGTTGTAATTTGGCGCTATATGAATACAATTAAATTGAAATTTAATTTAATTTAATTTAATAGTGGGATTTCAGCCAGAAACAGAGTGTATTTGCTTTCAAAGTAAAAGCTGTGGCATAGCACAGGTGAACGTTCTGTTTCTTTTCACTGCAGCTTGGCGAGTAGTGTTTGCCGGCAAACTACAGGCGACTGCAACAATCTGCTAGGAGCTAAAGCAGTTGCAACTGGGTTGTACCTCTTTGCATTCAATTTCACCTTGTAATCCACAGCAAACACTTGCAACTGGTCAGGAAACACATTTTAGAGAGCAGAGACTGCCAGATGGTTGCCAACAGGTCTCGAGACCTGTGTAACTGAGGCCTTTAAGAGCAATTTCTTCCACATTTAAAAGTAGAAAGAATACAATTTGGAAGGTTTGTGTTTTGTACCATGTTTCAAAAACATTTAATATTTTTCCCTTATACGAAGTCAAAGTTATCGCTTTACAATATTAACCCTGCATGTTAAAAAAATACTCCTACCCTGTTTGAATATGAAATCAAGGTCTTTAAGGAGCATCCATATGTAGGTGTGAGCCCCGTCTCAATGTTGTGATGAATGCTCCAAAGATCCATTGAAAAAGGACACTATGGGAGTATTGCTAAAACATTAACACTTTTGACAAATGGGCAGTATTTGAAAGACTCTGACAGACTGGTGTTGGTTTGTCAGACTGCCCTGCACATAGAAAATGACACTAAAGAGGAACCCGCTGCATCAAAATGTCTATGCCTATGAATCACATACTGGGCAAGCATCTACAGTGGGGCAAAAAAGTATTTAGTCAGCCACCGATTGTGCAAGTTCCCCCACTTAAAATGATGACAGAGGTCAGTAATTTGCACCAGAGGTACACTTCAACTGTGAGAGACAGAATGTGAAAAAAAAATCCACGAATCCACATGGTAGGATTTGTAAAGAATTTCTTCGTAAATTAGGGTGGAAAATAAGTATTTGGTCACCTCAAACAAGGAAAATCTCTGGCTCTCACAGACCTGTAACGTCTTCTGTAAGAAGCTTTTCTGTCCCCCACTCGTTACCTGTATGAATGGCACCTGTTTGAACTCATCATCTGTATAAAAGACACCTGTCCACAGCCTCAAACAGTCAGACTCCAAACTCCGCCATGGCCAAGACCAAAGAGCTTTCGAAGGACACCAGGAAAAGTATTGTAGACCTGCACCAGACTGGGAAGAGTGAATCTACAATAGGCAAGCAGCTTGGTGTGAAAAAATCTACTGTGGGAGCAATCATTAGAAAATGGAAGACATACAAGACCACTGATAATCTCCTACGATCTGGGGCTCCACGCAAGATCTCATCCCGTGGGGTCAAAATGATCATGAGAACGGTGAGCAAAGATCCCAGAACCACACGGGGGGACCTGGTGAATGACCTGCAGAGAGCTGGGACCAAAGTAACAAAGGTCACCATCAGTAACACACTACAACGGCAGGGAATCAAATCCCGCAGTGCCAGACGTGTTCCGCTGCTGAAGCCAGTGCATGTCCAGGCCCGTCTGAAGTTTGCCAGAGAGCACATGGATGATACAGCAGAGGATTGGGAGAATGTCATGTGGTCAGATGAAACCAAAGTAGAACTTTTTGGTATAAACTCAACTCGTCGTGTTTGGAGGAAGAAGAATACTGAGTTGCATCCCAAGAACACCATACCTACTGTGAAGCATGGGGGTGGAAACATCATGCTATGGGGCTGTTTTTCTGCCAAGGGGACAGGACGACTGATCCGTGTTAAGGACAGAATGAATGGGGCCATGTATCGTGAGATTTTGAGCCAAAACCTCCTTCCATCAGTGAGAAGATGAAACGAGGCTGGGTCTTCCAACATGACAATGATCCAAAACACACCGCCCGGGCAACAAAGGAGTGGCTCCGTAAGAAGCATTTGAAAGTCCTGGAGTGGCCTAGCCAGTCTCCAGACCTCAACCCCATAGAAAATCTGTGGCGGGAGTTGAAAGTCCGTGTTGCTCGGCGACAGCCCCAAAACATCACTGCTCTTGAGAAGATCTGCATGGAGGAATGGGCCAAAATACCAGCTACTGTGTGTGCAAACCTGGTAAAGACCTATAGTAAACGTTTGACCTCTGTTATTGCCAACAAAGGTTATGTTACAAAGTATTGAGTTGTATTTTTGTTATTGACCAAATACTTATTTTCCACCCTGATTTACGAATAAATTCTTTACAAATCCTACCATGTGGATTCATGGATTTTTTTTTTCACATTCTGTCTCTCACAGTTGAAGTGTACCTCTGGTGCAAATTACTGACCTCGGTCATCATTTTAGGTGGGAGAACTTGCACAATCTGTCACGGTTTGCGGGGGCAAGCCGTGTGGAATATATATAGGACCAAAAGGCGGCAGCTCTGGTGCAGGTGAGTGTTTATTAACAACAAAAATGCAAACAACAAAGGCGCTAGGAACATGAAACTGAAACCTAAACTGGGTAAACTAACAACACAAACCAAGAATGACGGTGCAGGGAGGTCCGGGGAAATACATACAGGGAGACCGAGGGGAAACAACACAGACGAACCAGCAACTACTATGACAGAAGACACAACTTAAATACACTCAGAGAACACAGGGAGATTACATACAGGTGGGAACACAGCTGGGAGTAATTAACATGACGAGACTAGGGAGGCAAACTGAAAACACTCACATAAGACACAGACCTTCACAATAAAACAGGAACTTACACATGAAAGGACACAAACTAAGAAACGCGGACTAGATACAGGAACACACGGGCAGAACAGAGTAAACACTAACCAGAGGAAGAACAGAACCAAAATCGCGAAGAGAAAACACAAAACGCTGGGTCAAAAGGACCCAGGATCATGACAGTACCCCCCCCTCAAAGGCTGGCTCCAGACAGCCCAACAAGAAACAAAACAGCCAGAAAAAACAGAAAACAACCCGACCAGGGCGGGCGGCGGGGGACCCAGGAAGGAGGGCTCGAAGCAACAAAACCGGAGCACCAGAAGGCCAAAAGACAAAAACAAAAAACGAGCCCAAAACCAAAAGAAACGAAGCACACCAAAACACAGGAAAAAAAAAAAAACAGAGTCCAAAACAGAAGAGTTCAGGGGGCCGACAGCACAGGAGTCCAAAACAGTTCAGGGGGCCGGCCAGGGGGCCAACAGCACAGGAGTCCAAAACAGTTCGGGGGGCCGACCGTGCGGACGGCAACGGCGGCGACGTGGATACAGTTCGGGAGGCCGGCCGTGCGGACGGCAACGGCGGCCACTCAGGCGACGGCGGTCCGGAGGCCGGCCGTGCGGAAGGCAACGGCGGCCACTCAGGCGACGGCGGTCCGGAGGCCGGCCGTGCGGAAGGCAACGGCGGCCACTCAGGCGACGGCGGTCCGGAGGCCGGCCGTGCGGAAGGCAACGGCGGCCACTCAGGCGACGGCGATCAGGGGGCCGGCCGTGCGGAAGGCAACGGCGGCCACTCAGGCGACGGCGATCAGGGGGCCGGCCGTGCGGGAGGCAGCGGCGGCCACTCAGGCGACGGCGATCAGGGGGCCGGCCGTGCGGGAGGCAGCGGCGGCCACTCAGGCGACGGCGATCAGGGGGCTGGCCGCGCGGAAGGCAGCGGCGGCGCCCAAGTGTCAGGCGCACCGGCCGAGGCTTGGAGGGCACAGGACCAGGCGACGCTGAAGCAGAGGCAGGACCAGGCGTAACAGAAGCACAGGCAGAAGCAGAGGCAGCTGGACCAGGCGTAACGGAAGCACAGGCAGATGCAGCTGGACCAGGCGTAACGGAAGCACAGGCAGATGCAGCTGGACCAGGCGTAGCAGAAGCAGAGGCCGCAGGACCAGGCGTAGCAGAAGCAGAGGCCGCAGGACCAGGCGTAGCAGAAGCAGAGGCCGCAGGACCAGGCGTAGCAGAAGCAGAGGCCGCAGGACCAGGCGTAACAGAAGCAGAGGCCGCAGGACCAGGCGTAGCAGAAGCAGAGGCCGCAGGACCAGGCGTAGCAGAAGCAGAGGCCGCAGGACCAGGCGTAGCAGAAGCAGAGGCCGCAGGACCAGGCGAGGATGAAGACTCTGATGAGGCCGGACCAGACGAGGATGAAGACTCTGATGAGGCCGGACCAGGCGACGCCGAAGCGGCCGCAGGTGGCGGCTGGACAGGCTCCTCGGGCCCTCCAGCGGAGACAGGAGGTTGAACGGGCCCCTCGGACCCTCCAGCCGACGAGGCGTGAGGCTGGTGTGGTTCTTCGGAACCACCAGCTGACGAGGAAGGCTGCTGGACGGGCTCCTCGGGCCCCCCAGCAGAAACAGGAGACAAAGGCCGGAGCGGTCCCTTGGACCCTCCAGCGGAAACAGGAAACAAAGACCGGAGCGGTCCGTCGGACCCTCCAGCGGAGACACGAGACGAAGGCTGGAGCGGTCCCTCGGATCCTCCAGCGGAGACACGAGACGAAGGCTGGACGGGCCCCTTGGACCCTCCAGCAGAAGCCATCACAAAGCCCGCAGGCATGGAGTCCACTGGCAGACATGAAGGAAATGGGTGCTGTGCTGAGCACTGGCCCTGCTCAGACAGCACTGACACGGGGCACTTCCCAGGTGGCTGCTTAAACTCCAGGGGTCCAGAATCAGCTGAGGACTGGGACCTAGCCTCTGGGGAAGCCCTGGAGCGGCAAACAGTGCCAATGGCAGCTGAACCAGGAAAAGCACCTTGAGGTGAAATTAAACTTTCTCCCTGCACGGAGTGAATGAGTGAAGCCGATGATACTGGGGCCTGCGCTACAGGCGGCACTGGAGCCACTGGGGCCTGCGCTACAGGCGGCACTGGAGCCACTGGGGCCTGCGCTACAGGCGGCACTGGAGACACTGGGGCCTGCGCTACAGGCGGCACAGGAGACTGAACTGAGGGTGGCACAGGAGACTGAACTGAGGGTGGCACAGGAGACTGAACTGAGGGTGGCACAGGAGACTGAACTGAGGGTGGCACTGGAGACGGGGGAGCTAACTGGGCTGAGAGTGGCTGCGCGGGAGCTAACTGGGCTGAGAGTGGCTGCGGGGGAGGTGATATGCTGTTCACAAAGTCATCTGCCGCACAGAACACCGCCCCTGAATGAACAGTCATACAGTCCGCAAATGGAAAACAGTCCTCACTCACCACAGCCGGCGAATTAGAAGTCCGAACGTCCAGCTGTGGGGTGGCGCGCTTGCGGCGCGATCGGCGTCTCCTCCCCGCAGACGGCTCCGACGGGCCGGGCAAGATCGCATCCGGCGAGTCGGGCAGCGAGGCAGGAGTGGCTGAGAGAAGGTGGGGTGTGTGCCGGAGAAAAGCCTGTATGGTCGGAGGTAGTGAATTTAGTAGCCATGGCAACCCGGAAAAGAGCCGTTGTAGCCGACCTTCCACGGCGCGGCGAAGCTCGTGCGGAGGATTCTCCAGCCACAGCCCGAGGAGGATCTCCACATTGTAGCCGATGTCATCCTGGAGCTCCTCGGACGGATTGACTGCCGCTGGGTCCATGGTGGCTGGTTCGTTCTGTCACGGTTTGCGGGGGCAAGCCGTGTGGAATATATATAGGACCAAAAGGCGGCAGCTCTGGTGCAGGTGAGTGTTTATTAACAACAAAAATGCAAACAACAAAGGCGCTAGGAACATGAAACTGAAACCTAAACTGGGTAAACTAACAACACAAACCAAGAATGACGGTGCAGGGAGGTCCGGGGAAATACATACAGGGAGACCGAGGGGAAACAACACAGACGAACCAGCAACTACTATGACAGAAGACACAACTTAAATACACTCAGAGAACACAGGGAGATTACATACAGGTGGGAACACAGCTGGGAGTAATTAACATGACGAGACTAGGGAGGCAAACTGAAAACACTCACATAAGACACAGACCTTCACAATAAAACAGGAACTTACACATGAAAGGACACAAACTAAGAAACGCGGACTAGATACAGGAACACACGGGCAGAACAGAGTAAACACTAACCAGAGGAAGAACAGAACCAAAATCGCGAAGAGAAAACACAAAACGCTGGGTCAAAAGGACCCAGGATCATGACACAATCGGTGGCTGACTAAATACTGTTTTGCCCCACTGTATATGTGACGGGTTCAGAGTGAGAACAGGTTGCAATCTTAGTATTTTATGCAAATTGGACAACCCCAGTATCTGAGATTATCCCTTGCCACTGGCTTTACTCACTTTGAGCAGCACTGATACAATTTCTGGCTACAGTGTGAGCTGCACTGTGTGTGAAATGCAGCACATTTTCATTCTCTTTTTCCTAACACCATCCATGCATGTAAGCCGGTCTGAATTTCCTTTGAGGTGAGGCTTGGATTAGAGGCCGACACCATACACTCAGCCTTGCTAAAGGATTTTATTATCATGGCAGGTTTTTGTCGGCGTTGCTACACCTCACAGAGATTGTGCCACAACATTGCTCCTCAAAGACATCCATAACAGCATCACGAAGCACGCATTAGGGACCGTGATAACAAAGAAATACAATGCTTGGCATCCATCTTTACCCAAAGTCTTGTGATTTTGTCTCTTGATTCTGCAGCGCTGTGCACAACATGCATTTTATGCATGTTTGAATAACTTTTAGCCAACCAAACATTACCAGCAAATGCACTGATGAGTTTTGGCTTTTGAAAAGAACCTCAAACTTTTTTCTTTCAATTTTTTAAAGAACTGTCCTTATTTTATTTTCATTTTTTTTGAAATGTAGAGTCAATGAGGTAAGCTATGAGGGATTTATGTAAACCCCTCATTTCTCAGTACAACCTTGACCAGAGAATGTACTAGAGTCTGTTTACTGCATGTATGTAAATGTAGCCATTGTCTTGGCTTCTTTTCTAGGATTAGCCCTTCATTTTCTTGGCACAGTTCCTTCACCCAGGGCTCTGTCTGCTGTGTACACAGATCCACACAAAGCCCCCGATGTCATTTCACTGATACTATTCTGTCTCACAACACCAGGATACACAGAGTCTCTTCTGTTGTTATTATCAATATGCCAAGAGCAGAGGAGACACAGGACTTGACTTCAGCGGTCCATTTATTTCAAGACCTGCTATTTCTGTGAATTTGACCTTGACAAGAGTTTTCTCTTTGGATCATTTACGCTGTTTTTTTTCCCTTTTGTTGCTTGTTTTTTTGGCATTTTCTTTATCATAAACATATCATTGAGTTATTTTGACCTTATCTCTGACAAAGTCAGAGATGTTTTTTAATTCAGTAGATGTGAAGTTCTAAAAAATACATCAAACACGAGTTTATGTGCACAGACCAGGCTTCTGGCCACCTTTCAACCACAAGCATAACTCTTCATGAGCTTTTCAACAGTCGTTGGAATGGCCGAGGCTGGAGGCCGCTCAGTGACAGCGGGGTGGGAGGAGAGTGTTGGCGGAGGTTTGGCGGGGCAGGGGGGAGTTTGATAATCTCGTGTGAAAGAAGAACGAGCAGTCTGCTGGTTGGAAAGAAGCTCTACCAGGCCCCCCCCCCCCCCCCCCCCCAAACAGTGTCCCCATTAAAAGGACTGATGTGCATCTCTGCAACAAGCTGCAAACTCGTGTGGCCTTGGGAGCCATAGAGAGTCCTCACTGTGTTAGAATAAGTCACTCCTGAGACCACTAAAAGCCATTATTAGAAGGTGTTTATTGAGCTAGCCGTGGCCTAGATACAGCTTAATATCCTGAGAACAGTTATAGACCATAATTATATTACATTTTGGATGAAGACTGGCCATGATTAGATAAATGATGAATAGCTCCATCAGATAAAAAAAAAAGGTGCAAGGTTTCTAAGGAGATAATGCACTGTTGGCTTATTTTTGCAAGTATTTGGAACATTTCCTGTCCTTCTCGAGACGATATTGTTTGACACAGAAAATGGAATTCATTACACAGACAAAGGTTTACATTACACAAGAAACACCACGAAAAAGGAATATTAGCTTCTTTTGTTTCATTTTACTCTCCCACGCACATCTCTACCCTAGGTGTAAATTAGATGATATTTAGTCTCTGTTTAAACATTAAGCAAGTTTCTTTTTCAGATAGGTTTGAGCTTTCTATTTTAGAATTGCGCCTAGAAGTGTGTGCCAAGAAAGGGACTTTAAATTGAACAGTGGGAGTGTGTTATTTTCAGCAGATAACGCCCCAGTATAACTACTAATTACACCTTTCAGTCAAAAGAAATTAAAGAAAATAAATTGCACTATCGTTTGCTTTGTCTTTGTCTTTTATTTAAAAACTGTAAAACGATGTTCGGACTTGATTTCTGGAAACTGCACGACGCAGTTACACGACAGTTGAGCAGCATCAGGTGCAGCTGAGTGTAGAAATAATATGTTTTTGACTTCCAAAGGACAAATTTGAAAGCTTTGTAACCTGCCTGTGCACTTGTGTGATTCGTCTGGAAGTTGTTTGTGTTTTTAGGTCCTGATGGCAGCAGTACCAGAAACCCTGTCATGGTTGGGTAGTTTAGTTTCGATTACTGGCAAATTCCAATTTCAGCTTTTTGTCCACAACACAGCCCCTTTGATGACAGGTGTCACAACCACTACTATGTGAGTGTACCATTCTGCCACTGTTTAGAAGCGAAGGCAGGAAAGTTGCCTGTTGCCTGAAGTTATATCAGCATGTGAGATCAGAGACAAAAAGGCACAAAAGTAGAATACCTGGTTACATGCTGGTTGGACAACATTTGCCATGTTGTAGTATGTGTATTTTTTTCTGAATTCTTTGCATAGGTACTTGTTCAACGTCTGCACTGTGACTAGTGAAGCAAATACTATCTCAGTGCAGTGTTCTGTCATCCGATGGCTATAGTGCACACTTTGTCAAAGATACCTGAGCAGGAATGTGCAAATCTGTGATAAAATGATGGCTCTTGAGAAGTGTCGCAGCTTGTATCCTGATAGAATGGAACAGACAGTGACACATCTCACAGTGCCAGTTTCAAGATAGTGCAGGGCAACCTGCTTGCAAGTAGGAAAAGTCGGTGTTTGCACTGAATTTCTTTTGCTTGCACCGACCAATTGCAAGTAGTTACAATGACAAACTACCACCAGTCACCTGGTGGGAGGCAACTTGTCTCCAAACAGTCTCAGTGCAACTCAGAAAGACTGCAATCACTCTCAGCGAGATTACTGAATGTTTGCAGATAATCACCATTTATAAATAAAGGCATGTTTCCAACACATTGCAATCGATCTGAGACAGTTTGCAGCAATGAGCACAACTCTTCTGTGCAAAAGAGGACTTGGCCCAACTGGCTGTGTTCAGGTTATGTCCCTATATAGGATGCTGAACATGTGTGTCAGCAGCTACTTCACTATTTATGGAAAAATTTTGGAATTTTTTGTGTCAGTTCTTGGAGGTTCTTGCTGGAATCTGAATGTATGCCTTTATTTGTCAGTTGCAGTTGCCCACAACCGAGATGGCAGACCTTGCCGACCGTACATACAAAACAAAAACATCACATTGGGGAGACAGGTCAGGCTAGGTAGCAAGGGAAAAAACCATCAAAATGTGTAACACAAAAGGATAATTCAGGAATGCACAGATATCAACACACCCTCACACAATAAAACACAGACAAGCAACATGGGAGAATATGCCAGTGTGTACAGCTGGATCTGGGACCGCTGCAATCTTCGATTGCGCCTCCAGCTGATCCGCTGTCCACATCGGATGGGAGGTAGGCATGGGAGGAGGCGTTGGATTCAGGGGAGGGAGGGTCATAGTGAGGGTGTATCAGTATCAGTGTACATGTTTCGTGCGTGTGTGTGTGTGTGTGTGTGTGTATCCCAGTTAAGTGTCACCACGCCCAATTAAGCGAAGGTCAACAGTCTCCAGTGGACCCAGGTGGCCTTGAAGGAGGGACAAAGAATTCTGTCAACAATCCTGTTATCATGGAGAATTTTTGTTCTTCCAGTCAGCTTCGACCTTGGCAGGCCTTCAGCTGGCGCCAGTGGGATAGCCACATAAGTGAAGATGGCGAATGTTTGGGTTTAGTGCGAACAACTGCATCAGATTTTTACAGTTGGTCTAATGTCCATCACTGGTCACCAATTCTCTCAATTCCCATTCTTCTTCTCCAAGATCTTATCCATAGTGCATTCAAAACACAGCCTGAGTACTCGCAGCCCTGCCAATTGTCTATCATGGCGGCCAGCCTTATGGGATTTTGAACAGCTGTAGCCGCTTCTTTTTCTTCGATAAGCCAGGTCCGAGCCATCTCCAGTCAGCCAGAACTCTGTGTGCCATCTTTTTGGCACCTGTCTTTTATTTTGGTAGAAATAAGGAAAACAGTTCTATTTGGGCTAGAAAAGGGCTACTAGAAAGAAATAGGCACTTTTCTTTTGAATGAGGTTATACCCAGCCAGTGTGCAATGCCCTCGAGATGTCTTCACCATGGTGGAGTTATCTTTTTTGTGGTACTGGCCCAACTTTTATAGACTTTGCTTCTATTCTCAAGTGTTCATCACTACAGTGTTCCCTCAGATCCCTTTGCCAGTAAAATAGTGAGAGTGATGGTGCTATTCAAGAAATTTGAATAGCAGAAAAGATCTTTGTCTGAAATGTGCTGCCTACACCAGTAGGCATCAGAACATTTCTTCTGTCCATTATGTCGGTGTGGAATAGGTAATGTCCCTGGGAGTGCCATCAGGCTTTTCAGTTGGTAGTGGAATAAATGAAAATATAAAGGTTATATTGTAGGTGTGTTCGATCCATTATTTTTGGATTCCTGCCCATACAAAGGAATAAAAGTCAGGATATCTCAGGCTCTGCTGTGTCGATTTTGACCATTGTATTTTTATTTCTGTCTTTCAAACTTGCCGACAAGCCTTCTAACTTTGTTGAAGTACTCTTTGAACATCACAATATATGCGGTTTAGCTCCTCCAGCAGTCTTTTAGGTTTTTTTTTCATTTACTATAGCATACATCAAAAGTAATGAGGACTTTTGAATCACAAACATGCTGCAGAGTCAGCCGAGGTCATTAAAGCCAAAGAAGTCTCCGAATCGTTGCTAAAATCAAACGTCAGAAAAACTTCATGACAGTCTTAATAATCATTTCAATTTCAACTTTACACGACCCCGTAGCTACTTTCTTTTTCTACTCTGTATTTCTAATGGTGCTGCTGTCTTTTTAAAATGACACCCCTTTTTTTGACATTTCGAAAAAGACTCAATAAATCTTAGGCCAAGTCACTCTGTATGTAAGCAGTGTGGTTCGCTACCCGAGAGGCAAAGGATTTAACTGACATTTTTAAATAGGTTCAATGAATGGGTTCATTGGGACTTTAATTACATTCACTCTTTAACCGAGAGTGTTGTTGGCAATGGAAGTGGATCTTGACAAGCCAATGTGCTCTTATGACACCCCACCCACATAGTACTGCTGTTATTCTGATTGCCCCTCTATCTACAAGCAGTATGGGCACACCAGTGAAATCACTAATGCTTAATTAGCAGATTAGAAGATCCAATTAGGAGATCTCCTCTGTCTCAAATCAAGCCTCTGTCAACACGCCCTATGAAATGAGATAGTTCACATCTCCAAATAAGGTGGATGTTTCTAAAATGACCACGCTTGATTGACAGTTGCATTCTCGGCTTAGCCCTTCGGACACCTTGTTTGATAAACCATCCTCGATGAACCATTCATAATTATATTCTGAAGTGACAGCACAGTACATAACCTCTAAACATAAAGTAGTACTCCAGCTTTTTCCCCATGATGTTTGGTGGCTCTGCTGGCTGTTCCGTTCTGAGATGAATGTTTCTTTTTCAGAATGTGCTGCAGCAACCAAGTAAAGCTACATTAAACCCTTTAATAACCCATTTGGCCTCATCAACACACTAAACAGCTTCACCAGTGATTTAAAAGATTCTGCAGGTTTTATTAGTGGTGCTGCTGCAGTATAGGAGCTAAACTGAAGGACAGCAGCTGAGTTCGCTTCTGACTCCCTAACCTTTTCTCTCAATGTATTTTTATTGTAGAATTATCTAATAAGAGCTTTTTTCCTGGTATCAAAACCATAGAAAGGAACAACCATCTCTGTGTTAATGGCTATCCTGTGTGGGAAATTTGAACACTGTTTTCAGTTGTAACCCCAGCAATATATATCTAATGGATCAGAGGCATTAGAAGAGAGAGACATGACACTCAAAGATTGTTTAATCGATAAGTAAACAAGAATTTTATAAAGGCAAACACTGCAATTGTTTCATCTGCACAGACAAAGAGCCAGCTGTGTTGGTGACAGCCATATGTCTCTGTTTTATGGCTGTTTGTTAAGATATGAGTAGGTGTACTTTATATTTCTTTGTTCTGCATATTTCTTTACTGACAAGTGGCCAGTTCGTTACAAGGCTAAGGCAGAAAGAGAAACTGAACTGGATAAGCAGAAGATGATGGATGGATGGATGGATGGATGGATGGATGGATGGATGGGTGGATGGATGGATGCTGCTGAAGCTGTAGCATTGTTTAAGCGGCACATATGTAGTAGAAGTATAAGTTGCAGGGAAATACAGGATTTAAACCTTATCTTGAGCACTGGCCCTCGAGGCATTACTATGACTGGATTTTTGATGAACTTTGGTTGACTTGAGAGCTGGCTCTTTAATATGATTTTATAAATGGCTGGGGTTGCTTTGGGATATTATTGTTTGTGGAAGTGCTTACTGTAACTATGCTTTTGTTTCTATCTTGTTTTGTAATTAATACAAAGTGCTGCAGCTACAGGGAATAGACTGTCACAATTCCCATTTTGATGTGGCTCTCAGATGCTATTTATTCATGACAGAAGTGACTTTTATGGAAAGGCAAAACTTGAAATTGTTTTGAATTTGCACTCCTTTGATTGCTAAAACAATGATCCGTGCAATTTAAAGTTTGACTTCCAATGTGAGATAATAACGCAAATGTACTGTATTTTACTGGGTGACAGTAATTGCTCATAAGTGATACTCACTGGTATGACATGCAAATTGCTTTGTATGGTATGACTGGGACTGAGTGCTTGCAGAAATTGACAGCACTTTAACACAGTTTTGGCTTGCAAACAGGCCTCATTAAAAGCAGAACATTTTTCTGCTTTTTTGGTTTGATTAAGACAGAAATTGTTGGCTTTGTCATTCTACCAAGAACTTAATGCTGCTGCGACTGTTATGATTCACGGATGAGTGGACTCAAATGCAGGACACTGGAGACTGAATAATTCAACAAAAAGCAAGTTTAATAGCTGATGAAAACATTCCTCAGGGTTGAGTAAAAGGAAAGGTATAAATCCAGAAGTCCAGGCATGCACAAAGAAGCAAAGGGAACAAGAAGAATCCACGTGACAAAACATGCTATCCAACACAGGGGAAGACAAGACTGTATAGCCAATCACAGGGGTAATTGGGGTTGGGGAAGCAGTTAAACAGAAAAGAAAATAATGAGGACAGGGCTGAAGATAGCCAAATAGGGAAAAACTAGAAGGTAAAACGAACCAAAACCCATTGTGCTGTGTCATAGCACAACCGAAATTACTGCAGATGTGTGCAATGAGCTTGCACTGTCATTGCTCTTGAAATGGTTGCTTTAAAGACAGACACCAGATCTTTGAGAACTCACAGTTTTTTGCCTTTTTGGCAACTTTAATGTATCAAGATGGCGATAAAACAGCAATTGGGTGGAGTTAGTCTGCTATCAGTTTGCAGCTGAATGGGATAAAGATGGCACACGATCTCTTTGTGATGATGCCGTGATTAACTTCTATTTGGAGATTAAGTATCGGAATTTCAGGAGCGGGACCACGCCTCCAAACACGCTCCTTTTGGTTCTCATCTATATAGGTTCCCTCAGTCCTACAAGTGGTCATTCCCGTTTATGTGCCCCACCCTCCCTTGCCTTTTCAATTCTTTATCTTCTTCAATTATCTTCTTCGCGGCCCGGTAGCCACTGCCAATCCCCTTCGAGGCCTTCCCCAAACTGCAGCTCAATTCATGTCCAAGCCATTCACCTTTACCTACTAAAAAGCTGTCAAACATAAAATCAGGACGTGGGCCAGGCTAGTGAAAGACACAGTCATTCACATGACACAGAATTAAACGTTACATTAACATAAATTTCTCAACAAAGTGGCACAATTACTGCAGGGTTGAAACTTAACTGCAAAATGGCATAGATGCTTGGAGACCTTGCTTTGATATAGCAATACTACCAGAATACAACTGTTTGGCAACTAGTTTTGTAAAGTCTCCTACTGCAAAAAAATCGCAGACAAGTTGCTCTTGTCGGCACAGACTGATTTATTCGGTATGGCCTGGGTTTAAATGAGATACTGCAAGACACACATATTAACAGAATGCCCGCTCTAATAAATTAAAGGCAGTGATGTTTTATAAGCCCAAATCTTCCTTCTAGTGCAAGACCACAGTTTACACATATCCCTCCTACAAGGAAAAAGACTTCATCTTATGCATGTAAATCCATAAGGCAGGGCTTATTATTCTAAATAGCAACATAATATTATGCAAAGACTTGTGGAGACTTTGATGTTCTCTGCCTTCCTTTCATCTTAAATTAATTTAAAGGAGGAAAGTTTGATATAGACAATCAGGACTGATCCTCTGCAACCGTCCGATCCACCTCCACCACCCTGACCACGCCGCACACACGTAATCTCCCCTCCCCGAAAGCCAAAGTCCACATTAACATCGTAATAGGAAAGTGTGTTAAAGCAAAGCTCTTGCAGCCTGACAAGAGCGAATTGGATGTCAGAAGGATTCCTGCTCAGTTTAATTGAATCTGCCCAGCACTAAAAAAGAAAATCTGAAGTCAAAATAACCTATTAGATCTATCAGGTAATGTTTTGTTGAGTTTGACAGGTAGCGCTGCGCTGCCCTCCCCACTCCCGACTCCATTCCTTCAGGTTGGGTAATGCAGGTGTGTAGGGATGGTATCCATGATGTTTCTCTCTCTGTTTCTGTTATTCGTTAATCAATTGCAGCCTGGCTCTTTCTGTTTTCTGGAGCTCACTCAGCAAATCCCCCGTGTAGAACTAGGCTGGAGAAGCATGTGGAGGGGTTTTTAGTGAGTTACTTCAGCTAATGGATGGTGGGGCTGAAGGTCTGCTCCATGTGTGAACTGAATGCTAAGAACTGGACGTTGTTCAGTTTCCAGGCTTCTGCAAATATTTTCAGTAAAAAAAGAAAGAAAGAAAGAAAGAAAAGAAAGCATTAGTGTGGAAATGAAGGTTGGTGTAATGGTATCAAAATAAGCTAAAAGCACGTAAATGTACCTGTACATGTATATTATGTTGAATACAAATGTGCTTCATGAATACACAATGAAGCCCAGGTCACATCTCAGTGCAGCGTTCAGCCATGTGAATCTTCTCTCCAGCAGCCGTTCACCTTCCTGGGGCATAATGTGGGGAAAGAAATGTCCTCATGCTTTGTCCCATGAAGGACCAATCACGTCGGCAAATGGATATTAACTTAGGGTTGTCATGGATCCCTACACATGATCAATAGCTTTCACACAGCATTGCAACCAAGGACTTTAGGGGACTGTTGCCCAGTCACAGATGTTTTTTGTGTTGTTTTTTAACCCAACTCCTGCTCTGAAACTTGATTAACTATCCCCACTGTGTTAATAATTTGTGAAAGTTTGTTTTGTTTAGGCACGGTTGCATACAAAAAAACATTTTAAAGACTTATTTTTCTAATCATGAAACCTCACAACGATACACAAGCCGTGGCGAGCAGATTCTTAATGAAAGGTACAATACTGAATAATTTCTCGTTTGGTATGACTATGGTTATTCTTAATCAATTCTTGATTGCAATCCAAACAGTTATTGTTGTGGCAATTTCGTACAGTGGTTATTAAAATGTCAGCAAGAGACAAAGGAGCCAGACTGAACTCAGGAAAAGAAAAAAGTCCTTCTTTGTCTTGTGGGAGAGCAACTATGGAGCAATCAAAACAACACAAATTGCACAGCGTAACGCGTGATGTGTGTCACTATATTAACCCTTTGGTTATAACCAAGTCCAACCCTGGCAATCAATTGTTCTTGCAAGTCTCTGTAATTAGCTAAAAATGAGTTAATAAATAGTTTTTAGAACTTTTTTATTCTATTTGTTATTTAAAATATAGGGTTATCACATATCGTGACCATGACTTCAGAGGTCTTACTATACATGCAGCGAAATTCTACTTAAGATAAAGAGCTCAGCATGCTAATGAAAAACAAACGACATAAAAGAGGCATTAAGATCACTAGTTAAAAACTGAAACTGCTGATGAGGTTTGGACACATAGTTTGAGTACAGTGAGGAAAAATTGTGGTATAATTGTGACTTTGGTGTTGTTAACATAGGATCGAAGCGTGGTATGTTGTATGTGTCACAAGCTAAACATGCATCCTGGCCCTGAACAGCTCACCTGTAAGAATCACATTTTACCATTTCTTATCCTGTCAATATCTAAACATATAGCTTACTGAGCCATATGTGTGTGTGATCGCTGAACGAATCAGTGTAGTAAGTTGATTTGGTCAAAAACTGAATTGGCTTCCTTGATTTTCCCTGCATTGAAGGGATTACACCCTTTTTGAGTACAGTTGTAAAGTTGAATAAATGTCAGTAAGTGTACACTAAGTATTAATATATATATATGTTAACCTGTGATTTTACAAAATGAACGATCTCTCCTTATTTGCAGCACCATTGTTGCTTTTCAGTAACAACTTTTTAATATTCTTCATAACTCTGTCTGTACTGTTCCTTCTTACTGAAGCTGGTCGGTCTTGATCGGTCCATTTAGAAGAAATGTCGAACGCGTCAAACGCCCCCCTTTTATGTGAGCGCGTGCAGAGCCTGAAGCAGAAAGCCTGCTTTAACAAAGGAAGTTGATAACCACCCTTGTGATACCCATTATGTCTGACTGAGCTAACACAAAGAAACACTTGCTATGTCAAACTTGCTTCTTAGTACACCCTCTGGACCTCCATATGATTACGAAAGGACCTGTGTCAACATGTTTTTCCATCAAAAAACACATACGTTAAATTTCTGCACAAGACTGCTGACATCTGTGTCTGCATGTGTTTATTTCTTCCACTGAGCTCGTTCAGGAAGAGTAAAGCAGTATTAAATTCATTTCTTTTGAAACACAAGAGCGACAGTCATGACAGTCAACCAGGCAGCTCTGGATTTACTGGAGTGTATGGGTTAAGTCCAAATCTTCGGTTTTGTTAAAGCAGTGCATCTTAGGCATTGCTGCTCCAAAGTTCCTCTATCTAAATGCCTTGTATTAAATATAATCTTCATTTCTATCACTTTAACTCTCAGACTGTGTGGTAGGGATTTGGTGGCTGATCGCTATTCTCTCAATGTCAGGAGAAGTTTTAGTAGCACTGTTTCTGATTTTGTTTTTTCTTCCCATTCAGATTCACGAGCCGGAGAAGGAGCACCCAGAACAGTGGACCATGCAGTTATCGGAGGAGTGGTGGCTGTGGTCGTGTTCGCTATGCTCTGTCTACTCATTGTCTTGGGACGCTACTTTGCAAGACACAAAGGTAGTAGATATAGGAAATGTCTAAAAACAAAGTTGCTAAATGTTTGAATGTTGATACAGTTGGGTCAACTGCTCATTAGCACAAATATCAAATCAGCCAATCAAATGGCTCAATACATTTATGCATTTAGGCATGGTCAAGATGACCCGTTGAAGCACAAACTGGACAGCAGAGCAATGTGCCAAACAGACTGGTCTGGTCTTCTAGTATTTTAGAAACTTCTTTATTGAGATGCCACACAACCATATCTAGGTTTACAGAGAATAGTCCAAAGGTGAGAAAAGAACCAGTGAGCATCAGTGCTCTGGGGGGGAATCTCATGTTGATGCGAGGCTGATAGGAAGGCAACAGTCAGTAAACTAACCTCAACTAATGCAGAAGAGCATCTCTGAATACAGATGGGCTAAAGTTGCACACCGGGACCACACCGGGCACAACTTCTGTCAGCTAAGAACAGCAAACTGAGGCTACAATTAACCTGGGCTCAAAAAACATGGACAATTGAAGATTCGAAAAATGCTATATAGTCCGATGAGTCTCTATTTCTGTTGCAACATTTGGATAAGAGATAACATATGCAGTAAATGACATGAAATTATGGATCTATCCTGCCTTGTATCAACAGTTCAGGCTTGACACACACTACCAGCGTGACCCGCCATCCCTTTATGACTATGGTGTGCCCGTGTTCTGATGGCTACTTCCGGCCATGCCACAAAGTTCAAATCATCTCAAACTGCTTTTCTTGAATGTGACAATGCATTCCCTGTACTCAAACGGCCTTAGTTTAATAGAGCACATTTGAAGGCTGGTTGTGCCTCTGGAGGTAGAGTGGGTCATCTAATGACCAGATGCCAAAGTGTCCTTGGGCAACCCTGAGTTGCTCCCGATGCGTTTATCTGGGTGTAAATTTGTGTGAATGTCAGATAGAAACCAGTGCTTGTTTGAACCTGTATCAATTGGTGAATAAGAACTGTATAAAACACTTTGAGTCCTCAAGTAGAGAGCGAAGCTGCTGTGTACGAACAAGTCTTGTTACTTTTTACCATTTACCTTTGGGATATGTTGGAACAGGAGAGTCACATAATAGATGCTCAGCTGTCAAATCTGAAGCAGCTGTATGATGCTATCATGTCAACATGGAGCAAAATCTCTGAGGAATGTTTCCGGCACCTTGTTGAATCAATGCCACGAAGAAGGCAGTTCTGACGGCAAAAGGGGGGGTCTAATCCACTATTAGCAAGGCATACCCAAAAGCTCCATATGATACATTTAAATTTTGTGTATCATTTTTAAGAAGTACCTGTTATTTCACAGCAGCTTTCCTTTTAAGCATTATCTGTCCCAGCAGGCAGTTTGTCAAGTGTAGCCTCTTTACTTTGTTTCTGCAAAAACGACTTATTACATCAATGGATGGTTGCTATCAAAATGATGGAAAGACAGCTATTAAGGCTATGGGTTACTGATGATGAGTAAAATTACATTTTTCATGCAGTCCTGCCGCATAGTATAACAAATCTTGTATGCCGTCCTCACAACAGAGAAATAATTAGAATCTATAACACATTTCACACTTTGATGTTTCTTATGCGGGGGGAAATGAATTGGGTACATTAACCACTTTAGAGAGGAAGTACAGTAAATGAGGCAAATTAAAAGTATAGAGGAAATGTGCTCTTATTTCAGTGGTGCTGAACTCTGAGTGGCTCCTCACATTTGTGTCTAGAAGCAACATGCAAGCTGCTTGCTGGTAGATCTTAGCGGTGCAGTGAAACTTTGAGGCAGTGAGGTTTGCAGTAGCTCCAGTGATTCGTACGACTGTTTCCCAGATCAACACACAAAAACAGCCTCTGTCTAGCTGACTCCGACTGACGTGACTTATTGACACCGAAGACCAGGCACACAGCCATGTGAAGCAGTCCCACTGTTGTGTTACCGAGTGCAGCAGTGCAGATTTTAAAGGATAACTCTAGTTTATTACAACTTGGTTGCTATTCTGTATATAATGTTTTCAGCCACTTTCGTCAGTAATAAAAGAATTGAAATCCATAATCCAATACTGAGATCTAGAGGTGCAGAAACATTGCTTAAAAAAAGAAGAAGAAAAAAGCGTTAGAGGGAGAAAGAAACAGGTGCAGTCAGACAATCAGAGAAGTCAGAAACAACCCCCCCAGGTTGGTCAAACTTATTTAGAGGAGAAAGCAACTTTGAAATTACTGTCCAAACATCCATTACACCTCACAGACCAACTTCCTCAACTTTGACCCACTGTGGAATTGGGACCTTTGTAAGGAAAAATAGGGGAAAATGGGTTCACTTCGGGCCTATTTTGTGCCCACTTCTCATAAAATGATTTGGACAGTCTTGCTAAACTTTTGGCATTTTACACCCTGCCAAATCATCCAGCTGTTCATGAGTCCTAACACATCTGTCTCTGCTGGTTCCAGATCTCAGCAGTTACTTTGGCTCATGCAGAGATATTGAAACTGACTGCCAAAACTATGAAATATAAGCTGTAATAAACTGGACGTATCCTTTAGTGTTCACTTTGGAATTATTGTCACAATGCTGCTTTCCTCTTAGGCGACTCGCAACATGTTTTCAATATAAAACAGCAATAAGATGCAAGTACAAATAAAAATTCAGGCCACTTTGACTAATTGTGTATATTATGAGAGGTAAACTGTTTACAAGGTAGAGTGCCTGGAGGCCAAGTATAAATATTCATGACGGAACAATAATAATAATCACGAGGAGGGAGGTTTTTGTTTGTTGTTTTTGGGGGGGGGTTGGTGTCATTTGGTGGCTACACCTATGCAGATGTGAGGCTGCAGCAGCCACTCAGAAAATATTTGAATTAGAACAGAAATATTGTCTCAGGCAACTTTTAACTACCTCTTTAAAAACTTTCCAATAATTACTCAACATCACACTTACCTGAAGGGACCCACAGCCCTGAGAGTAAGTGAAGCAGCAGATTTGTATTAACTGAAGATAAGGTTGGAGGACCACAAAAGTCTGATATTACTGTTCAAACTTCTGCCAAATTGAGACACATTAATAATTTTATGAAGTTATGATGTGGAATACAAATATATATATTCCACATCATAACTTCATAACTATATATATACTAGGGCTGCCACAAACAATTATTTTGATAGTCGACTAGTCACCGATTATTTTTGCGATTAGTCGACTAATCGGATCATGCATCCACTGGACGTAAAACGTACAGCTTATTGCACCAGCATGCATCTGCTCTTATATAACTATCATTAGCTTACAGCTTTAAGGTAAATGGTAAATGGACTGGTTCTTATATAGCGCTTTTCTACTCTGTCTGAGCACTCAAGGCGCTTTATACAACTAATTCATTCACCCAGTCACACAAGCACTTCTAAGCTCTTAAGTGCTGAGTATCTAACATTCATACACATTCACAGTCCGATGGATGCATCGGAGAGCAACATGGGGTTAGTATCTTGCCCAAGGATATTTGGCATGCAGACTGGAGCAGCCTGGGATCGAACCACCGACCTTCTGGTTAGTGGCTGCCAGAGCTACAGCCAGTGTGTGCTGTTTTAGTTAGTATGTGCTAACTAAAAATAAAGACAAGATGATAGTTTATTACATTTTAATGAAATTTGCAGATTGTTTCAGTGAAGTTTAATAAATTCAGCCGTCTGCTCCTTGCTATCTAAAATATAAAAGGACACCGGAGTATATTCTCGAGCATCTGATAGTCAGTTGTCTGCTTGACATTTATTCAGCTGTGTGAAAACTATAACTTTAATCTCAGCCAAACCGATTTACTCAGGAACAAATAAAATACTGAAAAAAGCCAAACAATAACATTTTTAAGTTATCTAAGTGACTTCTATATCATGTTTAACCTGATAGCGAAAGATGGCAGTGGGTTTGAAAATGATTTGCCGGGAGTCCGGTGTTCTCACCGGCTCTAGTGAGCCTTGAACCCGGCTAGCTATCGAGCTGGTGGGTAACAGACGTCTCCGAAAACGTCAGAGCGCTTTGGAAAATATGTGATGTCTCGATAAACCAAGCAGATATTTGAAGTTTACACAGTTACATTCTCACCTGAAAATATGTTAAACGTTTATTTTGTGACCCAGAAAGAATAATAAGAGTAATATTAAAACTAGCTGCCGCCATTGTTGGAAACTGAGCAGGGCCGCGCTATGAATTCTGGAATAGGTTGGGCCACAAAGTATACACCCGACCCATCCTTCAAATCTGGGGAAATGAAGGGCGCACTTGTCGGAGTCTTCAAATTTGGACAGTCTTCGTCGTGTCGCTGTAACGTAATCGGCCTACAAATGCAGGCACAGCCTGAATTTGGACACAGCTAGAAACTCCGTCATGCTAGCTAGTACGCAGTACGAGTTATTGTAACTGACTGTAAAAAGTCAGCACAACGAAAATAAACTCCACCTAAACTTGGCTTATATCTGACCCAGATAGACTGCAGGTCGCCTCGGGTCTCTCCTCCTCCTGCCTCCCCTTTCTCTCATCCACCTGCCTCTGTGGAAGCTCCGCCACAGCCACCACCAAACAACTAAGTTATTTTTACACACCGGCCAGCATCTGGCCAATCCACCACCTTTCAATGTTTACAAAAAAACTAAACAAAACATCGGCCCATAAAAATGAAAAATCAACATCGGCCGGTATGCTCGATGGCCAGTCCAGCTATGGTAAATGGCCTGTATTTATATAGCGCTTTACTAGTCCCTAAGGGCCCCAAAGCGCTTTACATATCCAGTCATCCACCCATTCACACACACATTCACACACTGGTGATGGCAAGCTACATTGTAGCCACAGCTGCCCTGGGGCGCACTGACAGAGGCGAGGCTGCCGGACACTGGCGCCACCGGGCCCTCTGACCACCACCAGTAGGCAACGGGTGAAGTGTCTTGCCCAAGGACACAACGACCGAGACTGTCCAAGCCGGGGCTCGAACCGGCAACCTTCCGATTACAAGCTACAGTTGTGCCATCAGTTAACCCCTGGCACGTGTGCCCAGGGTTGCTGATCCCTGGTCTAAAGCAACGTAAAGAAGAGTGGATCCAAAATTCCTTCCTGGCAATGTGAGAGGTGACAAAGTCATACAGAAATCAGTTACATCACGGTATTGTTGCTAACAGGTTGTTTTTGAAACTACTGAATCATGAGGTATACTTAGTTTTTCACACACTACTTCTGGATGTTGCCTCAATCTTTGTTAAATAAATGATGATGTTGTTCATCTGAGGTCAAGGTTACATTTGAATTAATTTAACACATGCTAAGGACTAGATGATATTTTGTTTACTGTGTTCTGATACGTAAAACCTTAGAACAGACAGGGTAAACGTTCTTTTTCAGGTCTGCATAATATTCTAGCCAGCCTTTTTTGCAGCACTCCAGCACCTTGTTTCTCTCTTTTCAGGCAGCATTTGTGCTTTTAATGTGGCACTACTGTCCCTCATTCTTCCTAAAATATTGTCATCATCGCCTCTACTTTGATAGGCTGTGAATAACTCTTGTAAATTAGGTTTGAAGTGGCTGGCTAGTCCCTTTTTGTGTGAACTTGACAAGGTTAATTTGAAGGTGTGAGCAACACTCTTCCTGACACTCAAGATCATTTTGAAACCCTGATTTTCATGTGCCAATCATAAAGGAAAGTGAGGGGAAACGCTGTGTAATCTGAATATCGCCGCTTGCTGGTGTTCGGTATATGTAAATGGCCACACAGTGAAGGATTTGCATAATTGGGTGCTGTGAGATGGAGAGCCACATTTTAATCTTTTGTATCATCTGAGCAGCAGGCTATTATCCAGTTCGTGACACTGTCCTCCATCCTGTCCTCCTCAGGTACCTACTTCACACATGAAGCCAAAGGAGCAGACGACGCAGCGGATGCAGATACAGCCATCATCAATGCCGAGGGTGGCCACACCAATTCTGATGAAAAGAAGGAGTACTACATCTAATCAGAACAGGACCCCTCACCTCCAATGTCCTGCTTGGGACACTGAAGGGTTTTTTGGGACGGGGAGAGGGGGAAAAGGTGGGGGTTGACAGAGGGGTTGGAATCGGTTCGGTGGAGGGGTAGAAGAGACACGGGATTTTAAAGAAAGGCCTGGTTTTAAGCCGTTGTCTAGTCTAGTCTGCAGATGTAGATGGAATGTTGTGTGTGTTTAAAAAAAGAAAAAATCAAAAAAGGATAAAAAATGTTAGGGTCTGGGGTTTTCAGTATACAGGGATGGGTGGGAGGGTGTGCCAGAAATCACTGTAGAGAGCTTCACCATTCAACACCTCCCTAACTGCTGGTACAAATTTTATTTAGTTCAACCATTTGCAGAAAATTCTGTGCCTTGTTCGAAATCTTTTGGTTCTACCCATATTTTGCATTTGTGTTGATCGTCGTTTGCATAACCTCGTTGCTCCCCTTTTCCCGTTTCATCTTCCCACCTCGTAATTATCAGTGTGCTGTTGGCTTTTGTATGAGGGTAAAATTACACAGCCACTTTATTAATGTCTCTTAATGTGTCTGCACAAACGGATCCTCTCCTGCATAACAAAAACTCTTTCCAGTATACTGTGATTTGTCTCAAGCCATTACTTTCTTCTCTTTCTCCCTGAAGTTTTGACAGCTCTAAAAATGCATGGAACGCGTTACATATCATTGTACAAAGGACATAAAAGAGAAACAGGTTTGTAGTACTGGACCACACACACGACACCACAGAAAGAAACGCGACTAAAACAGAGGCACAGAGGCTAATGTAAAAGGATGTTCCCATTTCAACAGGCCGGTTCAGTTTGAAAATTCATATTTAAAAACCTCGGTTTTGTTTTTGCAGAGCAGATATACTTCTGTATTACTGTCTTTTAAGGCATTACATTCCTTAGTGAAAAGAAGCAGTGCATTATTTTTTCCTCACTGCATTGCCATTTCATTATTTTTGATTTCTTCCTCTGCTCTGTGTTATTTTTCTTCCATTTGCTGAATGGAAGGCCTGTCTTCCCACCGGCTTTTATTGAGTTGTAATGTTGGTTTTCAATTGATTTCCATCTGCTCTCACCCTAGAATATTTTTTATTATAAATGAGAAAGTAAGAAAATGTAAATTGTCCTAAAATTGTTTTGACACATCCTCAGTCAAGATGCCTCTGTAATAAAAGACTGTTGGAAAAAAATATTTGGTGTTAATATTTGCCAATCAGCAGCTGACATTGCTGGTGTAGTGTACGCCATACAACAAGTTTTCCAAGTAGAGAACCAGCCTTAATATAACTCCAAACTGAAGCCCATTCAAAGTTAAGTTACATCTAATCGGTACATAGCTACACGATACATAGCAGTCAAGGTCCTCCCATTAGCAGGTTCACGTTATCTCATTGACACACAGTCCAATGTAAATCAAGCCAATGGCATCACAACTGTATTGTACACTAATCCTTACTAAGAAATATTTTTTACAACTTACTAGAATTACAATGGAGTACCTTTGTGGATTTTACTGTATCACGTTCATTGTCAGTTTTGTCAAACTGTAAAATATGGAAGTGTTATGGAAAGTACATGTCTTCGAAGTAGAGTGTTCTGAGAGACAAACCATTCACAGCCATTCACCACCATACACTATATGGACAAAAGTATCTTTGAGTGCAGGTGTTTTGGGTCGCCACAGCTGTAGAAAATCAAGCACCGAGCCGTGCGGTCTACTTTTACGAACATTTGTGACGGGATGGGTTCTTCTAAGGAGCTCACTGAATTCTAACGTGGTACTGTAACAATGTGCCACCAGTGCAACAAGTCAGTTTGTGAAATTTCTTCCCTTCTAGGTATTCCACATCTAATCTAAGTGAAACCACAGGACCTTAGCCATACAGTTATAGAGCTCCAGCCCTCCTCTGGCATTAACATCAGCACAAATCTGTGTGCCAGGAGCTTCATGGCATTAAGAAGCTCCTTTAGGTGTAATGGATAGGTGACCAAGTACTTTTGTCCATGTAATGTACGTAATTTTGCTCAAATTCATTCATTTTTGAACACCAAAATATTAATTTTGCATGTATGCTCATGCTAGAACCCGTTGTTTTTGCTTCTCTATCATGGTTTATGTACAACCTGCCAAAAGCCAATGAGAATCTGTTTCGCTATGTCAGTTTGGGAGCACTGAGGACACCAGAAGTAATTAATTGTTCATACGATGACATATTACACACGTTGTGGTCCTTGGTGTTAATCCATGGTTTGCATTATTGCTCTGGCTTTTCAACATGGCAATGTGGGTTTACCAGTGACATTGTTTCTCATTATTATGTGTTCGCACAGCAAGCAACACGCTTAATGAATCCTTTCTCCATGTGACAGCTGTGGGTGGATAAAGCTGGAGGTTTCAGATGCCGTGTACAATTTCAAGAGTTTGAAACACTGAAAGCATATTTATTTCGTGGCTTTTTTCTGTTGTGATATTACATCACACTTCAAAGATTTGTCAAAGTTAGCATGTGCCCAACATCAGCAGCAGCAGTTTTATTTTTTTAAAGTGAAGTTGGTCTAATGTTGAAAAACTAGTGTCAAGAGGACAAACTAAATCATATTAGTCAAGGAAAAGGTGGCAGTTTGATTTCTAGTGTTTATTTACCATCCACATACTGTTAATTTCAGCTCAAAATCTGAATTACTAATGTTTGCTTGTTTATTGATATACATTATTTGTTGTTGTTTATTAAATGGGACACCTGTGGAATTGGAACAGTTAAGCTTTGCATTAAATCCATTTTCAAGAAATTTGAAAAGTAATGGCAGTGCATCGTAAGCGTAAGATGATGCTTGATTTCTGAATTACGCTTCTAAATAAAATGAATGCAATCTGTTTAAAAATCTCAAATCTTAAACCTGCTTTACCTTTCCCTTGTTTTGTAATGAGATGGAAATGTGTTTCAAAATGACTTTGAAACACTTTGGTCAGACTTTGCCCCCCTTTGCAAGTTGCTAACTGTTAAAATTACTTTCTAATTTGAATAGGAAAAAATGTTTTTTAAGCTTCATAAAATGGATTCTTTGAGAGAAACCAATAAGATGTTGGAATAAATAAATCAAGACACTGAAAACCACTTTTCCATTTCATCACTGTTTGGCGCATTTATGGATTCTTTGGCACTTAATGGTGTTGCTTGCCATGTGTACACTCACTATGATTTAACACTGTGTTGCTATGTTAAAGCATTTGATTGGATTTTGTTAACGCGCAGCTCGTATTGCGACACATTACCAATGTGATAGCTTTAATATTTCATGGTCATGCATGAAGACAACATTCAGCCTTTCCATGTTGAGATTTGGGGTGGCTCTTAGACATAGCTCTTGTGAAATCCACAGCGCAAATTACACTTTCTTGACCATCTGTGCATTTAAAAACGTTTAAGTTTTGGGGCGGGGTGATTTTAGAGCACAGCAAGTGGAACGGGGGGAGCTGTGGATACGTTATTTTTAGTTTTGGATGTGGTAGTTGTAGATAGGATTTACAGGAGAGACGATGTGGACAAAAATCAAAGATGTTGTGTCCAACTCTCTCCATCTGTTTCTTGTTAAAACTTCAGTTCATTTTCATTAGTTCTGGACTCACAAAGTAATTTTATCACAAAGTTAACACTGTATGCTGACGACACTGTTTTGTGTTTGTTAAATGGACGGGTGGGGGTGGGGTGGGGAACTGATTAGGTAAATGTTTCACGGTCTGGTGTCTGATTTAACTATTGATTGACTTGTTATTGTTGCTTTATGAATCACAGAGCAGATGTCACTTTCATCTGTAAGACTGATATTGTGTGATTTGTATTTTCCAGTGAGCACTATTTCGCTTCAGTGACATGTGGCAGCTTTGATTTAAATCAGACTTCAAAATATGTACTTGCCAATAAAGGAATAGAACTGAATATTGTCTTCTCCCTAAGGCTGATACGTTAATATTTTATTTGTGAATATTAAACTTTTTGCAGATTGGAATGCCAGGAGTGTTTTACGTTATAAAAATATTTTTTTGTTCTCCCAAATTTCCAATATAAGAAAGTGAAAAAAATATATTTAAGTACGCTTAATTATTCCGAATCTTAGGTGCATAACAGAACGATAAGGTTATTGTACATATCATTTTATTTTCCATTATTCCCAGTGAAGTTTTAAAAAACGTTGACTATGGTCTTATCTTACAGTGCAACTGAAGTCGTTTTCTTCCCATTAAATTCTTTTGCTAGTGTCCTGTCTCAGGTTCATGCCTTGCTGACTGATGTGACTGCATCTCAGGTAGAATGCAAAATTTAGGCCCCACCTATCAATGACATGAAAGCAAGTACAATACATCATTAAATACAATTAAGTACAAAACAGAAGTTTAGGTCCCAAAGCAAAAAGGGTGAGATAAATTTGCTTCTATGTTGTACATGTTTTATGTATTTTTCTTAATATTTGGTGCACTGTAAAAGATGTGTTAAGTATTGCTTTGTGTTAACATAGGTACTAAAGAGTACAATGTTTATTGGAATGAAGCAGGATCAGAAACTTGTTGTGGCTGTACTTCTGTCAATTTCAACGCACCACCACCTTTTGATTCCCAAAAAGTTTTCTTTCACCATTCTTTTCAGATTGATTATTTTTGTCTCTCTGCTGTACTTGGGAAATGTTAATGTGTATTAATGGAGAAGAGGAGTTCCACATTCCCATACACATTTTGTATTGGTTCATAAATAGACATTTTTACAAAACAATGAAGAGTTCTTGTCTTAATAAAAGAGAAAAGATATAAATGTCCAAAATAATCAGTGTTGGCATTGTTTTTTTTTAATAGGCTTTAGGTGAATTATTAAATGTAAAATGCTATACGTATAATATGGGCGCAGAGCAATACATACAGTAATATTTACTTTGGAATTAAACAACAACAACTGTCCACCCTAGCATCTTCTTTGTCTTCCCCAATAGACACAAACACAGATTTTTACAACTGTTTAAGTGAAGGGTCTCAGTCATCCAGGTCGTCGAAGTCTAAGGAGCTTGAAAAGAAAAGCACCTGGACTTCTTTAAGTTTCCTTGAAGACGTTTCACCTCTCATCCGAGAAGCTTCTTCAGTTCTAAGAGCAATTCGGGTTCACCAGAAGCTTGGCTCGTGTGGGTCAAGATTCAGCAGGCATGTCCTGATTTAAAACCAAATTGCCTGAGGATAGAAGCTCCTATTGAGCCTCTCTGTTTTTGCCCAGATGGTGCTGAACCTTCTGCCTGATTGCATAAGTTGTAACAGGTTTTTGATGGGATAGGACAGGCCCTTCAATATCTGAGCTGCTCTGGACCAGCATCTCCTGGTGTAAATGTCCTGCAGGGAGGGGAGAGCAGCCCTGCTGTAGCGTTCTGCTGTACGGAAAGTCCTGAGGATCACTGAAAGGACCCTGAAATTCCTCAGTTGTCTGAGATAGTACAGGTGCCGACTGACCTTTTTGGACTGGACCTGAATGTGGGCAGACCATGTCAGGTCTGAGGAGATACTTGAAGGACTGCACCCTCTCCACTGGAGCTCCATTGATGACAATGGGCTTGTAGTCTCTGTGCTTACTCCTTCTGAAGTCCACCACCAGCTCCTTGGTCTTGCCAACGTTGCCGACGTAGGTAGAGGATCCATGACCCTCTTGGGGACACTCCCATAGGGCTTAAAATCTGGGACTCTCCACCAATCGCTCTTAGAACTAAAGAAGCTTCTCGGATGAGAGGTGAAACCTCTTTAAGGAAACCTAAAGAAGTCCTTTCCAAGCTCCTTAGACTGTTCCTGCAGATGAACCACATTATTTTTGTGTTCCTGAATGTGATTTTTCATATATCACGTACTGATTCATGACAATGCAAACAAAATTGACATTTTGCACTTTTAAAAGACAAACACCCCTGCATTGATTGCTTTAGTTGCTCTCTGAGTTGTAGTGAATCTTGAAAAACAGCAATGCAACCAGAATTGGAGTATGTTTGCCTTGAAAATAAAAGTTGTGCCTTACCGCTATAACAAAATTGTGTCAAAAGATGCAACTTTTGTTTTGCATCATACCTTCATGGTTTTACTACTCCATTAGCATTTGCAGATAACTTGGCATCTTCCATGCAAAGTATGGGCACCTGTGACAAAGGACTATACCACTTCAGCTAGTCACAGCAATACACACAAGCTGAGGTCTTCCTAAGTCCTTAGCCTGCGTGACTGAGGACTTGGGGAGCACAGGTTGTGTCTTCCTGAGCACAAATTTCCCACAATTATTATTGTGTTTCTGGTTATGATTTTTAATCTGCCCGGTCTCATATGCTCTGATTTATGTCAGTGTACACAAAATAAATGTTTACCACTTGTGAAAAGCAGAAACTCTATATTTGGACTTGAGGGGTTGCACCTAAGCTTGGGTCATACATGTCATACAAGTGTTTCAAACATCATGTATTTTTAGTTTATATGCCATTAATTCAAAGTACATCACGTTTTTGGGTTGAGACTAAAAATGACTTGATGTGGTTTAGAAAAATCCCACAATTTTGCTGGTGAATACTAAATCCAGACTTTTACTAGACAACATTCTGCTGCCTGTCAAAGAAAAAAAACCTGACATCTATGAAGAGAAACACAGAGGTTATTAAGTGACAATTACACATTTGCCTGTGAGAAACGGTGTCACAAGCGAGTCGCAGTGGAATACAAGTTTGATGTTTAGAGTGTCGTAATTTTGTTGGTGGATGAACATAACTCCATTACAGGAAACAGTGGAGGGGGTTTTACACTTACTTTCATTTTGAAATGTCTCATAAAAGCGTAATTATCCACACAGGTTCAGCTTCGCTGAGCAGTGTTGATGAATATCACAAGTGTATTTTGATTGAGACAAAGGTAGGTGTAATGGGATGGCTCTGCACATCCACTTATTCTTTGAAAGTGAAAACCTTGGCAAGAGGAGATGACATGAAATCTTTATCACATGCATAAACCAGTGTGAATATGGAGTATAAAATCAGTACTATCAATTAACACAAAGTGTAACATGTTGAGAGTGCCATGAAAGCTTTGACACATTTGGCAAGGTTTAGACTCTGACTCTTTTAAATCAACATCTCAAATATATGAAAGTAGTATCATTGATCTCAACACAGACAGAGTTGGTGTGAGGTGAACTGTCTGTCACAGACAAATGTAGTCCTCCATTCATATTTAATGTTCATGATTTAGGCTCTACTTTACACGTTAACAGACCTGTAATATTCAGTATTCAGTAGATGACTTGAGTAGAAGACGATATTATCTTTAATTACAATTTCGCCCCAGGCTCTCATTATACCTCAAGTGCTGTATATAATGAGCCAACATCTTAAATAAGTAAAGGTGATACTGCTATTGATTAGAAAGTTAAGACCCGAGGCAGGCTATCAGTCATAGAAAATGTACTTCTGAGCTCATGTTTAATGTGTGTGCCAGTTGGTCTCTTATGGAATCATTACTCAATATCCTCAAATAACTATTGAAAGAAAGAAATCCTATTCATTACACCTTAACGGACTCTCTACATAAATAGCTCCGTCCTAATAAAGCAAAGTCAAACCCTTCATGTCCTCGCTGATGATGTTTTGTACACAGTAATGAAAAGGTCAGTGGTGCGGTGTTATCTCTTTGTGTTAACCTTGCATGCTCAAAAGGTTAATATAGATATCCTGCAATAAGGAATACACTTTTTATCCATTACTTGCGCGCAGCAATGACATTATTATTTGAGTCATCACAAGATAACGTTTTGATTCTTATTTAATGAACTCCTTTAAAAAAAATGTCCTTGTTACCATTTGCATATTATTCAGGGGATTGGTTGTTTAGCACCTACCCAGAGGCCATTAAGATTAGAAGGCCATGAGGAGGCTCTGCAAAGTAAACCTTTATAGCCTTGTATCAACAGGTGAACAAGAAGTGATTATGAATGATTTAGTAACTGCGAGATCGTGAGAGGCAGGAAAGAGCAGAGCTATAAACTCTGGTGGTAATGGCAACCCTTAAGGCTACTTGGGAAATTAGGCTGTCTGTAAGGTCAACAATTACGCTACTTGTCTTTGCTCTGCAATCAGACCAGGCCCCCATTATGCAGAGAATTTTTTTAGACATCCTTTTTGCATGCAATAATTGAGTGAATAATTAGTTTTTATGTTTCTGCTCTGTATTTAAGCCTGTCTGTTGAAATTACATTAATATACTATTTGTGTTTGTCATTTATTTTTTCTTCTGAGGAATCATGACATGTCAGAACATGTAAGATTAGGACTTATGGTTAGGTGTAAATGCTGATATCTATACTCGTCATTGTCATGGTCTGTGAGTCCATAGGTTATATTTTTCATTTTGAGATTGTTTGTAATTGCAGTTAAGACACAATTCTGCTCACAATTTGTTTTATCACTAGCCATAGGTCTGTTTTTCTTTATATAGTATTTTGTAGGTGTAGGTTTCCTTATATTGTCTTCTTAAGTCCACATTTTTATATTAGCTATTTCCATCTTCTGTTTCTTCCTATTTAATATTGGCCTTATTTTTGCTTCCTTCTTCTCATTGTCATTGATTAATTTCACCTGCACCTTGTTTTCCCAGCTGTGTCTCATTGCTCTGATTAATCTTCAGTGTATTTAAAACCCTGTCTCTGTCTCTCATGTGTTCTCTGTGAGTATTTGTTTTCCTGGCCTGTGTGCTCCAGTTTCTTTGCGTTATTGCCTCATTGCCTCAGTGGCTTTTGCTTTGTTTTGGGACTTTGGTGTACTACCTAATAAAAGGTCTTTTTTTGTTTGCTTGCTTTTTTGAGTTTCTGCCAGTCTCTGAATCCTGTACTTGGGTTCTGTATCTTGTTAGAAAAATACCACTTTACTAGTTAAACCTTAGTTGTATCGGGTTTGACCCCCTTTTGCCTTCAGAACAACATTAATTCTTCATAGCACAGATTCAACAAAGTGCTGGAAACATTACTCAGAGATTTTGGTCAGTACTGATATGATAGCATCACACAGTTTCTGCAGCTTTGTCAGCTGCACATAAATGATGTGACCATTCCACAACATCCCAAAGGCGCTCTACTAACTTGAGATCTGGTGACTGTGGAGGTAATTTTACTGCAGTGAACTCAGTGTTATGTTCAAGAAACCAGTTTCAGATGAATTAAGCTTTGTGACATGGTGTGCTGTCGTGCAAGATGCAACTATCAGAAGATGTGGTCATAAGACATTTTCAGGTAAGCTGTGGTGCTTAAATGATGCTCAGTGGGTGCCAAGGGGCCCAAAGTGTGGCGAGAAAATATTCCACGCAATATTACGTGTGGTTTTTGTAGCCTTTTCTGTTGTTTAGTACCTGCCTGGATCGCTTTGTAACCCCAGCAGAGCAGTTACTATTTTAGTATCTGTTAGCAGGTACTATGACCTAATGAAAAACCCTGAAAACTGTGGTGAGTCAATCCAAACAGTTACTAATGGAAGGGAGGGCTTTGGAGTGGTCTTCTGCTGTTGTAGCCCACCTGACTCAAAGTAAGTTATGTATTTACAGACGCTTATATATCTTTGTTGCATTACTGTATTTTTTGCACTATAAGGCGCACTTAAAATCCTTTAATTTTCTCAAAAATCGGCAGTGTGCCTTATAATCCGGTGCACCTTATGTATGAATTCTGGTTGTGCTTACAGACCTCAAAACGATTTTATGTGGTACACGGCGCTCAAAAATCTGTCAAAAAATGTTTTAGTATGACTTTGGTAAGCTACGAAGCCCCACCGCTTGATGGTGTTGGAGCATTATGGCTACCGTAGTCAGGAGCCTCCGGAGTAATCTGGGTCCTAAACTCCATCCGCTTCAGGTCCCAAAGTCAAACGAACACTGCGGCATCACTGAGAGTTAAAAACTGTCTAAATTCTTTCATCTGTAATAAAATGAATCAATGGTACGGAAGTGGAGGAAGCAAGAGGAATGAGTTGAGTAAAGTTTGACTTATCTGATTGTTTTGTTTCGCTTAATGCGCCTTATAATCGGGTGTGCCTTATGTATGAAAACAGACCCGTTCATCCACAGTGCGCCTTATGGTCTGAAAAATACAATAAGTGTTTTGAGGATTGTTTATGTTTAAGTTTTGCTCCTTTTGTCACGGTTCTGGGTCAGTTTCGACCTTATGTTTTGGTTTATTTTGCATGTTGGAGTGCTTTGGGGTTGTCTGGTGTTTTGATTATTTGTGATATATTTTATTACTGTGATTCTGGTTTAGGGTTTTTGTTCGCAGGTTTTGTGTTCTCATGTTTTATGTGAGTTTAGTTCTGTGTCCTGTCTGCATCCTCGTGTAGTGATCTCTTGTTTCCTGTTTTATTGTGAAGGTCTGCGTCTCACGTGAGTGTGTTCAGTTTTACCTCTGTCTCGTCTTGTTGACTCCCAGCTGTGTCCCCACCTGTGTGTAATCTCTCTGTGTTTCTCTGTGTGTATTTAAGTCGCGTCTTCTGTCTTTGTAGTTGCTGCTCCGCCTGTGTATCCACCATGTCTCACTCGTGTAGTTTCCCTGCTGTCCGTCGTCATTCTCCGCTGCTCATCCTCCTTCATGTTCATGTCCTGGTTTGTGTTCACTAGTGTAGTTGTTCTCAGTTTAGATAGCCTTCTGTTCCTTTTGCCATTTGCCCATTTTTATTTTGTGTTTAATAAACCACCCTCACACCTTTACAAGTGCCTGCGTTTGGATCCTCCTCTATCTCTTCCACACGGCTCATCTCACTCGCCGTGACACCTTTTGTAATATGGATCATCATAATTCTTTTCTCTGTATCTTGTGTTGAGTTTTATTCTCATCCTTTTTGACACATTAGGTTAATTGACCTCAGGTGCGTCCCCACCTGTTACATGTCCCCTATTTGGGGGTATATGTGTGTTTATATTGTCAAAATCTTCTCTTGTTCTTTATTGTGTCATCCCACATGATTGTATCTCCTTGCCCTGTGTTTTCTGGTATTCACATCCTCTGCTTCTGTCCTGCATTGTGTTGGACTTGTGTATTCTTGTAGGCTAACAGCTTATTGCGTTAAAGCTGTGGTTTTGTTTTGTTAGTTTATTCCCGTTTCCCTGAGTCCTGCATTTGGGTTTACTCTCTGTATATGATACCAGGAAACAGGATTTCTGTAATGATATCATTACAGTATTGCAGTGCACCCTCTGACCTTTTCCCCTTTATAATAAGTGCATCCCATGCACATGTTAAGTCTCTAAACATGTGCATTTGAAGTTATTATTAGGATGACCAATTATATATTCATGAATTTATACATATTTAATAATAATATAAAAACAGTTTTTTCTTTGGTCTGCATAATCTGAAAAGATAATGCACAGTTATTGTGTGATTTCTTTACTGTGAGCTTTCCTTGAAAAGAGAACATTACTTTAGTAAATTCATGGCTAATTAGTTCTTTATTAAGCCCAAGGCAAAAGACAAAGATAAGAAAAACGGAAAACATAAACTATCTTTGTTTTTTCTGCTCTCTTCAATCAGAAAGCAGTGCTTTATTTAACAGCCGGTGTAGATTCATTTAACAAACACTCTTGGGCAGTCATTCACCTTTCCCTTTCCTCAGCCTTCTTCTTTCCCAGCAACCTTCACTTCCTTCATTCTGTTGACCAGTTTCTCTCTATAACTAGTGCCACTCTGTCTTTATTGCATCATCCTACTCACTCACTTCTTCACAAAGAAACCCCATCGTGCATCATGGGAGATTTAGACTATTTTAGGATATTGCATCTTGGAAACAAATTAGAAAAAAAAAACCATACTTTGAGCAAATTTAGCTCCAGGCAAAACAACCAGAGCATCTGAGTAAATCATAAATCATGATCATTCCACTCAAGATAATGTTAAGATAGTCTGGCAAAGTAGCAACTGCAGTAGTGCTAACATCAACCAGAGCTGTGGTTCAGTTCATTGCAGCAGATGTATTTTAATAAAATACATATATATGTGTGAATGTAGGTAATCCATTACTCCAGAACCAAAGGATTTCTCATTTGTTTCACTACTTCTGAGCTCTTTCAGTAATCAGTGAGGAGCTCCACAGCTGAAAGCAACTGAATAATTCAGTGTTATTATTCTGTGTACTGAAGATGACCAGAAGAAACAGTTAATATGGTAATTTTTTTTTTTTAAAGACACACACCAACACCTTATTTGAGGGTGTCAGGTTCTTCTGTCAGATGCTGCTGGCATCATGAGGTGGTGTTTGGTGTTGAGGCTTTGACACACCAGCTGTGGCATTATTAGACACTCACAGAAACCAGCCACATCTGCAGACTGCAGGGTGGTTAAGTTTCATCTCAAGAGACCTGGGTTTTTGGACCATTTGCCCTGTCTGGTTGTTTTCATGTAACTTCTGATCCTTGGTTAAGTACAGTTTTGGGAAGGTTACTTTTAAGATGTATTCCACTACAGATTACAGAATACATGCCCCAAGATGTATTTTGTAATGTTACAATTACTCATTGAGAGTAACCTATTCTGAATACTTTGGGTTACTTAATATATTATCATGCTTTTTACAACTTCATGAATGTACTATTGCCGTGTGATTTATTACTATTACTGAAGGCAACTCGCCATACCAATAGCAACTAGATTTTTAAATCTTAATATAAAATGAGTAACAGCAGGGTGGACATTAGGTAAGGCTGCACTTTTTGCAGCGATCTCGTATAGAAAACTATGTATATAAAACAGGTTCGCAGCTCCGAACCATAGTAAAGGGACCGCTGGCTAATAGGTCAGGTTCCATGTTGGGCTCGTAGCAGAAAACTAGCTTTACTTTGTTGTGTGGGTCAACTTTGCTAGCGAGAGACAGAGAGAGGCGTTGAAAGGCTGCTCCAACGGAACTTGTTGTTTCCGAGGAAAACACGAACACAGTGTACAGCCGAGTCTTAATAGCTTACTTACAGCTGGGCTCGTCAGGCACTCTTTTTGGCTGCAGTGGTTATTATTATATTTACATGCTTCCAGCTCCCGTTTCTGCTCGGTGACAACTCGTACTGTTCGACTCTCCTTTTTCTCCCTCCTCGCGCTCACAGACACATGAGGGGTATGGCAGTGAATTCTCCCTGCAGCACGGACTACACTGCCCATGAGGCTACATTCTTTAAGGCGATGCCTGTAACACTCTGCCTATTGCCTTCATATTGAATAATTTTTTGAATAATAATTTTAAAAATATTTCTTCACGTCATTATGCGGGCCGCAAGTCGGGGTGACATGGGCCGTGAGATTGACACACAGACATGAGAGCCTCTTAGTGCGTGTTTTGTTTGGGTTTCCACCAGCGTGGAATTGCCAAAAATAGAGAGGGGACAACTTAACAAATGAAACAGGAAAAGACCGCCGTGGAATCCATTCATTTCAACAAAGTAACTGTATTCTGAATACTACCTTTTTAAATGGTAACTGTAACAGAATACAGTTACTCATATTTTGTGTTTTAAATACGTAACGACGGTACATGTATTCTGTTACTCCCCAACACTGGTTAAGTGTCAGAAGATGGTGGTTTGGAATGAACCTGTAGGTGATGCTTGATGAGTGTAGAGCATCCCATTACAAGCGCATCCCAACCAAAAGTAGAACCAGAGGAAATGCCCTGGAAGATGTGCAGTCATTCATCTATCTCAGACGTATCATCATCAATCTTGGGGGCACAGATGCAGATGTCACAGCAAGGATTGGCAAGAACTCAAGAACATCTGGAATTTCTTATTTTTGTCACAATGAGAAAAAAAGAGAAATCCATCGTCTGAACTCCAACATCAAGTGAGTGCTTTTATATGGAGCTGAGATATTAAGGATGACAAAGACTGTGCTCAACAGAGTGCAGACGATTATTAATAGCTGTCTGAGAAGAATCCTCCAGATGTCATTCCCAGACAAGAGTAACATCTGCCTTTGAAGAAAATTCTCAACAAATGCCAGAAACCGGAAGAAGAATGCAAGGATCGATTGGGCACACGCTGTAACCAGCATCACAAGACAGGCCTTGACATGGAATCACCAAGGAAAGAGGTCAAAAAACACCTGGCCAAGATGCCTCGAGGCAAATACCAAGAAAATGGGCCTTACTTTGGGCCAGCTGGAGGCAAGGGCACAGGGCAAAAGACTCTGGAGGGCTCGTGTTGCCACCTATATCATGTAGGGGGTGAAAGGGTAACACATGTGTGATGAGTTGGGAAAAACAGTCCTTTCCATCTCTCTCTGTGCTCCTGTGAGTCACAGCCCTGACACCACAGGAGCAGCGGCTTTAAGCAGTTTTTGATTTCCCAGGAGAAAATATAGGCTGCAAAAGTTCTTAAAAAAAAAAGCACAAAGTCATACTAATGTCCTCATAATGTTGTAGTCCTCAGTGTCTAGTTCTTTAGTTCTTTTCCACTCTTTTAGTACTTCCTTACCTATTTTTACCTATTGTTTCCTGGTCTGTTTCCATCTTTTCTTCTGTATGTACTTTCCATGTCTCAGTCGTATTCTCTTCCTATTATAGTCAGGTCATCATTTGGTCATGTCCATCTTTTTTATCCCCTCCACCTTTAGGATGACGCTTCATTTTCACCTGTGTTTTATTATCCAGTTGCATCTGTGTGTATATAAACTCCCATCTTCTCTCTTATCTTGTTCGCCAGCCTCTATGCAAATCTTCTTTCCTGCCCTCCTATATTAATGTTAATTAAGGTTTTGTGTGTTTTCTCCCCTTGTTGGAATTTTACACCCATACAGTTTTTTTGCTTGGAGTATTTGGTTATTAATCATCATTTTAATGTGATGCATTTTGTGTCTTTAAAATCCCACATAGCATAGAAAAACACACCATGATGAAAATCTTGATATTTCTGAAGTCTTGCCAGCAGCAAGCCAGACTTTGGTCTGTCGCTACCTCATGAGTCATTACAAATTGTAAAACATCAATTATAAGTGCCTTTTAGATTCTCTTGTACATGTAGAAATGCTTGTAAAAAGCAAATTGGTCCACATGGAAGAACATACATGGTACTGTAGATGTCTAAAGTAGATTTTCTTTAGACATTGGCCAATTTTTCAGTCATTTATTGTCCAACCCTCATTTTCATGAAGGGTTTTTTTTTTCTTAAGCCTCTTAAAGCTGACACAAGTTATTCAAGCATAAAACACCTAACTCAGGGAATCACCTCGTGTTGTATCTGCACATGTAACAGTAAATTCAGCAAAGAACCAATTTTAAATTGTATCTTTTGATACTTTGTTAGTAGCAGCCTGTCACTAAAACATATAATTATATATTTTAGCTCCAACAAGATGATTCAAAATGGAAAGCAGACAAGTGAAAGACAAAACAAGGAAGGTCTGAACAATTATCTACAGCACAATAAAAGCATCTTAAAGTCGCGTTCTGAAGAAATAGGAAATTCACTTCCAGTGCAGTAAAAGGATACCTGGATAGAAAAACGCACGATTGAACATGAGTCATGGATTGCCCGCCTAAGAGCCTGGACCTCAACCTTAATGAAGCATCATAGGATCATTGTGACAAAAGCCAAAACAAAAGAAACCAACATCTGAAGAAGAGTCATTGTTAGCCTCCAGAGCTACTCTTGAAGACTGCTTTAAAAAATTACAGGAAAGCTGCCAATGAGAGTTCAGACCGAATACAGAATCTCAAGCTCATTAGTACAGACTCTGCTTTTGCCTTATATACTGTACTTCCATGTATGTTTGCACATGCTTCAGTAAATCACTTTACCTAGTTCCCATTTCCTTGAAAAATATAAAGAAGCGTTGCTCAAATTGTTTGCACATTATTTTTAACCATAACTGCCTAAAGACTGGCTGTCTTTAATGCCAGTGAAATTGCAGCTTTTATGTAACTGAGTCAGTCATCGAGGTCTTGACCTGTGTAGTTTTTTCATTTGTTTGTTTTAGTAAACAACTAGATTAAAACAAAAACAAATCACTGCTCTAAAATGAGCACATGCTTCATTCAGTTCAGGCTTTTGTCGTGTCTGTATAGTGACAGAGGGCAGAGGTCAGGTTCAGCTCCTTGTATCATCAGCACTTTCACTTCCCTCTGTAAATACGTTCCTATAAACAGACCAAACATGGCTGCTAGCAGCTTTGTTAAAAAAAAGGATTCATGATGAAGATTCAGCTATTTATTACTATTGCTATTTTTAATAACAGGCTTAGGTTAACTAACCTTTCACACAATGGCAATGACAATCAAAAAACAGCACAAATGTATGATAAGTTAAACCCAGCCACAGCCCTGAAGCTACCAGTAGGCATCAACAGAGTGTAAATTTGTTGCAAGTTGTTCTTAATCAAACAGGAACCACCTGAGCTGAAAAAGGTCTTAAATAATTAGGCTCCTTATCTTAAAGACCTCATAGAACCTCATAGTACCATTTTCCAGTTCCATGCTGTTTCCTGTTTTATTTTGAAAGTATGTGTCCTATGTCGGTGTAGTCGGGTTTGCTTCCTTTGTCTCCTTATGTCAGATTAGCCTCAGCTGTTTCCCCATGTGTTTCCACTTCCCCTGATCACCTCCTGTGTGTATTTAGTCTGTGTGTTTTCTTTCACTCATTGTTAGGTCGTCTGTAACTTCTTGCCATGTTTCCAAGTTCCATGTCCAGGTTTATGTCAAGGCTCTTTGTATTGTTTTCTAGTTCTCCCAGTTTAGGTTCATGTTTGTCTTGCTTTTTGTTGGCAACTTTTTTTTTTTTTATCAGCCTTATTAAACGGCTCGCCTTGTGTTAATTCTAAGTCCCGTTTCACATTCTGGTTTTGATCTGCTTTTGGGTCCTTTATTCGTAATACATACAGTCTGCTTCTGCAGACTGTGACAAGGACTGCATCAGGTGACCCTGAATCCTTCCTTTGTTACACCATAATGTAGTTTTTCTTCTTTACCCTTCTTTTTTTTTTTTTTTTTTTTTAATTGTTTTTGTCCTGTCTTATTATTAGGTATGTGTGTTTTTGAAGGGATGCCAAATGCTATCATTTTTTCTGTAAAGCAAATTTACCTTGCCCCTATGGGTATAAATAAAGTTACCTTGACCTAGTCCCCACACCCCCCAACCAGTCACGGCAGACGGCTACCCCCCTCTAAGCCTGATTCAGTTTTGTTCCAGTTCGAAGGGAGTTCTTGCTCTATCTTTGAGTCCTTATTAATAGATAGATTGTTGGGTTTTTATTTCTCTAATATTGTGGAGTATTTACCTTAACAAAACAAAGTGATTTGAGGCAAGTGTTGTGATTTGGTGCTATATAGATAAAACTGATGGCTGGTTCCAAAAGCTGTAGCCTATCACTGCCTGATCAGCCTCAAAGCCACTACTAGAGTTACTGTACTGGACCTCTCAACGATGTTTGTGTCATTGGTGCCTTGCTGCTGTGTGGTGCAGCCCATGTTTTTGTTTTGTTTCTGGAATTTTTTGTTATTTTAATTGGTGTGTTAGTACTAATTAAAAGGTATTTGAAAGTGATTTACACCTATATATAGATTAAAGCAAGATTTTTAACCACAAAAAATTATTTTCTCCTGGTTAAATAAAGTTTTAAATGTAAAAAAATAAAAAAGAATCTCAAAAAGAATTTCCAAATATGGACATTTTTGGCTCCACAAACCAACATGGCTGCAGCTTCAAAGCGCAGACTATAAATACGCAGTGGGTGACGGCTCCTCGGCTACATCCATCTTTTTTTATATAGTCTTTGGGCCTCATTCATCACAGGTGCAGCAGTGAAGGCACCACCTGTTGGTGTGTAGTTAAATTCATAGACATGAAGTCGGTATCGATCGTGTCGGCCAACGAGTGAAAGAGAACAATGATGCCTGCTTTCCTCTTTGCTCTTGCTGGTTCTCTCTTTGTATTTTAAATCCATTCACCTGAAAATGTTCCCACCTTTGTCACCATATCTGGAAAACAAAACAACTTTCAGTCACTTTTGATTTCAGACATTGTTTAATGCATTACCCTTCTGTCACACGCATGCTTGTTTTATAGTTTAAATATAACTTCCATTCAGCCACAAGTCCCTTCTCTTTGAGTTGTTGTCATTGTTGGATTTGTGAGCAATAGCCACTTACCGGGTAAAACGGCACCTCTATTTATTTGACTCCCCCAGAAAATTGCTCTGTGACAT
Source organism: Diplotaxodon limnothrissa (assembly GCF_057381915.1). Classification (NCBI taxonomy): domain Eukaryota; kingdom Metazoa; phylum Chordata; class Actinopteri; order Cichliformes; family Cichlidae; genus Diplotaxodon; species Diplotaxodon limnothrissa. The sequence continues at coordinate 28,829,572 of NC_140605.1, forward strand.
TCAGCATTTGTTATGATTGTTTTGTTTTCAGCTGCAATTTGTGCTCAGTGGGTCAGTTTGATTTTCAGGTGGGCATCTTTAAAATTTATATTTTGTATTATACTGCAACAAAAAAATCCATGTGGGGCTGGTGTTTGAGTCCCATTTCTTGTCGATGTGTATATAAATTAGATTAAATAAATTAGATTATGAATGCAGAAAGCCTTGCTTTGGTTTTATGTTGCTCAGTGACAGCTGGGCTGTTATTGGATATCTGTCTACATCTCTCTGTCGTGGTTCCTATCTTTTATGAAACAGCCAAGTGAGAAGAGCTAAGCTGGTTACTCGTCCAGTCTTTATGACCTAGCACCGACCCTGGCTGGCAATGTTAGCGCAGTGATGATGTGAAGGAGGAAGGGGAGGCAGGTTGTTTTCAAGTACCAGACAGTGTTTTGTTCATAACGCTGTGAATCACTAACATTTTTTTTTATCAGTTTTATTTTTTATTAGTTCTTTTATCCCCATTTTTCTGCCATACCTGTGAGGCAACATACTAGAGCATCTCAGAATATTATGAAAGAATGAAATATTTCAAACCTTTTTATTGTTTTAAGTTTGTTGATTTTGATGATTGTGATATTTAGCTCATGAAAACCACAAGTCAAGAACCTTAAATTAATAGAATAATTAATTTTGAGTTTTAGTAAATTACTGTTGCAGCAGTATAAGTATCTTCAGTACATGCAACCACAAAACTGCTGAACTGGCAGTCATACAGAAGATGAGCAGTGACACCCTCCAGAAGGAAGCTAAAACACAGAAAAGGCTGGTTGGTGTTCATTCCTTCAGTGACCTGCCTGTGAGAAACCATCATGCAACTGCTACGTACTGACTGGAACAAATAAGTTTGATTAATATTAGCTTATTCAATGAAAATGACTATTTTATTTAGCACATTTCATACTATAAGCCAGTTTTGGAAGCCGAGGATCAGAGCGGCAGGACCTCTGCCTCTGACTCCCACCTGAGGATGCCCATGTTGCTTTTTCAGTCCACGCGAGCAACATGTGCCAGAGCTTGGCCACTAGATGCTTGCCCTTGAGACTCTACCCTGGGACTCAACCAGGACCAATCTGCTATGGAAGACCCTACCAGGGGAAAGTCGCCCCAGAAAACATCCTGGGATCACTGGGACACACAAATCCCTCCACCAGGCTAAGATGGCGATTCGTGGAGGGAACGAGTCAGGGAGGAAATACTGCCCCAAGTGGATGAGTATAAGTATCTCAGGGTCTTGTTCATGAGTGAGGAGAGAATAAGATGCGAGATTGATAGACGGATTGGGGCAGCGTGCGCCAAGTGAGGCCCATTTTCTTGATGAAGTGTAAAAGTAAAACTGTCACTTTACCAATCAATCCACATTCCTACCCTCACCTATGCTCACAAACTCTGAGTAGTGACTGAAAGAATGTGATCACGGATCCAAGTGTCAGAAAAGAGTGGCTGGGCTCTCCCAGCAGAGACGGGTGAGGAGTAGAGCCGCTGCTCCGCCACATTGAAAGGAGCCAGTTGAGGTAGTTCAAGCATCTGATTAGGACACCTCCTGGATGCCTCCTAAGTGAGGTATTCCAGGCACGTCCTACCACAGAAAATAATTCAAGTTGTTTATTATGATTATTTTTGTTGGGAATCCTGTACGCCTCAATGATAATTTCAGAGAAAGCAACACCAGAGCAGGGACTCAAACTCGCAACCTTGTCATCGTCTCTCTCAAGTTTCAGTGTGACAATGAAAAGAAATGTTAATGACTAAAATACTGTCCACTTGCTTTTAACTCCTCTTCTGCTACTTTTAGCATCTGTAACTTAAATGAATTACGATTATCATAAAATCCCGAAAGAAATGCTCAAAACAACGACATGACCAATGCAACTTGCCCTTCACTTTGATCTTTCAAATATAGCTTATTATCATCGTGGGGCACTTTTCAAAGCCTGTGTTAAAAAGTGCTTCGCACGACGCAGCAGCCTCATGAAAAGCTGTCTTCAGTGAAGCGTAACGTTCATAGTTCAGCTGTGTGTTTAACAAATCGCCGAAATTTCATAACATAGCTGCACATTAGCAAGTTATAGCACAAGAGAAGGAGCACAGCAGCCATTTACTCAAAGATGGTGCAGTGTATCCTCTGCTATAGAAGGTAATAGAGGAAGCACTGAAGCACCTTTCTTAACAGTTAGAGAATTCGACCAGCTCTTTTTATGACTGCCATTTAGACACTTTCTGGTCAACCTTACCGGTTAGAAACCTTCCTAAGCAACCAGCTATTCCACCGCAACCATGACCTCACCGCTAACACCCCCAGATAATGGTATTTAAATGTTCATGAAGCTGTGAAAGCAATATCTTTGATACAGTAGACCACACTATTCTTTTAAACAGACTGAAACACATGGTGGGCCTCTCTGGTGCAGTATACATAACTGGTTCACTTCCTATCTCTCTGACAGAACTTTTATGGTGAGTATGGATACATGCTCCTCTAAGATCCATAAAATGACATGTGGTGTGCCTCAAAGGCCCTGTACTTTTTAATTTGTATATGCTCCCTCTCGGCGGTGTCATCAGGAGGCATGGAGTGAACTTTCACAGTTACGCTGATGACACGCAGCTGTACATCTCCGTGTCTCCTGATGACACCAGACCAATGGATGCCCTTTTTAACTGTATTTTAGATATAAGATGTTGGATGGCAGAAAACTTTTTACAGCTTAACCAGGACAAAACTGAAGTTTTAATCGTCGGTCCCGAGGCTCAGAGAGAGAAACTCTTGTCTAAATTAGAGGCATTTTCACTATGTCCTTCGCTACAAGTGAAAAACCTGGGTGTTATTTTTGACTCTGAGCTTGGTTTTATCCCACATATTAAACATGTAACCAAAATTGGATTTTATCATCTAAAAAATATAGCCAGAGTCCGCCCTATTCTCTCTCGGGCCAACACGGAGATGCTGATGCATGCTTTTATTACCAGTCGCATTGATTACTGCCCTGCTCTCTGGTCTTCCTAAGAAGAATATTTCAACTTTACAACTTTTGCAAAACTCGGCAGCTCGTGTGCTGACGAAGACCAGAGGGCGGGCCCACATTACACCGGTTTTAGAATCGCTGCATTGGCTCCCCGTGTGTTTCAGGATCGATTTTAAAGTTCTTTTATTGGTTTTTAAATGTCTTAATGGTCTTGGGCCTTCTTATCTCTCAGATCTGCTTTTACCATATGAACCCTCGCGGACCCTGAGGTCCTCACGTACTGGCCTTTTGATTGTCCCTAAAGTCAGGACACATACTCACGGAGAGGCAGCTTTTCAGTGGTATGGTCCTCGTCTGTGGAACAGCCTGCCAGAGGAGCTCAGGGCCGCAGAGAACGTACATGTTTTTAAGAACAGGCTCAAGACCCACCTTTTTAATTTAGCTTTTACTTAGCGTTTATTTATTTTATGCTTATTTATTCTATCCTGTTATTCTATTATTAATTTAGGCTTTACCTAATATTTATTGATTTTATTCTTATTCATTTTTTAACCTTCTTACTCTATTTATATTTATATTTATATTGTATCCCGTTCTTATTTATTTTATCATTTTACCTTGTATATATCCTATTGTGTCATATCTTCAGTGTTTCCTCGGAGGGGGCTCTCTGCACCGGGGCTGTGATCGACCGTGGCTGCTGGGGCTCTGGGGTCCTCTCAGCCTGGCTGGGGGGCTCCTTTGCCTCCCTCCTGCTGTGTGCCCAGCCTGGAGGCTGCAGTCTGTGACCGGCTCCCGGTGCAGACGGCTCCCTGTTATAGTGTTTCCTCACTTGGCTCATGCGAACCCAGCCCAATTTTTACTCTTTAAGTGTGCGCGTGTGTGTGTGTGTGTGGGGGGTGGGGGGTGGGGGGGATATGTGTGTATTCACATCATTTATGTTAATGAGAGTGTGGGGAGTGAGTTGGAGGGTGGGGTGGGCTGCTTTTAACTATGTAAAGCACTTTGTGCTACATTTTTTTGTATGAAAAGTGCTTTATGAATAAAGACTGATTGATTGATCTAATAGTAGTAAATATATATATACTCTAGGATGGGTCCTGTCGACTGCTTTAGTTATGCAATACCACTGGTGCTGCTATAACCTTAAAGGCACCCTGTGGAGTTATCTTCAGAACAAACAAAAATTATCTTAACATTTAGCTTTGGTCATACTGATGTACTGCCTGATGATGTTAGCAGCGCAGAGTTGTGCAAACCTTTGTATCTGCTACTGAATCCTTATGACCTCTACACCATCATAATACTTTGCTTTTAAAAGTTTTGTTATTGCTGTATTTTTCCCAAAAGCTTGCCAGAGTGCAGAAATTCCCTGCAGGATTCAGCTGATTGTGAGCAGGGTTGCGGTCAAATGGTGTTCTTGCAATGAAAGGTTTCTGACTATGTGAATTATTACAGAAGTATCTCAGTGGCAGTCATGATAAGACCTCGTAAAACTCTGCTTTGGTGCTTAATTTCTGATCCCCTTGAGGAAGATACACTGGACCGACGTCTGTGAAGGGAAGCGAGATAATACATTTACACATTCGCTGCTGAAGCGATGTTTAACAACCTTCATTACATAATGACACAGCCTAGTGTAAGAGCAATCGGATTTTCTTGAGTCTCCTTGTGAACTTCTTTTTCACTTCAGCTTGATGTTTTTCATTATGATCAAAGAAATGTTTTTAGGAAAAGACATGGCATGCATTTTTTATAAACATCCTTCAAACAAGGTCTCATTGACTTGTAGTCCTCCACCGTGCCTCGAACATTTCCAAGACTTTTAGTGATAAAATGCTTTGTAAAATATCTACAGAACCCAAACTTTTGACAACTAAAGTTTTGCTGAATGACACAACTGTTTTTTTTTTTTAAATTATCATTTATTTTTTAAGGGGTTTCTCCCATCTGTCTAATATTTTGTGAAGATGCCTCAATTTTGTCTAATGTTAAAGTTTTTTTTGTCCTTTTCTTTTTTTCTTTTATTTCATCCAGGATCTGATGTGGCCCTTCTCATTTGATTGGTTCCCTTGTTGCCAGATTAGGGAACACAGCCTGGAAAGGTGGAGGTATGCACTGGAGAGAGGAAGAAAAAGCAAGTGGTGGAGTGGGTGGAGATGATCTCTGGGGTGATTTGTGACATAAGGGTATGGCAACAGTGGAATGTGATGATGCTTCGGTGATGGTGACACTGACAAAAACATACGAGGCAGAGGGTTGAAATGATCCGCTGTGGCAACCCCTAAAAGCAGCACCAAAAGGGGAAAGATTAATGTTACTACCATGCGCAAATTTTCCCTTTTTTTTCAGAAAAAAAATGGGTTTTTTCCAGGAAAATCATGAATGTATGTATGAAATGTATGAAATCAGGAATGTAACGATTAAAAAGATATAATATTATGCATTGTACATCCTCGTGCTGATTAAAGATGCAAAACGATACATATTTAAGTTTTGGACAACATAGTCCCCTCATATCCATCGTTGCGGCTGGGTTTAGTGCAGCCTTCTAACAGTTTAAGACTAACAAATTACTCATCATTTGCTGTGCACTTTAATTTGCAGTTACAAACAGATGATGTGTGAGACATTTGTGTTTATTTTTTCAGTTTAACACAGAATAAAACAAACTTGAGGCTTTAATCACACTGCATGCTGTTAGCACCACTGCCTCGCTGTCGAGAGCTTCTGACCCTCTGAGGGTGTATGTGTCTTGAATTGTTTAAACGTAAGGCAAATAGGGTTAACCACTACACAATCATAGAGCTACTATGCTTTAATGCATCTCTGAAATGGTTACGGAGCTGTCTCCTAATATGTTCATGGAGGCAAAATGTCTTTTTACAGTTAAAATTTTTACACATTTTTCAACCAGTTTTAAATGGTTTGGTTTCACATTTTCCCCTCAAATGTCAGACAACCCATACGGAAAATAAATAGTAAAAAACTTATATGTGATTACTCATGAAAGTGGCCACTTTCATGAGTAAATCATATAAGGCTTACATGATTTACTCATGAAAGTGGCCACTTTCGCATTACTTTCATACATTGTTTTAGTAAGTATCCAAAACATACAAGTTTCATTATATAATTTTTAAAGGGATCTTATATGTGTTTTCACACTTATATGCTTTTCATACAAGTTTCACACAAGACAGATACAAACTTTATAAGATTTATATATATCTTTTCCATATGGGAAACTCCTGGTTCGCTGCCGATCAATTATCTCCACGAGGCTTCTACATCAGGTGGAGTAGAGTGTTTGTCCTCCTTTGTGCTGATTGGGTAGGCACCTGTGCACTGGTGGCTCAAGTGATATGGAAGTCGGCATCTCCTAATTTTAGCAGTAATGGATATCTGTCGTCTGATTGCGATTGTTAGAAAGGATGCAAACCACATGAGCAGCTGGATAGGCTCAGATAAGGGTTCTTTCTTTAGCTCTGGCATTTTTGAATTCCAACTTTTGTCTCAAGCACTTTGTTGCTCTGTGGGTAGTAAGTGCTTGAGATTACACGATTAAACCACCAAGTTTAAGCAAAAGCTCTAAAATTCCTAAAGGGAAAATGCTGGTAACTGTGAATGTGAGAACATACAATAAAAATTTACAGAGCAAAAATCATGAGCAGAGAGTCTAAAGGAGCCAACAGGTGTTCACTTTGTGTTGAGGTGTTATGGTGCCGGGACTTTTGTGTATCTGAGTTTGATTTTTTAAGAAATTACTGAATTTTTGATTTCTGATTTTATATTCTAACCAAACACATGTAAAACCCTGCCATCTTCTCCCTGGTCAAACCTGGTCGCTGTACAAATTCACAGATGTACAGATGTTGTTTTAACACACAGAAGTTTACAGTCGCTCATAATGGGCAAAAATGTCATGGTATTGTTGGGCTCCAAAATAAATAGATTTGTGCAACCCAGTTCTTGTTTGTTAAAGTCATTAAAGATACACGCATTCCAACCTGGAAAAAGAACAGTTCAGAGAAATTAACGAAGGCCCCAATTTACTACGATGGTTCTGCACATAAAAGTGCGTGTAAACCACAATTGTGGATTAGATGTTGCATCACATCGTGTTTTACCAAGTGAGTAATATAGATCAGATTATTTCAAAGATGGAATGCATTTGTGAAAATGTTTTTGTCTTTTTTTTAAACATTAACAGCGAATGTGCTTATTACATGGCTGCACATGTCTTTTCTACATACAGATAATATTAGTAAAAAAAAAAAATTATGCTATTTACAGTTTTGTACATCTAAAGTCCATTTAAATTGTTAAATGTTGGATGTAATATATCAAATTCTTACAATTAAGTATTAAAAAGCTCCGGAATGTCATTTCTTCCATATAAGCAATTTTCTCCTGAAACTAAATTGATATACTTTGATTATTTTCTTTTATTTTAATCAATTCTTGAACACAAGCTTTCTCTTGCTTGAAAGTCTAACAAAGACATGGAAGCGATGTTTTAGGCTACGTCCACACGTACACGGGTATTTTTGAAAAAGGAGATTTTCCGTTTTTGTGTTAAAAAAAAAAAAAAAAAATCCTGTCCACACGTAAACGCCAAAAACGAAAGAAACGCTGCCAGAAACATGCCAAAGCAACAGGTGGCGATATATTCCTAACCGTGTAGAAATGTTGGCCAATCAGAAGTCTAGAAGCTCGGGTGGGAAAGAGTAAACAAAGATGGCGCATAGAAGCAGAACTGAGTCCTGTGTGTGGAGGGACAGTAACTGTGTGTAAGTATTTAAACACTGCAGAGAGTAAAATTACCAGTAACAGTATTTTGTCTTAGTTTGCCATTGTAGAAATTCATTTCACCGAAACAATAACGTGGCGCACAGTGTGACGTCAAAAAAGGCGCACATCTTTGGCGTTGCGTTTTCTCCGTTTTCCTCGTCCGCACGTAAACGCAAAAACTGAATTTTCAAAAAGCTCCACCCTGGCAGGCGTTTTTAAAAATCTGCGTTTTCAGTGACCGAAAACGCCGTGTACATGTGAACAAAAGGTGCAAACGCATAGAAAAATCTGCATTTTCAAAAATACCTGGGGACGAAACACCTTGAACAAACGGTGAAGTGACGTACACGACACTGGCTCCACTTTCATTTAGGAACTGTTTAACCACTTAATAGTTTATAATAATTACTCTGAATGTTGGCAGGGTTTGAGTCCCTTTCCAAGACTTGCTTTATGGTTTCTTGTAATTAGCTTTGTGGTTTCCAAAGTATTTATAACTGACTTGTCTGTTAGTTGTCGTACCATGTTTTTATGTGTATTCCTTCCCCGTCTCAGCTCTTTGTTTCATATTCATGTCAGTATTCACATCATTTTTTTTGTTCTGCTTAATTTGGTCATTTTTCTCAAAGGAATCTTGTTTTGTTCAGTTCTAGTTAGAGGTGAAATACTTTATACTAGGTTTTTCAGGTTTTTTACTTTTTTTCTCCTTTAGGATAAATGCATGTACTGTCTACTTACATTTTTAAACAGGTTCATTACTGTAGTTTTTAACACAACCGAGGGGGAGTTATTGATTATTTCTTCCAGCATCAAACAGATTTGTAAATGGAGGAAAAAGCAATACATTAAAGATAACTTTATTGGTGGATTCACCACAGGAATTTGTTGCATTAACTTATGTTAATCATACAGAGATAAAAAGGAAAAAAGGGGGGGGGGGGGGGGGGAAATGTTGGAAACAAGTGCAAAGCAAAGGCGTGGTGACAGAAAATGACACTGGACAGCTGGCCTTGCACCAAACACACAAGTATCTGTACTTCTACTTGAGTGAATATCCACATCTTCATCGACTTGTTTTATAAACACTTGGGATCTAAGTATGTAAAGATAGTCATGCCTGCTACTTTATTCTTCTTAATTTTTTTCTTCTAGTCTCCCTGTTATCCAGTATATGTTCTTTATGTGCTAGCCATGTTTTTCTGTGGTCCACGTCCACTTCTGGATTGCTGTTATTAAGACTTCATGGAATAAGGAGGGAACTGAACAAGAGAATCCAAACATTGGGAGGGAAAAAATTAAATATAAACTCACTTGAGACTTGCAATAGGGAGAAATAGGCCTAGGCTACACACAATATGAGGACGATACAACAAATAACAAGTGCAGACTGCAGCAATATATGCACACGTATGATAACAAGGGGATCGATAAGAGGTGGGATACATGGCTGGAGACAGACATAATGAGATGGGGGAAGTAAAGTCAAAAGAGACTGAGAGAACAACAGTTACCGAAATAAAACAGGAAAACACCACTGACTGGGGAAGCAAGGGTTAAGTTGACACTGGGGAAGACAGAAAGACTAGACATCGAAACACTAAGGGATAAAAGACAAACAGAGATAAGACAGAAATAGAAGCAGAAAATGGACATGCATATGGGATCTAACTAAATACAACCCGAGGGTCACACAACTAAAAACAGAAGACTCAAATAATAGGACTAGAAAACCAATCATGAAGAATACAAAACATGAGACGAACAAGACTTGTCAACACAACGACAACAGAAATAGCAAGAAATCTAAATATGGACTAACCAAGAAATACAGAAACCCAAATCACAGATAACCTAAAAATGAAGGAATTCAAACAGGCTGGGGAAAAAAATACATTTTTAAAAAATTACGGTACTAAATTTCAAAGGTAACAAAACATATCACAGAACTTGAACATAAATCACTTTACAGGAAATAAAGAACAAGAAGAAAACCCCAAACCAAGGGATGAATATATCGGGTCCTTTTATCTTACAAACAATCTAATCTATCCTACTATTTTACAAACCCATGCAGTTTCTGAGTAAACCTTTTCTCTTTCATGAATGCCAGTGTTCACATTATAGACCAAGAAAACAGGTGGTTTCAGGAGTAGAGGAGGCTATCTAAGTCCACTGTGAATGGCCTTCATTGAACAGTGTTGGCAGCTTCCAAGACCAGCTATCAGCCACCTACAGGGCAGTCTTGAGATCTCTTCCCAGGTGCTTCAACCCTCACACCTTGCTTCAGGTGACCTAAATAGGTCACATGATAGGGTAGGGCAAGGTGTCAATGGTTTTTGGCCTAACCCTCAGTGATGGTAATAAACCATGCTCACTTATGTGGTGACCCCCATGATCAATAGTGATTTAACAACCACCTCCAAAGGGAGCAACCCCCACTAGGGGTTAGATACCTGGGACTATCCACTTTTTGTTTTGGGAACTAAATAAGTCTCTTGAGGTGAAATGTCTTCACAAACGTAAAGAAGTCCAGTTTCCCCCTTTTTTTTCAACCTCTTAAAATGTACCTACCATTTCAGAAACGTGTGCTCAAGTTTTACTTACCATGATGTTTGTTGTTTCGGTCTTCATTTAAGCATCATACTTTAAATCAAAACAACAATGTTAAAGATAGTGAACCATTAATGATTGAGCATAGACATTTACTTTTTTATTGGTCTTTCTACCATGAAAATGGTAGATGTAAGTGCAACGGCTTGCGGCTGGTAATTTTTTTCTCCAAGGCATCAGCATTTACAAGATAATGTACAACTATATTGAACAATGATTGTACAAATTTGCTCCGTTTTTAGAGCAATTTGTTAAATTGCATTTACAGTTTTTCAAAAGAAAAGCTTCAGTACTTAAGATCCTGTGTGTGTGTGTGTGTGTGTGTGTGTATATATATATATATATATATATATATATATATATATATATATATATATATATATATATATATATATATATATATATAATGTGTGTGTTTCTTAAAAGTGTGGTGCTTGCAAGATATGCTTTGCACAGCCTATACTCTTACACTCACTAAACAATAGTTACATCAGTAAGAACCAAGTCATAGAGTAGCACAGCCCTGTGGCAAATATTACCTTTGTTAGACTAAATATTCTAAATTTGTTGACACTCTGTCTGAGTAGGTTTATTATGGAGCCTGGAATAAGTGTTGGTGTTGTATTGAATTATATTGCAGTGCACCCAGTGTCTCTCTCCCCCCCCCTCCCCCCCCTCCCCTTACATAAGGGAAGTGTGGGTGCAGTTAAAGAGACAAAACATATGAACATCTTAGAGTTGAAAGCAATTACACGGTGTCTTGTGTTAGACTGAACATGTTCTCACCCACTGAAAGTCTAAATTAAGCCGAATGGTCTTGGTCACAGGTATGAAATAAGGCTGTACAGTTCAGTCAGTGCCATCTGTGTGTTTGAACTGCCTTTATGGAATTCAAGACAGCTGACACGGTCTTGAACATCCATGTTTAATCCATGGATTTCATTCGCCCGTGGGTTTAATATATCTCTGCTCCTTGCAGTGGGGTTGCAAACAAAATGGTCCCAAAGGTTGCGATCCTCACAGGAAGTGTATCTGTATTTGTTGCATACAGACTTTTAATGATATAAGTCATGTTAAAAGAGCACTTTTGCTGTTATAGAGAAGGAAAAGAAATCCCGAGACATGCTTCTATGATGTTGGAGTGAGATGTAGTATTTAACCCTCAGGTCAAACTTAATCCAACAACAAGTCAGCTGTCAGCAGTCTGTCCTGAGGGTTCTCTTAATGAAGGAAATCTGAGCTACTCTGTCTACACTAATTGAAGAGGAATCTTATTTAAGCAGATGCAATTCCACACATTAGCATGGTTAGCCAAATGTGTCATTCTGCACTTAAACTCTCATTGATATCCCTCCAAAAAGGAATAGTTCCTAATTGCTGACTGAACCTTTTGTTTTTTTGATGTGAAACCAACTAGACAAATTACAAAAATGACCAAGCAACTAAAATAAACAAAAAATGCAATTAATAACAGCTGTAGCAATTAAATGCATACCATAATCTTATTTTAATTAAGAGCAGTTGCTGAGGCTTTTTCCCTACAGTTTTCCTGTGAGAGATTTTACCTGACGCTTGTCATTAATGACCCTATTTTTCAGGGGGTTTTTTTTCATTTGTATTTTTGTAATGCCCCATCTAGATCACACCTCTGGGATTTCATGTCTGCTAGATTAGGGGAATTATTTTTTAAGAAAACCTCTGTGTCTCCAGTGAAAACACATTGTTAGTGTTAAACTCAGTGGATTGATCAGTTTGAATAAAAGTAGATATTTTTAAAAAGTGGACTAACTTTTAAACACAGCGTACATTTTGGGACCTTGTTGTTTTCATCTGGTTTGTTCAAATGTTGCAACCCTTCTTCTGCCTGTTAGACTTCCATATGAAATGCTTCTCCTTCTTTGACTCACAGATTTGCTCTGAAACAGGCGCTAGAGTGCCTTTTAGTGGACAAGTAGGGAAGTGCACAGCTGTGCCTTCACATGGATTAAATGTTATATCTAAAGAAGTATGGACAAAGTGGGGGAAAAAAAAGATCCGTGCGAGGTACAGTTAAAGCATAGCTCTAGCTTCAGTTTGATATTTAGAAATGCACAGCCACGTATCCCACCAAAATTCGGTGTAGTGATTGACATTTGAGAAAGTGCCATTTTCAGCACTAAATTTGTCTTTTTGTTTATTACTTGATTTATAGCTTTTACCAGCACCTCGCAGAAAGAAAAACATCAATCTGTTAATTACCCACTCTGAAAATGATTGTAATTTGAGTTGAACATTACTAATTGGTGTCAGTAAATGTAAAGATTTTCATTAGCTTGGGTGTAATTAACCATTTTGAGTGATCTAGCAGATTTTCTTTTTATTGACATACAGCTGAAAACATGAGGATTCTGTATATCGATCCAATGGATCTTATTAGCCGCGTCCTCTAGACCAAGGTGAATTAATCAAAGCATACTTGATTTATATACCCCACCCCTTCCTTTCTTCTTCCACCTCTCTTCCTCTCTGTGTGTTTCCAGCTCTCTCGCTCTCTCTCTCACGCCGAGCTGGGGATTCATTTGTCTTGCTGATTAATGATGAGAACCATATCCTCCACAACACCAGTAAATTAAAAGAGATTGGGGACAGAGAGAAAGAACATCAAGGTCCATTCATCCCAATCAAATTTCACAGTAGGTCCAATTCATCCTAAGCTTTATTTGTATTGTCTGCTATACAAACACAGAAAGCACCAGTCATTCATGTTCTCCTCCCAGACTGTCTCTGGCAGTCTAGGGATTTCATTTGGCAACTTTCCAGGTGCATGCTCATTTTTTCCAGCCTTTGGGATACAACCGTACTCATTGCTTCAGTGTTTCTGTTTCAGACAGCAATTGTTCGAGAGCTGCAGCTTTGACTGGCTGTCGATGCTGCTATCTGTACTGGACGTGCAGCGTGCTTGGATTCATGACGCCATACAGTGAAGAACTGAGATACATGTAGCGTCCTGTTGCACAACGTCCGATGTAAAGTTGTACACCATGGACACATTTTTTTAGACCAAAAATGAACAAATTCTTTTACAGTCAGATGAAACATCGGTTTTTAATGCAGACCTGAGAAATAACCCAAACTTTGATGTTTTAGTAAATTCTTCTAAAACCCTTAAAGTACGTAAATGTAACACAGTCTCTGCAGATGAAGAGGTTGTAGCCATGATGTCACTCATTGATTTGTCTTGAGATTGGCATTAGGCCATCACTATTTGCATTTTTTGGAGGAAGAAGTTATATGAGAACTTGGACACTGTCCACATCCTTTCGGTGCCTACTTACAGTATCAGTCACAAGGTCACCATGTTCTAAAGTAAACTCTGCTTAATCATCTCTAAAAAATTACAAAATGAAAATCACTCTTAGTTGGAAACATTAAAGGAAGTTTTTCGCCTAACAAGTGAAAGATCCCTGGTTTGATCCCGAGTGGAGACACAGATCTCTCGGGTGTTGCATCAGGAAGGACATCCGACATACCACTGCGGCCAATCCTTGTGAATAACGAAGCAGCTGAATGTAGCTTTTTATCTTTCTAAGGAAAAGGGAACTTTATGGTAATCTCTCTAATAGTCACGCTTCCCAGCAACAATGCTTGTCAAAGTGCAGCCCAAGGACTGCCAGAGGTCTGCCACCAGCAGCCAAGGGCTCTGCTAGTTGCTATAAATCTTAAATCTGTATAATTAAAAGTGCATATACAGTTAGTTCCATAAGTATTTGGACAGTAGCACTTTATTATTATTCTTATTTTACTTTTGTAATAATAATGCTTATAAAGTTGTGAATGATGAATTTCGGCTTCAATGAAGGGGATTAAATAAAAGTATTGAATTAACTGTTTAGGAATTATAGCCATTTTTATACATAATGCTCAGGTGAAGCCTCTAACAATCTGGACCTGATTTAAAGTGTCGAATTCATTTGTTGGAACTCTTTCAATTTTTCATCCCCAAATTAAAAATCGATCCTTGTATTGAAAATGTTAGTTTGTACTATTACAGATCAGCCTCTGATAGGGTCTATGTTTAAAAATGACTGTAATTCTCAAACAGTTCATGGAAAATATTTGTAAAACCCTTATTAAAGCTTAAAGTCTGTCATTTGAATAAAAATGCATTGTGGTCAAATTACCAGGAAAAAGTCCTTGTCCAAATACCTGTGAACCTAACTGAATGAAAAAGGAAACATTCACACCAACGAAACAAGCACACAACACAACGAACCATGCTTAGTGTGCTGTAGCAGCTAGCTCGAGTTTGTTAGCCTCTGCCCTATAAAATCAAACTGTTAACGTACAGGTGGCTATAAAGAGAAAAGAGGAACATCTGCACAAAATTTTATTGCTGTCCATCCAAAACCTGTGAAGCTCATTCAGACTTCACCAAAGTATCTGACTGACTGACAGGCGGCATCTCTCGAGCCTCGCTGCTAGCATCATTGTTAATTCCAGAAGTGTAGCTTTAGATTGCCAAGTCTGACTCAATGAATGGGCCTGATAACAAGAAACAACAACAAAATCAGAATGTTTGCTCTCTGTTTGTTGTTGTTGTTGTTACTTCTTTCACTTTAATCTGATATTCGTGGGGATAGTGGCTCAAAAACCTATTCTCAATCTCCATCTCTGTTATAGATTTCTTCAACAGTAAACAAGATTAAACCCAGCTGTTATCAAAGAATCAGGGGCTTAAGCACAAGGGCTGAAAGCATTTATCTTGACTGTTGCAATTTCATGTTATATGTATATATATTACTGCGAAGTGACTCTTTGCATAACAAATTCCAGAACAATTCCTTACTTATTCCAAGTTACAGCTTCTGTCTATACGATCACTATCTGTAGTCATTTTTTTGTGTGTGGTTGCAGACTTTTCTTATAATTTAATGTTTTTGAAGCAGTAGCATTTATATCCTTTCCTTCCTTCTATATCACATTACTGGAGCTCTTGCAGCAAACCCCCTTTTTCCAGCATTAGGAATCAATAAGCTGTCATCTTCTCTTGTTTGGTTGGATGTAGTGACTGCTCAACTCTCAGCAGGACCTTGCAGTGTGTGGACAGTAATTCTACATTGTTCAGGGACTCAAACAGGCCCTAAATTTTTCAATTATCCCTGCAGTGTTTGGCAGCTTCCCAAAAGGCATCTCAAGTGACTGGCTTCCAGAGGAAATGGAGGGAAGTTCTGAGAAGCACTCAGGTCACATCTCCCTAATTAATGCAGCTTTCTTCTGCTGTTCTAAAATCAACTGTAGTTTCAGGTTTTTTGCTTTGGGGGTTGGTTTTTTTTTTTTATGTTTATTTCTTTCACCTGCCATTGCCTTCAGAGTCACCAAACCACATCTACTGGAGGGGGTTATTGTGCTGAGAGGTCGAAAATGTGCACCTCAGAAAAACTTTGTGCTGATTTGCAGTGGACTCTTAACCATGCCAGCAAATTTCTGACTGCAGCACAACACAAGCCATTGGAGCCCCTGAGGGGGTCAAGGTTTTAGGTTTTTCCTCTAATTTGTCACTGTTTACATATGTACCTCAGGTCTGGCTGAATCAGCTAATGCTGACTGTGACTTAAAGTTGCCCAGATGCAAAACTTCTGGTATAGATGGAAGCAATCTGTGGACGGCAGTTCCTCTAACAGCAAGCCGATCCTCTCTAAAAGTAGGGTTTGTTTTTTTTTCTTTGTTATGCCCCTTCAAGCCTTTAGTAAAAGCCTACTGTCATCAGCTTATTTAATAGCCAAAGACCTCGTTACCATAACTCCTGACAAGTTCAGAATGATGGGTTTAAAAATATTCATGCTTTTAATAATCACGAACATAAACTAGCCAGGTTGGTACTTTCTTTCAAAAGTGGACACAAGCACCAAAATTTGCATGTCTGTCACTTTCGAGCTATTAATTTGTAAAATCCCAAAAGCCACTTGAATTTTTAACATTTTAAAATGTCTATCTGAGGAAACAGCTGTCTTACTACATAATTTGAACCTGTGGATGAAATTTAAAAGGTTTCACTCTTGATTTGTATCCTTTGACCATCAGAAAGTCACATTTATAGCTTAAAAAAAAACATCTTTAGAGCTTTGTGGTTTCAAGCAAAACATAGCAGGCACACATGCTTTACATGTTGCTCCACAGGTGCAATACGGTTAGAGCTGCACAGTGCTGTGCAGACTAAAGGTTACCCTTTTACCCTTTTGATAGCACTATGATGCATACACCTTGGTTTGGGAATTTAACATTAATCTAGCCCCAATTTATTTTTGCGAGAGTCAATGAATTTTATGTATTTGTCTCTTTTATCCCTCTTTATTGCTCATCATGGCACATCTTATCCTCCAAACTAGTTATTTTTTAACAAGTTACCATGGAGAGGGAGAGAAAGAGAGAACCTTTTACTGTCCCATCAACCAATTTACGGATCACTGGTTAATCTGACAAGCAGGTCTCTGAGGAGGTTCAAACTTACAACAGTCTTTCTGGGCGACCGGTTACTTAATGTTCCATCCTCTAGATTAGTGAGTGTCAAGTCAAGTCGAAGTTTATTTCTATAGCACATTAAACATGGACCAGTTGAAGTGTTGTCCAGGTTGTGCAAGTAAAAAAGGCCTGTTTGCATAATAAAGGTCACGGGACCCTGGTAAACTATAACTAAAAACAAGCGATAATAAGTAGGTCTTTAACAGTTTTTTAAAAAAATGAATGACACCAGGCAGCTATTATACAAGAAATTAGGTTGTTCCAAATATTAGGAGCCGCCACGGAAAAGGTCCCGTGACCTCTGCTTTCGAGCCTGCATCTAGGAATATTCAAGATCATAGGGTCTGTAGACATCAGTGCTCTGGTACTGTGGGAAGTTAAGGTTCAGTTAAGTAAGATGGTGCCAAACCACTGAGACTCTTAAAAACAAGTAGTAAAATTTAAACTGGATACTCTAAATGGACTGGAAGCCAGAAAAGGACTGTAATGTATAGAGCACTTTCTCAAAGCTGCAAGCTGCACCCACAGACACATTTTTAATGCTCACATGCAAAACCAGATACTAAAAATGACCGTAGGAGTGCTGACAGTCACTGTGGAACAGCTTGACTTTTCATGGCTATAAATAGAACCTTCTTGATGCAGGTGACCGACCCAAGTGTTGCCGTACTAGCTGGATCATGACACTAATCCAAATACACTATCAAGTTTGTAAGGTTAGTCTCCCTCACTCTCCTTGTTGATTCCATGGGAAAATGGACTGCAACATATGCAAGACTTTTTTTTCTCTTCTGGCACTTTTCACACTTCACACACTCCACACCCACATGTTTAACATTGGGCACAATTGCAAACTGAGATGGAAACATCAGTATCTGGGGTTTAGTATCTTTTAAGGACGTTTCTTTATTCAAATCAGTAGAGAGCATAAGTAGCAAACAGGGGACAGAACATCGGGGACAGAAAATTGGCCCTAGCATACATATATATGTATATTACACATATTTTGTATATATTTCATATTGTTTGATTATTGATATTGAAACAAGTTTGTACAGTTGTTGTTGGATTAGGACATCTTAGATGTACTACACTGCAGCATGTGACAATTAAAAGCCACACTAGCTATTAGGAGTGACTAATGGTTTAATAAGTAACCATTCATTTTACCAGAAATCTCGAATCACTCCCTTCCTAATTATACCTCTCATGCACCTTGAAGAGCAGAGTCAGGGGAGGGCCTGGCTGCATTAAGAGATTTGATTGGACAATACATGTTAGGGCACCTGGGTCGTTGACCCAGAGTTTTGACTTTTACATTATTATTGAGCTTTTATTTTGTCATTATTTATCATTTCTAGTGTTTTGGTTTCTTTGTTAGAGTTCTCTGTCTTATGGTTTATGTCTCCGTGTTCCATGGTTGCTCTGTCTCCCCTGTCTGCTGTATCCCCTTGTCAAGTCTGTATCTCTGTGTTACATTTCCTGTTTTACTTTGAAAGTCCATGTCTCATGTTAATGTATCTGATTTTGCTTCCTTTGTTTCGTTAGCCCAGATTTATCCCAGCTGTGTTTCCCTCCTGTCTCCTATTCCCTGATTGCTCCCTCTGTGTATTTAAGCCCTTCGTTTTCCTTTGACTGTGTTGTGACCTACCATCATATTTGTCCTCAACTTTGCACTGTGTGCCATCCTGCCTCCCAGTTTAGTTAGACTGGGTCTCAGCAATAAAGCTGTTTGAGATCACGTTTTTGAGTGTCCGCACATTGGATCCACCGTTCCTGCCTGCACACAGCACATGACAATACAGTGTCAAGAATGAAAATGGACGAATGGGCTGCTGTCAGTGCTTGTACAGCCAGTGCACAGCGGCCCTTCAATTGACCAGTGAGCCCAAAAGCGTGTCGGCTCACTAGGTAAACATCAGGCATGCCAGATTACTGGTTGTATTTCATGGAGCTGAAAATGAGGCGTACATAAGATTTTAATCTAACAGCACTTTACTTTACTTAAGAGAAATCTGACTCACTTAAGAGGTAGTTACACTAAAGCTTATGATAGCAAGCTATTTAATTTCCTACTCAAAAGCTTCAGAGGAGCTTGCAAAAACAACAACTTGGACGGCACGTTTGGTGTGTGGTTTGATGGTCAATGACAAATTAAAGGGTAAACATCAGGCATGCCAGATTACCAGCCGAGTCCTGATTACATCACCAAATTACAGGGAGTGCAGAATTATTAGGCAAGTTGTATTTTTGAGGAATAATTTTATTATTGAACAACAACCATGTTCTCAATGAACCCAAAAAACTCATTAATATCAAAGCTGAATGTTTTTGGAAGTAGTTTTTAGTTTTAGCTATTTTAGGGGGATATCTGTGTGTGCAGGTGACTATTACTGTGCATAATTATTAGGCAACTTAACAAAAAACAAATATATACCCATTTCAATTATTTATTTTTACCAGTGAAACCAATATAACATCTCCACATTCACAAATATACATTTCTGACATTCAAAAACAAAACAGAAACAAATCAGCGACCAATATAGCCACCTTTCTTTGCAAGGACACTCAAAAGCCTGCCATCCATGGATTCTGTCAGTGTTTTGATCTGTTCACCATCAACATTGCGTGCAGCAGCAACCACAGCCTCCCAGACACTGTTCAGAGAGGTGTACTTTTTTCCCTCCTTGTAAATCTCACATTTGATGATGGACCACAGGTTCTCAATGGGGTTCAGATCAGGTGAACAAGGTGGCCATGTCATTAGTTTTTCTTCTTTTATACCCTTTCTTGCCACCCACGCTGTGGAGTACTTGGACGTGTGTGATGGAGCATTGTCCTGCATGAAAATCATGTTTTTCTTGAAGGATGCAGACTTCTTCCTGTACCACTGCTTGAAGAAGGTGTCTTCCAGAAACTGGCAGTAGGACTGGGAGTTGAGCTTGACTCCATCCTCAACCCGAAAAGGCCCCACAAGCTCATCTTTGATGATACCAGCCCAAACCAGTACTCCACCTCCACCTTGCTGGCGTCTGAGTCGGACTGGAGCTCTCTGCCCTTTACCAATCCAGCCACGGGCCCATCCATCTGGCCCATCAAGACTCACTCTCATTTCATCAGTCCATAAAACCTTAGAAAAACCAGTCTTGAGATATTTCTTGGCCCAGTCTTGACGTTTCAGCTTGTGTGTCTTGTTCAGTGGTGGTCGTCTTTCAGCCTTTCTTACCTTGGCCATGTCTCTGAGTATTGCACACCTTGTGCTTTTGGGCACTCCAGTGATGTTGCAGCTCTGAAATATGGCCAAACTGGTGGCAAGTGGCATCTTGGCAGCTGCACGCTTGACTTTTCTCAGTTCATGGGCAGTTATTTTGTGCCTTGGTTTTTCCACACGCTTCTTGCGACCCTGTTGACTATTTTGAATGAAACGCTTGATTGTTCGATGATCACGCTGCAGAAGCTTTGCAATTTTGAGACTGCTGCATCCCTCTGCAAGATATCTCACTATTTTTGACTTTTCTGAGCCTGTCAAGTCCTTCTTTTGACCCATTTTGCCAAAGGAAAGGACGTTGCCTAATAATTATGCACACCTGATATAGGGTGTTGATGTCATTAGACCACACCCCTTCTCATTACAGAGATGCACATCACCTAATATGCTTAATTGGTAGTAGGCTTTCGAGCCTATACAGCTTGGAGTAAGACAACATGCATGAAGAGGATGATGTGGACAAAATACTCATTTGCCTAATAATTCTGCACTCCCTGTATTTCTAAATAAATTAAACTAGTTATTTCACATTCCATAATAGCATTAAAAAAATTTAATCTAGTTTATGGGAGAAAAATCTATTTTGTCAATAGCCATCACAAACGTCGTGCCATCTTGGGTTTTCTAATGGTCTTTATCACAAAAGCAGTCATAACACAGTTTACATACAAATTTTGGTACTTGTATCCACCTGTGAGCAATTTCCCAGTAATGTTATGAGTTATCTGCTGCACCACACGGATGGCTCCAGCTTGTGTGTCTCTCTAAATGTATGAGATGAAGTAAAATTTGAACCTATGAGTCCTTGTTAGGTTTATTTTTGAAAACAAGAGAGTGAGCTAAATTGGAAAAATCAGTTTTGAATGTTTGGACGTAAAATTTATGGAAATTGTTTTCTCTAAAAGCCAAACATGTCAAACTGCTGGTGGCATTAGTGGATTCACCCCGTGGGCAATGCAAAACTGGCAATCTATCCAATAGTTGTTGACATATTTCAGCTTGGACCAACCAACAGACAGAGTGGGGAAAAACTGGCGCCACTATTTTCAGAGCCAAGATTGTTGTATGGCTGAAAGTACGCAGATGCTTTGTATTCATACTGGCTATTACTGTATGTCAATAAATCATTAAAGATTATTTTCCCTGCCCGTGTTTGTCACTGAACAATTACTAAACCCTTAGTTCTTTACCAAATAAAACCTACTTTAATACTTTGAGTGCGGTGGTATTTGTCACTTCTAAATTCACAATATATGGGGTAGTTACAGTTTGTACAGTCTGTATACCTGCATCATAAATCCTTTAAATCCATTTAAGTCTTTTAGATAAAACTATGCACCTATTATCAGATTTGCTGTCATTTATCATGCTTTAATTTATTTAAGATTCTCACAACTTACAGTG
Source organism: Diplotaxodon limnothrissa (assembly GCF_057381915.1). NCBI lineage: Eukaryota > Metazoa > Chordata > Actinopteri > Cichliformes > Cichlidae > Diplotaxodon > Diplotaxodon limnothrissa. The sequence goes on from NC_140605.1 coordinate 28,851,154, forward strand.
TGCATATAATTTGCATCTCATTTGTCAGCACACATTTTTCTCCATTGAGCATGTAAACAGCCCTTGGACTTAGCTGCCACCTTTTCAATTACTAAGCCAGTTCATTTGTGGGGTATGCTGTTGAAGGATTTATCAGCAAAACACACATTGAAACTCCTGAACAAAGAGCCTTTTCAAACATTTTTCTTAAAGGTTTGCTACTTTGTCCACCCTTTGCCATTTCTGGAACCTTCGCCACCTCATCCTTCCATTGTTTGGATGTTGATTTGACCTCTTCTTACCTCTATTTCGTTTTGATGAAAGTAACGAGCGAGATGTCAAGGAGGAGGAAAGGAACATTTCATTTTAGAAAAAAAAAAGAGTGCCCTTTAAGTTGTGGCCTGAGGAAGTTCTTTCAGTGTGAAGGGCATCACTGCTGCACTTCCTCCTAACCCAGGGTCATTGTGAGAAATCGCACAAAGCCGGTCCTTCAAACAATTTCCGTACTGTACATGCCGCTTTTGTCAAAGACCATGCTTCCACTTTCACTGAGAAAAATAATCGAAGCTTCCAACTCAGGAACAGCAAACTGTATGTGTTACTCAAAGCAGTCGCCGTATTCAGATGTCGCTGGCTACAATGTTTGGAGTGAGTAATGTGTTCTTTTTACGTGCTCACAAATTCTAAAACGTAATTTAGAAATGACAGCATAGGTCATTTTTTCCTCCCAACTGGATTAACATAATGCTGACTAGTGTGGCATTGTGTCAATAATGAATGTCCTCTTACGCCGTAACTCATGTGGAGTCGGTGTGAGATTCTCCAGCAGATTATTTTGCATTAATGTATTTGACTGGTTGTATTTCATGGAGCTGAAAACGAGGCGTAAATAAGATTTTAATCTAACAACACTTTACTTTAGTTAACAGAAATCTAACTCACTTAAGAGGTAGTTACACTATAGCAAACATTAGCTAAAGCTTATGATAGCAAGCTATTTAATTTCCTACTCAAAAGTTTCAGAGGAGCTTGCAAAAACAACAACTTGGATAGCACGTTTGGTGTGTGGTTTGATGGTTAGTGACAAATTAAAGGTTAATATCTTATAAATGCAGCCTGTTGCAGGTTTGGTCAACTGTTTTACACACTCTAGATGCACAATTAGAAGGCTGTTGGATGCAGTAACTGCAGGTCAACGACAGAGCAGCGATATATGCAGACATGGAGCAGGAAAAGAAAAGAGACAAAGTTAATGACATGCAACAGCGTGGTATTGAAAAGTAGAGCACTTTCACCACTTAGTCACAAAGTAGAGAACTGCACTGTTTTCAGTCTGATTTTACATCTTGCTTGTTTATATCTCCCTGGCTAGTGGTGGGTGGCTGGATACAATCTTAGAACCAACAGTTAATTTAATAAAGGGATGATGTCATGGAAAGGGACTCAAATGCAGACTGAGTCATACTTGATAAACAAAAACAACAAACCTTTTATTAAGGTGGAGAAAGAAATCCAAAAGGCAGCAAATAACAACAAGTCCGTGAAGCCAAAAGGAAGGGAAAACAGGAAGACATTATGACTCGACAACAACAGATGCAAACTGAGGCTTTAAATACACACAGGAGTTAATCAGGAAATGCAAACATAAGACCAAGAAAACACAGATTAAACTAATTAAGATAAATTAAAGGACAAAGGAAGTAAGACAGTGACCAAAGGTCTTTATGACTTAGGGTCTGTCTTTAGGGTGCAGGAGGCAGATATCCTATTTTTAACCCGCATGCTTTTTATGGTCTAATAATAACCACAGATGGATGTCAGATCATAAAGCCAGGTTGTTAGAGATTTTATAAATGCATTTTACATCTGTCACCATGACACACATTTGGGAAAACAGCTTAGTAATACATGCCATTTCTAGGACAACAGCTATTATCAACCCAAATATTCTTTGGAACGAGATGAAATGGCCTTTACTCTTCACTGCACAGCATTATCCTCAGTATGAAACAAATTCCGTTTCTGACCCATCTCCTGTATTACAGCCTTTAATGACAGCATTGTGCTCATTTCATTAAATTTTTGGACATAGTCTCATCCGAGCAACTGGTGTTTGGCTCATGTTGCCACAGCAATATACCATCAATTCATACCAAGAGCAGACATGTAGTGAGTGAATGATTCATTATCAGATGTGTTCTCATTTGGTATCTGCTTCTAGCTCACTATCACAGCCAGAAACACTAATTCCACAGATGATGGTGCAGCACTCAAAGCCCACAGATGATGGTGCAGCACTCAAAGCCCAGCAGTACAACAACAGGGTGTCGGGGTTGCAAGCTCTACAAACATTGGCTTCTTTCTACCGGCAGAACACACACATGGAAAGACACACACCCCTCCACCATCATTGCCGCCGCTGCCTCCAGCATGTGCTATTTTGCCAACTGCAACCCTGGGCAAGATAATAAGATGGCTAGCAGACATTTTGTCAATATTTCTGTCTTGGCTCAGAGTGTGCCTGGCCCACTGCTTACCGATAGATGTGTTGACTATTTTTTGTATTTTGTATTTATTTTTTTTTTTTTTTTCACTGTAGCTCTGCCCTGGTTTGCTGGACTGCGAGAGAGCAAGTCAAGGCAAGTGCACAGGGAGGAGAGAAGCGCTCGCTAATGCAAAGCAGTTCATTAAAATTAGGCACAAAGCATCTATCAGGGGGGAGGGATGCTGCTAATCAGTGCCTGTGGTTAGTCCAGCAATATGAAAAAAGGAGACAGTACACTTCTCAGCTGTGCTGTCTGGGGAGCAGCAGAGTTGGTTGATGCTAAGGAGCCGTGCAGATGATTGATTTTCCAGAAGGATGCTTTGAGACACTGCTCTTGGTCTGGCATCTGATTAACATACACGGCATTATTCATGTCATGAATATACAAGGAGGCAAGGAACAAATAAATACTGACATGCATCCAGGACCTGATAAATATTAAATGGAGCACACATGGCTTCAGATTTTACCATTTCATAATTTGAACATTCATGCTGTGAGGCCTCTAGCCAAGGTCTAATCTCGGGTTTGAACAGGTTGAGCAGCCAAGTGAGGAGACCAAGAAACGTCTTCACAAACATAATATATTTTTGCTGTGGTTCGGTGTCATGAATTCAGTTTCTGGTTAAAAGTTTGTTGTTGATCCAGAAACTTCAATAAGTAACACCATAAAACAGCCTCTTATTTGTTTCCATGTGGGTTTAATACAAAAAATCTTCATAATGATTAAGTAGTTAAATAGACTGATATGTGCAGCTGTGCTTCACATACTCCACAAAACAAAGCTTAAATTTAAATGAACTCTACGAGGCAGTCCTATACATGTAGGCTACACAACAAATTAAAGGAAAAACAAGCTACTTTAAATCACATCATGAATTGGTGAGCATGATTACAAACACATTTGCACAGTATTTGACCTGCACAGCCCCATTTGCCCCAAAGTCAGCCTCCTCCTCAATCATGCTAGCAATAGCAGTTCTCGCAGCCAAATATATCAGTAGAATTCAGGTGAGGGAGCATAGTTATGTCTAAGGAGTTTTCTGGACCCCCAAAGTCTCCAGTAATGCAAATGAATTGCTAGGTAAGTATTAAAACACACTGTACTCTGTGAAGGCATTTAGAAAAATAATGAGGCAGTTTGTGTTATCAAATTTGACCTATTTTTTTTTAACTGATTTTTTTTTTTTTTAATTACGGTTAACATAAATGGCTAAGAGTTTTACTTCTGAGTTTAATCTTAGCTAACTGTCACAAACTTTGGTAAAACAGTAGCCATTATCAATGCACTGTACTGCAATGCACAAAAAATTAAGAAAAACAACAACAAAGAACAACAAAACAATTTAACAGCTAAATAAACTAACATAAGCAATAGTATTTGTGTGAATGATTTCAAAAAACAAAAATATTTTACTACCCATGCAAAGCTAGCTGTAAAGCTAACGTAAGCTATCTGTTAGCAACTATCGTCTTTGATAGCTAGCTTAGTTCTTAGTTTCATTGCTAACTAATTCTTTCATTGCACTGATTAGATAGATGCTTTGTGCCTGAACCAAAACATGTATGTATATTCTAGATATCTGTAGTATTATTAGAATCATATTATTACACCACATTTACCTCTCCTCCACTTCTTTGAAGTGTCTCCCAGTCTCAGCGCACTTGTTAGCATGTTTTGGTTTGTGCAACTGGTCCGTCGGGTTATTGTCTCCCCAGAAACATTTTCATTGTGTTTTTTCCTATTTCCGTTGTGTTTTGTGTGCTTTTGCAGCGTTTTTCTTTTTGCAGCGTTTTTCTTTTTGCAGCATTTTTCTTTTTTTAGGTGTTTTTATTTTGCAGCGTTTTTCTTTTTGCAGCATTTTTCTTTTTTGCAGGTGTTTTTCTGTTTGCGGTGTTTTTCTTTTTGCAGGTGTTTTCTTTTTGCAGCGTTTTTCTTTTTGCAGGTGTTTTCTGAAGTTGCAGTCCGTTTGGCCTCTCAGGGCCACCGTACAAAAGTCACAAAAGGCTGTACAATAAATTTACTGATAGGAAATAAATATAAAAAAATAATAAAAATAAATAATATCAAATATAACAAATGAGTGTCAATACAAAGCCTGATGAAGCCGAAAAGTTCCTGTTTTTTTTTTTTTTAAAGACTCCACAAGGTCAGCTAAATGGAGCTTTGGCCGTAAACTGTTCCAGTGATCCCTGCGCTTGTGATGCTTGTATACCACACAGGGGTACTGAAGTGTTCTCCTTCTTTTTTTTCAAGCCATCAGAACTGAAACAAACAAATTCCTGCAAGATTGGGAGTCTACAGGTACACTAACTTTGTCAGGTTGCTAAAGTTCATAAAAATAATATTCATCAACCATGGTACATTTTCATGATAACGTTTGTTAATTAGTGTTAAACCCAATATACCGCTTCATTTAACATGAGTATTTGGCAGACATATTTTTAGAAAATACCAAGTTAATAAGAGTTCTATTTTTCTTTCAAGCACATTAAATGATCAAACTTAAACAATAAAAACTTTCACAAACTCATTAAAACTCAAGTGCACTTTGTAATGTAACGGAAAGCAGGGGGAAAAATGGAAACAACAAAATGGTACGAAGAGTGACAACTGTTTATTCTTACTGTTTAAATATTGCTTCTTTTGCACAAACAGGCACAAACCACACACACGGAGCCCACTGGCAGATGATCCAGCCGTGCCTGTGACAGTGATTCAGATAACAATTTCACGTTCATTAAATGTGTTTCTTGAAATCGCCCTCTTTTTTTGGCATCCTCCCACTCAAGACTCCGGTAAGGTTGAGAAAATGACAGGAAATACAAATGAGATGCCACCAAGTTGTTACAGTTGAAAAAGAGTTCATTTAGAGAAAATTTGTATCACTTTCTCTTATCACGAGTAATTAAGGAGATATTGACTACAGCATTACCATGTAATTTTAAGTCTATTTGCACTCTCTTAGATTAAGCCACTGTTAAAGTATTGAGTTATATCAGGATCTATCAAAAGGTATTTGCAAATGGCATATTTACTTATATAAGATAAGCAGAGACGCTCAGCTTTCTTTCTATTGCCCAGATTTTTCCTTTACTTCCTCTCTGATAATTACTATGAGAAGGGTGTGATTTGGAGAGATATAACCAGTATGTAATCTGTAGAAATAATTGATGCTGTCTTTAACTTTTGATGAGGGTTGTGTCCCAAAACTGTGCTTCAATTAAAATATCTCTATCAAAAAGTTGGGAAACAATTTTTTTAGAGGATGAAGTTAAACACTACAAACAAATAACAAAAAGCTTGAATAATTAAATGTATTATATTATGATATTTATGGTAATTGAGCCTGTGTGTGTGTGTGTCATATATAGTGTGTATTAAACAGGCTTGTTGGTAAATAGACTATCCACAAGGAGGAAATTTACATTTAAGGTTTGTTGAAAAGTAAAGCAAAGTTGGATCAGCTTTTAAAACAAAAAACTTCTCAGAAAGCTGTATTTAACACAAGAATCCTCCTCGGAATGCAACTCTAGACAGGAACTGAAAGTAAAGTATTTGCCGCACTTGCCTAGGTATCTTGTGTATGCATCACAGAGGTTATTAGCCCAAAGTCTGGGGTTGTTGCCTTTGAATCATTAAGGAAAGGGTGAGTGTTTGAAGCTCCTTGATATAATGATCCTTGGCAACTCTGAGAGTTCAAAGTAAATTGGCAAGGGTAAAAAAGGCTTTTCTGCCACTGAACAAAATAGAGAAATCAGCCAGCTATGTTTAATAGAATTTTCATCAGTGCTCAACCAGTCTCTCAAATGGGTTATCTAAGATAATGGCTGCATGGGTTCATTACCTCCTTGTCAAATTAAATTTCTTTTTCTCCTCCAGGCAGATTGGATAGTGATTACAGATCTAACCAAAATACGGCTCTAACTTTCACGCTGTAAAGCTGGGAAAGGGCCGCCATGACAGCAAAATTAGTCTGTTTCATCCCAACCCTTTGTTGTAAACTGACCAGACCGCATCACAGAAAGAATTGGTTTCTGATGCTGCACCACTGTGGATTGTCTTTGTTTGCCTTCTTTCTTTCCTTCTTTCTGACTCTTGTACCTCTTGATTGAAATGTCTTTTGTGAAAATGAGATAATGCATGCCACAACAAGCAGTATTTACTTCAACAAAACAATCAAAGGAATCATCTCACTTGGTTTTAATCATTGTTCTTGTCGTGATTTGATCAAGTAAATGAAAGTAAATGGCGTGATTTTATATTCTGCTAAAAATACCAACCGTTCCTTATCAGAGTCCAGGTGGCAGGGCCAGCAGTCTGAGCAAAGATGCCCAGATGTACTTTTCCCCAGCCGACTCACCCAGCTCTTCTGGGGACACGGAGGCATTTCCAAGCCAGGTGAGATACATAATTTCCAGTGTGTCATTGCACTGCCTTGGGGCCTCATCCCAGCGGGACGTCCAAAACACTTCGCAGGTGTCCTGGTCAAATGTCCGAACCACCTTGAGGAGTAGCAGCTCTATTCTGAGACCCTCTCAAATGACCGAGCTCCTCACCTTATCTCTGAGGCTGAGCCCAGACACCCTTCAGAGGAAAAACTTGCAAACCAAAGACGGAAAACATACGCCTTCAAAGTAAAAGTTTTGCCTTTTGAAATATGTTGGCAATACAACACATTTCAAAAGGCACAACTTTGTGAGTTGTACCAACTTAAAGTTGTGCCTTTTGAACCTTCAAAGTAAACTTTACTTTGAATGCATCTGGTTCCGATTTGCGTTGCACTTTTCATCTGGCGAATAGTTTGCAGCCAGGTCAGCAGCTGCCGTGCAAATGGCAACAACTTGTGACAACCAAAGCAATCTCAAGAGGTCTTAGGTACAGCGCCATGTACCTTTATGATCAGTTTCATGCTAGCAATGCAAGCGCCAGAAATCAGCAGGAATTCTTTTTTTTTTTTTTGATCGCTAGGCCTGCTAAGTTTGCTAGCTTAGTAAACAATAGATTTCTCAGTTAGTGAACTTTCCCACACATCAAACTTGTCTAAAACTGTTTCTTTTAAAAAGGACTAAAGGAACAAACATGACAGATACAGTAGAGAGTCCTTGCTAAGGTCCCACCTGACAAGCAGCTAGCAGCAGCTAAGCCATAGAGACCAAAACTTTTACTATTAGGCTGTAAACATGTTTACTTCTGCTATAAAGTTTGCCAATTTCAAGTTAAAGGAAACTGAAGAATTCTCAAAGAGCTGATTGGAGAGCAGTAAATAGTGTTCAGCTAGCAAAGTCAATTTTAAATATAATGCACTAAATCAAACATTTGCTTTAAATGACTAGGAAGATTCATTACATCACAAACATTTGTTTAACTACATAAATGTGCAGGATTTTTTTTGTTTACCTATTTCCTGTTTAGCTTTTGAGGACATACAGTCTATGGTAGAGATATGTGAGCAAAAATAACTGGAATATAAATGTTCTCTCAGGTGCTTTTAATTTCCATTTCAGTTAGTATTTGTTGGCAGCACCTATTTCAAATAAATGAAAAGTCCAAGGCTTCCTTTCCCATCTAAAGGAATGGTAACACTTTTCATTTAATTTGCTCGTCCGAATTGGAGTGAAAACAAATACCAACGTGTTTGGTTGTGAACTGGCCTTCACTGTTAGAAGAGTACAGAGGAGAGCGAGCAAAGCAACTTAAAAGCTTGAGAGAACCCCCTTCAAAAAGCACCTTCCTTTACCCCTCCGTGAGGAAGAATTACATCAGACTGTACCTCTCAGGATGTGCAGGATCTACAAATAGATAGCTTCAAAGAGATGAAAGCGCTACCTGTGTGATGAGTGAACTTAAATCATCAAAGTGGAATGGGTGGAGCATGCTGTGTCTTGAAAGGTAATTTGCATTTAAATATGTTTTAAGGCGTTTAATTCAGTGGTCTGTGAATATTTTCAGGCAACCGTTCTCATCACTGGAAAAACTCAATCACTGAAGAGTTCACTAATGATAATAATCTACAGCATGCTGAAAAATGCTTAGAAAGGCTTATAGCGCTTTCGCACAGGCTCATTGTATTCATGGTGTTGAATATATGAAAATGTGCAGATTTAACAAGTAAATTTTTCACTTTCATTTATACAGTAATTACAGATGCTTATGAATATGACATGTTCTTTCCTTTGTTCTTATTTTTATTTTAAGGCTCTGAAATGTAAGAAACCTCAATCAGTTTACCGTTTCTGAAAAGGGAACAAGGCAAAGTTCACTTTTGATTGCCAGTCACCTAGCAACAGTGATCTCACAACTTAAGCCAACTGAATAGAAAGCGTATCATGCTCTTGACCTCTCATGTTGAAAACACAACCTCACAAGTTTCACCTGAAAGCAGCCTTCGTCATCTATGGACCAGGGTTCATGAAGTGATATTAGCGGGGGGAAAAAAAGCTTGAATACACTGATTTATTGCTATTTAAAAGTGGGTTTCAATTTAGTAGGATATCTTGTGTTTTTCTTTACAGTGGTGCTGTTTTAGTACCTTTAATAGTAAGAATAGAGTTCATTACCTTCTTAAAAAGAAAAAACACGTGGTTGCGCAAAGAGATTGTAGATGAAAACCCCTCATGCTACTAAATAAAAAAATAAAACATTTTAAAAGGCTAAAGTGTGTAGAATGATGTCAATAATCTCATAGCCCGAGGAAAGAAACCTCTCTGAAATCTGGTGATGCAGCAGCACAACCTACTGCATCCGCTTGCCAGATGGCAGGAGGGTGAACATGCTGTGGCCCGGATGGGTATTGTCTTTTAGTGTCCTTTGGGCTCTCTGCAGACGCCTCTCCTTGGTGTCGGTGATATTCTGTGCACTGTTAATCACCTGCTGCAGAGCTTTGCACCATGCACATCCCATCCCAGTTTATAATGTTTCGAGTTAGGATGCTCAATAACTTCACACTGAAGTTTAGCCTTCTTTAGTGCAGAACAGGGCTTGAAAGAATATCTCTGACCTTAGACTTTTAATGTTTTGGCTGGAAAAAATCTTTGTTTTAATTGGATGAATGAGAGGAAAGATAGATTTTTTTCCGCGTATACAGCAGGCATCTTCACTTGATCACTCCCATTACCTGAACCATCTTTAAAGATTAAAGATCTCATGAGATTAGAGTGCTTTAACAAGGCATTGATCAGCATATCTCTAGCATACATAACATCGGCTAGTACATCTGTGTGCCCTGTGCATGTTAACTAAGGTGTCTCTTGCTCTTTAAACCAACACAAAAGGTGCTGTTAACTCTCTGAGCCCCAAACACAACCCCTATGTTTTGGAAGCAAAAAGGACCAGTAGTTTTTGATGCATGTTAGTTACAAGGATTAGTCTTTTTTCTTTTTTTAAAGAATACATTTCAGATCTTTCTAAATGAGAAAGACTGGCTCCTCAATTGCTTAATCTCCTCTATTAGTAACAAATCACAGCAAAGTAAGAAGTCCTGGGTTTTTTCACCGAGTGTTTTTGAGTTGTGGACTTGGTATTGTTCCTGAGCTTTCTTTTATGACTTCTACAGATCAGGTTTGGTGTTTTTATGGTAATCTTGCATTCTGTGATTTATCTTTTGTCTCGTTACCCTGATTCAGTTTAGGCGTGTCACATTCCCCATTAACTACCAGTGTCTGTGTCATGCTGTACCGCTGGTCCATTTGTGCCCTGAAATCATTCTAAACATGACACAGAAACTTGGATTGACAACCTTACCTTTATCCCTTTAAATTTTTAAGGTTTCAGAATATGAAGCCGTGTGTTTGTCATGTAAATAAGAGTTTTTGTTTAAACGTATGCGTGAGCACTGTGACACAGTAGTGATGTGTGCAGTAGGAGTGACAGATGGGTTCAAGGTGGAGGTGGGATCACACCAAGGGTTGACTCTAAGAACCTTTCTGTCGGCAATGCTGATCAGCAGGCTGACAGATACGATCAGGCAAGAGCCTGCATGAGCTATATGTTTGCAGGTGATATTGGGATCTGTAGTGAAAGTGGAGCTCCTGGAGAGGTGGAGAAAAGAGGAATGAAAAGTCAGCAGGAGCAAGACAGAAAACATCTGTGTGAATGAGAGAGAGGAAAGTGAAATGATGGGGATGCAGGAAGCTGGGGTATGAAGTTGGTTAAGTTTAAGTCCTTCAGCTTAACCGTCCAAAGAACGAGGGTGCAGGTGAGAAGTAAAAAAGCGCAGACAGCATAGGATCAGTGAAACCATCGTATTGTTACACATATATAAGTTAGGTCCTGTGATGAAGTCTGTTTAAAATCTTAATGATGATGGGTGTTAGAGTGAGCGAACCCTGGATAATCCTCCTTTTTGTTTGGAAAGATGACCAAAATTTACTAAAGTAACTTCATGTTATTTGACATGAAACTCATGACTAAACCAGTAAAGTCATCTGGAGCATAATTACTGAGGTCAGAGAGCAAAACAAATTATAAAACCAGACGTCTTTTGGCAACCACAGGAGTCACCTCCTGCACGCCACCCCGCTTTGGCTTCAGTTTTCAGACCCAGAGACTATGGCCATCTTTTATACAGTGTATGTAAAGAACAGAGTGAAAAAAAGGTTTAGAAAATGGTAGTGAGAGCAGGCAAAGTACATGGGTAACAGTGCTGATGAAAAGGGAGGAGGTGGAACCAGTGGCTGCTGTGTTAAAGATAATAAATTTGCACTGAGAGTGACAAAGACTGACAGGATTAGGAATGAGTACATCAGAGAGAAAGCTCAGAGATGGACAATATGCCCCAAACCTAGCTTCAGGTGAAACATTACCTTAAAAGGGACAGCAAACCTCCCTAGACATCTGATCTCTGAGTAGTATAATTCATTTTGATGTTATTAGGTTACTAAGTTGATACTTTGTTAAATCAGTAGACATTTTTTTGTAACTTAATAAATAGGATGTTACAAGTTCACAGAAAGCCTTATTTATTGTAGAACATAGCTTGTGTACTGCTAAGTTAAAACGGGAGAAGTGTATCATTTATCAAACCTTTTTAACAAGACTGTTTTAGGGATTTATAATCAAGTATATGTGTTGTTCTTATTAGGATTTCGCCTACTTCAGTATCAGTTTAAATGTATTAGTAAGACATACACGCAGCAAGGGGCAAAGTAACTGAACTGGGCATGTGCAGAGAAAAAAACGCCAGGTGTACTGGGAAAAGGATGGTGAGGCTTAAAGCTCCCTCGCAAGAGGAAAGAAAAGAAATAAAAGGGAAGCAAAGAAGAAGGTTATGGATGTGGTGAAAGAATCTTATGTGACAGAAGAAGATGGAGAGGAAAGGAAGAGATGGAAACAGATGATCTCATGTGGTGACCCCCCCCTACAGGAACAAGTCTACAGAAGAAGACTTGGACATCATTTAACACAGTTTAACTGGAACATTTATCACCAGCTCATTTGCAAAGTGCTTTTAATTATGGGCCATCTCACACAGCATACAAAGTCCTTGGTCTCTGCAAAATCCTATGTTGTAAATATGTGCAGTAAAATTGTACCAATCCACGGAAATGTGTTTCCTGGCCAGAGAACGAGCAGTCAAATGTCCCGCAAGCCAAAGAGTTTGACACTTCCCTCTAAAGCTGGCAGACCAAACCGGGGCTAAAGCACCACTGAGTACTTAATTGGGATTCAACAGGTGAACAGAGGACGCTCTAGCGTAGAGGCGATGACAACAAGCATAATTTTTATGTTACAGCACTTTGTTTGGTAGTAAATACAGTTAGCCGCTGCGAGAGTTTCACACTCTTTAGTGCAGGCCTGCCCAAGCATTGTTTATTAGGTTAATAGCTCAGCAGCCACCCATCTGTAACTGATTTATCACAACATGATTATTTCTATGGCTTTTGCAGTCTTTCAGATAGCTTTTTGAACAGGAATGTATTACGCTGTACATTACAGCTGAGCTGACAAGGGCAGTTTGGGACGCTCTTCAAAAAGGTTCCAATGCAAAACGAGTCCGAGTTGGTCAATAACAATAATGGCTCAGAATAGCTGGTTCAGCTGAAGATTCAGTTTGTGGACACTTTCTGAATTGAAATGCCAGGAACACTTTAACGGGATGTGAGTAGTTACAATATATCAAGACTCTTTCCTCCAGGCTTGTTGTTGTATTTCTGTTGAACCAGCTCCAGATTTTTATTTGGGAGCCAGACACCCTCTCTACTTTTAAAACCAGGCTCAAAACTTTCCTTTTTGATAAAGCATGTAGTTAGAGCTGGATCAGGTGACCCCGAACCCTCCCTTAGTTACGCTGCAGGAGCTTCCCATGATGCACTGAGTGTTTGTTCTTCACTCACTAGTGTCTACACACCACTCTGCATTTAATCATTAGTTATTATTCATCTATGGCTCTCTTTCACAGTGTGTCTTTTGTCCTGGCTTCTTCACATCACTCCCAACTGCTCACAAAGATGGCCCCTCCCCTCCCTGAGCCTGGTTCTGTCGGAGGTTTCTTCCTGTTAAAATGGAGTTTCTCCTTCCCACTGTCGCCAAGTCCTTGGTCATTTGATTGTTGTGGTTTTATATTGTGGGGTCTTTATCTTAGACAGTTGTGATTTGGCGCTGTATAAATAAAATTGAGCTGAATTATTTCTGTCCTACAGTCATTTAAAAAAATATTTTAAGCCAAAGTTGCAATGTGCATCATTATGAATGGTAATGATGAAAAATGCTTTTGTCATCCATTCAAAAAGTAGAGGAAAATGATGTTTGCAGTATTCATACAGCCTAATCCGTGTGTCATAGTTAATTCTCATTTCATTAAATTTTATGAGACTGTGTTATTTATGAGCAGATGCAGCCACAGTCCCAAAACTGCCTAAACAGCAGCAGCTGTGGCCTGCAGTAACCAAATCCAAAAGAGGAGGTGAAGTGGTCCTCGTGACCGTTTGGATGGTTTACGCGCAGGACGGTCTGATCCAACAAACCTCTCGACGAATATGACCAAGATGTGGATTCATTTGGTCAATAAAGACACGTCATTCACAAGTGTTCGGTGGCGTGTTCTTCTGTGAATGATCTGGTGTGCGCTTTAACCTGAAACTCGCAGGCTGACATGTTGCTAAGTGGCTCTCATGTGTCAGTATGAAATATATCCAGTTTATTCGGGCTCAGGTGCACTCGGGTTTATATATGCAGCTTCGCCAGTGTGACGCTGGGAGCTGCTGAAAAGTGTTAAATTAATCTTTCTGAGTAAAAAAAGAAAAAAGTTTGTGATTACTGATAACGATAATGACAATTGCTCACTGCAGACATGAATTGTAACCAGTGAAGTGGCAAGACAATCAAATATATTATGACTTGAAACATTAATCTGTGACTGTGTTGCAGCAAGTTTCTCCAGTTTTTGATTACATTTCTCAAAGTGACACATCCACTGTTTTTGCCTACTGAGGAGATGATGAACAGCAGGTTATCTGGAGCTCAGCGTGATGGTTGCCTCTCTGCAGATATCCTGATTGGTGCGTGTTTTTCTGCACACAGAGGGAGATGACTTCACAGCCTGCTAGACAACTCTTGGTGTATTTAAAACAGCAACTTCCCTCTAAAGTAGAGTGAGTTCCCCTCAAATCGACTCAGTCTCTTAATTCATACACGCAACATATTATTATTGATGTATTCGGTTCAAGCAGGCACTGGTTGTATCTGTCAAAACATATAAAAATAATAATAATAATAATAATAAAAGAGGGATGTTGGAGTCAGACGTTGGGGAGTCTGCTGAGAAAACAGGCTATGGCCTACTATGACAGCAGACCCAATGAAAGAGGTTACACACAACAAAGTCCAACGTCAACACTGACCAAGAACCAACTGGCATATCAGTGCTTTAAAATCAGTAACACAAAGGGAACAATTCTGAGAGGTGTGGACACAATGAGCTGACCCTGGCAGAGGAGAGCAGTGTTAAAGACCTAGATGATGCTCAGACACCTGCAATGTCTGATACATCCCTCCAGCTGAGGATGAAAACTGCTGTGGCCGTGGCTTCTGTGTAAACTGTCACTTTGTTGCACTGTCCACTGTGATATACTGAACTACTTTGTTGCTGTCTCTCCTACATTTACTGAGACATTTTTAATTCTGCTTTATCGTCTTTGATGAATTTTTATATATATCGCTACTCCACAACTGTGTTGCATTTAAGCTATTTGTCGTGACACACAATAAGACTGACCTATGAATCATTCAAGCATAAAAAAAGGACGTAACTCAAGGGATGAATCGGCATCGTGTCCACAGATAACAGAAAACTTAGCAAAGAACCAGCTTTGATTTTAGTCTCTTCAGGCATTTTGTTACTAGCAGCCTGTTACAAAAACACGTGTTCCCATTTCTTTTGTTGAAAGTGCAACAATGCCAATAATCACACTTTGACAGGCATAAAAATTGTGTTTTGCACCCACAAGGTGATTCCCAAAGAGCTATTAATCGAAAACCTGGAATATCTCGGCATGCTTGGTAGGGTGTCGTAAAGTATTTCAGAAAACTGGACGAAACAAAGTTGAGTACGAAAGAAGGAGCAACAGACCAAAAAATTAAAACTTCATCTACAAAACTTGAACAGTATCTGAAAGTCACGTCCTTAAGAAACAGGAGAAAATCCAGCAAAGACTCAACACGAGATCTCAGAGGTGTATCTGGTCCTTCCATTGATCCATCTACTGTTCGCATCCACCACTCTACTCCTCATTGAAATGGTGGATGTTGAGAAACCATTCATAAGAAATGGAAACAGGGAAAAGGGTGAGGTATGCCAAATTACACAAGAACTGGACTGAAGCTCAGTGACTCATCACTGCAAGCAGTAAAACATTGTGTTATTTGTGTTTATATTACACAAATAAATTCTTAATATTGTATATAAATTTGAATATCATGTTATATAACATGCAGTAATATAACCATAAAGATGTATGATAAACATAATGAAAACTAAATGGAAAATGGCAGTGTGCTCTGTTAAGGTGTATGTCATGAAAGCAAAACAGCTGAATTTGAACAAAATCACAACTAAAGAAGAGACACGTAACTCCGATTCTCCATTTGTGGCTTATTTAAAATTAGATATCTTGATTAAAAAAAGTGACCCACTGGATATAATATAATATAATATAATATAATATAATATAATATAATATAAAAGCTTTTATGAAGGGTTATGCTATAACCATTTTACTGCTTTTTCCTATAATAATCCTGTACTTTCACATTGAAGGTAATAGTGTGTCCAGTAATAAATCCATGTGTTACACTAAAATACACTAACGTCCAGTGGTGCTACCATAAAATCTCTGTATATTCCCATAGTGCCTGCAGTCATGAGTAATATATCAGTAATGGCTGAGGCTGCTCTCACTTGTACATTAGAGCACTGCTGACATCTTGTGGTTAGACAGGCGTCAGGGTTTTGTTTGTTTGTTTCTGTCACAATAAAAAGGAATTTGTCACCACTGACATTAACATCAAACTGCATCATTTTGTATACTTTTTTTCCATTTCAAGTTAAATTTGAAGGCACAATACTCATCTGGAAGGAGAAAGCGTGGCTTACATCCAGTAAGCTATTGTTAACTCATTTTGACTTTATCACATATTTATGTTATTCCTTAATGTTTATGAATATGTGCTGTAGGAATTCCCCACCTTTGGGACAAATAAAAGTTGCTATATTTTATCTACTGTCACAGTCAGACAAGAGAGGTATAAAGCTGGGAAAGTTATTTTAAAGACAGTGCAGCCTAAGGTATTTCTACTGTCCCAGCAAGCCAAATGTAATTATTTCATATTGGAATATAATTTTGCTTTTCAATTGCATTAAAATACTTATCTGTCTGGGTTTAATTTTAATCAAATCAAATCACTTTTATTGTCACATCACATGTGCAGGTACATTGGTACAGCACATGTGAGTGAAATTCTTGTGTGCGAGCTTCACAAGCAACAGAGTTGTGCAAAATACAACAATGTAAACAAGCAAAATACAAGAATGGCTACATCTGAAACTAATAAATATATGTACAATATATAATAGTATATGCATTTCTGGATGTGTATACTAAATATTTTTCTACGTGTGTGTGTGTGTGTGTGTGTGTGTGTGTGTGTGTGTGTGTGTGTGTGTGTGTGTGTGTGTGTGTGTACACATATTTTACAAATTAAATGGAGTAAACAATAAATAAAATATATATAAAAAAAATTAAATATACAGAGTTGAGACATGTGCAAAACAGTGGCATTACTGTACAGTATGGAGTGCATAATGTTAAAGTTCCAGTAGTGAAGCTGAGGTGTCTATGACGTGTTCAGCAGTCTGATGGCCTGATGGAAAAAGCTGTCTCTCAGTCTGCTGGTACGGGACCGGATGCTGCAGAACCTCCTTCCTGATGGAAGCAGTCTGAACAGTTTATGCTGGGGTGACTGGAGTCCTTGATGATCCTCCCCGCTTTCCTCAGGAACCGCTTCCTGTCTTGGAGGGAGGGAAGCTCACCTCCAATTATCCGTTCAGAGCACCGCACTACTCTCTGGAGAGCTTTGCAGTTGTAGGCGGTGCTGTTGCCATACCAGGTGGTGATGCATCCAGTGAGGATACTCTCAATGGCACAGTGATAGAAGGTCCTGAGGATGCGGGGGCTCATGCCGAATCTTTTCAGTCTCCTGAGAAAGAAGAGGCGCTGCTGCGCCTTCTTCACTGTTTTGTTTGTGTGTACTGACCACGTAAGATCCTCAGCCAGATGTACTCCAAGGAACCGGAAGCTGCTCACTCTCTCCACAGCAGCGCCGTTGATGGTGATGGGGGTGTGTACTTCTCTGCACCTCCGGAAGTCCACTATCAACTCCTTTGTCTTTGCGACGTTGAGGGTGAGATGGTTGTCTTGACACCAGTGGGTCAGGGCGCTGACCTCCTCCCTGTAAGCTGTCTCATCACCGTTGGTGATAAGACCCACCACTGTAGTGTCGTCCGCAAACTTCACAATGATGTTGTAGTTGTTAGTGGCCGTGCAGTCGTAGGTGTAGAGTGAGTACAGGAGAGGGCTCAGTACACACCCCTGTGGAGCACCAGTGTTCAGTGTGACGGGGGATGAGGTGATGCTGCCCAGTCTGACCACCTGGCGTCTGTCAGACAGGAAGCTAAGGATCCAGCTGCAGAGGGAGCTGCTCAGTCCTAGATCCTGCAGTTTCCTGTCCAGCTTCGAGGGAACGATGGTATTGAATGCTGAGCTGTAATCTACAAACAGCATCCTCACATACGTGTCTCTCTTCTCCAGGTGTGACAGGGCAGTGTGTAGTGTCAGGGCTATGGCATCATCAGTGGACCTGTTGTGGCGGTATGCGAACTGTAGAGGGTCCAGTGAGTCGGGTAGTGCAGAGCAGATGAAGTCCCTGACCAGCTTCTCGAAGCATTTGCTTACGATGGGGGTCAGGGCTACAGGTCGCCAGTCGTTCAATGAGGAGATGGTGGAGGATTTGGGTACAGGGACGATGGTGGCCATTTTGAAGCAGGCTGGGACTACAGACAGAGAGAGGGAAAGGTTGAAGATGTGCGTGAACACTCCAGCCAGCTGAGCCGCGCATGACTTGAGGACGCGGCCGGGAATCCCGTCCGGACCAGTAGCTTTGCGTGCGTTCACCTTCCTGAAGCACCTCCGCACATCCTCCTCAGACACAGTGTGCGCACTGACGTCATCCGCGGTGCGCACACTGTCCGGTCTCATGGTGTTCGCTGTGTCGAATCTAGCGTAGAATACGTTTAGATCCTCACACAGAGGATGCTTTAGTTAACGTGTCGTCTCCAATTATGTTGTGCATGTCACAGTTTAACAGTTTCTCAGTGCTGTATCTGGGTTTTGTCTTAAAGCAAACTAGTGTAGTCATGGAAAGACTACTAAAAGTCATTTTTTAAAGTGCAGTGCAGATGCTGGAGGATGCCGAATTGCAGCAATGGCTCCCATATTTATGTAATCCTTCCATTTAATACAAGGGAAGTGAAAAACACTGAATGACTTTCAGTACCTAAAGTTTGTAAATTAATTTTGCTACTATTGTTCTGTAGTTCTGAAGTTATAATGGAGCGCATTCGGGGCGTTTTGTCGTTCAGGTAAAACTTCCTTTAAGGTGTTTCATCTTCTGTCCTGATGATCCAGCTGTTGCAGGACATTTAGCACAGATTCAGTAACGCCATGATCAGATCCTTCGACTAGCCAATAGGAAAACACAACAACCCTGCCGTGATGAAAAACTCGTCGCTCATTGGTGAATCTTCGTGTGACGTTTTGGGAAACTAGCTGTTAATTGGTCGTCTGCCCGACTTTAGTTGAGTGAGCCTCCCTCCATCGTTGTTCCGGGATACCTGCAACCAAGAAAAGGTACAGTGCTATTTACATGGCTGTAACTTTATATTAATAGTGTGACACTCCAGGTTAGTTGTATCTAAACCCGATTAAGCCTTTTTGGAGTCCCTTTAGTGAAGCCAAATTCTGCAAAAAATGGGGTTTCTACGCATAACGAGTAGTTATTGTCATGTTTTTGCGTTCATGTATGTGCTTTGCAAAACTTTTCAGTGTACATCCATCCAGCCTTCATTTTTCATGTTTCAAATACCCATTTTTAATTTTCTTAGAGGAAAGTGAGCGATGTGGAGCTGTGACGAAATACTTTACGCGTTTCGGTTGAAACGGAAACGGTAATGTTAAAGACGGACAATGCAAATGCTTATTCGGTTTTTGTGATTTTTACAAACTCCGGGCTCTTTCACTTACCGTTATGTGTATGTGACAGTTAGGCTATGTTATCTGATCTAACCGGTTCAGGAAAGTGATCAAAGAAAGGCGGCCGATGGCACGCTTGGTGTCGGTAAATGCCACCGTCAGGTGTTTCTTTTGGTGGAATTCCAACTATGAGTCTGATTTACACGCCTGATGGGCACCTGCCGTTAAGTCTGTGGGAGAAATGCAAACTGCAAAGAAGGTGGTAAAAGTACCACTTTCAGATGGGGGGAAAAATTAAAGCCTTATTTATGAATTTAAGAGTTTAAGCGTTTTTCAACAAATGTGACTTTATACATGCACTTTTTAAAAAATCCACTAAAATAAAGTTTAAGTTGGATAATGACACAAAGGAAGTGCCAGGAGGCCTTCCAAGATGACTGCATCTTGGCTACATCTGTCTGATATTTATTGGAAAACTAGTTATGAAATTCCCGAGCTGCCAGACTAACTAGTGCTGTGGTTGCTCTAACATTTCCAAAAAAAACATGTAACCCAACTACGAGGAAGACAACAGTAACTCAGCAGTCTGTGACTTTAAGCCCATTTGTTTGCCTACATTGCCAGTTAAGACTGAACCTAGAGGAGTAGCAGGTTTGGTGTTAAATTTGAATATGTTCAGTTGGCAGCCAAGGGTGGCCTATCAGCATTAAGAAGGAGGTGTTGATGGGAAAACCACCAACTCACTACCTGGCAGCAACAGCACGCCACTGTATGAATCACCATATGTTACTGAACCAGGAGTGGCATACAGTCTGTGACTTTTCCATCTCTGCATCACTCTAAGATGGCAACGGCTGTAAAATTTAGAAGCTATGAAAATGAGCAGTGGAGGTGGAGGTTCGGGCACTCGGCTAGGAACTTTCTGTGCACCCTCCATTGGATATTTTATGGGCAACTGGGAAGAAGGATTTGTGAAATGCCTCAGTTAGCATACTCAATATGACCTGACACCAGATAAGCAAAAGATAATGGATGGCGAGAAAATTAAAGGTGAATAAGGGAGACTAAACCTCTCAACACTCTCAAAAGGAAATGCTCTGATATAAATATTGACTTTCTTTTGTTGTATTTTTACAGATTCAGCCATGGATCTTGTGCTGAATGTCGCTGACTACTACTTCTTCACGCCGTACGTGTACCCAGCGTCGTGGCCTGAAGACGGAGCCCTGCGGCAGATTATCAGCCTGCTGGTGGTGACGAACCTCGGAGCTGCAGTCCTGTACCTGGGCCTGGGAGCCATCAGCTACTACTTCATCTTCGACCACAATCTGATGAAACACCCACACTTCTTGGAGGTATAAAGCCCATATCTTGTTTTTATGACTGAGTGTTGGCAGAGCTAAAGCCTGCAATCAATTGACCTTTGTATCTGCAAAAGGGTGTACAGATTTATAGGAACACTTGCAAATTACTGTCGTGTGCACACTATGGCTTCAAAACCAAGAATTAATAGTGTTTTTATTGCGAAACTAACTGTATTTTATAGTTGTTTATGTTACTGGTTTCACCTCCTGTAGTGTTGTTAATGCTTTTCCTGCCTAACGGACATGTAGTGTCTACATGTAGTGATTTAATTGGGCCATTTAACTGGGGTGAGGGTCTCTTCATGAAAGCCTTTGTGTGTCTTTTAAGGCTGGGTGAGATTAATTTTTGTTTTTTTAGCCCCCAAACTACTTTGTTTGAAATGCGCTTTGATAATTTTGTCCATCAAAGTTAATAACAGGAATTCCCCACATTGGTTTCATTTTTTTTTTCATTCTTATTTATTTTATTACATATTAAAAAAATGTTACTTATTGTTATTTGTAGAATCAAGTATGGCGAGAAATCAAATATGCGATGACCTCTCTGCCCGTGATCAGCATTCCCACTGTGGCTTTGTTTTTCACTGAAGTCAGAGGCTACAGCAAACTCTACGATCATGTTGCCGATTCGCCCCTCGGTAAGCTGAAGAAGCAGCAGAAAATGTTTCAAATTCTCCTAAAGTTTTTGTCGGTGACATGACCTCTGTGCTTTCAGGTTGGCCCGGCCTTTTCCTGAGTATGATTTCATTCCTGTTCTTTACTGACATGTGCATCTACTGGATTCACCGCTTCTTACACCATAAGCTTATTTACAAGGTGAGGACACTTGTGTTTTTTCGTACTGGCAATATACAATTGCTGAATAGTGGAAATGTCTTTATCGTGCGTTAAACTTTATTGACCTCACTGCTCTCTTGTCCCCAACAGCTGTTTCACAAACCACACCACATCTGGAAGATCCCCACTCCCTTTGCCAGTCATGCTTTTCATCCAGTGGACGGCTTCCTGCAAGGAATGCCCTACCACATCTACCCGTTCCTCTTCCCCCTCCACAAGGTGCTCTACTTGGCTCTTTACGTTTTCGTTAACATCTGGACCATCTCCATCCACGACGGCGACTATCGTGTACCCGGAGCTCTGACGAGCGTCATCAACGGCTCAGCTCACCACACTGACCACCACCTCTTCTTCGACTACAACTACGGTCAATATTTCACTCTGTGGGACCGCCTGGGAGGCTCCTATAGGCACCCGTCAGCTCTGATGGGGAAAGGTCCCCATGATCTGATCAGGAAACTTCAAGCAGAGGGAAAGTTGGGAAATGACGAAGCGAAGCCTAACGGGCAAGTGAATGGACGGGCTCAGAGGGGAGTTACCTGTAAGGAGGAGTAACAGTACGCGGGTTATGAATAATTTCAGAAAGTGATCTCTATTTTTTTGTAAAGACAATTTGCTAAAGCCCAGCGTATTGGAGAGTAATTGGAGTTCATGTATGTGCCAAATAAGCCTTTGTAAGAATTGAGTTCTTGTGGAGCAATGAGTGAATGTGAAACGGCTGCCCCTGGTTGGACTGCACACACATACCAATCACAAACTATCGACTAACATCCGGAGATGGGGTGTTGTTTTGTAGTGTAACAGATTTTTGCGAACCGTGCAGCAAAGAGACTTGAGGATCACCAGAAAGCTGGAGCTGCTGGAGCTACTGGAGCTTCTTCAGTCACAAACCAGACCTGAGGCTGATTTCACAGGGCTCTACTAAAGCCAGAGGTTTTTATTTGACAGGTTATAAATCAGAGTAACCCAAAAGTTGAAACACTGGCTAATCAGCCATGCCTACTTTGCACTTCCAGCTTTTATTATTATTTTTTTTTTTTTTAAGAGTCATAAGAAACGTAAGAGAAGAGCAGCAGAGGCCTCATTAACTTTAATTTTTCAAAAGTCGTGTCTTCTGTTGCAATTTAATTAAAATATTGAGAAGATGGCAATTATAAGTAACCGTTAGAAATTACGTTGCCAACAGAAGTGTCAAAGAAATTCTGAAACATTTAAAAAATCTTAGAAAATGTGTTTTATAGATATATACTGGGCAGTTTCCTCTCGGTAGGGAATAAAGTTTGTGGGATAAATATGGGTGCCACATGTGGTTCATTTATTCTTAAGCCCTCACATGGATCATACCTTAAACAGACCTGCATTTATACATCCATCCCCCTCAAAGCACTGATGTGGTGTGATGCATACAACTCCATATTCTTGGTTCTTTCTTTTCGAGCTCTGCAGGATTTTTTTTCATGTGCACTGATTCTGGTTATAAAGACAAGAGAATAGTTGAACGCGATCATTTAATACATGTTTTGCATTTTAATACTATAGTTGTAGCATGCGACATAGAACTGCAATAAATGTATGCACCGAAAGATCACACAGCTCATGTCAGTCTTTGCTGAGATTACATTAGCATCATTGTCAGTGTGTTGATGGATACAGAGTAGAAATGCTTTGTGGATATTTTTTTTTTTTTTTTTGAAATATTAATACAATAATAAATTTGAAATATATTTTGGGAAAATAGTGTCTCTTTATATTTTATTTTAAGAGCTTGTATTTTATGGAAGCTTGTTTCCACTTCCAAAAACAACTTCGTTTTTTGCTTGGGATTAATGTCTCAAAATTTCAACTAAATAACTCAACTGACTCATGGGTGTCAAATGTTTTCCTTATTGGTGGACTCCTCAAACTTCCATAGTTGTTGGACTTGCAGTTGTAGTTTAAACCCATGGTTTCATCAAACACTTTGACCTAAAGGCAAGCTGACTGCCTAAGACGCAGTCTTCAGTCCCTTGAAGTTTGACCTGCTGAGCTTTTGGGTCATCCGTCCATCTTCAGGTAGTCGAGGCAGCGATACTGACGAGAGCTATGAAAAATGCTAGTTAGTGGTTGTATAGCTAGGACTGTTGTGCAGTGAAAACAAAAGTGAATTTCAGTGTATTATAATTTATTTTTAATATATCTACTTGTTTTCTAGTGAGGTGCTAATATTTTAATATTTCTTACAAACTACACTTTGTCTAGAATTCCACTGGTAAAATAACTCTTATATAAAACCAACTTCCTGCTTTGCAAACGTTCATAAGTGGTGATGTAAAACTCTACAACCTTGGTGCTGTTGCAGTACAATGTGTAGTGTTATACCAAGAGTTTTGTGCATAAATCTAAACAAGTAATTTTTGGTGCTTAAACTTAACCAGCAAGTAAAAGCAAAACTTACAAAAGACAAGTGAGAACAAAGTGCACAAAGCTCCCAAAAACCACATTCTCGTATGTACGCTTTAAAACCGTAATGTTTGTTCTTCTAATATTGTGGCAGCCAGTATTTTTAAAACACAGACGACACAGGGGAGCAGCATCTGACAGTGTTTTACACGTTTAAGATGACAACGCAGGTTTTATATGCTCATAATAAAGAACAAAAGCAGCTTTTTTATCAGAGCAAGTATGATGGGAAAGCCTGTTCTACACATGCTCGTTAGATGTCCAACTCCCTTGTCTTGGTGACAGGCAGGCTTTGCTCTCCAGTCAGTAATGTCAGTCATCTCAGCAAAAAAACAAGGGCATCCAAAGGAAGGATTGCATGGCTGCCCCGGCTGCCATTCCTGCTAACATTCCCAGTGCTAGATGCTCCACTACGCCATCAAACGGGTCCCTTTGAACAACCACCTGGTGGGTTCCTAAAATATAGACAGAAAGAAGACACTTATACCATTTGTGTTAACATGACAGTCGCTTTGAATGTCTAGAAAAATAAGGGCAGATCAGGATTGTAAAAAGGGACAATGTCAGAACAGTCCGCAACTTGAAGATCATTGTGGTGCTGTGGATTGTGCACCGATGATGAACTGAACTCATTTATTGACAAAGGCCTTTTTCCTGGTCCCGAATTTAAGTATCAGCTCGTGTCAAATCCCAGTTGTGCTTATTAAAATGAACTTAAACTAACTGGCATACAGTGTGCCGGTATTGCAGTATCGATGGGCTTCTGTGCAAAAACTAACCACAGTGCATGCGCGTATCTACCACTTCCACTGGAAATTTAAACGCAAGATCGATGCATAAACAAAAAACATGAAGTCAAAACAGCATAAGCATCATTTCTGGATGAAAACACCTAAACATTCCCTGAGGTTATAAGAGAATGATCAGACTTCTGTTAGGAAGGCAACAGTAACTCAAATATCCACTGATTACATTCCAAGTTTGCAGAAGAGCATCTTTGAGTGTAGATGGGCTGCAGCAGCAGAAGACCACACTGGCCCAGCTAGGCCCAAGAAAATGACAATACAATTCACACAGGCTCAACAAAACTCTACAACCATGGGATAACACACCATGTCACAAACTGTTTTCTTGAACATGACCATAACTTCATCATGCTGAAACTTTCTCCACAGTCACCAGATCTCAATCCAGCGGATCAGCTTTAGGATGTGGCGGAGCAAGAGATTTTTACATCGTGAATGTGAAGCTGATGAATCTGAAGCATGTGATGCTATCTTGTCATTGTGGACCAAAATGTCTGAGGAATGTTTCTAGTACTTAGTTGAATCCATGCCTATGAAGAACTAAAGCATTGCCAAAGCCAAAAGGGCCTTTTAACCCAATGCTAGCAATGCAAACATAAGTGAAGTGAATGTATAAAACACATGGCATAATACTTTCAAAGTAAAATCCTATAGGCTTTTACTTTTAAAAGAAAATCATTAAAACCCAATTAAGTGAAGTATTTAAAGCCCCACTAATCTGCCTCTTGGCTCATTTACAGAGCAGGTGTGTGGACTTGTGTCCAGCTAAATGTGGACACAAATATAAAACACTTACAACATCATAAAGAAAAATTGTTATTAGCATACCAATTACTGTTATTAGTCTAAGCACTGCTCACTGTCACGTTTAAAAAAAGGTTGCTTTGTTCTACTTAATTTATTGCTGATTCAAAGCACCGCCCAGCAGGAGCATCAAGTGCCCTAAATCTAGCTCCAGAATTCAATTAGCTCACAAACTGAGCAGATGTGTGGAGGCAAACAGTGCAGCAAGAAAGAGTACTCAGAGTAACACATGTCGCATGTGGGAAACCTTACAAAAAATATGCATTATCACACATGATGAGGTTATACAGAGGTAATTGCAGTGAATGGTTCTGGGTTTTCTGACTGTTTCCTCACAGGCTACATACCAGCTACATCATAAGTGCTCAGTTCTTGTGGTGTGCCATGTTTTATAAAACATACTGCAGCAACCAAAGCAGTTATGGATTATTTAGATTACTGTTGAATTGTCTGCTTCTTTGGAAGAAGAAGACAGCTGCCATATTTCAATTCCCTGTTGTTTACAGGATTCAGAAAAGAGCCCTCATAAGCCAGCCTGTTTTTGCTCGATAGGATATGGTCTAGGATAATGAATGCAAATGAATGCTGTTGTTTTTGATCCAGTATATAGACCGCAGCATTAGATTTATTTAGTGTAGAGCTAAATGCTTCTTTAAAATGCTCCACTTGGTTAATTTTATTGTCCTAAAATTACAATATTAAAGGGAACTATTATAATTTTCCATACTTTAAAAAAATGGCTACATATTATAATATATGTACTATGTATTATATTAAGTCGATAATAAGTCTAGTTTTCTGTGTTAAGCTATGATATCTTACCTGGTCCTGCTCCAGGTGTTATGTAGACAGTGTGGCGGCTATTGAGGGGGAAAGCCTGGTAGGAGTCATCATATGGGTCATATGTGAACACCTACAGTGAAAAAAGCAAAGCACTACTTTTAGCTCTGTGGTGGAAACACTATCTGAGAGCTTGCTGATCGTGTTTAAGCTTTTTACAGAAAGCATGAAGCACTCACCGGGTTTCTTCTGGTCTGCAGCAGAGTCAGTTTCCACGCTCTGAAAAATAAACAAGCAGGACTGAGAAACTGAGGGACGGTTGTGAAGTAAATCAGAGAATAATGAGGCGAAGCGTGAGTACCTACATTGATTCGTCTTCACTGTTTGCGCACAGGTTGAGTGTTGAGCCGTCCATGAGGTGAACCACGACGAGATTCTCCCTGGGATTGCTCTCTGGTGGAGTCACACCTGGAGTAAAATTAAAGGAGTAAATTACCCATATTTGTTAAAGGTAAACGAAAGGTGAGAATGAATGAGCTAAAGCTTCTTTCCTATTTTATAGCAAACTGCGACCAGGCCTACTGTAAGAATACACGTTTTTGCCATGGACATGGTAATCTATTATCATGAGATATTTTCTTCTAAACTTCTATACAGTCTGACCAATATGGTCTTTAAAATACTGCACATTTAAAGCACTTCTGTGTGTCAGCGTTCACACTTAAATAGTGATGGAACATGTTCGCTTCTGGGTATAATTGTATCACAGATCCGTGCCGTACCTCCACATTCCTGACCGGACTGCACATCTATGCATGCTAGTTTGAGACTGACGCGATGCTCCAGCTCTCGCCTGTTGTCTGACTTGTAAAAGCAAAGACTCCCATCGATCCAAAGGTCACACCAGTTGAGCTTCCAGCGTTTTAGGACAGAAGCTGGAGAGGAGACACATGCCACATTGTAAAATTAGTGCATGGTAAGGTGCTGGGATAACTTTAAACTTCAGTTTAACATCCTTCTGTTGCAGGCCTCACATCTCAGGTGATTTAGTAGTTGCTTTTGAATGTAGTCCCACCCCTACCCCTCCCACCAAGCAGGTGTATCTCCATTGAGTGTCCTTGATAAGCCACTTAAAGGCATGGCCAAGAACAAATAATGAGATTACAAGTTACAAAGGGTAGAGTTTCATAATGCGTGAAGTTTTCTAGAAAATCCTCAGTGTCGAGTTTGCAATCTGGTCACTAACACAAATACACAACACAACATACATGAAAAACAGCCCACATGTATTAGCTATGATTAGAATAAAGCTAATAAATGATAGTAGAATTTAAAGCTTTAAAACTCTGGGATGTTGTTATGAACCAATGCAGTATTGGTCATCTGTAGACACAAAGCATCTAACCGAGCAGTTAGCAGGTTGAAGCAGGCAGCTGTATTTAGTGAGCTGCTTTAAAATTCAAAGGATAGCCTTCACAGAGATATGCAGCACACTGCCTGTCCCACGATAAAATTGTAATCTGCAAAAATGCAAAAGGTTTCAAATACATTTCACTGTGCTAAGTGTTATCACTTTATTCAACGCAGTTTAACATTTACCCAAAAAGGTGAGGTAAAATGTGCATGTAACATGCTACATGTCACATGTCTAGTCTAGATGTTGATGCTCATACTTAGTCAAACTCCTTAAAAACAGAAAAGTAAAAGAAAATGCAACGGCCCTTATCACTACACTTAACAAATGCAGGTGAAATGGGTGAATATTATTTTAATTATAAGTCTTGTCCTGTAGGTCTTGTCTCTTAAAGCACCCAAAAAATGAAGCCTACATGTTTTTATACATTAACTGAACCGAATAATCGAACCTTTAAGTTACTAGCACTAATTTTATTATAGAATTCCCTGAATTTGTGAAGAAAAAAAAACTTACTCTGTCTCCACAACCAGCTTGATTTCAGGAGCGCCATAATCCTCGGATGTTGTTCTTGTTATTAGTTTGCTTTGATAATAATCCAGGAGCAAAAGGCTTGCTTATGTCTAAGAGACTCTGCTGTTGGAGGCCTTTGCCTGGGTTTATATGGCCTCTGTCCTGCGGATATTGAGGTATTGGTAGATTAATCTGGCTCTCACCAGGACTGACACTGATTCAGAGGATCATTCTGGATTAGGAGACCACGCCCTCTCTCAACCCCCCCCCCATCACTCTTTCTGAACTGATTTCTCTATCAGACACTTGCACTGTGGGCCACACAATGTTTAAGTTGTTGAACACTCTTATTACATGAACTAAACTCCTGTAGGCCTCAATCCACAGATTCATCTGCACATGCATGACATGCTTTTACAATTTAATCCCTGTCCTAAAATAACATCCAGAGGATTAGCCTAATATTACCCAGGTCAGTTCTGTCAGTCTTCTCAGAATGTCTGCAGGTGATGCATGATGACATCATTTCCTTTTCTAGCCTACAGAAAGTTCTGGTCTTGTTTACATCAGCTCAGTCTCCTGATGGTGTGTTTACACCAGTTCCTAAATTCGGAACTAGTTTTTGTTTGTTTGTTTGTTTGTTTGTTTTAACTGTGTGTCAATATGTTATGTTGTCACACCCCATACAAGCTCTGAAATGGCGGCTTTCCTCCCATTGTTGCAGTTTTTCCATGAACCACTTGGTGATTATTGTTGATGAACAGTTTTGAAACTCGGCATGAACTAAATATTAATATATACGATTTTATTAATAATAATAATGATGATACACTGAGTGTTAATGGTTTACTGGAGCATGCCTCTCTGTTTTTAAGGGACACAAAAGGACGTACCCACAGGTAAAATGGTAGAGAAGTTGCAGAAGTGGTTCTGTTTCTTTAGGAGTTGCTATTTGACATCCAGGGCATGACTTGTCTTGTAAACATTTCAATCACAGTGGGGATCGTGGAGAATCTTGACTGC
This sequence comes from Diplotaxodon limnothrissa, assembly GCF_057381915.1. Taxonomy (NCBI): domain Eukaryota; kingdom Metazoa; phylum Chordata; class Actinopteri; order Cichliformes; family Cichlidae; genus Diplotaxodon; species Diplotaxodon limnothrissa. Next base: position 28,880,404 of record NC_140605.1, read on the forward strand.
CGCCTCTCATAATTCCCAGCAGGCGTCTTTATTTGAAAGCTCGGCTCACTGCAGTCAGAAGACGTATATGTGCTGCTGTTGTGTTTGATGAACAGAATCCGCTCTCTGATTGTCAAATTTTTCATTTTAATATATTTCTTCTTATCTAAAGCTTTTTTCCCCTCTAAGTGATGTTTCTCTCGGTCCCTTCATATAACTCCTGCTGTTTTATTTAAGAGTTGAACCCCTGAAATCAGTTATAATCTGACATTTTTCAGTAGCCAGCTTCCATCATGTTTGCCATAGAAATATTTTAATGTATACCCAAAATGTTGGCATTTAATACTCAGTCTAAAACATATACAGTAACTCAGTCAGACATCTTTCTTTGCCCAGTTTACCCACTATTACTCTTCTCCACATCTTCAGTTCATCTGAACCTTCCCTAATGGTCGCTACCAGTGAAAACCATTACATCTTCAGCTCTGCCACCTTTTTGTCAGTGCCACGGTCTCCAAACTATACATCAGAGCAGGTCTCACTTCCATCTTGTAAACATTCCCTTCTTGCTGTTCTTCTGTCACACCAGAGAGAGTGAGAGGTGAGTAAATATTGGCGGATGAACCACAAAAAATACTGACGTCAACTCGTGAATGAATGAAAAAGTACTGAAACCACTATATTATGGAGAGAAGCCAGTTTGGCATCACTGACAGGAATAAATGGCTTTTGGTGTGCACATTCAAAAATAATTTTACAAAGCAATAAAGACTAAAGTAAGAAAATAAATGCGAAGAATGCTAATTTACAAATGTCATGTTGATTTTTGTATTTAATGGTAAAGTTTATGACATTTCACAGTGGTTAAAAAAAGAATGGTTCCTCCAAATGGGCTTTTTCTTTCCTTTCTTCCACTTCATGAGCACTTGCATGCACCAAGAGTTTAGAGCCTGATAAATGTGAACATTTATTGATGAAAACATGGCAAAATGGCCTTTTCTGCTCTATTTTTGATCCCGTGTGCATGAGAGAAAAGCCAAAATAAATTCAAACTCTTGAACCCAGTTCTTTTTTTTTAGTCATTAAAGATGTATGCTCAGAGAAATCCTTAAAAGCCCCAAACTACCATGACATCCGTGCCCATGATGAGAGTAAACTTCTGATGATTTCTCTTAGCAAATGTGCTGCGTCTAACTGTTTGTCTTCATGTTCCTCCTCTGCAAAGCTATAAAACACGAAAGCTATTTAAAAGTAAATCATGACATATAGATCAGTAAAGTAACAATAAACACATCGAACTACATATTGCTCCTCCAGGATCACTGAATAAAGAGTGCAACAGCGTGACTTACTCACAAATTGGTCCAAATCACAGTTTGTTTCTCCCCCAAAACTCTCCTGACTGTTCCACAGTGTTTGTGGTTAGGTTGGAGGAGCTGCAGATGCTTGTGTACGGATAGAGCCGAATTATAATCATGGCTGTATGAAATATTTACTGTTGGGAGATATGATGTAAACCCCAGGGTTATGATCTGAATGTAGCACAAATGTGGAAAACTAAAGAGAGACGGAGAGAGAGGGACGCTATGTTTGTTGGCTGCTTTTTGTCTGCTGTTGTGCAACTCCCACAGCTGCAGTGGCGGACAGACGGCTCACTCACTACTCGGTGGGTCAACAAAACTTTTGGATATCTCTGTAACTCATTGGCGGTGTGGCACAGTCGCATTATTTGAGCCATGGGTGGACTTTGGACAGATTCGTGCACAACAGCTCCTGGCAGAAAGAGATAACACCACAGATTTTTTTTTATCCATTGAGAAGCACGGTGGTCTCGGAAGTGATCTAAAGGTGAAGGGGCTATGTTAGCAGGTGTTTGATTTTATAGTTAAAGTTATTAAAAATTATATGGAAAAAGGGAGAAGACTGACAGTGAGAGAACATTTATAGAGTTGGAAAAGTCAACATCCTCCTGGGTAAATCCATAAATGACTAAATAAAGCTTCATAGAAATACAGATATGAATTGAAGTGTTATTTTAGTCCAGATCAATGTGAGGGAGCCACAGTCTCCACTGAGACACAGTTAAATATCAATTAAAACTAAATCTTTGTTCCAAGTGTTTTATTTATTTATTTAATATTTACCAAACTAAAATACATACAGCACATAAAACCAGGTACATTTCTACCTTTCAGCCCTAAACTGCTGCATATGCGCTGATGAATCAGATTAAAATCTTCAATTTTCTTATTGCTGAGGATCTTCTGGGGGCCAAAGACTCCTCCAGATGGCTGATAGCCTGCTTTGGTCTCACAGAGCTGGTATAACACAGAGCTCAAGACTAAACATTATTGGCAAACTTACAGTGAAATTGCGCATAACTTTATTAAAAATGATACCTTTTTGTTTTTGATCAATTAAAAGCTCTACTTTCAGGCCAAAAACAAACTTATTATTGAAATGGGTTGGTACAGTTATGAAAGAAAAAAGGCTAATATGTCTATACACAGTTTGCTGCTTTTAGTAGTAAAATAGCAAAAGAAAAATATGAGAGCTCAGTAAGAGCCTTCTGTCGATAATCAATGACTGATAGCGATCACTGTGATGACTTATTCATCCATTTGCCTTTTTTTTCTTAAGTAAGGATATCCCATCATCTGCTGTATTGTTAATTTTTTTAAAGCTGTCATGTGGCATGATGATAAAATTCAATCTTGTAGGCACACTCAAATGCACTCAGCTTAAAATGCATGTTTTTGAACTGTGTGAGGAAAACTGAAGAAAATTAACCGACAGAGGCACAGAGAGGAAAGTCAGGCCCATAAGGGACCCACTCCCCCAGTGGAGCATTGTGCTGCACTGTGTAAATCTAATAGCGTTACACTGCATAGTGATACATTTTTTTCAGTTTTCCTGCAGAATGAGTACTTTAGATGTTGACAGAAAAGTAGATTTACCTTGTAATGGCCTGATGTTCTAAATGCAGGGCTTTCACCTGCATGGAGCATTTTCAAATTCTTACATTGGTCTTGACGACCTAAACACATCTTCAACCACTGCTTTTTAATGTTAACGTTTTCATGCATGAGCCTCATTGTCACATATATTTCGGATCTATATTAGAAAAGGAGCTGAGGGTGAACTGATACCCTGCTGGCTTCACACAACTCATAAACTTCTCTCTTCCACAGGAGCCCACAAAACTTCATGGCTGCCATCTGGTGGCAACATTATGTAGGCCTGTTAACTCCAGTGACGCTGACATATTCATGTTGCAGGTGATACTCTAAATGAAGAAAAAAATGAACTCACTAAAAGACACATGCCTTTTATTCTTTTGCCAGTTATATAAAGTTAGAGAACTGAAAACTAGTTTGATTAAATGCCATTTAATGGCATTAACTTTATTAGGAGTTATTGCTGTGCAGGCAAAAATGTAAGCAATGTTGTACAGTAATCATAAATCAAAACTATTCTGGCTTTATAAGTGAACTTAAATCTAACATACACATGTCGTTAATGTACAGTAAATAATTTATTTTATGTGATAAACGTGTGTCAGTTCCCATCACTTTATGCACATCATTAAAAACGTGGGTTTTTTTTTTTAACTACGTGAGTGTTAAAGCATTGGTATACACCGCAGACTGTATATAAATGTTTTATAAAATATATTTTATACATACAGTGATCTGAGTATTTGCCCAATACCTAATTAATTATTGGGGGGTGGGGTTTTGCATTTCTGTCACGTTTAAATGTTTTAGATCATAAAAAAACATTTCAACATTTCATTCATTCAAGGAAAGAAAAATTATCCAAACCTAGCCCTGTGTGGAAAAACCCTGCTAAATGTGCCACCCTTGGCAGCAAGAACTGCAAATAAGCATATGTGATAAATGGCAATGAGTCTTTATCATCGCCGTAGAGGAATTTTCGCCCACTCTTCTTTGCAGAAGTGTTTTAATTCAGCTACACTGGAGATTTTTCAAGCTTGAACGGCCTGTTAAATATCATCTCAATACATCTTAAAAGGATTTAAGTGCAGACTAGACTTTGATTAGGCCAGGTTCGTCAGTGTTTCAACTTTTCTCCATTTGTGAATAATGGCTCTCACAGTGTCTTGATGCATGCTCAGTCATCCAGATAAGTAAATCCCCAAAAGTTGTTTCTGTTCATATGGACGTCCAGATAAACAGAATCAACTTTTGGGGTTCTCACAGTGCTTCACTGGAGTCCCAAAGCCTTAGAAATGGATCTGTTACCCTTTCAGAGAGGCTGCAACTTCGTCAAACTGGCTGGCTTCCTTGATTCAACAAGGTCGGGCTATAACCAGGCGTGGGAGTAATTGAACTCAGCTTTTAAAAAACTGCCCGTAATCAGTAAACAAAAACAATTGTCCGTTAAAGTAACCAGCTACAAAAAAAATCGTAAAAAAAGACTCGCTAAAAAATAAATAAAATAAAATAATAATAAGTTAATCCTTAGCATGTATTCTTAGCTCCGTTCCGTTTTAAAGAAAATAACCCAGTATGAAGCAATTCTCGTATGAAGACGAGAGGGAAAAAAACAGATATTTAAACTACGTAACTTCCGGTAGAGTGGGCGTGGTTTAAGCTGTCAACTAACCGAAGAACAACAAAAACAACCCAACCGCAGAGGGGGGTTCTGCCAAAGGTGAGTTCTGCACTCTCAAAAATGTACCGTATCAGGTGCCAAATGGAGCACGCGCAGTGACCCGTGTCGCTAAGTTTGGAGGCCCAGGTAGAGAGTTTGATCCAACACTCAAAGAAATGTTTTTACCGATTTGAATTTACAGCCAACGTGTTGCACGCTTTTTGGAGGTAGGCAGTAGTGTCGTTGGCTCGTGCTGTGCTAAAATGTTCAAACACACCAGGTTGCACTGTTACAATCTCAGCTTCCAGTTTATTATCCTTAAGCTAGCGACATCATACAGCTAGGCCTCCGTCTGAGCAGTCAGCCCCCCACCCCACGAAGCGACGCTCGTTATCTGACTGTAACACCGTTTCCCCGGACCCTGTTAAAAATATATCTGTTTAAAATAGCTTCGCGTATCAGCAACTGTGTGCAAGGTTTACAGTAAGACTTTTGACCTTTTTATGACTCTTTGTGGGTTGACGTTCATTTCGGGTAGCATTAATCCATTTCGTTGTTTGTTATTTTCTGAAAAACGTCATCTTTATTGACAGTTTGGTAGCATTGCAGGTTGAACTTCACCGCTGTGAGCAGTAGCGAGCAGCTGATAATGTTTAACTTTTTATACATTACAAAATCTAACTTCCTGCCCATTGTGTACGCCGAACTGAGCAAATGGTGCTGAAGAAACATTTGAAACAAAAAGATTCCAGAAAAAAGTAACAAATTATAACAGGGGTTTAAAAGTGTGTGTTTAAACTGTATAAAACAATGACCTCAGGTTAGTCATGACATATGTCCATTAGAACTTTTTCATTTCAGTGCATGGCTTCAGGGCTTGGCTGCTCCCCAGTTATACCACATAAACAGTTGTTTTCGTCTCAAGCACCCAACTGTCAGCTTACCTTTCCTTTGTTTGTCACATAAATGCAAGTTTCACCACCTTTGATGTGGTGTCAACTCTGTCTTTCTTTGCATTTTTTTTTTCACATATTCTGGCTATTTTACGGCTGCAAGCTTAAAAATAAGTTTTGCCTGCTTATGTTTCTCGTCATTTTCTCACAGCAGGGACCGAGGCATGTGATCTGATGTGGTGTTGAAAACAATCTTTCCTTTGGTCTCTGCTACATCAGAGGTAAGAATCAGGTGGGATCTGTGTAATGAGAAACGATCTATGACAGAAACATCAGACAGAGTCCGGATGAAACACTCAGTCTTTTGACAAACACACTTCAGGTGGGCTCAGTTTAAGATGATCAGACTCCGTTTGTCTGAAACTGATAGGGCTGATCGGGGTTAAAGTGAGGCTGTTGAGTGCAAGGTGGACAGGCAGGGTCGAGAATGTATGTTATTGTGATGTATGATTACCAGTTATTGAGCCTGCCTGGAGGGGTTTTTTGTCTATGGATTCTAAACCAATCCACACATTGAAAAAGCTACATTTTCTCTGGATTGAGTTATACAATTACTCATCAGATTAATCATTTTACAGCAAAAATGGCAACAGAAATTGTAATCATAGCAGAAAATGTGTTTCAGTAGGAACAGGTGGCTTCGCTGACAACTGTGCACCTGCTCTCCTCAGTGCTGCTGTGCCTCTCACGTTTCAGCTGTCTGTGACTTGTAGGTTATTCTGTGATGTTCGTGGGTTATTTTTAGACCTTTTTTTATTTTTTATCTTTTAACACCTGCACAGAAAAAGGTAAAACATAGACAAGAAGTGTCAGCCAGCAGGAGGAGCAGGACTAAAGTTTGAGGTGGTTAAAGTGGAAGTCAGTGGTAGCACATTTGTGTCCCTTTGTTTAGCACTTTGAATGAAGGACAACCCAACACTATGGGGAAAATGCCATGCACAGGCACTGGTTGGCCATAACAGGATTTGGAGCAATCACAAGTGATTAATCAATGTTCATACCCCGAGTAATCCATATGTGCTAAATCTACACCATAGGTACGTCATAATTATATACCCTTATGAAACTCTGTTGTAACTACATTTCGGCGTGGTGTCAGCCACTTGTCTACAGGCTCAAGATTCAAGAAATCTAATTTGAGCTTTCGAATCACATGCAATTACAAAGTAGAACTGATTTTTTTTATTCAATATGAGCCGCAATTAGTGATTGATCTGTGAACTTGTCAGTAAAGTGCTTACTGAGGTGGAACAATGACTGTGGAACCACTGCTATCGCCCCCTGGTGACCATTTAAAAGACAGCAGGCTTAAAGCACGTCCACCAAGCATAGGCAATTTTCCCCAAGGGTCCACATGAGAAACTGGGAGTGCTGTGGAAGGCGGCACCAATTAGGTAAACTCAGTATTTAATTTCATCTCTTTCTGAACTTATTGGTGAAACCTTGCACAACATTTTCAGATTCTCATGTGAACTTGTGGAGAAAATTAATTGCCCACCACTGCACATGGCCTTCCTGTTAGCTACAGGCCACTAATACCTATAGGTAAGGGGTGGGGAACTCCCACAGCTGATTTAAATCGCTAAATTACCTCCTCAATATGTCTTGAAGTTCTCCAGAGGCCTGGCAATGAACTAATCATTGGATTCGGGTGTGCTGACCCAGGGTGTTATCTAAAACCTGCAGGACACCAGCCCTTGAGGCCTGTAGTTCCCCCACCCCTGTTATAGGTGATAGAAAGGTGATTTTTTTTTTTGTGTACAAAATACTTGAAACTCTAAAATGCTTCAGGGAAGCTGCCACTATAGTTCTAATAGTTTTGCTGGTGGAACTAGTTCACCTGGTTCCACTGTTGTCATGTTTCTGAAAATGCTCACTCAATTTGTTTTGCATATGTGGGCTTTGAATGACAAATGTCCAGAGTAGAGAGCGCTTTATGCTTCTCCAGCTTCTTTCACAAATGCAGTTTCAGATGTCAGCTTAGACCTTTCCTGTAGGTAAATTATTTAATCCACATGGTCACTCTGAGCTGTGTATAAGGAGCATTTTCATAGTGCCGAAGATTTTTTGGACAGTCACTGTGAGAGATGAGCTGTACTGTGCTTTGAGTACATTGCACCAAAAGTATGTTTGTTTGTGGAGAATGTCAGCATAGGTGAAAACAGAAGCAGATGCTAACAAATGAAAAGCTTATCCTAATGTTTTTCTTCATTTATACAGGATTTTTATTAACAGCTACAAAATCTGCAAAAAAGTGATAAAAAGAAAAATGGAAACAAATTGAGGGGAAAAAAGAAGAAAATCTGGAAAAGTAGACTCTGGGAGGTGACTGTGCCCATAAAGCACTGTGTGAGATTAGAACTTTAGAATTAGATCACCACGCCTGCTAAACGTACGTCCCATTCTAAATTCCTTAACAGACATCAGCCCCAAAAATCCAACACTGAGAATTCTCTAAACACCACGTTAGACATGCAGGTTACATGCAAATTAAGCAATACAATTTTGACACTTAAAGACCTAAAACTTCAGTAGGGTCACATATGTTTTGGGAGGAAACTTGATTTTCATACACATTGTGATAAACAGTGTAAAATATCTCCAGCTTTATCCTTTAAAAGACATATGTAACAGCTGTCCTGATGTAATTGTCATGTTTCCATAGCATATCTTAAAAGCGTCTTTTTTTTCCCCTTTGGTCTCTTACATGGATACCTGTTCAGGACTTGAGCCATGGAGTCCTCTGATGAAGATGAGGTGCGCACCTTTGTTCAAGTCCTCAGTGAGAAGTATAACCCTGAGAATTTCCCCTATGGCCAAGGCGTAGGAGTGGTTGTTCTGCCCAGGCCTCCAGGATCCCCTGTCAAAGGTGAGAGATGACAGAGCGAGCTATTTCAGGGTTGTGATGATGCCACGTGAGCAGTGTATCACTTGTGATAAGTTCAGCCCGGCATATCTGCCTTTTTATTTGGAGTGTTGAGCTGTGAATGAGGCTCTGAACTGACTCGAGTTTCCTGTTTGCAGATCGCCTCTTCTTGCCCAGCGCACTGGTTCTGAATGACAGTGGAATCAGTAAAGCCGGCGACAGGCAAGACATCGCTGCTTCCTGCGCCCACGTGGTAGAGCTCGACCTGTCCCGCAATCAGCTGAATGACTGGGGAGAGGTGGGGGTCTTGGAGTTTTAATTGAACTTAATAAGGTTTTTCATAAAAGCAGAGCCATCTGGCTTTTGTTCAAGACAATTTAGTTGGAGTGCTGTCTGTATGCTACCATGTCAGCAGTTAAAAAGGGCTTAAATGGACACTAGTAAATGCTAGTCATAGGTTTATAAGATTAAGGTCTTTGTTTTGATGGTTATTTTAGTGTAATAAAAAATGAATACAACACATACAGATAAAAAAAATAGAAGTTAATCTCTCTTTATTGTTAGTAAGGATGCAAGCCTGGGATGTCAAACTCCTTTTACATTGTGGGCCACAAACAACCCACTTTGGTCTTGAGCGGGCTGAACCAGTAAAACTTCCCTTTCTGTCAGTAATAAGAAGTTTAACCACACTTTATTACTTTATTACTTTGGCATAGTATGAATGGCTGTGGGGGAGGTGTTTATCAGGAGGAAAAGCTGTAAAACTTAATACAGTTGAAAGTCCAAAAATGTATGCCCTCCTTCTCATTTTCCAAAGCCATCCAGTTGGCCAGTTTGGAGTCTTTGCCGGGCCGATTGTGCCCCCGGACTTTATGTTTGTAAGTTAACTGGAAAGCATGTAGATTTTTAGATGGTTATTCACTGATTCCATCTAGCCTCCATTCATCATCATTCTTTTCTTTTTGTTTGTTTGCATATGTACTGTTAATAATTAAGTTCTTAAGGTTGGGTTGTGCTGCATTGTTATTTAGCCGTGTCTACAACACAAAGGCCTCTTAAAAAAGTTGCACAGCCCTTGTTATCCCCCTCTCACAGTGCTGTTTGTTATTCAGCCGAGTGATACCGTGATGAGTGCTGTAGGCACAGTTCCCTTCTGCTGTGCCAGCTGGAACACCTGGTACCTCTCAGGTTAACTGGAGTACTCATTTATTAATAAGCAGGGTTGGATACATTTTTTTGTATGAACCAATAAATACATACACCACATATTTATTTAATATAATAATCTCTTCTTCTGTCATTCACATGGGTTTAGCATTAAGTATTTTATTTGCCATCTAGAAGCCAAAGAGTGAAAACAAGTCAATGTGAAACTAAACCAGACGCTACTGATGTGGATTAATTATCAGCTTTTTAAACAGAATGAAGGAAAATGTGAACACGGTACAGAAACACTTTAAAAATATGCCTGTTCAAGACTATCTATGGGTTGTATTTAAAGATGGATGACTCGGAACTTACCTAGAATTTAAACCGCTGTATCTCATTATACAGCTTATTTATGTGTACTAGAGTTATCTAGCTAATCAACAAGCTCTGAAAATAATGGTTTTCAAAGTAAAAGTGTTTTGAAAAGTTCTGTAACTTGTTTCTTCTTTTTCTTTGTTCTGTGTCCTGATGCTCCTGGTTTTGCCAGATCGGCACCATCGTTTCCAGCATCCCACACCTGGACTTCCTCAATCTGAGCATGAACCCGCTAAGCGGCGTGCAGCTGGAGCCGAACATGGCAGAGGTTTTTTCCAGGGTCCGACGACTGGTCCTCATTAATACACAAGTCAGCTGGGACACTGTTCACACACTCACGCAGCACACACCAGAGTAAGTGACAAAGCATGGAAAAAGGTTTTATGTTCTTTTATGTGTGGCAATGAGAGAATTTGTATATTTTTGTCTAAGCGTCTGCATATATAGAGATTTACAATGTTTTCAGAGTTCTCTCTGCAGTCCTGTGAAAAACTAAGTACACCCCTACTGCTTCCATGGGAGGTGTGAGAATAAGTAGCAGCCAGTTGCTAATGGGACACATTTAACTCAACAAATGTGAGCACCTCTGAAAAAGCAGACGTTTTGGTAGCCTACTGCTAAGGGGATGTCTGAGCAAATTCACTCCAGACTGAGCAATACTCAGAGAAACTGATAAAAGCCCAACAGCTACATCTCAGACTCTACAGCCCTCAATTAGTGTGTAAAATTGGAAAGTTCGTGACAACACAATTTTTTTTTTTTAAACTGAACTTGTTAGTAAGGGTTTCCGGGCTTCTTCACTCTAAAACAAACATGGCAGGAATGTTTAGGTTTGCTGAAGTTGACAAAACTACAACAGAATGACTGAAAAAGAAAACAATGAACATGTTTCAATGACCCAGTCAAAGTCCAGAACTCAACCAAGCTGTTGGGAGATGTGTATTAAAGAATGCCCACAGACCTCAATGTTGTAAAGAAGAGTGTGCCAGTAGTCCTCCAGTGATGTGAGAGATGACTCTTAAAAACAATTGCCTCACATAATTGTTGCTAATGTGGCTCTACAAGCTACTGAGTCATAATGAATCACTTAGTTTTTTGTGCCACTCTGACCACTCAGAGTTGCTCAGAACATTAGCGAGCAGATTAGTGATGCGTTCCTCCTTTATCTTGAGCACACAGATGTAGACTCAACAGGAATTCCAGGAAGTTATGCCCCACCTTGCCATGTTTAGGGAGGTTGGGTTGACGCATGAGGAGTAATGGTTGGTTGGTTTAGCCACAAAAGAAGAAATCTTTTCAATTTTCGTCAACAAGCCAGGGCTGTGCCAGTTCCAATCAGCAGGAGCCTCGCTATCATGGCTCTGTATAGGTAGATGTCTTCAACGTCCTCCAATGTGAGTGTTGCCAGGCTCGTTCCACTGAAAGGCTGTCGTGTATCTGCAGCAAATGTTCCGACGATCAGGCTCCCCCGCGCCCAGGTTTCTCGTCGAGAGGGTGTCAGTAGTGTTTAATATAATTCAGTCCAGTTTTATTTGTTGTAAACAGGGTAGAGAACTCAGAACATATGGTGACAATTGGAAACACGATAACAGCTGCCTTATTCTTTTGAAGAATCAAAAGCACCTTAATGCATATTACACAGATTATACAAAGAATCTTTGATGTCCTCAAAAATGCCAGTTTCCTTGCACCTCATCTTCCAGGCTGGAGGAGCTCTTCCTGTGTCTGAACGGCTACAACAGCGTGTCAGAGTCCCAGACGACATGCCCGTCGCTACGCCTGCTGCAGATTACAGATAACCAGCTGCAGGATTGGGCAGAAGTGAGGAAGTTTGGGCTGCTGTACCCCAGTCTGAGCACACTGGTGCTGGCCAATAACAGCGTGGACTCTGTGGGAGACACCAAGGAGACACTGGAGCACCTCTTCCCCAACCTGCGTAGCATCAACCTCAACAATTCAGGTCGGAGTCCTAAAAGTCTTTTAATCTGTCTGTATTCAGTGCAAGGTGTGAACAAATAGCCCTATAACTCATTATGTTTATTATTATTATTATTGTTGTTGTTGTTGTTGTTGTTATTCAGGTCTTAGTAAATGGATCGACATTGAAAGGCTGAATTTCTTTCCCAAACTGGTGGAGGTCAAAGCAAAGGGAATCCCTTTACTGCAGTCTTACAGCACCGAGGAGAGACGTAGCCTCCTTTTAGCACAGTAAGTCTGAAGCTGTGTGCTCGTTTGTTCAGTAACTTCATCATCGAAATACTCATTGAGCACTTTTAACACCCGACTGCTGCACCTGCCCTCAGGCTGCCCTCCGTAATGGTGCTGAACGGGGGTGCCGTGTCTAATGGTGAGAGAGAGGATGCTGAGAGGTTCTTCATCAGATACTACCAGGACTGTCCAGAGCAGGAGCGTCCCGAGAGGTGGAGCATCATCCACACATACATTTTTCACTGCACACATAATCATAGTGAATAAGTTTACTCATGGATAATAATAATAATTCAAAGCTGCGGCTGACCGCTGACGCTGTAGTAACTAGTAGAAGTGGACGAGGAATAATATGTAGTCTCAAAAAGACACTTTGCATATGCAGTGGTGCTGATGGCCAGCTAAGATGCGTGGGTAGAAGTTGGCGTTAGGCAACTGTGTGAATTGTGAATTTATCGTTAAATAAAATTAGCCATTAGCTTTATTTCTTCTTTTTTACTTTTTGAGGGGTTTCTTTGGATCATTTAAGTTTGTTAACTTAGTGATCTGCATCCTAAAACAAGGTAGAAAATTAACATGTAACTAAATTTCAAAGGCACACACTCTCCAGATGGAAAGGATCATTTGCAGCCAGTGTTTTGAGAAACTGTTCTACTTTGGCAAATCGTCCTACCCATATTATAATTTGACGGCGACTTGTGACTAATACAAACCATAACCATAAGAAATATTCACAATGGGTTAAAAAAATGATGTAAATTTGGGGTTTGTGTTACGCGTATGCGCAGAAACAACAGGTGGGATGGTTTGTGAGGTAGGATAGATTCCCAGAACACCGGTTCTCATTTCGTGGCCATATTTCAGCAACAGGTTTTGTACAAAAAAAGTCTAAAACTCAGAGATATTCAGTTAAACAATCTTCTTCTTTCAGATGTTTTCTTTAGGGGTCATCACCCTCTAACCCTATCCCTAGCGTCCTCCTCTGCATGTGCTTCTTCACTATATCGATGAACTTTCTGTGAGGTCTTCCTCTCTTCCTCCTCCCTGGCAGCTCAATATTTAGCATCATTTGTCCAATGTATCCACTCTCTCTTCTCTCCCAAACTATCTGAGCCTCGCCTCTCTAACTTTATCTCCAAACTGCTGAACTTGAGCTGTCCCTCTGACATCCTCGTTTTTAATCATTTCCATTTTGGTCACTGCCAGTGAAAACCTGAGCATCTTCAGCTCGGCCTGCTGTCTTTTTTTCAGTGCTACTGTCTCCAAGCCATACATTATAGCAGCTCTCGGTACCATCTTAAAACCCTGTCCACTCCACCCCTGACTGCACTTTGTTTTCTTGTGCACTGTCTTGCTTTGGATGGTTGAGCCTGGTTCTGCCAGAGGTTTTTTTTCCTCTTAAAAGGGAGTTTTTCCTCCCCACTGTCCCACAAGTGCTTGCTCATAGTGGGTGATATGATTGTTGGGGTTTTCTCTGTATTGTTGTAGGAACTTTACCTTACGATATAAAGCTTCTTGAGTGTTCGACTGTTGTTGTGATTTGGTGCTATATAAATAAAACTGAACTGAATTGAATGTAGCTGAGTTTAAACCATTGCGAAGAAGAATCAGTGTTGGTCAGATTTTACTGAAGTTTTTATCAAAGTCACATTTATCGATTTGCGGGCAGTAACCCTTGAGCGGTGATGGATCGTGAGCCTGATGAGCTACTACAGCACTGACATCTTTTGGCTTGAGAAAATAGCTAACATGATAAATTAAAAAATATATTGTGTAGCATTATGTTGATCAATAAATTGTTGTTGTTTTTTTCAGCTCTAAAATTTACATCAGATTGTTTTCATTGCTTCATTACAACATTCCGATGAGACATTTAGAGTAAAATTCATATTGAAAGTCTTCACTAAATACCTTAAATATGGAGCACAAGGCGCCAGCACTGGCTTTCAATTGGAAAGCTAAGCGGCATTTACGTTTGCATTATATTCATATGGGAACACCTGCTGATTCACAACATTAGCAACCAATCTCCATCCCTGTCCTCAGTTTGGGTCCAGCACACTATATGTTTTTTTTTTGCGGGGGGAGGTTGAAAGCCTTCCTCGGGGGGGCTCGCAGGGGTGAAATAATTCACCAACTGCATTCCACTTAACCTCAGCAGAATGTTGGGGAGGGATTTCTGGAGGAAGGTGTAGTCCCTGACTGGGGGAAACTAACCTTTGGGAGACAATGCCACCACTCTCTCCCTGCTCAATGAGTCCTTTGTGCTGGGAATTCTCTGATTGGGAAAACTGATACACCAGGTAGCAGGTTGTTTTTTTTATGTATACACCTACTCTGTCAACCTGAAGCCTTAATTTGAGAAATTTGATTTGTTTTCTGATGTCACATGAGCTGTCACAGCACTCCTGGCTATAAATTATTTTATTACCTGTGGCAGAACTTGTTTGTCCATCAGGAGCAGTTAATAGTTATTTTATTTCTATGTCAAACACATTCATCGCCATCTAAAAACTTCATTTTCTTTGTGTTCAGCTTCATCGCTCTGATTTTATTTTTGTCCATCAAGCGTTGCGTTTGCGGTGTTGGTTTGGGAGGGGTTCGGTGTAGGTCCAGGGTCGGGTATAACCGTGACTGTGCATGTGCATGCGGGCGTTATCGGGGTGTCAGACACACTCAGTAGGCAGTGAGCGCACAGCTATCCCCTTTCCTTTCGGATGAGGCTGCGGCCTCGCTACCCCAAGAGATCAGAGCTCTGCAGGTGGGTCACAGCCTCTCAAGTGAACACATCTGACACAGCCTGGCTTTGAGTAACTATAAACGTGTTCTCAAACCATAAACTAGACTAACTGAGATGGATACACCCCAACAATTCCTTGGAAAAAATGGGAAAGGGAAGAAAACAGCACTGGGCAGGAAGGATTAGTGGCGAGAAAGAGTAGAGGCAAGGGTTAAAAAAGAAACCAGAGAGTCTGCGTATCCGGTGAAGTTAGCAGTTAGTGGGTCTAAACAGAGCCACAGTCTCAGGGAAAGACGTGGGAAAATTTACATTTTAACTTTTTGAGGTGCTCATACGTTCAAGTAAATAACTGGAGAAATGTGAGAATGAGTCGATGAAATGCCAAAACAGGAGAGCTCAGCTACATGGTGTCTCTTGGCTTCACAGTCTTGTAATTTCCTCCGCAGGAATCAAAGAATGCCAAAATGACAGTTGGAATGTCGGCTTCTTATCACCTGCAGCATTGTTTGCCCCATTATACCATGCTTACCACCTTAAATGAAGCCTCTTTGGTAAATGGCTTCTCTTAGAATGGCACTTTGTGCACTGTGGCCTTAGTGGAGAATTCCCAGGGTGGACTGCAAGTTTGGCCAGAAAATCCCAGGGCCAGGGCAGCGGCTTTGTGGAGGAGTTTTGGGGAGGGAAGTGAAATTGCTTTGATTGGCCCAGCTGTTACAGTAGCTTTGAAAGCACAGGCCTTTTCTCCTGGATTTTATTTAATCGTTCCTGGGGCCTTATCTCGAACACGCATTCCCCTGAGATGGCTGAGAGCTTTCTCACGGCAAGCAAGTGGCAGACAACTCGGTGTTTCTCTGCCTCTTAAACACTCATAGCTTGTTTCCATAACCCTGAGTTTAAAGTCTTTTTAAAAAAATCTGAAATATCTTAAATATACTTGCTGTTTCTATTTCACACCTGTACTTCATCTAAGAAGGAAAAAAAGAGGATGTATAACCTGTGAGTCTGAAAAGTGAAGCCAGTGTTGAACAGCCTTTTACCTGCATTCTTCATAACAGCCAGCAGAGGGCACAAAGAGAAGTCTTGTCCTATACAAGTCTATAAGAAGATTGCCCTGCTTTTAACTTGATTCGTGACCTCATGAAGCATTTTCACAATGACTTTATCATCTCTGTCTTTAGTTTTAAGTGTTATTTTGTACAGCTTGTTGTTAAATTTCTAGATTTTGATTCCATTTAGAGTAAATCAGTGCTAAAACACAGTGTGATTGTGACATCAGAGGGCAGGGTGGAGCCGTAGACCAAGCTGCTCTTTGAATGTCGAAATGAAGCCTACATCCTATCATTAGTACAGGGTGTATGTTATTTACCATAGCAACAATGGGGGGGGAGGCAAAGAGACACTGTGGTCTACCTTAAAAATGCCATTATGTGTTATCATGATTATTTGGGCAAATATTTTTCCATATATTTGTAGAATAACATGCAGGCATGTCTGACAAACTCATTTTTCAGTTAGTTTTGGCAAATATTCAAAAATTATATGCATATAATGAGCTAGTTAGCGGTTAGCATACCCTGGAAAATCCTCCTTTCTGAAACTTAGAATGGGTGCATTTATAAAAGGGTCTTAATGTTTTATTCAGAATGACCTGAACTGAGTGGATGAATTCAGCAGGAAAGTGTTTCTAGAGGCCAAGCCTGAGGGCTGTTTTCCCATAGACTCTTATAGTACCAGTCTGTTTGCAGTCATAGATATCACTACCTCCTTGCAATTATAAAAAAATAAAGATTTAAGGGGTTTTTCACACCTGCACTGTTTAGGCCGTGTAAATCAAATTCTGGTCTTTTTTTATTTAATTTATAGTCAGAACATAATCTGACCTCCATCCAACCCCAACTACCAGGTGTGCGCTGCTAGTTTGAGATAAATGCCTCCTCGTAGTCAGATGTGCTTTGCATCCTAGGATGCGGCAGAAGACCATACACATGCAGAGAGCTCAAACTGTAGCAGCTAGCTGTGGAATAAACCAAAGGTCCAGAAGACAGCATTTCCCTTCATTGGCCAATAAGCAGAATGCCTGCTCTGCCACGGTTTGTGGTGATGCATTTTTGGTTGACTTGGAGTTTTCTCTCTGTAAAAAGAAACAAAGCCATGAGTAAAAGCCACAAGTTTACAAATTCATCAGCTGATTAAGACTAAAGAAACTAGAGGTGTTAAAACACCCTGAGATACTTTGCAAGGGCCTCACTTTTCAGAGACTATGTAGTCACTGCCATGTCTGAGAAACACCATACTTTGTGTGGTGGATTTCAAGTGTATGTCTTGTAGGAGTTTGTGTGTCTTTGCTGTATGCTGATGTCATTCAGTTGAGCTGATAACAAATAAAAAAATAACACGAGCTCTGCTTTGTTGCAGGTACCGTATCCTCGTGTCCAAATATGGCCACCTGGCTCCACTGGCTGAGGTAGACCTGAGACCCAGCCTCACCATGGTGGTTGTTCGCTGGGGTGACAGGGTGGAGACAGTCAGCCTCCGTCTGGAGCAAACAGTGGGTGACCTAAAAAAACACCTTAAGGGTCTGCTGCAGCTACCCAATGGGATGAGGCTCTTCTACATCGACCGAGAGATGTGTTCAATGTTTGGACCAGAGGAGCTGAAGTGCGGCACCCGGGCCCTGCATTCCTACGGCATTCGAGACGGGGATGAGATCCTGGTAGTGCCCAGGGACAAAAGCCGCTGCAGCTCCTCGGGTCTTTGAGTCGGGAGGTTCTCCACTTCTGGATGACTTGGATTGGAGGAATTGTAGAAATGATAAATTACTGGATATTACGCTTTTGACTTGAACCCTTTTTTTAGATATCAAAAAAAGGGTGGGTGTTTTGGATGGTAAAGAGGTTTGCTGTCTAAAATCTTGATCACATTTATGCAATAGTACATTTGCACATAGTTGTTCGATATTTACAAAGCCTTGAATTCAAGTCGCACATTTCTATGCTTCATGTGCCTTGAGTTACAAGTGCAGTTTACATCTTATTGATGAAGCATAAAAAAAAAGATCAAAAAGTTCTAGGACTGCTCCCTTAATGGCCGAAAAACCATACCTGACTCGAAATTTGGCCGTTCTCCCCTTCAGGGTCTTCCACATGTGCACCTCTGGATAAATATCAGTCTTGTTATGACCACTTCCACTGGTTCTTCTGTTTGCTGGATATCTTTTGCAGTCAAAACAGCAGTCATTCAGCTTGAATTTAATTTCTGAGAAAACAATGGAAATTGCAGGAAGGCAGAGCTGGTAGACTTGAGAGCCATGTGCCATGCATATGTCATATGTGTTTACAATCCAGGTCCTTCCCCTTGAATATTGTCCATCAAGACATTATAGTAGATCTCATGGTCTTTAATAGTGGACTGGCTGACCTTGGAGGATGCCAAGAACGTGTGGGCATCCTCCTCTCTGCTATTTTTACCTGATGTTGAACTTTTAGGCTTGAAAACTGGACTGTTTGTTGAAAAACTGTTTGTTTAAGCAAGTCCAAAGAAAGGCAAGTGCAGGTGGTAAGAGCGGGCGCATCCAAAGAAAGCCACCGCGCTAACGTGATCGGGATAGGCACAAGAACACAACCTCGAAGGGGAGTTCAGCCAAATTTATATCTGATGTGTTTTTAGATTTTTAGGGGCTGCAGAACATTAAGATCATACTTTCCTTCATACAACTGTCTTTAATTTTTTTTTAAATTGTTTCCCTTATTATGAATTAAATGCATAAATTGCACACCAATTTTAAAACTAAAATCACCTTATAATTAAAGCATTTGAAGGGTTAAAACAGACCTTCTAATCCCTACTGTTGATATTTCTGCACCAAACTGAGAACGAATTAGTATTTTTAAAGAGCGAATACATTAAAATTAGGAGACAAATATAAATTATACACGATTTCAGATTCAAATTCATTGGATATCAGAAATGCCCTTTCTGAGAATACATTCTGCCACTTTCATTGCACATTGTTCCTCCGTAATGATTACACTTTGATCAGCATTGTCATTTTTCTCCATGTTTCTTTTGTAAAAGATGAATTGATGCCTGTTCGCTATAAACTGGCTGCAGGAGATTTTGTACAGCCTGGGCTAAAATTGTTCCAACCTATTACGTTCTCCAGAAGCAACCATGACGACAAAAATAAATAAATAATAATAATAATCATACTGCAATGATTGCAACTAATCAGGCTTTAAACGTGGTCTTGATTTTTTTGTAGTGCCAAGGTTTTGTAAATTGGGCACCATCCATATTTGCACTGCATTAAAAAAATTACGTTTTATTTACATTTTCATGATGATGACAGCCTCAAAGCACTGCTCTACTTTTCTAACCATTATTTAAGTGGAGAAGATTTTGTTTTGTTTTGATTTCCTGCAGGAAGAGTTTGTAGATAAGCAGCACATGTAATTCCCTACTTAGACTTTCTCCACGCGATTGTAGTGAAATATCCCGGAATAACCTGCAAGCTGATGCATAAATGCCATGTGTTGGGGGTAACGTGCACGCGCACACCCGCACACACACTCGGATACCTCTCAGTCGAGACGCCCTGGCAGAAAGACGAGACATGTCTGAGGTGAGCTCGGGTCTGGGACAGAGAAAAGAAGGAGTGTTGATGCTCAAGTTACCGCAGGTCTTCTGGCTGTCCTGCGCATGAATGGAGCGCAAGAGCAGCTGAGAAGCGCTGAGGCTCACTCTGTATGGTAACCACACACCAGCTGCTGTGTCACGGACACTTCCGCTGGATTTAAGTTGGAACAGGTTCACCAAACAGCTTCTTGGCCCTCACCGGTCCACCCAAGTCTCTCTCCTTTACATTTCCATCTCACAGACACCCAAACTTTTAGTTTGCGCTGTTTCGCAGGTCCTGGTGTTGTGAGCTTTCAGCAGGAATTTTTCAACCCATCTTATCGCCTGAACATTTATTTTACTTTAGCTGATGAGACTTTGGCTGTTGGTGTCTGCTGTGTTTTACCAGCTGGAGCATTACAGATGTAGTCACTTAAACTATGTGTCATAACAATACTGGTGCATTTTTTTCACGTGTTCGTTGGTAGCAAGTGAAGTTATTTGGAGTTAAGTCATTGTTGCTGTGGTTCTTTCTCTAATTTAGACTCTAATTAGAGCTCCCAGGTCAAAATGCTTCTCTTGAGCGTCCGCAAATAAAGTGTTTTGTTGTGCTTATGCAAGCATGTGAACATGTGCTGGGGTGCACTTGTCCTGCGGCAAGCTCACAGTGCCATCTGGACTGACAGATTTTCTTTGTGTAGTAGATGACTGGAGATCTCTTTGTTTTATTGACTTTTATTAATCTGTATTATGATGAGTGGGCTGTTGAGAAGTGCTGGGATAAGTGTGAGGGGTTTGTTTTGTTTTGTTTGGGTCATTGTGAGGTTGGTTTGCACAGTCTCATATGTCTTTGTTTCTTTCAGCATTTCATCATTTGCAAGACGTGTCATTTCAGGGAAACGATGTTGTTTTATGGGCATTTGTAATTTTGACATTTCTAGAATATTAACTGCGCCTGTCACCTTTTTATCTATCCTTCAGTAATACCAAAACAGAGTTTATTTACAGATTTTAAAAAGTTAAAAAAAATTGATGATCTAAAGTTCACTTTGCCTTGTGCTGGTTAGAGTGTGTGGTGTTTAATTTATATTTCGTTTGCTCTCTGTATTGCTTTTCTTCCGTGCACTTTTAATTCTTGTTTGCATTACTGCAATCTTTCTATACCTGTACTGTATAATGGTGCTTTAACTTCTCTTAAATAAAAAAAAATAAATACTGATTGTTCCAGCTAATTGCAGTGTTATTTTTTTCATAATAATTCTGCAATAATAGTCAATACCTATAGTGTGTGGGGGGATTTTTTGTGTTTAGTTTTTTGTTTTTATCTAATTCGGGACATTAAATGACCCCACACAACTGTTCATTATCCAGTTCATATGGACACTATAGCAAACATACACAAATCAACTGTAGGAAACATTTCTAGCATGTAAAAATACCACAATGAGGTTATGAATGAGTTCATCTGTCACTTTAAGACCCATACAGGGAGACCACAGTTGATTGGTGGATTCAAACCTTCTTGCTGTGGGTCGATGTGACAGATTTTCTTTTTTTGTTTCGTCATTTATTTGACAATTAAGTCTGTTTTTCCCAGAATGTCCCCATTTTATTTGGCTTTTTTTTGTATTTAAATATACTTTATTTTTTTTAAATGTAGAACATGTCTTTATGAAGTTATCAGTTTTTCATTAGGAATTTGACTTTTGGGAGCAACTGGCCTTTTTTTAAATTATTATTATTATTATTATTATTATTATTATTATTATTAATTTTATCATGTTTTCCTGTCTAGTGAGTTTAGTTTTTTCTTCTTTAATTTGCCCCTTTTTATATTTTTTGTCATAAATTTGCCCGTTTTGATTTTGAATACTGCTATTTTTTTCTCATGAACTTGTCGTGGTGTTTTTTTTTGTCATATGTTTGCAAACCTGCACAGCCACTTTATTCTTTTCACTTTCAGTGTACCAAAACGTTGTGATCTGTTACATCTGGACAGCAGACAAATTGTTTGGGTCTTCTTGTGATGTGTGCTAGCTGTGTGAGCTAATGCTCAAGTCTGTCTTTTAATACCCACTGCCATTTAACTGTCGCTGGTTAGACTAATTGATGAGCCTATATTGCTATTCATTATCTCAAAAGGTAAAAATGGACTTGTCATTCCAACTGTTGCAAAAAGCTACTGGTTAGTATAAAAACTGTCAGATATTCAGATTAGTTTAATAATATGAACCGGCCTCTTTACATGTTGACATTTCACCGTCCTGATTGAAAGACAAGGGATGGAGTGGGCACACTGCTCGTGTTACGAGCTAAAGGGACACGAGATCAGCGTGCACAGCTCTGTTTCTTAATGCTTGGCCCTGGAGAAGATCGGAGGAATCCTGCAGACCTTCTCTTTATCGCTGGAGTGTTTCAGTCGAGCTGCAAAAAGTCCATTCCATACGTGTCAGGCGGTGTTGTGTTTCTGGGGCATTCCCTCTTAATTTCCTCCTCGTCTTTTTCCAACACCATGGCACTAATCCTGTGTAGGATATCTCTGCCAACCATCACTACCCACTCCTCAGCACATTGTCAGCATGAAGAACAACTTGTCAATGGCTGGGATCCAAGGAGGCATTTTGGTCCTGTAGTTAGAAAGCTGTATTTTCTTTTTATTCCCTTCGAGATTATTTTTTTCTTATACTTTTTTTGTCTGCATTTCTCAACTCATTATCTGTACTGACCTTTGGCAGCCATGTTTATTACCACATTTCTTGGTGTCTTAAGATCTTCATAGGGTCACAACTTCAAATGTCTTGAAAATAATTACACGGCAATACCTCACATGAACATAATTAGGGATGAATCCCAGCAACTTCGGTTGTCCCAATAACGTTTCCAGTGTCACCCTAAGGTTAGTATCTCCACGACAACATCATGCTTTGAGCTGCCTTCGTCAAGCCACGGGGTAATTGCTTATAAGAGAAAAGTCTTGATATTAACAGGATAGACTGCAATTATATTTAGTTTATTTAGCTTAATTTTTACAAGTATTCATCCTACTGAATGAATGGAAACCCTTGGCTTTTAGGTAGTTACCTAACAATTGACTGGCTTCTAGCCATACGCTATGAAAGATGGTTGTTTGGTTAGTGTATTTCTGCTATTTCAAACCATTTTCATACACGAGAGATGGAAGGATTTGTCTGAGAAACCATGGGATACTGCATGCTAACATCATAAGTTAGCATACTTTCAATCACATGGTAAAGTATACCCTGCAGAACAAGCAAGCAAGCAACTGGACATCGTATGCAGGATGTCCAGTTGAGGCTCCTAGTGTAGCCTCACTGCTCCATCGTCAGCATGTATGTGAGCGTTTAGGATCCATGGGGTGTTTTGTTCTGTTCTGTCCTGCTTGAGGAACTTAAAACGGCTTACATCAAAAATTGACTCTATACGTTTAGAGACACTCAGTAGCGATCCTGATGCACAATTGTTACAACATCAACATTGTTATTAAAACCTTGTCACGTGAACCGCTGCTTTCAACGCTATTCTTCTCATAATATAGCATAACATACACCCTCCACCCCCACATGCACTTATAAATGTAAAAATATTTAAATATTTATGGCCTTTTAAAATTTTTGTTATCTCTATTTTTTTATCTTGGTAATTTTAAAACTTCTATTACCTTAGGCTAAGTGAATTGTTTAATCTCGTCAAACAAATTTTATTGTAATGGGAATCAACCAATCAACCCATTGGATATTGAATTCCTGGATAGAATTGAACAGGGATACTGTAAACCAATACAAAGCAATAGTTAGCAAGTTTTCAATCAGTGTTGCATGAACAAATGTCATCTGCAATTTAACTTTGCAGATGCACCATCCTGAGAATATGAACGTACTTGAAGTTGGAAGATTGTTGCAGTGCATCCATCCCACAAAGCACTTTGTTGTGTAAACAGGACCTGGCTGTGCAGTTGGTACTCTGATCTACCCTTGATCTGCCCCATTGCATTATGAAGTGGGGCTAAGGGCAGGAAGGCTAAACAGGGCCTATTGTTTGGTAGGATGAAGGAGTCATTGGGGTAAGAAGGTTTGGGTTACTGGAAGGAGGTCCACCATTGTGAATGGAAAGAAGGGAGAGGAGGGCAGGGCAGAGCCAACTGCTGGGCATAAGGGGTTGAATTAAAGTGGTCCGCACCAAGGATTAGGTGACTGCTAAACAGAGCTCAGTGGGTATCCAGTCCAGGACCTTTTTATGTGAAGGTCAGGCTTGATGGATTCTCCAAAAACTTGTGATGCTAGATACTTTGACCTGTTCCCACACAATGCCCTCCTGATGATAGAAACCTTTGACCTACCTTATGTCTCATAACCAACTTTAAGCAAGAAAAAAAATTATTTTATGCATGTTGGGGATCCTTAGTTGAATTTCTAACCTGGTACTGGGGAACTCTCCAAGAGATTTGATAGGAGCTGCCAAGTGCTTGTCCGCCAACAAACACTTAAAGGAATAGATTAACAGCCCTTGAGTTTGAACAGTGACCAGTCATTCTCAAAGAGGCATGATTGTTGAGTGTGCTGTTGATGGAAAACTCCAAAATATATGCTGACATGAGTAAAAATAGTTCTTCAGATCCACCCATCTTTCTTTTAAGTAGTTTCAGCCAGTGGCATTTAACCTCTCACCATCTCTCACCGTGGTGGGGGTCTGGGTGGGGGTTTCTCAAAAATTAACTGCACTTTTACTTTGTGTTCATCTCTGATTTCACCACCACTCACAGAGATTTTGCGAAGAAGTTGGTGGTCTTACTATAGCATCCAAGTTACTCACATGCTTCACAGTGTAAAACTGTGAATACAGGTTTTTTGTATTAAGCATGCCTCAGTGTGTCAGTACATTCTCATTTTAATCATTTTCTATGTCTTTAGATTAAGTTAAGATGCATGCTCTCCTTCTCTCTCCCCTCTTGCTTAGTGCTGTTGTCTTTATCTATTGTATCTATCAAATCATTAACTCTCTGCACTCCATCAGCACTAACCTCAATGTTTAACTGCTTCTGCAGCTTTGATTTATTATGTATTAGCTGAGTTGGGATCAACCTGCAGTTTCGTTGTGTTTTTTTTTTTTTTTAGTTGATTTGATTTGAGTCGAGCCATTCAGTTAAATTTTATGGCTTGGGTTAAGGTGTTGTTCATCTTTTGGTTGTTTTTTTTCCAGTCTTCACCTCTGTAATTTGTGCTTATTTTCTCCAAATTTTGAGTTAATAACTCAAATTTTCGAGTTAGTGCTGCCAATCAGTAATCTGCGTTAATGACATAATTTCCTTGTTACCCGGAAGCTGAAGCCCTCAGGTACAAATGCTACAGCTAAGCTACCGGTATTACATCCAGTCATGAATGCACAGATCGCTGAGTATTTTCAGCGTGGTTTCAAAAATGATGAAATCCTTGTGTTATTAGCTGAATCACATGGCATTACTATCAGCAAACGTACTTGCGAAAGCACCAATTTGTTGCGATCCGGTTTTGAGTGTGCGTTACTCTGCGCCATATGCTTCCAGGTAACAAGAAAGTGACCTCATTCACATAGATTACTGATTGGCAGACCTAACTCAAAATTTCGAGTTATTAACTTGAAATTTGGAGAAAAGTAACTCAAAATTTCAAGTTATGTTTCTCCAAATTTCAAGTTACATTTCTTGAAATTTCGAGTTAATAAGTTGAAATTTCGAGTTAACAAGTCGAAATTTCGAGTTAACAAGTCGAAATTTTGAGTTAATAAGTCGAAATTTTAAGAAAATAACTTGAAATTTCGAGTTATGGATACTTGGTTTTTTTTGGTTTTTTTAGTGGCAGAAATGGGCTTCCGTACAGACCTGTATGCTCGCAGTTGGCCCAAATATAACATCCTAATGTGCTCTATGACACAGTTGGCCCCTTTAACAACCATAATTACATAGAGGCCGTGTGACACGACCACCCTCGTATACAAAGGAAAAAGAAGCGTTATCTGTTGTGCGATCACAAGAAATCGGGCCATCTAGGTCTTTCCAACTTCTCCATCTACGACATTTCCCAAAACACAAACCCTTGGTCAGGAAGCTCCCTCAGCCCACTAGGTCACCTGTAACTGCCGACTTTTTTTGTCCCTCTTTGTATGACATTCTCTTTCACAGCTCGCTTAAGAGTATGTGACCATTTACACAACAAGACGTGGGAGGTATAAAAGAAGCCTCCGCAGAGAGTCTCAGTGCTGCTTAATGGGAGCCCGGGGCCTGCCCTCAGTCCTGGAGCCTTTCACACATCTTGCTCCCTGCCTCTCCAGTTACTTCCACTGTCCTCCGGCAACAAAGACCCAACTGACTGCCCTCTCCTTCCCAGACCCTATCAGCGTGGATCCACCTGAGATTTCCCCTCAGTATCTCTCCAGCATCTATGGAAATGAAGTGTCTTGTATAACCCTGTAAATGAGGCTGTACCTAATTAAAAAAGGGGACTACACAGAGTACCCAAAGTGACTGATGTTAATTCTGTAATTCTAGCTACCGCCGAGCTAAAGAGCTAGGTCTCAGACTGTGTGTGTGCTTCTGGTTTTGGTCCATAAACGCCCCCAGAGTGAGACTGTACTCCTTTGGTGAGTCTGTGTGCTCCGGTGCTCTGAGATTTAACTGTACTGAGTGAACTCTGGTAAGGCTCTAACCACGACCGAGTCCTGATCCAAAGACGACCTTCTTTTACACTTTCAGCACAAAAAACAGTCAAAACAAGAGAAACATTTTAAACTGCTGCTTCAGGTGGTGAAGGACACATTATCATTCAACCCCCTTCCAAAAAACCCCCATAAAAGCCACAGTGTTTCCCACCAAATCGTCCACCACAGACACATTTTATCATCAATTGGCACTTTGCTGCTGTTGATGACCGATCCTGCCCAAAGAGGCTTGCATTCATCCCATGAGAGCCTCTCTTTGTACACAACATTCCTCTTCTGTGGTATTTAAAACATGTCTCCAGACAGTAATTCTCTTTTGTTTTTCCACCTCTGACTTCCCCTCTCACCTTCTTGCTCTTCTTACTCTGTTTCCAGTTTCTCCCTCTCTCTCCCGGATTCCTCCGCTGTCCCTCCTCTCAAGTCCCCTCTCCTCCGCACCCACCCCCCGTCCCCAAACACTGATCTCAGATTAACGTGAACACTATCCCAGGTAAAGTTTGCACCTGCTTCTTTAGGCAAAGCTCCTTCCACTGATTCTCACTGATTCCCAGTTTAGGCGAGAACAAAAAAACTCTAGCTCGCTGTTGGTTCTGCCGGTAATTCCTGCGGAGCTGGACGCGGACAAGAAGCGCTCTTCCATCAGGACATCCAGCTGCTCTTCATCACTTCGACTGCCTCTCTGTACTCCCTCCATCACTCCCTGGATGGGATACTGCTCTGTGGAGATTGCCACTAGACTAGTAAGGTGCTAGATGTTCATCTCCTGAAGGCAGGTGAGTCCATCATTTTTGTCCTTCACTCTATTTCAGTATTTTCTGAATTTATAACCTGACTGTGGTTATAACAACAAACCTGTACTGTTTTAAATCAGCATGTTTTCATGCTGCAAATACAGACTATACCTGTATGTCACAGGAGTTATGGGGGGGTGAGTGTAAAAAAATAACACTTTCTATCTAAAATTGTTGGGATCATGTGTTTTCTTCTGGTGATGATTCCAGTATTGGATTCACGTTAAAGGGTTGCAAACTTCATGAGTAAAAATGCCTGTTTTCCCCCTTTGTTTTCCCCCCTAAAACAACCTTAAACTCTCAAATGTAAATCTTGATTTTGACATTACTTTATTTTCCACTTTTGGAACTGAGTACAAAAAAGCCCCCAAAAAACTGTGAGTTACATTTTGATCACTGTTTGATCTTGACAATCATATCTATCTAAAAATCTTTATATTAATCCTCATTGAGTGAATTAACTTCTAATGTTTCTTTAATACAACATGATTGGTCTCTTTTTGAGTGTGACCCCAGAGATAAAGAGATAAACACCCTTTAGTGTTGTGTTCGGGCTGTATCTTAATTGCCACCTTAAAAGCCACTAAAAGGACTTAATGCCAGTCAGATAACATGGTGAGTCACAAGAGTGAAAAGAGCAATTGTGGTTAATCTTTCTGTTAACAATGTATGATGAGAGGCTGATGACATTACAGCAGACCTCTCTCAGCAGTGCCCACTAACCTTGGCACACCTGAATGCGATTTAATGTCCGCCTGAGCAGAATTCACACATTAGAGAGATTTGGGAGACGTCTCGAATTGGCCTTGCATTTGTTGTGTATCGGTTAAGTGCAGAAGGTGCTGTGGGGGGGATTCACATAAAGATTCCCAGATCATACTAAGGTCTATTTATTGCATTAAAAATGAAAAATAACAGTTTTCTTAATTTTTGGTCGATAGCGCAGAGATGCTCCACATTTACTTTCGTGCCATGTTGGTCGACTAGCTTTTCATAGCTTTCATTCATTCACGTATAATGAAATAAAACCATATCTTTTCATTTTAAATTATATAGTTTATAAATATTTGTATAAATGCTTCAATAAATGCGCCTATATATGTCAAAACTGCTAGCCTGCAGCTACAGCGAACACTGTTTTACAAACTGAACTACCCAATGAAATATGCAAACTTTTAAACTATTTACTAGTGCCCAAACCAAGTTACTTGGAGTGGTATTAACCTCGTTTATCCATGAAGTCATTTAAATCCTATGTTTAAAACAAAACAGACACATCATTGTTATCAGTAAATTACCAAACGGCTTACAGGGATTAGATTGTTCTTTGTTAGGTGGTCATTAGAAAGTAACTATCTCTTGTAGCTTGCAGGCAGCTAATTGGTAAAAAGTTTTTAATGAAGCATGAAAGCTGTGCAGTTGTACCGAACGCTGGCTGGAAAAACCAAAGTCTATTGAAGCCTGTGATATCTAGAGGGAACCAATTTTAGCTGTACCACTATCTAATTGATTGCTGACTATAGAGTCAGTACCTTCTTTTTGGAGTTTCATTCTAGTTTATTTAACAATTAAGATTAAATGCTATACGATGACTGTAGACTGCCAACTTGGCTGTACATCTGATTTTGCCAACGGGAAACTTGCCAAACCAGGCCCCTAAGGGCTACTCCAAGGACCTTAGCAATTCAAACCTGCTCACTTAAAGCCATTAGTGCCCCAGCGTTTATGCTCCTCTCCCTTCAGCCAACAAGACATGGATAGGTCCCAAACAGAAGTGGTAATGAGGTCCTAAGCAGCCTCGCGGCTTCAGACAGAGAGACTCTGGAGCAGAGCCGGCCGGTCCTGTCAGCTGCCGGGAACTCAGGCACAGAGAGGCCTGTGGTCCACTGTTGAGGCTCACATGGGACTTTAAGGCAAATGTGATCCTGACACATTGTTCTGGTATGCATAATAGGGCCTTTTCAGGGCTCCTCATGGGAGCCCTGGGAGCCTGATTTTAAAGAAGTAACGTGACGTTGGTTCGTTGGTTCTACCTCTTCACTTCTTTTGTCTCACAGCCTTGCTTATGGGAAGTTGTCCTATGACTCATGACTTCCTGGGTTTCCATTAGCTTTAAGGAAAATGCAGCACAGATTAAGTAACACCACTTTAAATTGTGTCTCTGCTTTTTTGACAGAATGGTCAGGCCAGGCTGTCCAGTCATTCTGCTCCATATCTTCAGCATCTTTGCACACACAAGAGGTATAAGACATGCAAATATTGAGCTAGCATACCATTCTCTTCCTCAACTCTTACAATTTGATGAGCTCTTGTACATTATTTTTCAAGGTAACACTCAGGATACGCTGTATCCGTATGGACCTGGCCATAGGGATCTAGAGACTCCAAAGATGGACGATGGAAGTTCTCCTGAAATTACTTTACTCATCCCCTTTATTTTCTTCAATATCCCTTACCGCTCTATCTATGTAAGCCCTGAATTCCACAGTCCTTCAATCAATATCTTTAAAGCTAACTAATGCTGGACCATGAAACTGAAATAAAAATCCTCTTCTTTCCTCTCACAGGTCAACAACAATGGTGTAATCTCCTTCAACGTGCAGGTTAGCCAATTCACACCAGAGGCTTTTCCCCTGAGTGACAGCAGGTCATTTATTGCTCCACTCTGGGCAGATGTGCACAATGGCATCCGCGGAGACGTGTACTACCGGGAGACCACCGAGCCAGAAATTCTCGAAAGGGCAACACAAGATGTCCGGAAGTATTTCAAAAACATGCCCACCTTCACTGCCACATGGGTCTTTATTTCAACATGGCACCAAGTCACTTTCTATGGAGGAAGCCAGACAACTCCGGTAAAGTTTTAACTCTGGCATAGTTTGAATTCTGGTCATTCACTTCCACCAGTATGTGGATAGGAACTGGCTGATCAAAAGGGGAAAATATGCCCCACGTGCATCTGCTTCATCTTCATCTGCTGTATTTCTCATGTGTACACAGACTTTGGTACTGTATATAAATGTGTGAGCCTCAATAATTGCCACCTGGTTGCCATATATGATTCAAACACACTCATTATAAGAACTAACATGCCATTCAGACATAATGCTATACACGTGTGTTTGAGGATATTTTATGGTCCCTATGCAATTTTCTTTACCATCCCAAAGAAAATGAGGAAGATAAAATAATGTAAATACGTTAGGTTAAGGACCTGTCCAGGGTGTACCCTGCCTCTCGCCCTACGACAGCTGGGATAGGCTCCAGCGCCCCCCGCGACCCTGAAAAGGATAAGCGGAAGCAAATGGATGGATGGACGTTAGGTTAAGTGTTATTTGTAGCTATATTGTATTTTTTTGTTAGATGCATGTAGTTTACCCAGCTTAGCTTGCTATATTTTACTTTAGACTTCTCAAATCTAGCCAACATCTGTTTCTGGACAAGTAAACAGTTATTTTGCAATTTAAATGTAATTAATGTGTTTTGGGTGGTTTAGCTGCAGAGTGAATTACTAATTCGAAAGCTTACAATTCATCCCCAGCTCACCAAACATGTCTGTAGGATCCATAGCAACGGCCATGAAGTGGCAGACCACGTAAAGTTACAGAGCAGTGTCACAAACTGTGTAACAATCGCCAACGCTCTGATGACTCAGTGAATGCAGAGCTTCAAATCGCCATTAACATCAGCACAAAAACTGTTACTGGGAACTTCATTCAGTGGATGAGCAGCTCCTGTTTGTGTGTTGGTGGTCCACTACTTTAGTCCATATAGTATATGTGCAAAAGGGGCTCATGCAGTAAAACCTGCACCACTCAATAATGTTTTTAACCAGCTAAAACTGCCTTTTTCTATCACATGAATAGGTTTTTGTATAGATAACACATTAATACAAATTGAATTATGAGGCAGGAGCAAAAGTTAAACAAAACCTTTTCAGGTATATTTATTAATAGTTTATCAGTTTAACTACAAAGCAACTCACTACATTGTTCTATTTGTGTGGCAGAAAGCTATCCACGATTAACCCACCAAGTTGAAAATCTACTCGTTTTTGGCAGTTAGTGGGTATTTATTTCAGACCCGGTGTGTGCCTGTGTGTATGTGAAACAAAAAGACTGCTGTGTGTATGAATGGTTGAAAGTAGCTTGTTGTGTCAAGCTATGTTAATGGTTAGTAAGGTTAGATAAGTGCCATATGAGAGATCACTTTTTAGAGAAACACATAAGAAAATATCCAGGAAGTTTTCAACTGTTTCAGTTTGTAACAAGGTGGGCAATTCTCATCACTGTACAGAGCAACATAATTTTAAAATGACGCTAAATCAGGAACAGGTTTTTTGTATTTAAGTTTCCTGTCTATTTTGTGGTGTTAATTACATGAAAAAAAAAAGATTTTCATCCATTATACATTTGTTTAGTGTATATTCACTTTTCTTCTTTCTTAAAATCTTTTTAATCCATTTGTTTGATTTAAAGGTGAACACGTTCCAAACTGTACTCATCTCAGATGGCGTGGCATTCTTCAGTATGTTCAACTACGCCGAAATCACATGGAGCACAGGAACAGCCAGTGGTGGAGATCCATTAACAGGATTGGGCGGTACAACAGCTCAGGTATTCTCACTGTGCCTCCTAATTTCATAAGGACAATAAGGCTTTTCGTATACAGAAATTATCCTCTGGACATTCAATCTGATATGCCTCACAACTCTCCCCTTTTTAGTCAGGTTTTAATGGTGGAGATATTGGCCATTTCTTCAACCTGCCGGGATCGCGGTCAAATGATGTAGTGAACATTGAACAAACAACTAATGTAAATATTCCTGGGCGCTGGTTCTTCCGTGTAGACACTGAGCTGATTAATCCTGCCAATGGCTGCAGCTACAATGGCAAGTCAAACATCAAACACTGATAATGTGCATGCAGGTTGACTCTTTGCAAAGAATTCTTCACTAAAATTAGTCCATGAAATGCTACTTTGTTCTACATCCTTTCCAGGCCGTTACTACAGACGGGGAGAGATCTTTTGGCTGTCTGACAGATGCTCACAGCGGTGTCGCTGCCTCGACATCGATAATGAGGTGCAGTGTCAAGAGGCTCCGTGTGGGCAGCTTGAAACCTGTGAGCAGCTGGAAGGAGCCTTTTACTGCCAGCCCACTCGCACCAGCACTTGCGTGGTATTCGGAGACCCCCACTATCACACCTTCGATGGCTTCCTCTATCACTTCCAGGGGACCTGCTCCTACCTGCTGGCTCGGCCCTGCTGGGAGGTAGCAGGGCTGCCCTTCTTCAGTGTGGAGGCCAAAAACGAGAACCGTGGAGCTGCCTCTGTTTCCTGGCTTAGAGACGTCACAGTGGAGGTGTATGGTCACCGAGTTACGCTGCCAAAAGGAAGTTTTGGAACAGTCCAGGTGAGAATCTATGGATACAGAAGATAAGCACATAGCTGCGTTCCTCCTGGATACACTGTCTAGATATTGGTTAATGATTTCTACCTGTTCCCTTACCAAAACATCCTTTTTTCTCTCTTTAGGTGGATGGCTTGGTGAAGACTTTACCAGTCCAACTCCAGCTTGGTGCTGTCAGGGTGTACCAATCTGGGGTTGCCATTGCTTTAGAAACTGATTTTGGACTCTTGGTAACTTACGATGGCCAACATTACGCATCCATCTCCCTACCCAGCTCCTACTTCAACAACACTTGTGGCCTTTGCGGCAACTATAATGATGACCCTGCCGATGATCCCGTACTACCTGATGGCACTGTGGCAGAAAGTGTAGTGGAGCTGGGAGGCAGCTGGAGGGCAGAGGACACAGACTGGAGGTGTACAGATGGATGTGCACAGAACTGCAGCATGTGTGACCCTCTTGCAGAAGCTTTCTACTTTCGGTCTGACTACTGTGGGTTAATTAACAAAACTGATGGACCATTCAGGGACTGCAGAGCTGTTGTGGATCCTACAGCCTTTGTGTACAGCTGCGTTTATGATATGTGCAGCAACAAGGATAACATCACTAGTCTATGCCAGGCCATCCAGGCCTATGCACTGGCTTGTCAGGCCCTTGGTGTCACAATACGACCTTGGAGATCTCGCACCTTCTGTGGTGAGATTCAGTTTGCTTAATGCTAAATTTGACATGAAAGCACTTATCTACCATATGAAATCAGAATTAATTTCTTCTCCGTTATTGTTTCTTAGCTTGGTCTTGTCCAGACTTCAGCCAGTATCAAGTGTGCACAAGCGCCTGTCCAGCTTC
Organism: Diplotaxodon limnothrissa; assembly: GCF_057381915.1. Taxonomy (NCBI): domain Eukaryota; kingdom Metazoa; phylum Chordata; class Actinopteri; order Cichliformes; family Cichlidae; genus Diplotaxodon; species Diplotaxodon limnothrissa. Next base: position 28,913,666 of record NC_140605.1, read on the forward strand.
CTGCTCAGACCTCACCGCTCCCTTGTACTGTGCTCATCCTTGCACTGAGGGCTGCCAGTGTGACCCAGGCTATGTTCTCAGTGGCAGCCGCTGTGTACAGCGTGAAGACTGTGGCTGTGAGCATAATGGCCTTTATTACCCCCTTAATACGACTTTCTGGGTAGGTCCCAGCGGTGAAGAAGGAGAATGTACCCTCCGGTGTACCTGTGGGCCTGCTGGGGAAGTTTCTTGTTTCAATGATTCCTGTAAGGAGGGTGAGGTGTGTAAGGCAGAGGTTGGCCTGCTGGGTTGCTACCCTCGAAGAGAAGGGGTTTGCTCAGTCACCCAAAACTCAGTGACATCCTCCTTCGATGGCACCTTCCTGTCGTTCCCAGATGACAGCTCTTATTACTTACTGAAGCTGTGCGCTCCAGTGCCAGCCAACGGCTCGATGGTGGAGGTGAAGCTAGGCCGGCGGTTGGTCAACAAAGGGCCTGCTTGGAAAAGACCTGTGGTAGTTACGCTAGCTAACGTGGAGGCACAGATGGGAGGGTTGGATTTTGATACAGTCAAGGTTAGTATTTCTTCATAAAAAGTAAAAATCTTGTGGGGTTTTTTTTGGGGATCTGGGAAAATAGCGAGTGGAGACTTCTGCACTGCCGCAAGTATATGAACAGATTCGCTTTTATTGAAACTGAAAACGCTGGAATTGTGATTTAGGTAGAGGTCTAAGCTGAAAAAACTAATTCAAACCCAAGCATAAGCAGTAGCAATAGAAATAAACAGCAAAAATAAATGCATTAATTATTTTTATCAGCCAGCAATGGTCATCCGGTAAACAAATGAACACAACCACAGTGGGACTACAAGCCAGTCAAGCCTACATCTACTATGAGTCCCATATCTGGAAAAATAGGAAGAGTAGCAACAGAAAGAGGGTCCTGGAATAAAATCTGTACCAAATCAAAAATGGGGATCACAAAGAATGCCATTTTCTTACCAGATTGGCCAGGTCCAGTGCTCCAGTTGCCAGCAGAGTGGCGGTGGAAACTGTGCTACTGTTGGCCAAAGACAAAGGAAAAAGATTTGTGGATATAATGAAGGAGGATATATATGCATGAGGTTGTTTTGACAGATTAATAGCTAGAGATGAGGTGAGATGGCAGCAGATAATCCACTACAAAGACCCCTAAAAGGAGCAGCCAAAAGAGGAAGAAGAATAAGTCGTAGTGTTAACAAATGGGTTGTTAAAAGAGGTTGTATGTGGCTAACAGTTAAAGCTGTTTGGAAAATGAATAAGTTCTCTGAAGTGCTTGGGAAATGATTGCATTAGCAATGTAAACTGTTAGCTAACACTATGAATGAACAAATTAATTGCTAAAATGGCTATCTGCAAATTAAAAAAACAGCGTACCAATATTTTAACTAAAGGAATGCTAGCTAGCTAGCTAGCTAAAATGAACTGGAAGTTGTTAGGTAAAAGAAATAGATAAAAGGCCTCCAATATCTTCTGAACGACTGAGAAAACTTTGTTTTAGCATATTATATTAATGCTTACATAAAATTGTTGAAGAATTCTTTAAATAACAGAAACAGAAAAAAGACCCTCTTACTATCTGTGCACAGAGGTTTTCTGGAAATTCTGATCCAGGGAGCTGATTGGTCACCAGACAGTGAATTCATATCTTCTGATTTTCTTTTCTCTAATCTCAAACATAATCTGCCCCCAAGCGGGTTATGTCTTCAGCTTTAGTCACAAAATCTTGCTTCATAATACACATCTCTGCTGTCTGTGTTGCTCAAAAATGTTAGCTTATTAGCCTATTAAAGGTTTTCTAAACATGGAAAAATGTATCTAACTTTAGCATCTGTTGACACAATAGTTATATATTATAGCCACATTAATAAACAAGAGAGCAGCTCTCTTTCTTTGGAGGTGTAATCGTTGGACGCTATGAAACTGGAGAAATTTAATAAAGTCAAACAGCCAGAAGCAAAGAACACAACTATGTTTGCAGTCCACAATCTCTCTCCAGTCATTAGAGAGCCTCATTAAAAGAAAAAAAATGTTTGTGCTGAACAAGGCTGATGTTAAGACTTAAAAATGATCTCAGCATATCATCATTTTTGTTTGCTTTTAATCACCTGTAATAGGCTTGAGATTTGTTTGAGGCAATATGAGAGTGTGACCATAAAAGCATGTCTCAGACATTATAAGTCTGAAAACTGCCATCTGGTTTTGGCATTAATTAAACTAACTAGTTCACATAAATGCACTTTGGAACATGAACGGTTTTTTAATGAAGGCCTTCTTGAGTCCAATGAAAATGAGGCTTGGAACCAGCTGAATATATTTCACTTTTTTATTTTGCAGGTGAATGGTGAACTAGTGTTGCTCCCATACGTCCATCCAATGGAGACAATGATGATATACAGAGCGCCGGGCAATGCAACAGTGGTGGAGTCCCGCGGTCTGCTTCGTGTCCACTACACACATCAAGGATTCCTCAATATCTCCCTTTCAACCCTCTTCTACAATGTTACATGTGGTCTTTGTGGTGTTTTCAATAGCAATGCAACCGATGACCTTCGCCTACCCAATGGACGCCAGGCAGAGTCAATCGAACAGTTCACAGACGGCTGGCGCTCCATTGCTGATGATATTACCTGCAATGGCGACTGCGACGACCTGTATCGCATGTGCACAGACTTACGTCTTTATCAGAGCCCTTGGATGTGCGGCAATATCAACGACCCCGGGAATAGTTCCTTTCTTGCGTGTCACGCAGTGGTTAACCCCTCGCCATTCTTCAGGAACTGTTTGTATAACATGTGCGTGAGGGAAGGGAACCGCTCAGCCCTGTGTTCTTCGCTGCAGGCTTACGCCACCGCCTGTCAGGATGCTCAAGTAGGACTTGCTTCATGGAGGAGCACCACCAACTGTCGTGAGTAACCGTTTTGGCTATTACATCTATATAAAAGATGGACCATTACGTCAACCATTGGCTAGTGAGGGCCTGTTGTCAGGTCTCAAACTGAGCATTTTCCCTGGCGAGCTTGTTGTTTTGAAAGGCCATGTTACAAACAGCGGGAAATGACTGTAAAATCAAGGCATCCCCTAAACTATACACTGCATCATCTTCCATTTTTAGGCTAACAGGGACCATAAACTTAGTCCAGATGACTTCATAGCAGCAGCTGAGGCCATAAACATATATAAAAGTGATTACTTAAAGCACAAATGAAGGGCACTGAACGAAATTTTTCTATAGATTTTCACACAGCTGGATTTCTTGTTGAAATCAGAGCAGTCACCTCTTGCTGGTCATTAGAAAGATCAGCAAGTTGTCGATTATCAAACTCTTCTCAGTAGATCCAAAACAGAGATGCATAGACGGACTAAATCTAATAATTAAGTAAGTAAAGTTTATTTATAAAGCCTTTTCACAGACAAGCATTCAAAAGATGTAATCAAAATAAATAAACACTGGGATGAAGCATCGTAAAATATAATCGAAAAGCAATAGCAATACAAAATCAAGTTAAGATCGCTTTTTAAAGAAGTCCACAGAGTCAGCTCATTGCAGTTGGGCTGGGAGACTGTTCCAAAGTCTTGGTGTCACAGATTGCAAGGTCTTTAATCTTTCATTAGGAAAAAACAAGAAATTCTGAGCCTGTGATCAAAGACTGTGAGCAGCAGTGTCTATAGTAAAAATTTGGTATAAATAACCTGCAGTGTGTCCAGACTATTTACCCCCAAACACATATAAATGAATTCTAAAGTCTTCTAGGACTTTGCCAAAACTCTGCAAGAAATATACATTACTAGCTAGTGGCTAAGCTATTGTTCTGTTTATCCATATTGGATAAGGAGGGGGGATCTGAAGAATATCTCAGCTGCCATAGGACATGGAGCAGGGTACACCCTGGACAGGTCACCAGTCCTTCGCAGGACTGAGAGAGAGAGACAGCTATGCACACTTACTTTGAAACCTAGGGCCAATTTACAATCACCAATTAACCCAATGTGCATGTGTTTGTGAGAGACAGCCTGAGTCCCTGGAGAGAAACCATACAGGTACTCTCCAGGGTAAATTCCACACGGAAAAGCTCCAAGCTGGATTAGAAACCAGGACCCTTTTTTGCTGTGAAACGACAGTGCTAACTACTGCACCACTGTTCCACCCCTTTGTTTGTTTAAAAAACGAATTTAAAAAGTTAAATTCATATTTTTTTAAAACAACAAAGGCTGATCATGACTTTTAAAAAGTAGAAAAAAAGAGAAAAAGGCTAAAAACCAAAAATAAACACAGTAAAAACATAGTCTTGCTGATGGGCTCTGATAACTCAGAGCCCAACAATGTATAATGTGTCTTGAAAACACATTTAACCCTCCTGTTTATTGTAAGTTATTATTGAGTTTTACCACCAGCACTGTTGAAAACTTTGTTCCAGTAGCAATAATAACAATGCGACTGGGTATTTTCATATATTTTGCATGAGAATTATAAAAGTGGATTGTCCCAAGAGGAAAAACTTCCTTATAACAGGAAGAAACCTCCAGCAGAACCAGACTCGGAGAGGGGCGGCAATCTGCCATAACTGGTTGGGGTGAGGGATGGGAGGCAGGATAAAATATACGCTCTGGAAGAGAGCCAGAGATTATTAATAACTAATGATTAAATGCAGAGTGGTGTATAAACACAAAGAGAGCGAAATGAAGTGTGTGAAGATGAAAAACACTCAGTGCATCATGGGAAGCGTCCATGAGCCGCGGTCTACTGCAGTATAACTAAGGAAGGGTTGAGGGTCACCTGATTCCGTTTTCTTTAAAAAAAATCCCAACAATAACTTAACCTAATATTTAACTATTTAATTTCATCTGTAGCAATGGTCTCTAGATTCTTTCTATCATCTCACTTGTTTGGAGCTGTTGTTTTATCTTGTCAGAAGGAAAGTAAAACTGGAACCAGTTACAGTGATTTTGTATTGTGACTGTGATACACAGTGTATTTTGTACTACACATACAGAGGATAACATAAAAACACATGTAAGATATTTGACTGAACATTGGCTTAAGTCTTGCTCTCCCTGACCTTCACTCTTCTTCAGCTCTTCCCTGTCCAGAGAACAGTCACTTTGATGAGTGCACCAGCGCCTGCCCTTTGACCTGTGCCAACTTGGACGACCCCGAAGAGCCGTGCCCCCTGCCTTGTCAGGAGGGGTGTCAGTGCGAAGACGGCTTCGCGCTGCGGGATGGCCTGTGCGTGGCGCGCAGAGATTGTGGCTGCATCTACCACAGGCGTCAGCTGGCCACCAACCAGACTTTCTGGACAGACTGGGAGTGCCAGGAGCGCTGCTACTGCAATGGCTCTGACAACACCGTATACTGTCAGCTCGCGCCGTGTCACCCTGAGGAGTACTGCCAGGAGAATGACGGCCTGTATTTCTGCCAGCCGCGCTCTGAGGCCCTGTGTGTGGCAGCTGGCTATGGACATTTTTTGCCATTTGGCGGAGTGCCGTTCGAGCTGCAGAGCTCTTGCACTCTCAGGATGGTCACCACCAGATGTGGGAGGGGGAACATGGCGCACGTACCCATCACCAGAACTTTTCCTCCATTTAAACTGGCGGTTCGTAACGAGGACAGAGACACGAGCCAAGCAATTTGGGTGAGGGGTTTTGTGCTGGAAGTTTATGAGTATGAAATTGAAGCATCTCGAAGCTACAGAAACACTGTCACGGTAAGCATTAGGTTGATATATGAGAATGTCTGTGCAATGAGGTAATCTTCAACAGATTTTATTTTCTTTGCATGCCCTGTGAAGGTCGAGGTTATTGCATTTGTGAGGACATGTTATTTCTAATCAAGCCGATAGAATAACCAGGCAGAGGGTGAATTCCTCTTTGATTGGCTTAAGGTGGATCTAATTTCAATGGGCATCTTTTATCGGCCTGGATTTGGCTCAGACGAAACCTCGACCCTGAGCGACATTTGGACCAGGTTCACAAAGCGACTAAAAGATCTGAGGAGCAACATAAATGACACATCCACCCACACACTCGCTCACACACCCTTCTTTCTTTAATTTTCTCCGTTTCGCTCTCGCTCTGACAATTATACTGAGAGGAATTCACAGAAACTCTTTCAGTCAGTCTTAATAGTAGCTGTTCACCACCTGGGCTTCCCCACATACTTGGAAAATATACAAGTCAGTTAGATTAGAGACTTGAACTTCTGTTTCTAGAAGTTGCTCCTGTAGGAATGATTTTATGTTAGTTGGGATTTTATATTAAATCTTTAACCAGTTTTACATGATTTCTCTCTTCACTCAGGTGAATAAGGAGCGACTGTACCTTCCCCTGAAGCTGGGCCCAGGAAAGGTCAATATCTTCACCTTTGGCATGCACCTCATTTTGGAGACAGACTTTGGCCTGAAGGTGGCCTTTGACTGGAACACTCTCCTGCTCTTGACTTTACCCCGCGACCTCTACAACTCCACCTGTGGCCTTTGCCAGGGCGTGCCTCTGTCCCCACCCACCCTTTCCACTACCGACTGGGGCATGGCCTGGGCGGAGAGGGACACCTTCTGCCAGGTGGGCTGCGGTGACTCCTGCCCGCGCTGTGGCCTCGGAGAGAAAAGCTCCCAAAACGACACCCCTCTCATGGTGGCTGATGCCAACATGAACGCTGGGAGCGACGATGAAGCAAATGGAGTCAGCACTGGCATACGTTTCCACATCGGTGACGGGCTCTATGTGTTTGTGGAGCCCGAGGCAGTGAGGCTGTGTGGGTTACTTGTTGATCGGTCAGGCGTGTTTGCACGGTGTCACAGCAAGGTGGCGCCAGCGTTCTTTTATCAAAGCTGCCTCCAGGACACCTGCTTGGATCAGGGAGCTCAGGATACAATCTGTAACTGGCTGCAGATCTATGCCAGCACCTGTCAGACCCAAGGGGTGCATGTCACCGACTGGAGGAGCGACACACCGTGTGGTGAGGAGATGTTTTTGTAGAGTTTTTCCCATTGTGTTATCACAAGATGTATTCTCCTTCTTAAAGTCACAGGCACCGTTTTAAGTTTCAGGTTTGTGTGCACCATTACTGGAGAGAATTTATAATTAAAATTAAGGCCAGTTTAAATGAATAATATTTACACGGACGTAGCTAGAAACCAGTGCCCTATGAGCAGCACTTGGAGACAGTGGGGATAAAAAAAATGACGTCTAACAGGAAGAAATCTCCAGCAGAACCAAACTCAGAGAGAGGCAGGTTCTAATGAGGAGAGAATGAAGAGAGAAAAAAAAGTAATAATAGCATATGAATGTGTGATGGCTGTAAGCTGGGAAGTAGAGGTGAAGTGCATCATGGGAGTTCCTCCAGCCAGCCTGAGTCTGAGAACCCACAGGCTATTATCCTGACTTGGCTGGTATAACCACCAGATAAAATCCAAATAAAAAAGGTAAAACTTCGTCAGCAGATAATAGTTATCTGATGCATTTCAGCGTGTACCATCCCTGTTTTGCTCCCCACATAGATTGTTTATCTGCATGCAAGGGAAGCTTGCAAAAGGACACCAGAAAACTTGTGGCACCAAAACCTTTTTTTCTTGCCTGCAGAGATTAATTGCAGAGGAAGTAAGGAATGGTTTACACTCACCTGATCCAATCCTAACTATTAAGTTAAGTTTAAAGAGAGTTTCTGCTCCATGAATCCAGACTTGGAGCTGGTTCCAGAAGCCTGGTAGCTGAAGCATCTGCCTCTAGGAAAAATAGATTGTGTGTTGTGAAGAAGCAACAGCGTGTCATCATTAATGGCTGTTTTAATCAAAGAAAGTAGCTCATCTGAAAAATATCAGAGAGATAAGAATTATCAGAAATGCAAAATAAATCTGGTTTTATCCCACCCACCTTATGCAGGTTTAAGATAAAATCATTAAAACCACAAATTGTAATTTTTAAGTTGTGTTTGTATATTTATTCTATAAGGAAATGAGCTACATCATGATAATTAGTGCATTTAAAACTGTATTTATATGGAATAGGTTCTTATTTTGGATGTTTTCTCTAAGCAGGGATAACCAGGTTTGAAGTCCACCTCAACTTTCTTACACTCCGAAATAATAAATAGTATAATAATAAAGATAAAATATATTTCACCCAAAGGGCCAAACAGCTGCTGCACATCTGCATGAGCTCTTGACATGGCCAGCTGTTTCTTACCCCTAAACACTAAAGATTTATTAACACCACAAACATTTTTAGAGTGGAGTTAGTGTCACTGTTAGCTAATATCTTTGCCAACCTGCCTGCTCCCAGTCCAGAGCTGTCCACCTAACAGCCATTACTCCAGTTGCATGTCAGTTTGCCCGCCCCAGTGTGCACCAGCCCGCGGCCAGAGGGACTGCAGCCAGGACTGCGTGGAGGGCTGCCAGTGCGACCAGGGCTACGTGCTCAACGGCAAGAGCTGCATCCTTTCTCAGAACTGTGGCTGCTATACCGATGGCACATACTATGAGGTCAGTCTCCCACCAAGCTCTATGTGCATGAATATATTATAAATGTTTAAATGTCTGGGTTATTTTGTGCAGTAGAAATATAGAAAGTATATAGAAAATTTTAACTAGACCTTTCTGGATCTATCAGTAAGTGCAACCATTAAGCTCTTAAAGTCCAAAATAAGTTGGAAGTTGCATGTAACCTTGGTTAAAACACTATTTGCAAATATAAAATCGTAAGAGTTTTTCTTTATTTTAGCCCAAGCAGCTTTTTTGGAACGCCGACTGCACCAAACGCTGCCAGTGCATTGGACGAAACCTGATCCAGTGCAATCCAAGGCGATGCAAGGCAGAGGAGGAGTGCACCCTCCGGTACGGGGTTCGGGGCTGCTTTGCCCGCCGCTCCCAGCAGTGCGTGGCATCAGGCGGCGGAGTGTTCAGGACATTCGACGGGGCATCGCTGCGACTGCCGGCCTCGTGCTCCTTCGTCCTGTCCACAAACTGTCACAAGCTGCCCGACCTCTCTTTCCAGCTCATTGCCAACTTTGATAAATGGAGCACGCCCAACCTCACCACCATCTCGCATGTCTACCTGTATATAAATGAGGAGAATATACTCATCTCTGGCAGCACTGTCAAGGTAAGAGGCTAGGTGAAGTAAAGCAGAAGATAAGCATAAAGAGAGGCCACACACTGTGTAGCTGTCTAACTCTGTGACTTTGACACGTGCACGTTTATCCCAGGATTACTTGAATCATGTTTCTTATGGTTTCTCTTCTTAAATGTCGCAAGTTGTTTGAGTGAAACAATACTGAAGATAAGTTGTATTGGAAATGAGTATAATGGATATATTCTGCAAAGGATGTGAAATATGCCAGGTAGGAGAAAAAGAGGGAAGAGAAGATTTGTGGATGCAGTGAAGGAGGACATGCATGTTGGTGTGACAGTGGTGGATGCAAGGGATAGGTTGAGATGATCAGCTGTGCCGACTCCTTAAAGGAAGTAGCCAAAAAGAAGGAGAAAATCATTTACTTTAGTTTTTAGTAAACTTCCTCTGTAGCTTAGTGTCCTGGGTTGTTGGTTGTTGCTAGGCAGCCAGGTTCTGAGGAAAAAATAACCAATTTTTGCAACTTTGCCGTAAGAAAGCTACTTTCAGCTACTTATTCATAAGCAGTCGTCACAGATCCAAAGGGGATTTGTTTATCTCTCCAGGATCGAACTGGGGATCGTTCACTTGTTAACTGAACGAGTAAATCACTACACGATGGAGCCACTTTGCACTAACTGTTGCTATTGCACAAGTTTGTTTTACTTTTTTCCATATTTGACATTAATTTCTGTATCTTTTCTTTTTTTCATCAGTGTCGTGATCTGAGACATTGATTTTAATCTTTAAAGCATTTTATCGGCCATTACCTGTGTTTCTGAATCATTATATAACATTAAATATATAAAATCATGGGAGGCCACTTTATTCAAACTGGTGTTTCAACCAGTTAAATGTTATTTATGTTTTGTTTTTGTCTTTACTGTGGTCACATTTAGAGAGCAAACTCTCCCACCCTTTCTGTGCACCTTTGGTGCCGACCAAATCAGCACGCCTAGATTACCTTCGTTACCAAGACGACACTGTGACCAAAAAAAGAAAAATATGATTATGGGATAATTGTACATGTTGAAACACAGTCAAAGATAGTCGTAACAGGTTATTAACTTTACACAGAAATATGCAGCCAACAACTTGGCCACATTATGGGGTGGCTGTAGCTCAGGCGGTAGAGCAGGTCAAGGTTGGTGGTTCGATTCCTGGCTTTCCTCTAGCATGCCAAATATCCTTGGGCAAGATACTAACCCCATGTTGTGTATGAATGTTACATAGGCAGTTCTTGTGTGATTGGGTGAATGAATTAGTTGTATAAAGCACTTTAAGTGCTCAGAGTAGAAAAGCGCTATATAAGAACCAGTCCATTTACCATTAGAGACCATAAAGTGACTAAAACCATCACACTATGAAATGGACACTCTATATACCGAGGTTTTTTTTTTTGCTTTTCATTTTCACCACAGTTTCTTCCTCTTTTAATCCTGCTTTAATAGAAAAATTGCCTCCATCAGGAGATTTCTCCTTTTTGTTTATGTGATCGAGTTACTGTGTGCTGGCCATATGGCTGCGGTCAAAGACGCTTTAATCAACCTCAACAAACAGATCGGATTCAAGTCTCTCTCTTTCTTTCCCAAATACTTGAAAAAGTTCCTGCAGCCCAATTTACCAATTACCTTGGCACTAATAGCCTATTATATCTCCTCCAGCTCTGGACTTAGGCCATGTCAGTCAGCTGTAAGTGCAGTCACAGAGGTAGCTAATGACTGATTGCTTTAAACTGCAGCTCCCACTGAGTCTTAATCCTGCCTGATCTGAGTGCGCCATCATTAACATTCATTAATTTTATTGACTGCCTTAAGAAGCATGTTGGCGTTAGTTCTAATGCCCTGAAGAGGCTCAGATTGTCACAATCTTTGCTTCGGACTGTCTCTGTTCTTTTTTGTTTTATCCTAACAGCCAATCTTTGTATAAGAATGAAATCAGCTTATACCAATGACAGCCCAATTTTGTTTCCCACTCATAGGTGATCATGTTTAAGCTTCAATGTCAGTAACATGGCAATGTATTTATGTTAATATAACTACAAAAACATGGGGAATGTACATCTTTGATTGTCTTGCAGAGTTTTTAAAATGCTGCCACATGGTGTTACCACTACTCATGCTATTATATACTCATTTTCACACATGCAGCCCTAAACTACAGGAAAGTTTTCTTAAACTACCTGGGCTGTAACTTTTAACTTCTTACTCAGATATTCTATCTTAAGGTTTGCAAGCCCCATACTAAAAAAACAAAACAAAACATGCTTAACATGAGCTGTTAGTTGTAAAGCTAATATTATATACATGATTTAGAAATGATCAAAAAATGCATTACTTGCATTTGGCTTCTTAGAGATGCTGTCTTTAGGACATAATGGATATCAGTTAGTGCTGACAATACATTTTACCCAGCATTACCCCTCCTAAATCCCCAAATGTAAGCAGAAAAAGGACATCTAAGTAGGAGTGCCTCCTGGATTTAAAATGGTTTAGTTTGAGGTGCTCTGTAGTTCAACAATCCTTCAATATGTTGAATTTTTAACTGTATAAACAGAAATATTTCAGTCTTTACTATCACATTTTAGATGAGCTAGTTCAGAAATAACAAGGAGTTTGAACTTTTTGTAGTCTAAGTGACCACAAACATGGGTGACTGCTTTGCTTTAATCTTCCAACCCACTTTGTATCAAATGGAAGAGTTGTCCCTTTATTTCTGTCCTTTCAAAATAAATTGATAAAAATATGTACCAGAGAGGCAACAAGAAGACAACCCCGAGAAAGGAAATGGTTTCACAGGCGTTGGTCACAGACCACAGCTTTCTGCTTATCCTTCCTGATCTTTTCTCTAGTTTTGCTTTTAGCTGGTGTCCTTTTTCCCTGCTGGTAGCATGAGATGACACGTGTTTCGCATTTAGGTTGTGCGCCGCTGCAAGAAAGTTGTTGTTGTGTCTCCAAACATGATCTCGAGGGTGTGGAGGAGATACCAGGAGATGGGTTGTTACACAAGCTAGACAAGGCCACAAGTGTACATCCACCCAGAAGCAGGGCTGGCATTTGCTCCGTTGTGCAATGAGGAGCGTGACAGTGGAAGTATCTAACAAAATGACCTCCAGCATGTTTCTGGCACTTGTTCCATGAGGGTGGCCTGACACACTCTAGTGGCAACTTTGCTAATGGAAGTTACAAATATAACTATAGTTCTGTGAATTCACAGATAACTGCCAATGGCAGGAAACTACGTAGATGGGTCTCCTCATGATCTGCGCAGGTCCGGAAATAAAATCGCGTGCATGATGTGTACACTACTGAAGCATGTGTACTATAAATACTACGTGGTAGCTTACATCTGGTCTCTGGGAATCTTCTCACACTGAGACGTTTTTAGCCGCCAGCAGGTCTGACAGTCATCCTGGAATTCAGAGAATCATAGTTACCTTTGTAACTTCTGTTCTGATTCATTCCCCCCTGTCTGCCAGTGGGAGTAAACAATGCAGATGACTTGTACCAGTACTGTCACAAGGAACAACTTCCTGGTCAGCCAGCAGCAGAACAGCTGAAGCTAATGTGGGCTCTGAGGCCACATTAAGCTAGTAGAACCTAGCAAATGTGAAAGACGCTGCCCGGGATGCCACTGTTCACCAAGTAAAACACCACTCATTGACACCCAGTGTGGCCACACCGCTGATACAGTGGCAACTAACACCAGAATGGACCAGTGTATTTGCTGCTATCTGCACCTGTTTTACTGAGTTCCTCCTGTTCTTCCCATTATAACATATAGAGAGCTGCTCTAATCATCTGTATGGATGCCTTCCATACTGCACTGGAACCATGAAATTATTCACTAAAATTGACAACAAATGTATTAAATAGTGAAACAATTAAATGTGTCATTAAATATATACAATAGGAATTAAATCATTTTTTAAAAAGTTTAAATGAAATAAATTAAATGTATGTATTTCGTTAATTAGCTAATTCCAATTTAAATTCATTAACACATTTAATTAATTATTTAATGATGTATTTATTTAACGCATTTTAGCACTCGAGGCCCTCCGTAGCCTTAATGCTGGTTACTTAAATAAAAATTTCTTGTGTCCCGAGTCAAAAATCTACATGTGTCTGCCTCTCCTGTCCTCACAGGTTAATGGCACACCAGTATCCGTACCATTTGTAACAGGGCTGATGACACGCCTGTCCACATCTGAGGGCTTCATTGTCATCGACACACCCCAGGACATCCAGGTTCGCTACAACCACTTTAACACCCTGAGCATCACAATGGGCCAGCGGCTCCAGAACAAGGTGTGCGGCCTTTGTGGGAATTTCAATGGGGACCCCAATGATGACTACATCACCTCAAGGGGCAAGCCGGCTGTCAGCGCCCTGGAGCTGGCACAGAGCTGGAAGACCAACGGCATGCAGAACAGGTAGATGAGGCTCACAGATGGGGAGGAATTTACGGTCCATATAACCAGTTCTTGTAAAAACCTTTGGCTGTTATCCCCAAAATATAAAAGGAAAAGTTAAGGTTACCTAATCCATAAGCCATGCGTCTGCAAGCATGTGCATGTCTTAAACCCTGGATATTAACTGGCTGTTGCTAAAACATATCACTTGTGCAATACAGATAATAGCAAACAGAGCAATTCTAACAGGGCCTTTGCTCCTTCTTTGCTCGCGTCCTAATACCTTTGACAGTTGGATTTTGGTCTTTCTCCTCTAGTTGTGATGAGACCCAGTACGTGGCTTTGGCTCAGTCCTGTGACAACTCGGCCATCCTGGCTCTACAGAGTGAAGATGCCTGTCAGAAGCTCACCCAGCTCAAAGGCTTCTTCCAGCCATGCCACGGCCTGCTGGATCCCCGTCCTTTCTACCAGTCCTGCTACCTGGATGGCTGCTACAATCATCGCAAGGCTCAGGTCTGTGGATCACTAGCCGCCTATGCAGAAGCCTGCCGGTCCATGGGCACCCTCACAACCAAGTGGATCACCCAAGAGAACTGCTGTAAGGGCACCGTGAACTTCTCTCAGACTCAATGCCCACTGTGGAAATAAACACAACTTTGCACTTTACACAAATATAAACCAGCGCTAATGCTGAATTTACCAGACGTACTAAAAGTGAAAGTATTGGGTCTCATATATTATTGATTCACACATTATGAGCTTAGTTTGCTAAGATTTCCAGATTGCTTTCCATCAAGACCACTGTGTTACTACGATGAGACGTGAAATGTAAATTTGTTTGACTGCTTTGTCAGTATTAGATACGTGCATGTTCTTAAAAACTTTGTGCCTTCATCTGTGTGACAGTTAACATTGTGTGTGGACCTGTCTTTAGCAGAATGGATCTATGACCCCTGTGCAGGAGAGATCTGCAAAAACTTCACCTGTGAGCTGGAGAATGGAGGCGATCTGTGTGGCTGTCCGGAGTTACCCACCAACTCTGAAGGTGAGTGCTTCATCCAGCTGCAATCACTCAGTTTTAAATATCTGACACTCTCCGTGTTACTTGATTAGCCATACATTTTAAAAGCTATTAAAAAATACTTTTTTATTTAATCATGGCTATGGTGAAATACATGGCTAACGTGAAATACATGTTTTTGCAACATGCAAAAACATGTATTTCATGTCGATGTTTGTTAGGCGAGGATGACATCATCCAAGCGGAGGTGACCTGTAAGCATGCTCAGATGGAGGTTTCCATCTCCAAGTGTAAGCTCTTCCAGCTGGGCTTTGAACGGGAAGATGTCCGGATCAACGACGAGCACTGCGCTGGCATTGAGGGAGAGGACTTCATCTCCTTCCACATTAACAACACTAAGGGACACTGCGGTTCCATTGTACAGGTCAGTTTGCAATCGTCTGTGTTCCAGCGTGTTCGTCATCACTTTCGAAATGTGATAAAGCTCCCCGCATCTCAGTTTGGATCCTTTTAGACACTACAATGTAGTCGTCAACACGATCTACCAGGGGTCTCAAACTCCAGTCCTCGAGGGCCGGTGTCCTGAAACACCGGCCCTCATGAATCAAATGGCAATTCAGCCATTTGATTCATGTTACAGCAGCTCATGAGTGAATGAACATGGTGCAATAAAAGTACTTTAAGAAGTAAATTTTTCCAAACACTTACATTTACTGTATTTTCCGGACTATAAGGCGCACTTAAAATCCTTTAATTTTCTCAAAAATCGACAGTGCGCCTTATGTATGAATTCTGGTTGTGCTTACTGATCTCGAACCGATTTTATGTGCTATATGGCGCTCAAAAATCTGTTAAAAAATGTTTTAGTAGACTTTGACTTTGGTAAGCTACGAAGCCGCACCGCTTGATGGATTGTCGGAGCATTGCGGCTACCGTAGTCAGGAGCCTCACGAGTAATCTGGGTCCTAAACTCCGTCGAATTCAGGTCCCAAAGTCAAAGGGCAGGGATAGCTCAGTAGGTAGAGTGGTGGCCCCATGATCGGAAGGTCGGGGGTTCGACTCCACTGAATGGCTACCCTGAGGTACCCCTGAGCAAGGTACCGTCCCTACACACTGCTCCCCGGGCGCTGCACTGGTGGCTGCCCACTGCTTCACTGGGTGAATGGGTTAAATGCAGAGGAACTATTTCCCTATGGGGACTAACACGCACACTTTTTTAAACGAACACTGCGACATCACTGAGAGTTAAAAACTGTCTAAATTCTTTCATCTGTAATAAAATGATCAGCATTGCTGCTTTACCAGGTTTAACAATTAAGCTTAACATCCAGGCATCCATGAAAACAGAATTTATTAAATTTAACAGAGTTAGAAGTTAGCAGGAAGTTACCAGGAAGTTAGCTCGCTAGTTTCCACCTAAACATAATATAGCATGTTCTGACTGAGAGATTTCTGAAAAAAAATTCAAACTTACAGCTCCGCTATCACTTCCAACATAAATGAAGACAGAAAACTAAACAGCAGTGACGTTTGTAGGGTTGCTACATGGTGGCTAGCGACACAGCTATGTTAGCATAATATAAACACAGTGAAGCTAGAGGATGAATGCTAACTTTTTCCACTCAATAAAAGTTAACAGGAGAGTTCCTGATGGTTAGCAACAAATGCAATCACATGGCAGGATGCTGTAAACAGACCAAACTTCAGTCAGGAGAACAACTGAGATAATCCATCCACAATACGAGGTTAGTCATTAATGTACTGCAACAATGCGGGAATAGAGCAGCTGCAAGAGAATTCAGCTATAGTGAATCAATGGTACGGAAGTGGAGGCAAGAAGAAGAATGAGTTGAGTAAAGTTTGATTATCTGACTGTTTTGTTTCACTTAATGCACCTTATAATCCGGTGCGTCTTATGGTCAGAAAAATACGGTACTTAAATTTAGTTGATTAGGGTTAGGGGTTGACATTTCAGCATGCAGTTAAGTTCTATATTCTTGCTAATGACCTACTAATTTTATTCAGGTGTGTTGCACCAGGGTCACATGGAAAAGTTTCGGGACACTGGCCCTCGAGGACTGGAGTTTGAGACCCCTGGTCTACACTATCTTGGAAGCAACATTTACAGCATTTTAACTGAAACTGCCACAACACGTGCCAATGAATAATTTTGTCACTGCTAGCTGGCTGGCTAGGTGGCACTGGCACAGACAACCTACCCCCTTCCTACTGGCTGAAAATTGTTTGGTAGACCCGCCCCTTCGATTGTCTACCCCTGCTCATCAGTGTAAAAGATCTTATGCACTCCAAATTTGATATCCACTTGTGGGAAGATTGGCAACTCATGAATGTGTTCCTCATGTGAATAATATTTTTCACTTTAAAGTGATCAACAGAGTCTTATAACTTCCTCAGATTGATGTTGCTTCTTTATATTTATTGCTGATGTCAAATTTTCTGCTTTTATAGACGTGCGTTAGCAGCTCCTGGCTCTTAAATCCTCATAATTCTGGCTAATTCTGGCTAATGTTTTTGGTGAATAAATTATTATTTAATAATTTAATTATTATTATTATTATTACTAAATGATTAGTTTTTATGATGTCTTCTGTCTGTACGATGTTTTACATTTTTTTGTATGGGTGAAATCAAAAGCAGCAGCTAGGATAATTTGTTCCTTTAATGTAGAAATTTGAAATTATGAGTCACCTACGCTTTATTTCTCTTACAGTCCAACGGCACACACATCATGTATAAAAACACTGTGTGGATAGAAAGTGTGAACAACACTGGGAACATCATCACCAGAGACAAGACCATCAACGTGGAGTTTTCCTGCGCCTATGAGCTGGACCTGAAGATCTCACTGGAGACTGTCCTCAAACCCATGCTCAGGTCAGGCAGCAGAACACAAATATGCACCGACAAGTGTGACACAACGGCTCAACGCTTGGATAGTCATTTCTTTTTCCTTTTTTCTCCAGCGTCATTAACCTCACCCTACCGACCCAGGAAGGAAACTTCGTTACCAAGATGGCTCTGTATAAAAACTCCTCGTACCGCCATCCATACAGAGAGGGGGAGGTGGTGCTCAGCACTCGAGACATCCTGTACGTAGGCGTTTTTGTGGAAGGAGCGGATGAAAACCAGCTCATCCTTATAGTGAATATGTGCTGGGCCACGCCGTCGCGCTACAGCAGTGATCGACTCCGCTACATCATCATTGAGAGAGGGTGAGGTTTATTTAGTCCTGGACCAAAAATGCTCAAAAGAGAGGTGGGAAAAAAAAGATTTTATTTTATGTTTTAAACTCAACCATTTTTTTTGACCTTCTTTTTCTCTTAATGTAATCCAAGATGAAGTTGAGGTGTGATCGGTGTAAAGTATGTAGCTCTTTATGAAGCCTATGGGTTCACTACAGTCTGCTGCTTTAAGATGACCTTTATAGTCTGATCCACACATTTTGAGAAAAAGAACATGAAGTAATAAATACAGTCACTGTGCATGCCCTTTGCACGCCCTCACTGTGCCGGCAGTGTCTCTGGGTACTTCCTCAACAGGCCACGCCACGGCATGTTAGTTAAATTGTTTTTTCTAAATTTACGTGAGGTAGATAATGTGCTTGAGGTGTTTAGAATAAAGCACTATGGATGTCACGGCCCAACGGTTTTGCATTATTTTTCGATTCCTTCTTTATTGTTGTAACTTTTGGGTTCCTGTTTAATCTATTACTGTTTTATTATTGTAGTAGTAAGTGTTGTTTCTAGTGATATTATTATAATTATTATTATACGATTGTAAAGTCTTTGATCCCTACTTTTACTATATAGTAATTCTAGTCCATAGTCCTTCTGTCCGCGTCTTCTAAACTCGGTGATTAGTATTTGTCTTTTGTTCACGTCCTGCTTCATTTTGAAGCCTGAGTATCTGTTTATGCCCTGCATTACTTTTACTTCCTTCCCCTCTTTTTTGTATTAATAACTTTGTCTTTCTGTGTTCCCCTTGAATTAGTTCATCCAGGTTTAGCATGTCCTCTAAACCCTCCCTGCGTCAGTTACGGTTGTTGTTCCTTTCCTGCTTTAGTTTTGCATCTTTCCTGTATGACTTTTCACCTGTTTCCAAGGAACACTACTTCCATGACTATTTATACACACTCAAGAGTTATCTCCTTAGTCATGTATGTGTATAAATAGTCCTGCCCTCTACTTTGTCTTAATTGTGTCATCTATCTGGTCATGCGGGTACTTCTTAGTTATACACGCATGCTCGGGTCTTTGTCATGCCTTTTGTGCTTTGCATTTGTGATCAGTGTTTGGACTCCCTTTTAAGACTTTGTTTAGTTTGGATGTTGACATTATCCATATTAAAAGCTCACCTTTTGTTGACCGTTCTGCCTCCCAAGTCCCACAACCACCTTCTTGACTACAGCACATTTAATATCTTGCTTATTCTAGGTGCCCAAACATTAAGGACAATACCATTGGCATGGCAGAGAATGGCGTATCACTCACCTGCCGCTTTCACGTCACCGTCTTCAAGTTCATCGGGGATTACGATGAAGTCCACCTGCACTGTGACGTTTCTCTGTGCGACTCAGAGACGAAAGCCTGCAAAGTGGTGAGTAAATCAAGAAGAGCAATAAAAATCAGAAAGCGTCCTGCTGTGTGTTTGGGTGTTGATGTATCAATGAACTGTGTGTGCAGAACTGTCCACATAAGAGAAGAATGTACTCAGAGGACAGTGACCATAAAGAGCACATACTGTCTGTTGGACCCATAAGAAGAAGAGGTGAGCATAGTTTTAGATAGAAAATAGCTTATTGGGTAAAATACACGCTTTAGAGTTTATTGTTTAAGTAATCTATGGAAAAACAAAAAGCCGTAGGTTAGCTTCTGATGTGTTTTCAGAGTCTGACTGGTGTGAGGAGAACAATGGAGGCTGTGAGCAAATCTGCACCAGTAAGGCCGCTGGGCCCATCTGCAGCTGTGTGACTGGGATGCTGCAAAGAGATGGGAAGAGCTGCCGGGGTAAGGACAAAAATACCTAATTTTAAGGTTTTTTTCCCACCTTATTGAATCATAGCATGACCTAAACCGCGGCAATATCAGCCCCAGAAAAACAGAAACTACACACGAGGGTCACCAAGCAGGTTTTGCATGTTTCTCAATAGTTTACAGTTTCCATCATGTTTCACACAATTGGAGTGATTGAAGCAAAGCTAATAAAGTTTAAGTGTTGTAGATACAGCCACTACACACTTTATTAAGTAAACCTTGTAAGTACCAGATTGGACCCCTTATGCCTTCAGAACTGCTTTTATCCATGATGTCAATCTCCACCACAATGTGCTCTACTGGACTGAGATCCGGCGAATGTGGAGGCCCTTTGAATACAGAGAACTCACGTGCCGTGTCCCTTTATAACCACAGTGCCCGTGGTCAAAAAGGAACGGCATGGTCAGCAGCAAACGGTGCCAAGAATATGTCCCTTCTTCTCTGAATTCTGGCATCATCAAGGTTTTTCCAGCTAGAGAAATGCCACTCACTGGAAATTGTATCTTTTTCAGACTGTTTCTCTGTAAACTCTAGAACTGCTTGTGTGGGAAAATCCCAGCTTATCAGCAGTCTGGCACCGACAACCACACCCCATTCAGTCACTTCAGTCACCTTTCTTCCCCATTCTGATGCTCAGTTTAAACTTCAGCAGGTTGTTTGAGTCATGTCTGCATGACTAAATATAATGAGTTCCTGCCGTATGATTAAATAATTAGACATTTGCATTAATGAGCAGTTGAACGGTGCAACTAAAAAAGTGGGCAAGTTTCTGTGCATTAAATCATAAAATTTAGGGCGTTCAACTTAATTATTAGTTAATTGATTGGTTCATATGAATTCCATATATTTATAACTCTTGTAGCTTTTGCATGCTGCACACAAACTAAACTGGTAATTTGTAAAAACCAGTAGCATTAAGACAGTATTTCCACCACATGCACATTTCACAAATGTTGTCATACTCCCTTCTTTTTTTCCAGCCGTGAGCTCAAGCAGTAACATCACACCTGCGATTCCTCTGCTGAGCGTCAGCGCTGCGATCTCCATGCTCCTGGCTCACCTTCACACTCTTCTCCTCTCCTAACGCTCTGTGAGCTAAGAGAAGGCAATAAATGACAAAGATCAAACACACAAAAAGACTTGAATATGCACAAAGTATCATCATTGATTAGCCAGTAGAGCAGCTGTGTTTCAGCCAGAAAGTCAAGACAGAATATACTGTACACCGACTAATTTTTGTCTCCACATTTCATTGATAAAAGGTAAGTCAGTTTTCTAGATACATGGACAGTCAGTCAGTTTCACTGCTTTGTTGTGTTTTTCTTCATCCCCATCTGCTCCCTCATTTACATTTATCAGGACTCCCACTGTTTATCACTCACCTAAAGCCACTATGTGTAGATGTTTTCATGTGATTATAACATATTTTTACAAATTTCTTTATAGGAAATTAACATATTATGCATGCTACCACCAGATGGTGCCAAAGAAAGTAATTTTCCAATCCTAGACATACAAACTTGAAGGTACAACAGCTAAAATCACACAGTGATGTTTATGGAAAGACAATGGCTAAATTAAAAAGAAACAGTAATATAACTGATTAGTTAAAGAGGCATAATTGTAAATCATCAGGGAATGTGAAATGTGATCCCACCTGTTTGTATTTATACCTGATATTATTCTACAGTCACACTAAGGAAAGCAGTGGCTGGAGATCACGACTGTGTGCAATGAACTTGCGATTTTTTTTTTGCCATTGAAATTGTTGCTTCAAAGACAGGATCGGGTCTATGACCACTTAGTCAGATGCCATCTTTAAAATGACCTTAGTGTAACAATAAGACGACGTCAGTCTGCTATCGTTCAATTGAATGCACTCAAACTGGCAACTGCATTCAGTCTGTTTGTGATAATATAGTGATTATGAATCAATCTGCTGCAAATCGCATTCAAATCAAACTTATATTAATCAGAAATTCCCACTAACTACACTCCTCCATAAATGGTGACGTAGCTGCTGCTTATAACCAGAATACAACTAGTTGATTACAGCGTGCTAGCAATTTGTCTGTGTTTGCAAACTTTTACCAATCTGTCTGAGAGCGATCGGTTGCTTGGAGACAGGTTGCCTCCCACCAGGCAATGTTTGCAACTACCTTGCAATAGAAAATTAACTATATGTTTGCACTAAGTAGTTGCAAGTAAAACGTAAAAAAAGCAACAAAACACAGCAGTAATCAGGCAACCATCAGTTTTGACTGTTTTTACTCTAGTGTGAGCTATTCATAAATCCCATTCTGTCCAAACTGTGATCAGATCTTAATGAGTAGGTGGGGTGCAACAACTAGAAACCCTCATGATTGTGATTTAATTGATTTACAGAGCCATCAAAATGTAAACATCAAACTATTTTATTATTAATTTATGAATAAATTACATTTAAATAACTGTAAATTTCCTGTTTCTCAGTGGAGAGGTTTATTAAAGTTACCTTTTATATTTTAAACTGATAATCAGATGAAACAAAAAAGTAAAATAGAAACTTTTAATTTGAAATTTTTTTTAATTAAATTACATTTTAAAACCAAGCAGTTAATAGTTATTGTGCTGACTTGACGTCATTCAGGGGTCACAAGGTCACATATTCATGACATTTGGATCGAAATGGGAAAGAAGCTTGTTTATAAGTACCATAAACTATAAATAAAAGATGGGCATGGCAAAGTCCAGTCTTTGAAACCTTGAACTGAGGATTTGCCGCCTTGGTGTGGTGAGACTGGGTGTGAGGACTGAAGGGTGGAGCTGACCGAAAAACCAAAGTGCTTTATGTTCGTGGGCTCGCTGATCCCATGTTGGGCCTGACCTAAAGCATACCCTGGTCTGAAAACCATCCAGAAACAGTAGCCCCTTCCTGACGCTTAAGCTTAAACTCCCTGGGCTTCACTTTTATACTCAGCCTGAGGTTGGCGCTACTCTGCTACTCATGTGATTGTGTACTTTCATTTAGTATTTTGAGAGTCTCCCCAAAAGTATGATGCTGTTTTATGGACTTTACGGCTCAGGTGTGACTTTTTGATGAGAAGCTTAAGAGAGGAAGAAGAGCTGAGGTTACTGTATGTAACATTTAAACATGCTGTTTCTTAAAAAAATGGCAAAACTGTACAGATTTCATTAAGAAACTGGCAACTGAGCATCTGCAGATCTGTGTCAGAGTGCAAACCTTTACCCAGAAACGAGCGAACAAACTTTATCTTATATAATTGCTTCCTAACTGTGCGGTTTATTGCTCTAAACCAATAAAACCTACAGCAGGTTATGGCTGAAAAGGAGGTTAGGGATTATCTAAGAAGAAAACTGTGTGAAAGGGTGATGCATTGTGAAGTGAAGTATTTATGTGTGAAGTATCTGTTTAAAATGTTAATCAGCCACAACATTAAAACCACCCGCCTGATGTTGTGCACAGATCTGACTCGCTGCACCTCAGGGGGCGCCCTCTAGTGCCTGGCAATGGGACTTTGACTCCTTTGGCGTCTGTATGCTTTCGAGTGGGGCTACCATGGATTAGAACCGCAGTCTGTCCTAAACCTTAAAAAGTTGCTTTGTTGCCTAAATTTAACCAAACTGCAATTGACAGTTAATTTTTTCTTAAAGAAACCCAAAGTTTCCCATCAAAAAATTGCATTTTAACTAGTTGATCAATATTTTTCACTTCACCTGCGTGAGTGGTTTTGATGATGTTGCTTTACTGGTGTAATTTTTTACCTTTTTATGTTAGTACCCAGGATGAGGGGGACAGGGGATGAGTTTAGCTGTGCCATTAAAAACCCAATTTTCGTGTCATTTCTGAACTAATTAGTTTCGGTCTTCTCGTGCTTTTCAGTGTACTTTCTAACACTCATTGCATGAATTCAGTTTGAGGAGTGGAGCAGGTGTCGGATAGTTTATCTGCAGCTCACAGTCAGCTGCTTTTAAAGGTTTAAATGTCAATAAACGACAACCACACATCTTACAGATCCTTCAAAGTTCTTCCAAACGCTGACACTTTGGTGCAGTTACACAAAATAAAAAGCAAACAGAGTAGTTGTTGCCTTTTGTGTACAAATGTACAGTCCTGGTCAGTTTGGTGGTTTGTGTCATCGCTGACCTTTTTAAATAATCGGTATCTTTTTTGTGTGTGTTGTTTAAAACTAAGTGACTAAAGAGGTGTTTTATTCTTTGAGAGCAGCACCACCCTGCTATAAATAAATGAAGACGTTCTCAAAGTCAGTGTGAGTCACGCATTATTTCATGCAGAACATGCAGCCCTGCGAGAGAGCTCGGGGTTACGAAGCAGAGCTCTTCATTTGCTGGTCAGAGGCGACACTTACTCATAAACACAGCATTAAAACATCACTTGTCACCTGAAAAAAAAATTGAAAGGCTACATTTTTGGTTGTGTTTCACTGTAAAGTTATTCCTGACGCTGAGTAAACATCCACTCCAAGCTGCTGTCTCCTAGCAACAAGCTCCAGCTACAATTAAGTGATGTGTCATCCAGTCCTCACTCATGACTGTGCCAGTGTCAGGTTCTGTTTAAATTCTTTCCACAGTGCAGGGAGTCGCTCCTTTGAAGGATTTCTGTTCGCTGTCGTCATCCGCCGACTGTCAGTGACATCTCACTGCAGCTGACTGTTAATGAGGATGTAGGCGGATGGAGGAAGGTGAGGCTGCAGCGGTCAAACGAGTTGGGCAGAAAAGACAGTAACAAACCATCAACTGATCCGTTTAATTTGCCTTAAGAGTATAAAAAAAGAGAGCGATGAGCTACTGGGCCTGTTTCAGGTAGGGTCTGGTTCATATCGACCCCTTTAAATGAAATTTCACCTGAATGCTGAGAACAGGTGACCTGTGAGGCGAAACTTATTTAAGCACACAAGCAAAGCACAGGCTTAGAAATTTATAGCCAATTCACAAAGTAATACTCTTAAGCATTAGACACAGGCTAAACCACCTGCCTTCCCTCCATTGTTGCCTCTGTGCTTCCCCTTCAAACCTTCTGTTTGTGAGCTTAGTAATATAAACAGGGATTATTTTGAACTGCAAATCAGACAAAGCTACTCTGGCAGAACCAAAGAAAAAAACATGCAGCTGAAAATTAGAGTACCAGGTCCACTTTAAGGTTGTTTTGGAGCAACGATAACCCAGATAATTTCCTTAGGGATTAATAAAGTATTCTGATTCTGATTTTGGTGTTCTAACAAGCTAGCATGCAGCTGCAAAGTTCTGCTGTCACCTCGTGAGTCCAGTGGCTCCTGCAGCACGCTGTGCCCCTCTGGTAGGAAGGCAGCTTAAAGAGTACAGCCAGAGGACACAGTTTTTGGCATTTCAGTTATGAATTTCAACACAAAATGGTTTAACTGAAGACTGAAGCAGTTGCAGTTCCTCATAAAGTCCAAGTACCAACTGAGCTGAGAGGAAAGTGAAGCACTGCCAGCAACACATGAGGAGCTGCCAAATGCTTCACACTCACCCCGCACTTGTTAACACACAAGTGCTTTGATGTAAGAGTACACATTAAGGAAACGCTTTGCACAAGGAGACACAATTTCACACTGAAAAGAGACGGAAACTGCAGTTAACAGCTGATTTAGGACTCTAGACGATCCTCTTTTTCTTTACTAGCGACAACCTTTAAGTGCCCACAGAGGTGTTTTGACCTGGCAAATATTCAAAGCAAATATTTTTCCGCAAGAATAATTTGGTAAACTTGCTGATTTCAATTTTGCTTTTAGTTGAAGCAGAAGGGAAGCTGGGAAATGCCTGAGATAAAAGGTTAAGCTGACCTGCTCTGCCACACGCAGGTCAGTCGGGGCACTGATTATGTAAATGTCATACAAAGGTGCTCTGTTTATATGTTGCTAGTGAAAACAAAGTTGAAGCACGAGGCCTAGTTTCCCTCCCATACAAAGTCTATTCTGTGTCCATGGTTATGTAAGTTTGTAGGAGTGTGTATTTCTGGGTGTGAACATGTGCTCGTGAATCACACTTCCAGATAAAATTGTTACCTATTGTCACTAAATATATTCTGCACTTAAAGCCTTCTTGTAATTACCAGAGGCACGCACATATTCTGCCCTCTGATTTGTCCAGGGGCCTCCAGCTCCCTGCAACCCTACTTAACCATTTAGGAGTTTAAAAACTGGGTGGATGGGTAAAACTGGAGAGGGTAGTAGTGTTCAGAGAGCCGTGAATTGTCCTTCAGGAATGTTCAGTGTATTTGCTACTTCAGCAGATAAGCAGATTCTTATCTGTACAGTGAGCCTTACCTCGCTGTGGGTTACAAAACCGGCCTTTTCTTTTCAGTGCGACAGTGTGCAGAGCTCCGTCAGCTGGACTTGCATTCCATCTAAATAAAATGCAAACACTTATTATGCAATTAATGGTCCATTTAACTCTTTACCGATTGAAAGCCAACGAGCAGTAACTAATCCTTGCTTCTCTTTTCTGAACAGTGCACTTTCTGCCATATCGCAGGCCTGTTTATAGACTGGGTGTGCATTAGAAGTTATTGAGCGTGGTCTCTGCCTATGCAGCTACCCTTGGAAAAACCTGAAAACTATTCTGCTGGTCTTCAACCCACATCTTTACTGATGTATACCGAGGTGTCAAAACTCGCCATGAAGGGTACTGGGAGGGTTGTGAAATGTTGTCTTTACGGTGGAAAGAGTTAAGCGGTCAGGTTCCTCCTTTCTTTTCTTCAGTAATTCTTGCAGCAGCTCTTCATCAGTGCATTTCCTGTCTGCAGTACGAATGTGGGACAGACCTGTGAAAGAAGTGCCAGCCATGAGCACAAGAACCTGGTAGTTTTAATGTGTAAACCTAACAGACTCATTTGTGTACCTAAATCTAACTGAGTAACACATTTTGAATTAATCTGTGACCAGTATAGCTTCTTAGCTGTCAGAAGTGTTGGCTAGTGTGGTCTTCTGCTGCTGCAGCCCATCTGCTTCAAGGTTTGATGTTTTCTGGATCCAGAGATGCTCTTCTGCATCTTGAATGTAATGAGTGGTTATTTAAATTACCATTGCCTTCCTGTCTGGTTATTTTACATTGCTTGCTCCAGAGAACGGCTGCTCACCTGATATTTTCTCTTTTTTTGTCAACGCTCTGGAAACACTAAAGACGATTGGGTGGAAAAATCACTGTAAATCTGCTGTTTCTGAAATATTTAGACAATCAGCAACCACGGCACGTTCAAAGACACTCTAATCACCTTTGTCCCGATTCACAGTTTGAACTTTGTCTTGATCATGCCTGCATGAGTTGTTGCCATGTGACCATAAGACGTTTGAGAGGCTGAAGAACAGCTGCACCTCAGAAAGTGATCGGCGGGTGTAAAAGTATTGCATTTCTACTGTCCTCCACAGTCACCAACCACAACAGACCAAAGCATTTCAGCGTGCATCTGTTCCTCATTTCATAACGCTGCTGGTATTTCATTGTTCTTTATTTGCTGCTCTTTGTGAAAGCAGTTAAGTGAGTGACTCAGTGTAAACTTTATGTAATTGCATAGCTTATAAGAAAGGATTCCCTGGGTTTGTTCAGGCACGAGTATTTCCACAGGCACAAAGGCCTCGCCTGGGCGTGGAGCAGCAAAGTGGAAGTGTTTGCACGAGAGGATTAATGCCATCTTTAAAACAGGGTGTGATTTTGTTGCAATTGTTTCTTGTATAATTATTTGGGGCAGAGCTGGCAGGGTGAGTTTCCCTCACAGTGCCGACCTTAAACGCGCATTTGTTTTTTTTAGTTAATTAATTTTTATGGCATGCATGTGCTCTGGCTGGTTGCATAACACAGCTTTCAGGCATGATTATTATTTAGAGGTCTTATCCCAGTCTCGGTTCTTATCTCAATTTTATCAAGTGCAATTTCCCCCTGTTATTAATTCACCATGGTTCAAACTGAGATACTTGAACACTTCAACGCTGATGAGATTGTGCACAGTAAGAATGTACATTTCCTTCATTAACTAGCCAGGTTAATAATTAATCATCTATTACAGGCTTGAAGTAAATCAAATTATTTGAACGCATATAAATCCTGCTAAACAACAACATCCAGCCCATATAATCAGACACACGACGGTAGCTCATTAGAAATTAAGGCTTTCAACCTACCAATGCAACCTATAGGATACAATATATCTTTACAACCCCATATTTGTTTTTACAATACAAAAAAAAATTATATCAAATGTTTAAACTGAGACGTTTCACTATGTCATGAAAGTATTCGCTTATTTTGAATTTTATGGCAGCAACGTCTCACAAAACTCAGGATGACGTCAACAAAATGCTGAAAGAGAAAGCAAGAAACAGCTGGAGGAACTGGTCAGGTTAACTGGCTGCAGATCAGTAACATGACTGGATATAAAAAGAGGATCTTAAAGAGGCAGAGTTTCTCAGAAGTGAAGACGGGCAGAGGATCACCAATCAGCAAAATAAATAAATGAAAACTCTACAAATTGCGAAACAATTTCAGAGTGATGGTCCTCAATGTGAAAATGTGAAGACTTCGAGTATTTCATCATCTACAGTCTATAAAATTATCAAGAGATTCAGAACATCTGGAGAAATCTGGAGAAAATTTGTGTTCTGCATTAAAAACCACTTCATGGGTTCAGAAAGACTTCCAGAAATCATCGTCTGTGAACACTGTGTCATTCACAGAGGTTAAAGCTCTATCGTGCAAAGAAAACGTCGCATGTGAAGATGATCCAGAAATGCTGCTGTCTTCTTAAAAGAGACTGAGCCGAAGTGGAAAACTGTTCTGTGCTCAGACGAGTCCAAGTTTTCTTTGTGGAGAACTTGAACACCACTCCCTCCGGACTAAAGAGGAGAGGGACCATCTGGTTTGCTATTAATCAACAGTCCGCTTGCTAAATACAATTTCCACCCATCTGTTGAAGCAACCTGGCAACACACAACCTGATTCAAAGAGTGTGTGCAGCTAATCTCACTGCAGACACCAGCTAGATGCTGAATGAATTAGCTGCTATCTTAGCGGCTGTTTGACTATTTAGGGTCTCGGTGCTTCAAAGTAAGAAGTGAACATTTAATAACAGATAGTAAACAAATAACGGCAAGTCGAGCCATTTTTGTGATTTTGGAGTTCTGAAATCGGCACAGCTGCGAACATTTTCAACATTTTTTACTGATTCAAGCTTCCAGAATTATTAAAAATAATCAAAATGTCTGATGCATCGTTCCAACTGGCTCTCTTCCACACCATGTTTTTTTTATCCTGTCACTCTCCCATCACTGGTGGTAGAAGATGGCTGTCCCTCCCAGAGCCTGGTTCTGCCGGAGGTTTCTTCCTGTGAAAAAGGAAGTTTTTCCTTCCTGCTGTCATCAAATGCTTGTTTATACAGGGTCGTCTGATTGTTTAGGTTCAAATAATTATTAAATATTAAATAAATATATGAATATATGAATTGAACTGCAGGCAACAACCTATAAAGATTTCCATCAAATTTATCTGAGGTGGACAAACAGCACTGGTCTCTATGTAATCAGCTGTGAGACGAGTCCCTAAGGGGCCGTCTACGAAGTGTGACACAGGGAAAACTTCAAAAAATAAACATTTAAAAGCTCATCAAAATGATTTCACACATTTGTTTTCCTTTTGGTCACTAGACCAGTTGGTGACCAACTTGGCAACCACTGGTCGCTGTAGATGATTGTGTATTCCCAACCAGTTGGTGACTGGTTGTTGGGAGTCACTGGGTATTTTAATGTTGGTTTCATTTTCAGTTCTGGAGCCCGGTTTACCTCACAGCTTCGGTTTTATTTTTTAGGTATGTTTATTTACATGTTACCCTCAGGATGTAGTCCTGATTTAAATATCTGAACACTTATCGTAAGGACTCAAGTAAACCCATTCCTTCGTATCGGGTTCACAGGTTGGTTTTGGACCAAACATCTGCAACACTTTCATCATCCTCACCTGAAGTCTGTGGTCATTTTCAAAATACAGATTGTGACGATGGGAAACGCAACACATGCTGTTCCAGGTGACTCACTGTGACTCGGTGGGTTGGGTGAGCGAACAGTTTCTCTCTGAGTGTGCTGCTACAGAGAGTTCAAAAGGTTAGACAAGAGGAAAAAGGTCAAGCTTAATCAGCAGAAAAACTACAAAAAAAACCCTTTTTCTTATTTTTTCTTTTATACCAGCTGCATCAGTGCAGCAGCACACGAGACAGTGAACAATTACTGAAACTCTCACAGATTATCATCCTAAATTCACCCTCTCATCGAAAGCTACTAAGCCAGTTCTCCCTGATAAACCTGCAGCTTTACCCAGTGAAATGTGTGTCATGTTTAACATGCAGTAACAATTATCCATGGCTGGAATGTCAAGAAGCTTCATTCTTCCTGTGCGTATGGAGAGTTTAATTATAGGGTTGATTAAAAATAATTCTCGAACTCTGTCTTTTAGCTGTGCTTGCTTTGCTATTGTTTCAGGCGTTGCCTCACTGACCTACTTAGTGCACATTCATTTTTTCCACAGTGTGGTAGTTTGACGGGGATCGGGCTGCATGTTTGAATGTTATGTGCTACAAATCTGTAAGTGGTCAGATTCTCATTAAATGTGGAGCTAATACTCATAAAATCCAGAGGACACTAATGATTGACTTCCCTCAACCTCTCTTCTATCTCTTCTGTCCACATTTTCGATTATGTCATTTTCAAAATGACATCATTTGTGGAACTAAAAGCGTGGTTTCACCTTTTCCTCATGCAGTGCTACATATAGGTATAAAATCTGATTCACCAGCTAAGCGTTGCGCTACGTGACTATGAGGCCACCGGACTTTGCTCCAGGATTTTAATGGTCCTGCCGTTGCAGCCAGTAGATGAAATCATAGAAGCTAACATGGACCTGTTAAAGTTTACAAGCCTCTTATCAAACTCAAAGCTGTTTTATATAGTTTCTATAAACCAAAATCATTGAGATAAAACATGACTGTTTCTTTCCTATAGCAGTGCAGCAAACTATTCCTTGCTGTGTGATGTTGAAAACATCTTGTTAGAAAGCTGTAAGCAGAAATACTTTCATCTCTGCCTCCTCGTTTATGCTGTTGTTGATGAATATCCTTCATTAAAACACACAATACAAGAGATCAGCTGCTCTTTGAGCTGTGTCTGAATTATCAGAGCTGATAGGCTGAAAGAAATTGTGATCAAGCTCAAACATTACCTTTGTCCACGTGGCCATAAAATGTAAAGCTCCTTCTTATACATTGTGTACTTCGTATAAAAGATATTCACCTCTTAAAACAACAGAAGGTTACAATATGACTTTTATTGTATTTACTTACATACAATGCAATACTTATTGTAACAAAGTAACTTATTAGAGAAAAAGTGTTCAGGTTGTTTACTTACATTAGAGTCAACTGAACATTTGAACTATTATAATTAATATTGTATGTTTTGGACCTTTAATTCAATTCAATTCAATTAAATAAAACTTTATTGATCCTGAACGTTGGCCCCGAAAGAAATTGGGTGAAGGCTGTCGACCTTACCCCAGTGCCATCTTACCCTTCCAACCATACATACATTACACAAACATCACATGGGGAAGACGGGGCAGAGAGGTATAACAATGGAAAAAGCACAACATGAGGAAAGACGAGGAGAAAAAAGAACTCCCCCCAGACTGAGCTCCTTACGTATGGATGATAGGTATAGTAAATAAAACCCATAAACACATAAAAACAAGACAACACAAAGAAAAACAAGTTAGGGGGGTTATGACCCTCCAAATAAAATTATGAATTATCTTGCATAAATAGGCTGTTGATTTTCTTCACTCATTTCAGTGATTATCAGCAAAATAGTTGCATTTTTAATCATCTGGGAATTTACCCAGATTTATTTATTTATTTAGACAGAGCTCTCGACCCCTCAATGTTCAGCACAAAGTTACGCCCATGATAGGACAAACTAAGTAGAGAGTAAATACGGTGTTTGTCTCCCAAACACAAACTGGGAGCTGTTTCCACAGGACTGGAGCCTGAAACTCAAGTAACCGCAAGCAAGATGCCAATATGCAAGAAATATGCACTCTTTTTCTAGTCCCTGTAAGAATTTATTAAGAATTGTCATTGAAAGTAAAACTTAAATTAAGCATCACTTTAAGAATAATGTAAAACAGCTTACTAACAGTAAGCTATTATAGTAAGTTACTATAATGACATACAGCATTAGTATTTAGTGCTCTAAAACTGGTGCAGTTTTGCTATTGAAACTCTGACAAAACCCATGATAATGACGCTCAAAGTGGGTTCTAATAATTGCATTAAAAAAATAGAGATTGTGACACGTGTTTAAAGAAAGAAAGAAACAAACAAAAATGAACTTGCTTGCAGTTTTTAACAGAGCTTAATTTTCATTTTAAGTCATGAAAATGTAATACAGACATCTCCTGTAGAACAAAGACATTAAGTGAGTTACGTTAATTATTGATCGTGAATTGCCCACATGTATGAATGTGAGTGTGACTGGTCGTCTGTCTCTCTGTGTCGCCCTGCGACAGGCTGGCGACCTGTCCAGGATGTACTCCCCCTTTGCCCTACGGTAGCTGAGACAGGCTCCAGCTGATGGATGGATTGATGATCTCCTGTAGTTATGAGGAGCACAAATTTCAACCCATTCCTGTGTACTTCAAGGGAATGTAATTTAGAAAACTTTGCTTTTGTAAGGAGGTAAAATTGTGGATGGCGTCATTAAATATACAAAAGTTGTAAATTTTTTAACGGACTTTGCAATGCTTTACATACTGATTTCCTGAAACAGGTTTTTGAATAAGTGATTTAATCGAAGGTCACAGCTGCTTATTTCACACCTGTCGATGCGCAAAGTAGAGGTAATCAGATTTCCCACAGCACGTAAAGGCAGCACCAGTCATTTCGGAGTGGGAGGGGACGCACGCAGTAAAAACTCCAGCTCACGCGCTCTGATAGTCACAACACAGGAGATCTGCGTGCAGGTGAGATACAGAAGAGACATACTGACTTTGCGCACGCACAGCGGGATCCCACGCGCGTCAACTCAGCATCCATTTACCTACACTTGACTTCGTCTTCAGTGAACGACCTGCGTGTGCGCGATTTGGAGCTGCTATTTGGATGACGCTACAATCTTTCTATCGGACAACGAACATGCCGTCTCTGCGACACTCTTACACCGTGACGGTGCCGGAGGACCCGGCCGCTCTCCCCTGTGACAGACCGGAGATGAGGCGCAGGAGCCACCCGCTGTCCCGGTCCGTGCTGGTGTCCACATTCATGGGTCTGATCATCAACCAGGCCAAGGTGAGTCCAGCACCCCCTGGATCTGTCTCATCTGTGTCAAAGCATCCTCCTTCTGCATGATTTTATTTTGGTGCCTCTCTGAATTTATCAGACTTTCTGAAAATATATAAAGAACTAAAGTTTTTATGCCTTTGTATATAGTCCTAAACTGATTTTCCAGGGGTGTCACCACGATATATGGTCGTGAGGGGGCCTAGGCCCTGACGAGGCTAACGTTTCAGTATATTACTGCACAGGTATTGGGATGAAATTATTAGCAATGATGCATAAAGAGTAAAAATATGATGATAAATGAGGAGAAATGGGATTACAAGAGCAAAATAGACAGCAGATACGTAAGGATCACACAAACTAGATGAATTTGTGAGTGAGGCATAAGGTACACTGACTTAAAGGAGTCAGTTTTAACAGCTCTTGAGCCTTTAGTCATTAAACTTGTAAACCCTGTGAAGAGCCAGAGGATTTGAGGTGGAGGTCTCAGTTTGACCTTTAGCCAGTCATTGGTGTCGAAATGGAGAAGTACTGGGCTGAAAGCGCACACGCACACACAAGCGGGCAGGTGTAGGGGGGGTTAAGGGCTGCTCTAACCCCTGCATCATCATTATTTACTATTCAAGCTGGTTGTGTAATAGGAAGAAAAGCTGTTGATAAGGAATGTCCACTTATCATTTACGCAGGACATTTTGTTCACACGTAGAGCTGCACATGTGGGTCCATGTGGGTCTGCGGTGTTTACCTGAGGTCACAACGTACACACATCCAGTCGTCGCTGATGGGGGATATTATTGGTTTACACTGTCAATAAGTCTCTAATTAAGTCGCTTTTGAAGGCGTATTTTAATATTTTGGCTTTCAGTGAAATCCCCACCCCTGCCGAACAGATGCCCAAGAAAACCTGGTCAAGACTTTCTTGGTTGTTTTGTTTGTTTGTGATGATTGCATCAGACATATTTAGTTTATGGTCACTTAAAAAAAGCAGAAGATCTGTATATTTTGCAGGACATTTTCTGAATATCTGAAAAGGTGGAAAGAAATCTACAGCCGATTAGTTTATCCGCTGACTGTAGCAGAAATGCCAGCAGCAGTGAATGCCTCTCAAAGTCAGAATTTCTTGGGTTTTCTTTCTTTCTTTTTTTTGTTTTACTTTAAACATATCAGCATGCTTTAGCTGACTTTAGCCTTCAACTCAAAGTCAAAGTACAGCCAGAGGGAGCTGTTAGCAGGAGCTTATCCGCAGCATCAGGGTGCAGCTTTTCACAGCTGCCTTCAAACATCTGAAACTGGCTGTTCATTAAAAAATAATAATCGGATAACTTATAAATTCCTCTGTTCCTGCTCATTATTTCGTATCCTAAGCACAGTCTAGGGAAAGTAATAGTACTTCTACTTGAGTATTCTGGACTTTTCCCAGCTTTGCTTTTCATGAAGCAAAGATTTATGTTTCTACTGTTTCCAAGGGAGTGGTGTAAGCTGGCACCATGCGTATGCAGGAGGGCTGCCTGCTTCATCACATGTTATATGGCCTTGTGCAGGCATGCAGAGCTGCTTTAGGGCACATTCTTGCGCTTTCTCTCTCTGTCTCTCTGTTTTTCTTTGAAGTCACAAAGACCAGCGTGGCGAGCTCCGGTTCACCTGAACGCATCGCTTCCACCGATTTTTGGACGGGTCGTTTAAATCAAAAGGCGCCCGCTGAGTGTGCCGAGCCCCGCCGGCTGGTGCTCACCGGAGCAGATGGGGGGCCCACACCATATGGTCACCTTCGAATAGTGCACAGAGGAAGAGAAACACAAAGATTTTAGGCAAAGGGGAATTAATCGCTTGTTTAGTCATACTTCTATTTTGAGGGATGGAAACAGTGATCACGAGGCACCAAAGCTCTCAGCTAGAAGTACTTATAATCACAGCGGCACATAAGAGGGAGGAAAGGCGGGAACAATCACATTACTTTGTTCAAATATATTAGATTTGTTAATGTTCAGCATTACTAACTAGTAATCTGATACACTCATCCTGCTCGGCTCAGGTTTCCAAGGTTAAGCACTGCAACGCAGATATAATCCGGTTGTCACGGAAGAATTCCACCGGACGCTATAAAGACAACGTGGAATTTTTCTTGCAAATGTTTGTTTCCAAGGTTCCAAGGTTTCTCAAATGGCCAAAATCCCTCTCTTTCTGCTCGGTTCAGCCAGTTTCTTCCTGTTAAAAGCGAGTTTTTCCTTCCTGCTGTTGCCAAGTGCTTTCTCATAGGGGGTCATGTGAGTGTTGGGGTTTTCTCTGTGGTATTTTAGGCTTTTTACCTTACGATATACAATATAAAGCACCTCGAGGGGCAGTTGTTGTGATTTGATGCTATATAAACAATATTGAATTGAACTGCCCATCAGGAGATTTAAAGGGAGCGCTCCGATTATGTAACCACTTACATCCAGATGTAATCCAGAACCCAGGATGCCTGCAACCTGTGCTGCTTTAATATGGATTAAAAATGCACTATTAGAGGATTAATACTTAATGGGCTGCAGAAATGAAATGCATAAATGTAATTAGTGTACTATAGTTGCAACTAGCTTGGTTGTTCTTTGTGGAGACGGCTCTTAAAAACAGACTAGAGTCCCACAAGCTAACCCCAGCATGTCATTTCATTTAAAAAGAAAGAAACCATCAGGCTTTAAGTTCATTTTGGGTCTGATACAAGCTACAAACTAGATTTAAGTGTCAGTCTTTGGCTCTTCCAGGACATTGTTAATACTAAAAATGTGAAATAAATGGATTCCATGCTCTTTAATAAATGTCATCATTGTTTCTTCTGACATGCATGATAGCTGTTAACAGGTTTGTGACCTGTAGCCCGTCCTGCATAAGGGAACATTATAATAAGAGTGTATCATGATGTCGAAGAGCAGCTCGGCACTGTCACGCATCGACGCCTTTGCTGACAGGAGCAGCGTGCAGAAGTACCGTCATCGGGGCGCTGACGGAAACATAGGCGGCACAAAGTTTTACGCACACGCTGACTGTGAACCGAGCAGCAACATCAGCTCTGACTCATGATCTTTGTTTAATTATGTTGCAGATGTTCAGGTTTTTGAGCTGAATGTCTTTTCCACCCTCATACTTTGGGGGGGATAAAAAAAAAAAAAAAAAAAAAGCCATAAAGCATAAAAATGTCATAATCACACATCAGCTGTCTCGCTCTGTAAAAGGATCCTGTCAGCTCATGCACAGCAGACTTTTTTTTTTTTTGACACCTGCATCACTCCCGGGCCACAGATGATTTACTCCAACCTACGGCGGCACGAGTTATGTCCAAAACTAAACCAGCTGATCCGTGACTTCAGGCAGTGATGTGAAACTTTACACAAACAACTGAAAGCCACGCTGCGCTCCTGCAGACCGGGGGGACTTTTTGTCTCCGGTCAGCGTCACATGCTCACGTTATGTCACCGTTGGCGTGAGCTGGTGGGCTCACCACAGTCACGGGTGCAGGGAGGCGTCCCAGCGAACCGTGGTATCTAATCTAAGCACGTGGAACTCTAGCCGATAGCCACGGCAGACCCGTGCCAGCAATGTGACCGTCATAACGCACACATTGCACGAATGCCATCCTGTCTTTTAAGACTCGTTCACTCTTAAGGAATCTGACAAAGCTGCTGTTCACACAGTGGTTTGATCACACTGATGGTGCATGCAGATCTGTTGGCTTCTTCGGCCTTTGTTTTGTTTGTTTGTTTTTTTAGCAGGTTTGCATTCATTACAATAAAGTGCATTTTGAGTAGGCTGCACTTGTTTTCTCGTAAAAATGGTGACACTTAACCACAGAGCCGAGAAAATAGAGATTTAAAAGTGGCAACAACTGTGTTTTAATCCAAACCATGATCTATTTCAAAACTTAACCGATTAGCCTTTTTATGAGGATAAATAAAATATTAAAAAACAATACAATATGTTTAGGATTCAAACTCAAAGTCAAGCTGACTCTCCCTAATCCTGGTTCTTCCTGTTAAAAGGGAGATTTTCCTTTCTACTGTCGCCAGTGCCTTGAAAGAACAGTTGCTGTTTAACACGTTATAGATGCAATTTATAGAATTTTGACCTGTTGTTACACATGTTGGAAAAAACACTATAATTTTGCATATTCCATTCGATTCCATTTTTGTTGTGCATGGTCAGACTTTCACTGGTTTACTGTCCTTCTCACTACCAAGTGCTTGTGAATAAATGTAGCAGTGCCTCCGATCAGTTGCTCTGTCATTTGAAAAACACATTTACTGTCATGTAAATCTTTAATGTTGACATCTCTCTTTTCTTTTTTTCTGTGAGCAGAACAAGAGTCTTCAGGGCCTGGTGGGTTTGAAGAACCTGGGTAACACTGTAAGTGTCACGTTTTGTCCTTTAAGTGCAAATAACTCTGTTTAGTCTTCACTTTAATAATTACCGGGCCTCTCTGTTTGATGTGATTTGCAGTGCTTCATGAACTCCATCCTCCAGTGTCTGAGTAACACTTTAGAGCTGAGAGATTACTGTCTGAGAAACGGCCACATCACAGACCTCAACAACAACTGCAGGTCAAACACTGCTCTCATCGAAGGTACGATGAGTTATTTTTGCAGATCTTAAATCGAGTTAATTCCCTACCAAGTTGAGATGGTGGTCTGATTTCTGCAATTTGTCTACCTCAGAGTTTGCAAAGCTGACTCAGAGCCTGTGGACCTCTGCAAACAATGAGCCCATCAGTCCCTCTGAATTCAGGAACCAGGTCCAGAGGTGTGCTCCAAAATTCGTTGGCTGCAAGTGAGTTTTCCGCCTTCTTTTAAAGTCAACCTGAAGCCGTGCACATCAGTAAAATCAAGTAAAAACGTCTCCCTCTACAGCCAACAGGATGCTCAGGAATTTCTCCGCTTCTTGTTGGACGGTCTCCATAATGAAGTCAACCGGGTGACGGTCCGCCCTAAAGTGTCCGTCCTGGACTTTGACCACCTCGCGTAAGTGTGGCCTCACACTCAGCCTGTCTGGGTGACTGCTGTATCCCTGATTGGGCTGCAGTGGTCAACATAGCGAGCTTTCATCTATAATTATCGTGTAATTGACATTTTGTGGCCATTGGAGGAGAAACGAACCCCAAAATTGGTGAATTAATATTAACAATAAGTTTACTTATCAATATCTGAGTTGCAAAGGATCTTAAAGAGGCTTTAATTGAAGTTTTTATCACTGGTTTGCAGGTGAACATAACATCGGTTTGACTTTGCTGTTTTGTTTTGTTTTTTTTATTTTACAGGGATGACGAAAAAGGCAGAAGGATGTGGAACATGTACTTGGCGAGAGAGGACAGCAAAGTAGTGGGTGAGTGATTTCTTTATTTTTTAACCCATAGCTGCATAATAATCTTAAATAAGCCTTAAAGGAATATAAATGTTTAACATGGCCCTCCATCCTGCCCATAGATCTGTTTGTGGGGCAGCTGAAAAGCTCTCTGACTTGCACAGCTTGTGGTTTCCGCTCCACTGTGTTTGATCCATTTTGGGACCTCTCGATACCTATTGCACAGGTAAAATGCCTGCTGTGGTCTTGGATTATCGCATTGCATAAGCCACGGATTTAAAAATTATATCCACGTTGTAAATGTAATTTTTGTAGAGGTTACCGATCTTAATCATAAGCGTTAGGCAAGTCTTCACGCAGGGCTTGATTTCTAACACTTGTCTGCCTCCACAGAAGAGTTCAGGCGAAGTGACTCTCAAAGACTGCTTGAGACTCTTTACAAAGGAAGATGTGTTGGATGGAGAGGAGAGACCGGTAAGAGGCAATGCATAAATAACCCAAGTCTCACTTTCCTCTGTAAAGATGATGCAATGTATTGATTACACTGCCTACACCGTGTTCATCTCTTTCTTAGACGTGCACCAAATGCAAAGCCAGACGAAAATGCACCAAGAGGTTCAGCATCCAGAAGTTCCCTCAGGTCCTCGTACTTCGTATCCTTTCCTCACATCTTTGCATTTTAATATTTCCAGAAAGCAGAGAGATTTCAATGATGCCATGTGCGATAAATATATTGAGCATGGAGACTGGCTGCTCACACCCTGGTAATCTCCAGTCACTAGGAAAAAAATGTCCATTTCCTGACCATTGGGCAGGTGTTCCCTGGAAGTTGCTGCCTGTTGCCAGTCGGTTGTAGCTCGCATGATCGATGCAAGCTATCTTTGAACCAGTTTTGATCCTTGACCCAGTGTTCCCTCAGACCTTAAACGATTCTCAGACTCCAACGTCCGAGCCAGCAAGCTCTCCACTTACGTCAACTTCCCTCTTAAAGATCTGGACCTGCGGGAGTTTGCCTCAGAATCCAGCGGTATGTATTTTCCAGAGGAGAGAAGGACAATCAATCTATTTTAGCTTTGCCGCTGTGTTGACTGACAGCTGTGTTGTCTCTTCTCTGCAGAGCGCCCTGTGTATAACCTCTATGCAGTGTCCAACCACAGTGGAAACGCTTTGGGAGGCCACTACACAGCCTACTGCAAAAACCCAGCTCTGGGAGAGTGGTACAGCTACAATGACTCCAGGTATCAGCTCTCGCATCATCGTGTTACTTAGCGTATCATCTTATCAGACTGGCAGAAAGGGTTAAAGTCTAATTAAGCTGTATATACCTGCTGTCACATGAAAGTGACCTAATCTTAATTGCATCAAGCTGACCTCATTACAGCTTTACAGCAAAGTGTGCATGTTTGGAGCCTGGTTCATAATGTGCAAATATTTAACTTTGTGCTAAGCTGCCCTCGCTTCAGTGTTTCCCGTGTGCTCTCTCTGTGCAGGGTGAGCCCGATGTCCTCCAGCCAGGTTCGCAGCAGCAATGCCTACGTCCTCTTCTACGAGCTGGCCACCCCTTCACACAGCAAATACCAGACGTGTCGGCTTTAGGTGCCATCGAGGAGCGATAAGCCGTGCTAAACTCGGACTGATAACAGGGAAGGAAAAACAAAGGAGTCAGACGCTGCCTGCTGGGAGATGGCTCCACCTAGTGGAGAGAGTCCGACCAATGCAAGCTGTGAAAAAGGAGCGCCGAGACGCCAAACGGTGGATGTGAAGGCATATTTACACTGAAGGATTGAAAGCTTCGCTCACTGGCTGGGTTGAAGTGAAACAACAGTGGGAGGAAATGTAAAAAGTGTGAAACTTGCAATACACTGCTTGCAATATGCAAGCATGGTTTGTTTGTTTTTTTCCTTATTTCACTCAAAAAGGACATTTTGAAGCTTCTCTTTTGTCACTTGAGTGCATTTTTTTTCTCTTTTGAATATAGATTATTAGTGTTAAGCATTTATTGTTATTACAGAGACTTGAGAAGCACGCCTCACACACCAAATGCAAGATATAATTTATTCTATTTAATATGATGTCAGAGCTTGAGCGTGCATTATGTGTATATATAATTTAACAAAGCTTTATGGTTTCCCTCTCTGCCAGTGCAGAGGGAACGTCCTATTATATTTTTGTACAGTATTTATCAACAGCGCAGCGAATGTAACTGTACTGTGGAAAAGTCACACCAAGCACATACCAAAGCAGCTTCTTCCAGGAAATGTGACTGACCTAAAGCCTAAGACAGTCCAGCGCCTGTAAATTATTAAAATCCATCACTAACTTGCCCTGCATGTGTGATTTTTATTAATTAACCCTTTATTTTCACACTTCACAGCAGAAATCCCGTGTCACGTGCAGCAGACACTTGCTGATCCAGTCGAATAAATTAGAATGAGCTGAATACACAGAAGAGCCCATAGAAAGTCACCAGCAGTGTGTGCTGATTAAGACTTTCTGCAGAACGGTGTACGGTGGCCCTGAGAGGCCAAGCGGACTGCAACATAAGAAAACACCAGCAATAAGGAAAAACACTGCAAAAGCACACAAAACACAACGGAAATGGGAAAAAAAACTGTTTTCCACAAGCACAAGGGAAGTGTTTCTGGGGAGACAATAACCCGACGGACCAGTTGCAGAAACCAAAATATGCTAAGAATTGCGCTGGGAGACACTTCAAAGAAGTGGAGGATCTATCGGTTTTGTGAGGAAAGAAAAGATGAAAGGTAAGTGTGTTAGCCTAACTATTAGGCTAAAAGTCCGTCATCAGTATTATATGAATCATGATAAAACACACCTAGCATGTTTTGGGTTCCTGCAACTGGTCCGTCGGGTTATTGTCTCCCCAGAAACACTTCCCTTGTGCTTTTGGAAATCTTTTTTCCTATTTCTCTTTTCTTTTTGTCGTTTTTCTATTTTGATTGTGTTTTGTGTGCTTTTGCAGCGTTTTTCTTATTGCTGGTGTTGTCTTAAGTTTCTGAAGTTGCAGTCCGTTTGGCCTCTCGGGGCCACCGTAGGCAGTGCCTTTGTGTACATCGTACGAGACAAGTGGCTCTTTAGGCCTTACAGCGACCCTGAAGTCAAATTAATGCAATAAATCCATCCATCCAGACAGGGGGTGTCCCAACTCCTGTTAATCAACACTTTCCCTTCCAGAGTATCATTTTGGTCTCACCAGTCACTTGTGATCCACTAATCATCAACTACACCTTCATTCCTTCCAAAGAGGTTTACATATTTGCTCGGCAAGCAAAAAGCTGCTGGTTCACGTCCAGCCAGAGACCTAAATTCTCTCAGGGTTACATCAGGAAGGGCATCTGGCTTAAAAATCTGCCAAAACAAAACATGCAGGGCTGCCTGGTCAGTTGACAAAAGATCAGCTGACAGTAGCACTCAGGTGCTGATGATCAAATGCTCTTTATTAACTGATCAGCAGGTGAGCACTTCTATAAAAGCAGAGGTTTTGCCAGTTTTCCTGGTAACCAGGTGCGTGGTAGCTGTGCACTGCTCATGTTGAATGTTAAAGTTCATAACAGCACAATTAGAAAAAACAAACAAGTGTGTCCTGATGATGTCATCATGTCCTCGAGAGAAATGACCTGGAAGGCACTAGATCTTACTAATATATTGCAAAGCCATCCATTGGGCTGATCTAAACTGTGCCTATTTTTATAGATAACAGCTGTAGAAATGCTGCATTCCCCTGATTATAATGACAGATGGCACTTACACTGTGATGCTCAAAGCTCGCCAAAACATACATTTTATCAAATCATGACCCAGTCACTTAAAGAGATCCTCAAACCTTGATGAAAGTGTTTTGATGTAAGAGTGGAGAACCTTTGAATTTTCTCTTTCAGCAGCTGGGTCATGATTTCTGGAAATAAATGTTATTACCTTTGAGCACCACAAGGTAAGAGGCATTTACTTCCACTGTAATCAAAAGAAGGGGTTTATTTCTGCAGCTGAGTTCCAAAACTCAGGTAAATCTTACTAAAACAATCAAACAGAGGACAGGCCAGAGGAAAATAAGTAAGATTTTCCCTTTAATGTCCCCTTTTTTGCCCGCTTCAGATGCCAAACATGGCAGAAAAATTACTTCAATGCATTTTGTTAAACAATAAAAAAAGAATCAAACTGCATTTCATTTAAACAAACACAGTAAAACAGAGTCTGCAAAGTATTGTTTCTTGTATTTCCCTAAAATAGTAAAGAATCATATTCATTTGCCTTAAGTTTTCTTCATGTTTTTAACCTTTCTCGTACTACTGTGGCACACCTCAAAAAAACCCTGAAACTGACGAAGATTGGAGATATTGATGTTTTTCAGAGTTAATCGTGACACAGTTTCGTACCATTCTGGCTCATTTCATTTTTTAGATATATAAATGATGCTTAATGGTGCAGCTCTAAATTGTATTGCTTGTAGGACAGATTAGTTTGTCTGTGAAGGTTCTCAGTCATCCAGGTCAGCGTAGTCTAAGGAGCTTGGAAAGAAAAGCGTCTGGACTTCTTTAAGTTGTTTGAAGACATTTCACCTCTAATCCGAGAAGCTTCTTCAGTTCTAAGGTCAAACGGCGGAGAATCCCAGATTAGATTAGATTAGATTATGTAAGGAATTGCAGCTTCATAAAGCAAGATGACCTACTTTTCTGAGTGTGCTAGTAGTGTAAAAACACAACATCCTTCTATTTACCATCAACTTTATAAGATATTAATTAATATTAGTAATTTACCCAAAAAAATTCCTCTGTGCTAAATATCAATTAGAGGCTTAAAACTGCAGGGAGAATGACCATTTTCACCCACATTAAAGCCACATTCATCATGTAGGTCTTCCCCCACTAGAGGGAGCTCTGCGCAGTCGTGCAACATTCATTGATGACTAGAAAGAAGTTTATCCAGGAACCTCTGAAGCAACTCTCAAACCTTTAGCGGATACTGTCTCTGCTGTGAAGCAATTAATCTATTCTGTTTAATGGGAACAATACTTTTCATGAAAAAAGGAAAGTATTTAATATTATTAATATTAATATTATTGAATATTTAATTGTTATTTTTAATATATAATCAAACTAACACATCAGTCTAACCGGGATGGGAACCTTTGCTGTATTCACCTCCACCATCCTCTCTTCTTTTCTCCCCCACTTTGACTTAAACTCTTATCCTTGAGCCACTGAGCAGGTTAACGCCTGAAGGAAAAGCTCTGTGTGTGTGTGTGTGTGTGTGTGTGTGTGTGTGTGTGTGTGTGTGTGTGTGTGTGTGTGTGTGTGTGAGATTAGGTTTCAGGGGCTGGGACAGATGATCTGTTTGTGACTGGGCCAGTTTGTGAGGAGCAAAGATAAAGTTATCAGAGCAGGCCTAAGTGTTATCACCACTGCAACACAAACTGAGTTTTAGCACACATGGTCAGAGGGATCAGTGTCTCGTCGTTAGCCTTGAAGACAAGAGCTGTGGGTACATGGGGACTGGTATTTATCAGCTTGTTATAAATTGGATGTGGTCCATTTAATGAAAATAGATGCGATGCAGATTTATTCATTCACTGATCATTATGATCATTAAGCCTTTTCAACTTTGTCCTGCTGATTGTTTCAGGTAGTGCTTTGAGCTAGTTTGGGCTTTTATGAAAGGGTGAAAGTGCTTCACTGTTAAGGACAGGGATACTCCTGATTTAGTGCATGAGAAAAAATGAGCTTCATGGTGAAATGAGAGTAAATGTTTCATGCTGATTGTTTTTGATCAAACCCTTGATGATGATTCCTGTCTATGTGATTAAACTGAAGCCTTTTTACAGACTTTAAAAATAAAAGAGGTGTTTGATATGGGTCTAAAACATCTGGGTAAAGTCTAAACTAACAATATTGAAGAACGGTGATACATAACCTGTTAATAAAAATAGATTTATCTGATGTGTAAATGCTAATTAATGAAGAAGAATCTATGAG
The DNA here is from genome assembly GCF_057381915.1 of Diplotaxodon limnothrissa. Lineage (NCBI taxonomy): Eukaryota > Metazoa > Chordata > Actinopteri > Cichliformes > Cichlidae > Diplotaxodon > Diplotaxodon limnothrissa. The sequence goes on from NC_140605.1 coordinate 28,957,945, forward strand.
AAGACTAGTTTGGGTTGTATCTAAAATGCATGTTGAGGCTTTAGATAAGGTGCGCCAAACTCTTCTTACATTGTGAGCAATATTCAGTCCCCTTTGAGCTTAAGCATGGCAGACCCATATGCAACTACTGCCCAATTAAATACCTCAAATGGACATCGGATCCCTGATATTTCTTATGAATTTTCAAGAAGACCCCTCAGTTTTTCTACATTATAATGAAAAGTTTCTGCAGTAAATCAAAGAAAATTGTCAGAACGGCTCCTTAAAGTGTAAAATTACTCATGAAAAAAGTACCGGCATCTCTTTACTGTGATTTTATCAAATAATTAAAAACAAAAATGTTTGTTAATTTTCAGAAAATGTTCTATTTTTAACCCACTGTGAAAGCAACACAGAAGTACACTCATGACCATGTAAAACTGTTTAGTTGCTCATTATCGCAAATATCTAATCAGCTGTGCAAGCCATGCATTTAGGAATAAAGACATGGTCACGATGGCCCGGAGTTCAAATTGAGCAATGGTGAAGAAAGATGATTTTTAAAAAATATATACAAAATATCCAGTCAGCAGCAGTTCTCTGTTCTCGTAAATGTCTTGTTATTACCAGAGAAGAAGCAGCAGAAGACCACACCAGGCGCCACAAGGAATCTGAGTATACAATTCACACAAGTTCACCAAAATTAGACAATAGAAATTAAGAAAAATGTCGGGGGTCATTGTCAGTTGGACATTCTGTCACATCCCCACGAAGAGGTCTAGAGGTGTGAGTTTGGGGACCGGTGTTTATTTGTGTGTTTATTTCTACTGTATCTGGTACAATCTCCCCAGTTATTCACATTGATATCACGGCAAAATGTCTAATAGACACACTGATCTCTCCAAAGTGTGAAATGGACACACATGCAGATGCTGTAGTATCAGTAGGGGGAGATAATATACAGTATTTAAAGCCAAGAAGTCAACAGTGACCAAGGATATGAAGTACATTCCAGGGTCCTTCAATGCCAGAAACGGTTAAGTTAGTTGGCTAATATGTATTTACATGTAAATGTGTTATTAATGTCTCTTTAAAGGCTGTCCTTTGATCCTTTTATCATTTTAATGTCGGCTTGAAATAAAAGATCTCCCTCTGCTGGTACTGTAGAGTAGTGCTAGCCTGATATTAGCAAGTTGAAAAAACAGGATCTTTTCTGTTACTATTTTAATGGAATAATAACAAGAAAAACATCTCTATTTCTGTCATTTACTGTATATCTATTACTACTATGGATCATGTCCTTGTAGAACTGCAGAAAACACTGTTTAAAGTCCATAATTTATTCCCTCCTCATTTGCAGTTTTCACATTTTCCAAAGCCAACCAGTGGACCAAACTGGACCCTTTCACAGGCCAGTTTTGGCTGCCCCAGTCCATATGTTTGCAACCCTGGTTTAGATGGAGGATCAAAACGAGAAAAATAAATAATTATAAATCAACCCTTACAGATCTACTTGATGATATGCCAGTGACATCTGTGGGAACGATGATTTTCTTTGGTTGTTTGGTTATTTATAAAATTTGAGAGGCTGCTTGTCAGAAAAACGAGCCCATAATATAACACAACATTACATAAGCCCATAGTCAGTAAAAAATGTCCTTTCCACTTTCATACACACACAGGCAGGACACTCCCCTCCCCCATGCACACGCAGTTCCTTTGGCGCCCATGCTCACCATATGGGCTGATCACACAGCTCAGGGTATTAACAGCTATTTGCCTGCATGGGGAGAAATGTTGTTTTAGATGTTGTTACCAAGCACTCCCAGTGTTGACACTTCCATAGCAAATGACCATACCATAAAATGATGAAGCTGTCACCTGGGCTAAAGTCCACTTTACAATGCAGACCTCACACTGTGGGAGTTTGGCCCACCGGTCACCTCAACTTATATCAAGACCATTGCTTTAGATTAAGCAGCTTTCATCAGTGTCTACTTTGGGGTCAGCTTATAAGTAATGTTTATAATGACCTTATTGTAAGTAATTCTTTAACAATAAATAACCCTTTGAATGTTGAATATTAACTTCACATTAAGTGTTCAAAGTGGTAGTGGGAGCACTATCTGACCCCAGTGCTAGTTAAAGTTCTACTAACTTTATGCTGAAACGTGAAACGATCTCCAGTTTGGTTTTACCAGAACATATCCGTAGCTGATTATAGAATAGAATAGAATAGAATAGAATAGAATTCAACTTTATTGTCATTGCACATGCACAGGTACAGGGCAACGAAATGCAGTTTGCATCCATCCAGAAGTGCTTTAGTGATATAGATATATTACAATATATATTAGCAATAATATAGATATGTGAGTATATTACAGAAATGGGTCTATTATGGTATGTTATAATGTACACGGTATGAAGTATGTTGTGAATATTCTATAACTATAAGTATGTACAGGCTGTAGTGAGTACAAGCTATGTACAGGATATGAACAGGATATAAATATGAAAAACTATACAGAATATGAAATAAATAACTTTACAGAAATCTGAGATATACAGTTATACAGAAATGGGAACTATGCAAGTTGTAAACAGTTGTAGGATTAAAGATTATCGAATGTACAGAATGATTATTTACACAGAGCTATACAGTAGTGCAGTTAAGATAAGTGAGGGTGTAGATAGTTTCTACAGAGGCTATATAAAGTGCTAGTGGTTGTGAGTGGTGGTTCAGTCCATGTTATTATTGTGTGTTTGAGGGTACAGTTGTCCATTGTGGGTGTGTGTATGTTCAGTCCATGAGTTTAACGTGGGTCAGATGTCAGGAGGCAGAGTTCAGGAGTCTGACAGCTGTGGGGAAGAAGCTGTTCCGGTACCTGGTGGTCTTAGTCCGGAGGCTCCTGTGGCGCCTCCCAGAGGGCAGGAGGGTGAAGAGTCCATGTGATGGGTGACTGGGGTCTTTGATGATTTTCCCAGCCCTTTTCAGACACCGCTTCCTGTAGATGTCTTTTATGGCAGGAAGTGGTGCTCCGGCGATGCGCTGGGCAGTTTTCACGACCCTCTGCAACGCCTTCCGGTCCGAGGCAGAGCAGTTCCCGTACCAGACTGTTATACAGTTGGTCAGGATGCTCTCGATGGTGCAGCGATAGAAGTTCACCAGGATGTCTGAGGACAGGTGGTTCTTCCTCAGAGTCCTCAAGAAGAAGAGGCGCTGGTGAGCCTTCTTGACCAGCTTGGAGCAGTTGGTCGTCCAGGTGAGATCCTCGGAGATGTGGACTCCCAGGAACTTGAAGCTGCTCACACGCTCCACAGCCGTCCCCTTAATGTGGATGGGTGGATGTGGGTCAGCATTCCTCCTGTAGTCCACGATGAGCTCCTTGGTCTTCTCGGTGTTAAGCAGCAGGTTGTTTCTGTCGCACCACTCAGCCAGACGATCCACCTCCTCCCTGTAGGCGGCCTCATCGTTGTCACTGATGAGGCCAATCACCGTGGTGTCATCTGCAAACTTAATGATGGTGTTGGAACCATCAGCAGGTCTGCAGTCGTGGGTGAAGAGGGAGTAGAGGAAAGGGCTCATCACACAGCCTTGTGGTACACCGGTGTTCATTGTGATGGTAGATGAGCAGCGGTTATCCAGCCGGACATGTTGGGGGCGGTTGGTCAGGAAGTCCAGTAACCATTTGCAGATGAGGGAACTGATGCCCAGGTCTGTCAGTTTCCTGATGAGTTGTGAGGGGTGGATTGTATTGAATGCTGAACTGAAGTCTATAAACAGCATTCTGGCGTAGGTGTTGTTGTTGTCCAGGTGTGAGAGGACAGAGTGCATTGCGATGGAGACTGCATCCTCTGTGCTCCTGTTCCGGCGGTATGCGAATTGGTGGGGGTCCAGGGTGGGGGGGAGACAGGATTTGAAGTGTGCTAGGACCAGTCGCTCTAAGCACTTAGTGATGATGGGGGTGAGTGCTACTGGGCGGTAATCATTGAGGCAAGATGGGTTGGAGTTTTTGGGTATCGGGACGATGGAGGTGGATTTGAAGCAGGCCGGTACCACAGCGTGGGCCAAGGACAGATTGAATATGTCTGTGAGCACTCCTGCAAGCTCCCCAGAACACGCTCTGAGAACACGCCCGGGGATGCCATCAGGGCCTGCAGCCTTGTGGACATTGATCCTGCTCAGCACCGCTCCTACATCGGTGGGGGAGAGAGTCATAGGTTGGTGGTCTGGCGTCATGTCTGCTTTGGTTGTGGTTGTGGGGTTCCCTCGCTCAAAACGAGCATAAAAGTTGTTGAGCTGTGATATGGACGATCTGCACTTGGTGCGCAGAGGTAAAATGAGTAAATGTAGCAGAGAGGATTATCATGTTGACTTTTTAAAGCTGAAACTGTATCACTACAGTCCATGACTCTGAGGCTGAGTCAAGATCTCAATAAAAATACTGAGCAGCTGTAAATGATGACTCTCCCTTTGCTGCATTAAACATTTAGCAGTTGGTGAATAAAATAACTGTGTTTTTACTTTGTACTCTCGTCCTCTCTGTCTTTTGAGACTAGCTAAAGGCAACTATTCTTGCTTGAATAGTACCTCACTGTCCTGAAAGTTCGTGCTGAATTTGGAAAAAGCAGATTTGCTTAAATCTTAGGGAGCCGAGAGGAACACTAGAAACAGTTAAATATTGCTTGGCTTTCTTTTGTTAGCTGGCCTAAAAACCCCAGCTTGAGATAATGGGCATAGCAATGGTAGTCATTATTAACGTTCTCTTTTAATCTGTTTCAGGCAGTGTACACACTCGTGTGGTTTTTTATGTGACTCTTCTTCCTCGCAAAATGATCCCTATGAGTGACACCCAGTCCAATTCAGAGACATTATCCGATAATGGTAGTGATAAAATATCTATAAGGAATATAAAAATATGATTGTAAACTAGAACACACAAAAACTGCAGGGGTAATGCTCCACAAAATCGTTAACCTGGCACATAGAGCAGTAAAATAAACATTCTAATTGAAATTACCTTTATTGCCGAATGAGCACTCAGTGCTGCTGCTTATTTTTGAAGTGATGTATGGTTCACATTAGAGCTCTAAAACTTTACACTGGATACACTGAAACATTAAAAGTTACAGTCCAGCAACCTATTCAGCTTTAATTTGATGTTATAATGACCGCACCTTTGGCCACATCCACCTCCAGTTTGTGCTGTTGTAACTTTACAGCTTGACATCATTTGTGAAGTTAGTAAGGTAGGGTTAATAACTTGCACACATGAGTCACCCTGCAGAGGATGTGGGTCACACTTAAAACCTGCTGTAAAATGATGAACTGGTGAAAAGTGGCTCCTCCAGATGATTTTAAACTAAAGCTCTGAACATAACCTGCTCCAGTTTTGCTTTCAGCAGAAGTTATCATGGTGACTTTAAGCCTGACATAACTCACCAACTTATTTATGTCTTGTACACCACTAAATTAAACCAAATTAATTTAAGGTGATTTTAAATGACCTGGTGGTAGTAACTTAACTTTTGCCTTCCCTGTTTGTTAGCCTCAGACAGACAGTGATGTCGTTCCTGTATTTTACTGGGCTATTTCACATGAGGATTGGTGTGTCTATATGTGCGTGCGTTTGTATTCCTAGTGTGTGCGACCATCATAGTTTGTACTGCTATCTATCTTATCCAGGACAGTATCCTGGTTAAATAAATGTTAAGTAAATAAAATAAAATCTGCTGAGTTAGTTTTTATGTCCTCAGTTGACTGTGGGGAAAATTCAAACATGTTAAAAACCTGTTTTATTCAAAAAGTCTTTTTTTAAATTAGTGTTTGTGTAGATTAAATAAACAGAACTTTTTCCTTATTTTAGTGCTGTTAGCGTTAATTTTTTTAAAATGACGTTAACAGTTAACGTGGGACTGCACGGCACTAACGCGTTAACAAGCTAACCGCGCTAACGCCGTGCAGCCCCACGCACGGGGCGATCCGCATTAACTCGCTAACTGAGATTTGCCGCATTAATGTGGTTATGCCGTTAACTTCTTTTTAACGAGATTAACGCTGACAGCACCAATTTAATTGCATAATTTTCTAGGCTGTATTTCACCCGTTTCCAGCCTTTTTGCTAATGTTTATCTGAGAAAGTACTGGTATTAACAGTACCCACTGACTATCTTCCTTAGGGTGACCTAGGGTGACCATATTTTGATTTCCAAAAAGAGGACACTTGGCCCAGTCATGAAGAACTTTAATGATACTGTTTGCTTAAAGAAAATGTTAACATATTTAAACGATGCCTTCTCTGTGCGGTTAATGAATGTTGAAATAAAAAATGTCATATGGGCTTTTTCAAGTAAACAAGTGCTAAAAATTAACTTAAAAACCCCTCAAATTAAATAATGGTACAGAAATAAGGCCTCATCTGTATAATTTTTTTTTTTTTTTACCAGTACTGGGACTTTACGAGGAAATTTCTTTTGCAGTTGATCTGAAATGCTTCACTTGCGCTTTGGCATCTTTTAAACATCATCAGCGCGCCGTCTGTCCCGTCTGTGAGCGCAGAACAACCACTCACGAAACAGCAGCTTGGGATGACGTCACACATATGGGTAGGCCTATAGAAAAACCCGGACATTTTCATCGATCTCAAAACTCCTCCCAGATGGCCCGGACAGAACGTGAAAAGTGGACATGTCCAGGGAAAAGAGGACAGTTGGTCACCCTACCATAACCATGAGTATGGCATCAACCGTTTCACACCAAAGTTTTGGGCACATAATTGTCATAGTTGGCATTTTGGATTTACTTCAAGTACAGTTTGATTACTTTTAGTTTTCTTTTCTTCTTGTAGATTTTCACAAAAAAGTTCTACATTTGCTGGTCGCTAGCTAACACTATAGTGTTAGCTAACACTAGAACATTATATATTTCATGTCAGTTTCATTGTTTTTTGTGTTTGACTGTATTTGTTATATGTCAAAGATTAAATTCTTTTTCATCAAGCTAGCATGAGCTGGGCAAGTGTCTCAGAGACAAAACTGCATAAAACCAAACAATGCAAGACCCAGATTATTGAGGAAACGCTAGGTGTTTGAAAGCTTGCAAAAAACTTAGCTAGTCCCAAACAAAACATTATTTTCTCAATCTGTTTTCACTGATAGACTGTTGTTCTCAATCCTAACCATCATTGTACCATAAAGTGAAGCACCAAGCCTATGGGTGGAAAAGTCATAAACTCATAAATTAAGCAAATAACTCAGCTACTAAAGGAAGTATGTGTATAAATCAATAGCCTAGATGGCTCAAGCAACACTTTTATTTGACAGCTATAGAAAGCATATTATATTTTTATATTTATTTATTAATTTACAACATAGTGATTGCAAAGCTTTTCACTAGGAAATTACAGTATTTGAGCAAAATGCCAAATTAATCTTAAGAAAATGTTATCAATAAAATTTAATTATTTAGCTTAAAGGAAATATCGGTATTCACTTACAAAGATTTTTTACCTTTATAAATGAACACAAAAGCTTATGTATTCTTGTTTCTATACAAAAAACCTTTTTTATAGTTAAACAGTCTACCCTTTATATTGAAACAAAACATCAAATGTGAAGGACATTAGGAAGATTAACTCATAAAATTAAATACATTTAACCGACTAGATGAGTAGTATCTGTCAATAAGATAAACATATCAAATAAAATATGAATACATTTCATACTATTATGTAAATGTTTTGATCAGCTAAGGATTATTTTCTGGCCATCAGTCAAGCAATCAAAATAGCAAAGTGGTGAAACAGACATTATTATGTCTTCCTCTTGGCCCATGAGATCATAATCTTGAATATACATATACTATACATATATCAGTTTATTCCTTCTTGAGCCATTCAGACATTTAGGCCTTACTCTATCCACTCAGCATGGTCAGGATTAAGTCTGATCTCAGGATAGGACATGTTTCATCTGACGATCTACATCCACTTCGATCCTTATTGTGCAACAGCTGGTCTTAGATCTTCCCTGTGTACTTCAATAAACCAAAGATACCACCACCTGCAATAAAAATGGATTAACTATTATTCATTTATTAATGTCTCGCAAAACAAATATGAGTCCAAGACTAGTCGAGAAATTACTGATTAAATACTCAAAATTGTGAAACACTGTAACAAAAGTCTCAATTATTATTTTCTATCATGTCATTTATCTTAGAGAACCAATTTCTTTCCTAAGAATATTGTAATCCTTTACAACTATCACTAATACATTTTCATAATTTTCACAACTTATTTAAGATAAGATAAGATAAGATAACCTTTATTAGTCCCACACGTGGGAAATTTGTTTTGTCACAGCATTCCTTCTATATTTGCATATTTTCGTGCCAATAGGCTCCTGTATCTGTAAATAATATTCTCGGTTGCTATGGCTCATCCCCAGTGCCATCCTGGTTAATGAATAACAGATGATATGTGATAGAGGAAGCAGAAATGATGGTAAATTCATGCTCGTGTGTAGTACTGACCGACTGCTCCCACACCGGCAATGGAGCCGATGGTGATGCCCGCTATAGCGCCCGGTGAAAGCCCTGAATTGGATTCCTGAACAATCTCAGTTGTAGGAACTGATTCAGTAATGGTGGGGATAATGGTGGTGGTGTTGGATGCGGCGTCTGTGGTCGTACTGGATGGGCTGTCTGTGGTCGTGTTTAATGGTCTGTCTGTGGTCGTGCTGGATGCGCTGTCTGTGGTCGTGCTGGATGCGTTAGTTGAGGCAGTGGTTTTTGGTGCGATGCTAGTTGATGTAATGTTCTCTCCTCCACACAGAAATACTGACAGGAAGATCAAAAAGGGTTAAAAGGCAAGATCATACAAAGGTTTCCCAAAAGGTTAACAAACCTCTGTTCCTGTGATGCTCACAGAAACTAGTCACAACTTCTGCCTTAACACATGTTTTCTTTTAAACAAAACATTTTCTAAAATTTATTAAAAATGTTTCCAGATTAAAGATCTCAAATTTCAGCCGTTGACATTTATTGTCCAATATCAAGATAATGGAGTTCAGTACTTATTCACAGCTTTGCATTCTTAATGGGAGAATGTCATAGATAATAAACTCAACCTTTGCTCTAATGACGCTATTGAAACAACCCCCCCCCCCCCCCCCCCCCCCCCCCCCCCCCCGAAGGCCTAACCCTTTCAAGAATTTCAACATTTCCTACTCTGTCTACATGGCCTCCCATCAACCTTCCCTTTGATTACCGGGAAATGCTTTAACTTTGGTCCACCACCATTAAAATTCGCTACGATGGTACGCTACAACTATGATTAGATTCTATGCTAACACCATGAAACAGATCATCCTTCACACAAAAAATGAAAGGTCAGTCTAGATATAGATGTGGCCGAAATTAACCATAAAAACTTTTTCAACTTAAAAAAAAAATCATAAACTATGAATTAAACAAAGTTATTTGATGTATATATGCCGAATATTTCAGTCAGCTTCCATTTGAGGGCAAAGTGGCCAGAGATGTTTTTAAGATAATCTTGTTGTGATGCTTTGTGTGTGAATAACAGTTAATTAATAATCTTTAGTTATTCTCTTCACACTCTCTTTAAAAAAAGGTTTTGTCTTCCCTTTTCTAAAAGGATCTTTTTTAAAGGTTTATGTATTGTAATTTTTTTTTACCTGTGGTAAGAAGGCAAAAAGCCGATAGAACAAGACTCAGCTTCATTGTGCTTTGAAATAAATTGACGTAGTCAAAGAGACTCCTCAGGTCAAAAGCTGCATGAAAAACATAAAAGCACAAACATGACGGTGAGTTAATTTCTCTAAAATCTCTCACTTGCAGACAGAAAATCATGAATCCTGAATTTATCATGTGAGACAGATAAGAGTAACTTCAATCAAACTCAGTCATCAATAATATGTGGGTATAATGTATTATACAAGGCAAAAATAATAAAAAATATATTTTTAAATAAATGCCAATTGAGCCTAAATGAATTTCCATGTCATGGCTCGATATCACCAAGAAATCACTGATTTGTAAATACAGTTATAAAAAACACAAAAACTCTCAAGCGAGTATTTGTGGTCACATCAACGGTAATAAGAGTATTTACCCCGATGCCACAGCAGTCCATGAATGAATCCAAAAGATTTAAGAAAACCTCAAGAGAAAAACCGACTTACTCACCTGAGAGGGTGTCACTGATGCCTTGCTTCCCTTCTGCCTCCCATCGGATATATTCAGACAGCTACTTTTATGACCCTGTTATCACCCACCCAGTCATTTCCAGCCCTCCCACATATAATAGCATGTTACCAGAGGTCAATGGAGGATAGTGTTGCAACATGTACAGGATTATCAATACTTTCCAAGGAGATGTAATTGGTGTGCGCTTCCTGTGTGATAGTAAAGCTAAGGTGCTAGGAGTGTGGGCAGGCAAAGCAGTATAGGCCAGCTTATGACGTTTTAGTCCTGTCTGTGTTTTTAACTTCACCTGAGTGTCTTAAACCGTCAGAAAAGTGAATAATATGTGGTATGAATGCAGCCAAGCCCTTTATAGAAGAAAGTAGTTGTGAGGATGTCAGATAATCTATAATGTAATAAAGCAAGTGGCAACATCAAAAACAGGCTATCTTTAAGAGAAGGGAAGGTCATCTGAAAGGCACCTGTTGTGGCCGAACTCCTTTTTTTCTCTCACAGGCAAGAACGGAATTACATAATCATGTTACAAATTAATCTGGTATTGATAGTTTCCATACAATTTTCCTATTAGTACTCGATAATCATTAACTTTTCCCTCGATTTCGCCTCGTGTTGTATCTGCTTTACTATGTATTTTTGAGGAAAACTTGCAAAAAAAGAGGGAGCCATAGCAACCGTTTCTACAGAGTTACACTTACCTGAAAATGTTCAGCACGTCACATACGAGGTCTTTACGTTATTTTTACTTGCTTCTTCACCTTATCTTTGAGGCACTTGCTAGCAGTGGTGGCTGGAAAGACTAAATACAGAGGCTACAGAGCTGGGTAAATCGTGGTCACTGCCTCCTGTTTGCTCAGCTTGGCGAGCTGTCCAGCCAACTGTTTCTGAAAACACACCGTCACTATAGCACAGCAGCATGTCCTTAACACAATTTGGCGTGAAAGAGTCAAAGCTGCCAGTGTTTTTTCCCCCCACAGTGACTAGCAACTGTACAACAAATGCAAAACAAATGCAGCGATGGGAGAGTTTCACTTTTTCTGAGCCGGTGAAAAAGGCCCACTGTTGATGATCATGTGTGAACCTTAAAAGTTTACTACATTCTAGAGAACAATATGTCAAGTGTACTCTTGAAATTTTTGATATTCTTGAATTTCCAGTTTTCTTGGAAAGTTTTGAAAAGTTATGCAAGCAAATCGGGGATCAGAATGAGCTAGAAATGCAATTTAAGTGACTTTCAATGTAGCATGGCTACTGAAAAGTTTAGGCTTTGTAGTAAACGGTCTAAAAAGGAGGAAATATACAGTGAGAATCAGTTCTTCTTGTTGGTGTTGTATGCAGAGGCATCTCTGAAGGCACAATGCAGATGGGGAGATGTGATGGCCCACTATGCCCTGCTTTCCTTCTCATCTGCAGGTACCGATGATACTGGCAACACCTGGGCCCAGTGTGTCAGAGCAAGATATATGTTTTTTAAATGGGGGAAAAGGAAAGAGGAAAAAAGGAAATCTAGTTTTAAATGCTGCTCGGCTACATGAGCCAAGAGCTTCCTCAGCAGATCTGTGCTCTCTTCTCAGTTGTATGTCATCTGCTATTATTGGATTGGGTTTAAGCAGCGCAAGCGTGCTAGCAAGACAAACCATTAAGTGCTTTAATGCACCGCAAGTAGAATTTATAAATGGTTTCTGCATCTCACTGTGAGCCACAGAAGTGATTTGCTGGAGGGATAACCTGGGTTTGACTTTTGCCGAGGCCTCTTGTTTTTGTTCTTTAACAAAACAGTCGAGGAAAAAGAGAGAAAAGAAGAAAAAAAAAGAAATTGGTGTGTGTTTCCAGAATGATATTCACACATGAGGCTTCTTTGTATTTTCAAGTCTTTAAAGTGAGCAGTGGATATTCATTTCAGCTCATTGTTGACTGAAAGTTTGGACGCTCAAAAGCCCAAAGGGGTGAACAAGTAGGTGGACAAGAAACTCTAACAGGCTCTGTGATCCATATCACCCAAGAGCCAAGAAACTAAACAAACAAATAAATGAAATGACCAGAAAAGTAATTTCTTACATTTTTTGTTTGAGTGTAAACACGATTCATCCAAATATCAGTGCAGAACTTCACAAACAAATGTAACAAATGGGCTTGTTTAGCAAATGAAAGAAGAAAAAAGTGCAGAGAGGTTAAACTGACCTGTATTTGAAAGAAGCCACCAACTAAGAATTATTTTGTTAAACAAAAACAGGATGAAACTAATTGGCATCGAAGTGATTAGGAATGTTTAGCAAGATAATATGCATATTGAGGATTCAAATGGAGGCTGTAGCAACTTTGGCTGCCTCACTTCAAATCTAATATTTGACGCTTTAAAGCATTTTGAGAATCAGTTCTTATATAGCACTTTTTTACTCAACCTAAACGCCTCATTTACCTGAACCATTTTTTCTATGCTCAAGTGCTTTCTAACATTCCTGCAGATATCTTGCCCAAGGATATTTGGCATGCAGACTGAAGCAACCAGGGATCAAACCACCAACCTTCCAATTAGAAGACTACCTGCTCTGCCTCCTGATGCACAGCCACCCCCAGTGAGGTAAAGGTCTCTATATAATGATTTAAAACTATCGGGACTACCGAGTCTGTACGCTGATGACAGCAGCTGCTCGAAAAGATCGAATAACATAAAAGCTGTGTAAACAAAAGTGCCACTTCAGTTCTAACTCGATGACCTCTGACCTGAGGAGAATGTGTAATAAAAATATAACTTTGTAGTTGAAAAATAATGCGACATGATGAAATAAGTCACTAGAATAAAGGTGTTAAATTGTACTGTCTATAAACTCGCCAAGCAAAAGCAATTATTTAAAAAAGCAAATGTCTGAGAAAGAATCCTTGTGGAACCCCTGAGAGAAAATTAGTTTTCATTAAACATGAAAACTATGATGTGGGATGTGTGAATATTAACCCCATCTTCTAGTCAGTTTCATTATTATGCAGTTTGCGTTCTTAGTTACGTTTTTCAGGAAATGCAATTCCAGCCTGGATTATGATTGTTGGATCTTTTCCAGGGAACAATGCAAACATACAGAAGATAATTTGTTCTTGGACCACATCCAAGTTATACATCAGCGAAGGATGAAGGATGGCTGTGCAGGACTTTGTACTGTTAGGTGAAGAGAAAGTTGCTCTCTACTTTTCATAGAGACATATTGTAGTTTTAACTACATTTTTTTGTATAGCTACCAAGTAAATTCCTATAACTCTTCAGATCATCACATCACAATTATGTCAGAGAGGCGAAACCCTCTACAGTAATATCTGTAGTAATTACGAAGGAGGCAAAGGGTATATTTTTATGGGGCAAAAGATAAAATGAAAGTTATTTTTATCACACTTATTATCTTAAAGGCTAACAGGTTGGGGTCATATAAAATGAGCTCAGTGATCAGATTACGTTTCTTCAAGGACATTCAAAGCCAATGCACACTTTAGACTTTACACTTTGGATTTCTTCAGGCCAACCAATCACTGACAGCCTTTCATATGTGTTTTTCTCTCCGTGTTTGCTTTCACTGCATTGGCAGTGTGTTTAGAGTCATTTTCAGGTTGATAAATGAAGCAGTTACCAATAAGAATTTTTCCAGATGCTACAGCATGGGGAATCAAAATCTGATGGTACTTTTCTGTGTTCATAATTCCATCAATTTTTACAAGATCTCCAACACCAGTGACTGAAACGCAGCCCCAAACCGTGACAGAGCCTCCACTGTGTTTTACAGATGACTGTAGACACTCACTGTTGTAAGGAGGAAATCACTTATGTTATCACTGGTTTTCAGTCCAGCTTGTGTAATTTGGCATACATCAGCATTTCCCTGTTTAACTTCATTAAGAATGGCATCTCAACAGTAGGGCTGCCACAAATTTTTTTGATAGTCGACTAGTCACCAATTATTTTTGCGATTAGTCGACTAAGATCATGCATCCAGTGGACGTAAAACGTACAGCTTATTGCACCAGCATGCATCTGCTCTTATATAACTATCATTACCTTACAGCTTGAAGTGTTAAGGTATGTGCTAACTAAAAATAAAGACATTATGATAGTTTATTACACTTTTAATGAAATTTGCAGATTGTCTCGGTGGAGACAAACTCAACAGTCTGCTCTTTGCTCCCTCAAATATAACAGGACAATAGCTCACATTTCTGTTTAATCAGTTTTCTGTTTGATGTTTATTCAGCTGTGTGAAAACTATAACTTTAATCTCAGCCAAACCGATTTACTCAGGAACAAATAAAACACTGAAAAAAGCCAGACAATAACATTTTTAAGTTATCTAAGTAAGCTGCCCCCAACCCCGCAAGAGTTGAGGCTCGGGTGTGAAATTTATGGTTTTCAGGATTTTTATCATTAACTCTGTTTCCCTGGGTCTTTTTCTGTTTTGTAGTTGTGTGTCTCATTTTGAAAGAAATATTTACATGTTACCATAGCGACCAGAGAGCATTAAGGGGCATAGAGGAGGATGTTACTCTCAGTGTTGTTAGTGCATTTCAGGAGGACGCTGCTAAAAAAGTTACACAGTGAATTCACGTTTATTATTTTATTTACAAAATACCCGTTTTTGTCTTGGTCGTATCATTTTTTTCAGACAAATTCTTCACCCACTTGTCCACATCCTCTGTGTCGCATCCTTGTCTCTTCTGGTCACTGAGGACACGCTCCGTATTTTGCGGTGGTTTCCGAAGTACAACAAGCAAGTCAAATTTCCTTTGTTGCCTGGTCTTAGGCTACGTTCACACTGCAGGCGAAAGCGCATCAAATCCGATTTTTTTTTTGACCCTATGCGACCCATATCTGATCATGGTATGACAGTGTGAACGGCACAAATCCGATATTTTCAAATCCGATCTGGGTCACTTTCGTATGTGGTACTGAATCCGATACATATCCGATGTTTTAGAAAGCGACTGCTGTTTGAACGGTCATGTCGCATTAAATCCGTCTTTTACGTCACCGACACAAGACAGACGCCAATTATCAGCGCCAGAGAAGCGCCAGAGAAGACATCGCGAACGCTTCTCTGGCCATCCCGTGTAGATATCAGTGAAACTGTTGGGAAGACAATGTTGGATAAACGTGAACATTTTATTTGTACTGTATAATCTGCAGATTCTGACAGAAATCTGCAACTATCCTTTGAAGCACCGCTCCTCTAAAACAGCAATAAGGATCATTATTAGGTTATCTATGTCTGTGAAGGTTTTCAGTCATCCAGGTCATCGTAGTCAAAGGAGCTTGCAAAGAAAAGCGTCTGGACTTCTTTAAGTTGCTTGAAGACGTTTCACCTCTCATCCGAGAAGCTTCTTCAGTTCTAAGGTCAAATGGTGGAGAGGTTAGGTTATTTACATTATTATGTAAATAACAAAATAACTTAAAGCAAAAATTGGGAAAGATAAAGTCCGAACTCTTTATATTAAGGGCCATCTATCAAACAGTACTGTTTGGTCTGGGTCTAAACAGAGCGCGTTGTGTGTGATGTCTTCTTTTGCGCATGCGGGCTGCTTTGAGCGTTCACACTAGAGCGCGTTTGCTGTCGCATTTTATTTGTAGTGTGAACACGCAGACAAAAAAATTGGATTTGATCAAAAAATCGGAATTGAGCATCAAGACCTGCAGTGTGAACGTAGCCTTAGACTTGTACATCTTTCGACATCTTACAATCCTGTGATTGCAGCCATTCCCCAACTCTCTGTGAATGGTACTCATGGCCATTGATCAGTGGTCTTTGATCAGTGGGTTTTGGTCAGTGGTTGTTGATCAATGGTCATGAGAATTTGCATAATTAAGATTAAGGAACTGACCTCCCAGCCCATTGTTCCTTCAGTGGGCTGGTTTCAGTCATTATGCAAATGTACTGTTTATAAGATTGGGGAAACCTGCAGTCAGCTGAGACTGAAGAAGTCACCTGGATGAGTGACGAAACGTTTCTCCCACAAAACGCTACGTCCAGATGAACAGAATCAACTTTTGGAGACATTAGATTTTATCTTTGTTGAGTGGAATTTATTTTGTACAGAATCCACCCAAATCTCCAAAACAAGTCTGCACATGGCCTAATCTACACTGTTTCACCCATCCCCTCTCAAATGACATCAGCATCTGTCCTGATGTGGCACTGGTACACTCCACCGATTCTGTGAGTGAATTCTGAGTATTTTGATGTCACTCAGTGATAACGGTGGTCTAAGAAATAAGATCAAGACACATTTACCGCTACCCCTATAAAACTATTTACTATCCGCTTACGGGACAGCAAATAGGACACAGCACGGTAAAGTTTCAACAGTTTTTAGATTTTCTTTGCCTCCCAGATTTTCTCTTCTCTTGTTTTCTAGAGAAAAGGCTACAATGGAGTCTTAGGGCTACATTAAGAAAAAGAATATTCATTTTGAGATTAAAGTTGAAATTTCAAGATTATACTCAAAATACTATTACAGTACTGTAATAGTATTGCCATGACATGACGACTTGTCATGTCAAGTCGAACAACTGCCGCAGCTCCTACACCTGCTACAAAATAGCCTCGTGTAGATGAGTTAGTGAAATGAGTTGATCCGCCGTCTTATCGTGCATTGTGATATGGCGTACATCCTCATTGCTGCACGAGGGTGTAACCAATCGCCAGCCACTTTATTTTGCACAAGCCAGGCCAAGAGAAATCCATTTCCTGTTACCTAAGCTGATACTGAAGTACGATTTAACTAAGTAATCTACAAATATTGCCAACTAATATTTCTAATTGTATCTCGAAATTTCAACTGTATTCTCAAAATGATCAATAATATATTGTACGTAGCCCTATTACCCCTTCGTGGAATTCCGATAGCATTTATGGCTCCTTTCAGGACAGATGTGGTTTACACATTACACTCCCTTCAAAGATCTTTAGTGTCTCTGACAAAGGTCATGCCTGTTTCTGAAACAATCAAACACTCATCCGGCAGCCACACGCACACTTTAGACTTTACACTTTAGATTTCTTCACTTTTTATTCATCGTTACACATTTTCAGAGGAAATGAAACATCTCAAAATGGTCACATTTACAATAAGGAATCACAGGCGTGTTGTCATGGTGGAGCTTTTTAAAGATGCAACTTGTGGGTTTTAGAAACTCTGACATTTTTCTGTTTATCTGATACTTCATAGCAAGTCTGCTATTTACTGATTACTTGTATATAACTTATAACTTACTTGTATATAACTGTCAGATAGTGATTATCTTTTATTATTAATCTATCATCTCAAGCACTGTTGCTTTGGCATCTTGTTTGTGAGTTCCTCTGTCCCTCATAACGCCATCACGTTTTAATTTTAGGGTTTAATTAGATTAATCTGAATTCTATTCTATTGACATTCATGCCAATGAATGCACCTATTATAGCCTGATCAATACTAGCTGGTGTGTGGATCATGTGGAAAATATAGTTAATCATGTGAAAAGAATTTCACAGGTACCTGTGCAGGATTGTAAAAGCATGGTCTTACTGTTCCAAATGGAGTTAAGAGATCAAGGTGCTGCTAAACACATGCACATGATTTAATGATCGTTAGCTAATGAGACTACCCACATAAAAGGTTTGGGGAGTTTGACGGTCACAATCCTCCCAGGAGTGGATGTCCCAGCAAATTCATCCTAAAGTCAGACCGTGTAATTCTCTAAGAAACTGCTAAAAACCAAAGAGCTACACCTCAGACCCTAGTGGCCTCAGTTACCATGTTAAATATTATAATTCATGACAGTACGATTAGAACAAGACTGAGCAAGCATGGCTTGTTTAAAAGAGTTGCCAGGGGAAAGCCTTTTCTCTCTTAAAATAAGATGGCAGCAAGATAATCACACCTCTCCTGGAACAATGTCACCTGTGCAGACCAAAGTGGAGAGGTTTGGCCATAATCACAATCAAACACAGCATATCCACAGGGATTATGATCACCACAGCATAAACACGGTGGTGGAGGGAGCCGCAGGATCTGGGCACCTTGTAGTCATTGAATCGACCTCTGTACACCAAAGTATTCTAGAGTCAGATGTGAGGCCGTCTGTCTGACAGCTAAAGATTGCTTAAAACTGGTTCATGCAACAGGACAATGATCCTAAACAGGAAAAAGAAAAGAGTCAAGGTGATGCATTGACCAAGTATTGCATAAACAAATACTTACAAACCTCAGTGAACTGAAGCCACCCAAATTTCCCCACAACAATGTGAGAGAAAAAGTCATGCAGAAAACAATATATTCAAGAATTTGATCATCTAAAAGTGGTTCTGCAGGGTATTGAATCATGGCCCGCACTTTGTTTTTCTTGCAAATAAAATGGTTACATTTTTAACAGTTCCATCCACTTTGTGGAATGTCCAAGGACGGTGAATTTAGGTGTGGCAAATATGGAAATTAGTATTAGGGGGGGGGGGTTATATTATGTGTCTATGACAGTGATAAGGAAAGCAGCTACCATCTGATATTTGCATTCAGATAAGCTGTATGACCCTTTACATTGTGCTCAAACTGAATTCCTTTTTTTCCTTTTGAGATATCCTAAGCTGCCCTCATTCCCGGACCCTCCATGCTAGTATTCAAATATGCAATAAACAATGCTCTGTTTCTCTATTTATTACACATTTCTTTACCATGTTGACCTGAAGCCAACATTAGGACCCACTATTAGGAAATAATGATAAAACCTGCTCAACTAAATAGGTTTTAACAAAGAAAAAGGCACTTTAATAGAGGATATTATATTAAAAAGATATGTATTAGAGAGTACATTAATGGGTTTTTGCTCAAAATTGATTAAAAAAAATACCAGAGTTAGAAGAAAACACCAATTATATCCCCTTATTCATATACAGACGAGCTCATTGTCAAAATAAAAGCAAAAATATATATAGAAAAAAACACATACAGGAAAAGCTTACTGTTCTGTGCTCAGTAACACAGAAAAGCACATCTTTAAATCGCTTTTTCACAGGACTGAATAACAAATTTAAAAAGAAAAAGCGCCACCACTGTTTGCACTAGTTAAACACACAGAAATAAAGGATTAGATAAAATCTCAATGCCAGACACTCTACAAGCAGCTATCAGACACTACCTGACAGAGCTGAGCGAAGTCAGGTTAACTGACTTTAAAGAGAGTGTTTACTTGACAGCTGATAGCAGTATCTGAGACTGATGACCTCAGATGAGAGGTGGACAGATACAGAGACAGAGTCACCGGTGTTAATTCATTGGCGGAAGGTTTTCTCTCTATCTCTCTTTCTAAGCCCCATGGCTCTTTAACCTCTTTTAATTTGCTGTTGAAGGATTTTCATCATTTACATAACCCCTTATTTCCAATGGCAGAAGGCTGCTTTCAGCAGCAACAAATTACTGACGAGCTGCTGAGCACAGAGGACAATTTAAATGCCACACATGGCTTTACTCAGTCGCTCAGCCGAGGGCGAATACTACACCCGTCTCTTACTTATCTGATAATTTAGCTCTATCTGCTGACAAGTGCTCCATAACACATCCGTCACACAAACTTGGTGATGATATAACACTTGCACTGCCCCCAAGTGGAGAAACAAAAAATTGAATGCCTGCTTACGCAACTACTGATTTTGTTGTATGACTACTTTCGCTAAAGGAGGTAGTTCGTCTATGTGCTATAACACATACACAACAGCTGCAAAGGCATTAATATCTATATTTAAGTTAAGCTGAAAACACAAGCCGCAATTTTAATAAAACACTGTTAAATTCCAAGTTGTTAAATTTACCGTAAATGCTGCGAAAAGAATGACCTTCAAAATAAAAGCCTAGTGGGGTTTGTGTTGCGATATTACCGCTTCCGCTAGGGGAAACACGCAGGTCACGCCTTTTATTTTGAAAGTCTCCACGGGTAGTTGACGTCTGTTTGCCGTTAGCTCAACACTGGTGCTGCTACTGGTGCTGCTGCTGCTGAGCCTTGGCGGAGTATGTGTGAGTGTGTGAGTATGTGCGAGTGTGTGCTGATGGTGGACTGTTCCCGGTGAAAGACGCCGAACCCGGCCGCGTGAAAAATGCCTCACAGCCGCGTGTAAACGGTCGAAGCTCGCGGAGGGGAGAGAGAGAGTCAGGTGTCCCGGCGGCTAGAGAGGAAAATATGAGCAGGATGTTGCAAGTTTTAGCGTGTGGCGCCGTAGTTTTCCCCGGTCTCTTCTTCGCCTTCAGGAAGATCTTACCGTGTGTGTTCAAACACTGGAGCGATGCCGACGTGGTACTGGTCAGCGAGAGGTAACCCAGCTTAAACTCACCACTTTACACAACACAAACTCACTAACTAGCGCCCGGTGCTAGCTTACTCCCCGCTCTGTAGCTACGGACATTTTCCCTCATCCCGTTAGCTCCTTGGTGTGCTGTATTTTTTTCCATACATGACGGAAACTTATTTATGTTGAGTAGCCAGTGTGGTCATTTTAAGCGAAATATATTTTTCTATTTATTTCTACATTTTTGTTGTGCTCCTTTTTCTGCAAATTGGGCTCAATAATCACGAAGAGTATTTGTAACGGTGATTTGCAGATACAGCAAATCCAAACTATGGGTCCCCTGTAGGAAAATACCACAGCAGGCTTTAAAAAGAGTCTTTGTAAGCATGATGCGCCAAGTGCTTTGTTATTTGTTTGCATGATTGCGAAATCGATGATATGTGCTTAAAAAGGTGCACTAACATGCATTCAATTGTGGTCCGAAGTTTACATGTACTTATCATGGCATGATTGTCATGGGGCTTTTAACGAGTTTTTTGAATAGTTCTTTTTCCAACGTGGAATGGTTTTACAGCATACATCTTTAAGGACTTTAAAAAACAAGAATTGGTTGCACAACTTTGAATCTATTTTGGATTTTCTCCAATACACACACACACACACACACACACACACACACAAAAGTATCCATACAGGTTTAAATATTATATACATACATTTACTTACACCTTTTAATAAGTGAAGGTTTACAGTGTTAAATTGACAAGATCATGGTCTGTTTACTTGTTAATGATCACTATTCACTACAGCTAGCAGTTTCCCTTTGCAAAGGAAAAAAAAGATTTGTTTGACAGTACTTATTGGACTGACCAATACTCAGAATAGTGAGAAAGGCCAAACTATCACCCTCAGCTGATAGGAAATTGGCTAGGATGTTCAGGGACAACCCAGGAACCACCAGGGCTCAAGGCTGCCGTGAACTGGAAACTTCTGGAACAGCAGTGTCCTATACTGAAATGAGTTTTACATCGCTGTTAAGTGACCGGGTACTGAGCAAAAATGAAGCCCCTGCCGCAAAATCGACGCCTTCAAGCTTGACTAAAGTTTGCAGCTACTCACATGGACAAGCCAAATGTCATCCATCCAGTCTCTTTGGCATATTCGTATTGGGGTCACGGGCAAGTGAAATGGCTTCTGGAGAAAAACTTTATCCATCCATCCATCCATTCACTTCCGCTTATCCTTTTCAGGGGGGCGCTGGAGCCTATCCCAGCTGTCATAGGGCGAGAGGCAGGGTACACCCTGGACAGGTCGCCAGTCTGTCGCAGGGCCAACACACAGGGACAGACAACCATTCACACTCACATTCATTTGCACATTCACACCTAGTGACAATTTTTTGGGTTATCCAATTAACCTATCCCACAAGCTGCATGTCTTTGGACGGTGGGAGGAAGCCAGAGTACCCGGAGGGAACCCACGCAGAAACGGGGAGAACATGCAAACTCCACACAGAAAGACCCCGGCCTGATGGTGGAATTGAACTCAGGACCTTCTTGCTGTGCGGCAACAGTGCTAACCACCGTGCCACCGTGCTTCGAAAAAAAAACAAAAAACTTTATGATCAAATGAAATAAAGATTTAGCTACAATGACAGCAAGTATGTTTAGAGGAGTAATGGGCCATTATGCTTGCTCTGTCCTGTGTGTCACTCACCAGATTTGACATCACATCCTGTGGCGCTATGGCTGGTCATGCACATCTCAATTTTTTTAACATGGTGCGTTGTGCTGTGGGTGCCACAACTGTGGAGTTGACGTCACGCCGCAATGTATTGTGGGAGTGCGGCGCCATTTTCCGGCTCCACAAATCAAAACAAACACACTGTGTTGGAACAACGACGACAAGAAACATGCTTAAAAGCAGCTCAAAAGAAAACAGACGGTATAGAGACCAATTGCGTCCAGAGGTGAAGCAGCGGTACTTGAAAAAAATAGAGTGCACCGCAAATGTGGACCTATATGAAATACGGCAGTGGAGTAAAGACCCAGACAACTTACCGCCACTGTCCTACCCCGATATCTTCACTTATCTTGTTAACCCTAACCCTAACCCTCACGTTCGGATTTCGGAGTGCCCCCTGTGTAACGTTGGTACCCAGTCTGGATTTGTTTGATCCATTTCATAGGCAGGCTTCCCTACAGTTGTGCGAAATAATTAGCGAATCGTTACATAGCACGTATGTCTGCACAGTCACTCAATTCTATGTTTGTTCGCAATTTCTATAACCTCCGAGAGCCCCAACAATAATATTATTAAGCTATAAAGAGTGATATGTACATATATAGAACTTACCGGAGTGAAAATGTCTGGAGCACACCAACAGATATCTGGAGATGGAAGCGAACTGGATAACAGCTCGTCTCACGGCTGCTATCCAGGCTAGATGCCTTCGTTTTGTAAGGTCCACCATATAAGCTCCCTCATGTTGCTTCCAGGTTGGGAAAGAATAAAAAGACAAACCCTTTTTAAGCTTATTCCAGCGATCGAACATTGCAGCCGACCACACAGCAAGTACGAATCCTGGCTGTTGTGTGTGCCTTCGGTCCTTTTTCGCTTGTGCTTTGTTTGGACCCGGAAAATGGCGGATCAGGCCAAAATCCTGTCCACGCCCACCCCCGTGACATCACGCTCCAAAGCCCTGTACTGGGGCCTTAAAGGTGACGCATTCCAGCCTAGGAACACTAACATCTGTCAATCACGGTAGCGGTGGTAGCATCATGCTTTGGGGCTGTTTTGCTGCCAGTGGTACTGGTAATAATGTAATAATAATGACGGAGGTTTATCTACAAATTCTTCAATGTCACCTCAAACCAACTGCTAGACAGTTGAAACTTGGACACAGTTGGGTTTTCCAATAGGACAATGATCCCAAACACGTATCAAAAATGGTTTGGGATAGATAAAGGAGGTGAACATGAAGCTGCTAGAATAGCCTTCCCAAAGATAAACCTCAGCCCTAATGAAAATCTGTGGACTATGCCTAAAAGCCGGGTCAGTGCCAGGAAACCAATCAATTTAAATCAACTCCCAATTCTTCCAAAAAGAGGGATCAAATATTTAGCCAGAATTATACCAGAATCTTGTTGATGCCTACCAAAAACATCTGGTTGATGTGCACCTTCCTAAGGTGACATTTAACCATGTGGGGATGTATGTATACTTTTGACCCTGTGTGGATTAGAGAAAATCCAAAATTAATTCAGACTTGTTCACCCAGCTTTTGTTTTCTAAAGTCCCTAAAGATGTATGCTGTGCAGTCATTGCACCCTGGAAAAAGTAGCGTTCAAGGAAATCATTAAAAGCTCAAATTTATCATGAATTTCATCCCCATAATGATTGCATGTTAGCTTTTGACCAGAGCATATATAAAATGGTCCTAACTACAGTGTGACTGTAATATCCGCTGATCGATGAGATGAGTTTCTTTTTGCTCAATACAGAAAGCTGTCCACTATGCAGCAATTAGAAAAAAGGTTTCTCCATACATAATACATCTCTCTGAAGAAAATAATTTGTTATACTATTTGTTACATTACTTTTGCCTTACAAGGATTTATGCTTCTGTCTCAAGTCACTGGTGTAGATACGCAAACCCATGGAAACCCTACGACATAACCTACACTATGCACTTCGCTGGAGATGTAACTACATGTAGCTTGGCAGCCCACAACTAGCGCTGTCAAGTCCTCCTAAACATTTGTCTACTTTTTTTGCTGCAGTTTGCTAATTTATCAGTGAAAGAATAATTATTTTTACCTCAATGTAAGGAATAATAATCATAGATGTCAAAATGATTGTATCTTGTCCTATTTAATCTCAACAAGTCCTAAAAACAGTCAGTGATCACGGTCTTCCTCTCTTGGTTTTTATTACCGCTATTCGTTTTAAAGCTCCGTTTTTAAAACCATACGTAGTAACTACAGCCCAGCTCATGCAGCAGTAAATTAATGACTAACCTCGTATTGTGGATCGATTATCTCAGTTGTTCTCCTGACTGAAGTTTGGTCTGTTTATAACATCCTGCCATGCGATTTCTTTTGTCCCTAACCATCTGGAACCCTCAACTTAACTTTTGAGTGGAAAAACGTTAGTGTTCATCCTCTAGCTTCACTGTGTTTATGTTATGCTAACATTGCTGTGTCGCTAGCGATCATGTACCACATCATTATATACCAGCTAGCCCAACTTCAGTAACCCTACAAACGTCACTGCTGTTTACTTCCCTGACTTCATTTATATATCGGAAGTAGAGCAGGGCGATATGGCCAAAAATATTTATCACGATATATATTTGAAAATTTGCGATAACGATATAACCGACGATATAATTGATGCGAGACAAAATACAACTCCACAACATTACTAGCGCAAAAAGACAACCTTCCATTTATTTTCATTTAAACAAGAAGCTGGTTTTTATGTACATTAAAGCTTTATAAAAATGTAACAGTGCAAATGCAAATTCCTTGCTGAAAGTTTAACCAAAAGGCATTTCCAGTAGAAATGGGCTGACATATCCTGAGCATAACCATGTATAATATCCACTGAAGTTAAAAAGAGGTGCTTTGCAACATTAAACTGCAGTGTGCATTACGCATTTTTCGGACCATAAGGTGCACGGGATTATAAGGCACATTAAGCGAAACAAAGCAGTCAGATAAATCAAACTTTATTAAACTCATTCTTCTTGCTTCCTCCACTTCTGTACCATTGATTCATTAATGTTGAATTCTCTGGCAGCTGCTCTATTCCCATGTTGCTGCAGTATATTAATGACTAACCTCGTATTGTGGATGGATTATCTCAGTTGTTCTCCTGACTGAAGTTTGGTCCGTTTACAGCATCCTGCCATGCGATTGCATTTGTCTCTAACCATGAAGAACCTTCACGTTAACTTTTATAAGTGGAAAAGTGTTAGTGTTCGTCCTCCAGCTTCACTGTTTATGTTATGCTAACATAGCTGTGTCGCTAGCGATCACGTAGCACATCATTATATACCAGCTAGCCCAACTTCAGTAACCCTGCAAACGTCGCTGCTGTTTAGTTTCCTGTCTTCATTTATGTTGGAAGTGATAGCAGAGGTGTACGTTTGATTTTTTTCAGAAATCTCTCAGTCAGAACATGCAATATCATGCTTAGGTAACTAGCGAAACTAGCGAGCTAACTTCCGCTAGCTTCCTGCTAACTTCTAACTCCGTTAAATGTAATAACTTTTGTTTTCATGGATGCCTGGAAGTTAAACTTTATAGTTACACCTGGTAAAGCAGCAATGCTGATCGTTTTATTAAAGATGAAAGAATTTAGACAGTTTTTAACTCTAAGTGATGCTGCAGTGTTGTTTGACCTGAAGAATACGGAGTTTAGGACCCAGATTACTCCCAGATTTAAGAGCATCTTAGTCCGACAAATATGACAATAACAACGGCTGCTTACATGTTCTGCAAAAAAATGTGCTTTGTTGTGTATCTGATGGACAAACACCAAACCAGTTCCACATCACTGAAGTTGCACCATTTTTACAAACCAATTCTGGTTCATCTGTTTCACTCAACAATCGGCCATGTGCGTATGAAAACAAAGGCACTGCGCATGCGCGTTTTACTCCCATTCTATCGCGATATTTCATTTTCCTATCGTTGCCTAACATTATACCGGTATTACCGTGAACGGTATAATATGGCCCAGCCCTAATCGGAAGTGTTAGCAGGGCTGTACGTCTTAATTTTTTTTCAGGAATCTCTGTCATGGTATATTATATTGAGATGGAAACTAGCGAGCTAACTCCCTGCTAACTTCTAACTCTGTTAAATTTAATAAATTCTGTTTTCATGGATGCCTGGTAACTTAATTTTTACACCTGGTAAAGCAGCCAACATATTATTACAGATTGAAGAATTTAGACGGTTTTTCAACTCTCAGTGATGCCGCATTGTTCGTTTGACTTTGGGACCTGCAGCAGAGTTTGGGTCCAAACATGACTAATAACATCAGACTTTAAGACCGGATAGTGCTATTTTATGCAGCATATGCAACAGAATAGGTTAGACCAGTGGTCCCAAACCCCCAGGCCACGGACTGTTACCATAGCGACCAGAGAACATTAAGTGGCAGAGCGGAGAATGTTACTCTCAATTTTGTTGGCGCATTTCAGGAGGACGCCACTAAAAAAGTTACACAGTGAATTTGCATTTATTATTATATTTACAAAATACAACCGTTTTTGTCTCGGTCGTATCATTTTATTTTGTTGTATCCACTCTGCCATAGCTCGGCTACAGACTCAGCACCCGAGTGCCTTTATTGTGATCTCGGGTGACTTCAACCATGTATCACTGGACAATACACTACCAACATTCAAACAATATGTGGACTGTCCCACCAGGGGAGAGAAAACTTTAGACTTACTGTATGCTAACGTCAAGGATGCATACAGCTCCTCCTCCCTCCCCCCACTTGGTAGGTCAGATCATAACCTGATTCACCTCACCCCCCGCTATGTGCCAATTGTGAGGAGGGAACCTGTGACCACCAGGACTGTTAGGAGGTGGTCAGAGGAGGCAATAGCGGAACTACAGGGCTGTTTCGAGGTGACCGACTGGGAAACACTCTGTGAGCCTCACGCCGAGGACATCAATGGGCTTACTGAGTGTATCACAGACTACATAACTTTCTGCACCGACTCCATTGTTCCAGCTCAGACTGTTCATTGTTACCCAAATAACAAGCCGTGGGTGACTAAGGACATCAAAGCCCTCCTCAACAACAAGAAGAGGGCTTTCAGAAGGGGCAACAAAGAGGAGGTGAGGAAGATCCAGGTGTTACTAAAGGACAAGATCAGAGAGGCTAAGGACAATTACAGGAGGAAGCTGGAGTGGAAACTCCAGCAGAACAGCATGAGAGAGGTGTGGAGGGGCATGAAGACCATCACTGGATTCAGGCCAACCAACAGCAGGGGAGCTGAGGGAGGTGAGAATAGAGCCGACGAGTTGAATCTGTTTTTCAATAGATTCGACACCACAGTGTCTGCTCCCACCCCCACAACCTCACCTGCAGTCAGCCTGGAATCCAGAGCCACACCACTGTGCCAGCCTCTCTCTTCACATGTTGCCTCCTGTGAGATTCCTGACACCCCTCCCCCACCCATCACCTTCACTCAATACCAGGTTGAGATGCAAATGAGGAGACTTCACTCAGGCAAGTCTGCTGGACCAGACGGAGTGAGTCCCCTTGTCCTCAAGGCCTGTGCCCCCCAGCTGTGTGGAGTCTTTCATAAACTGTTTATGCTGAGTCTGAGTCTGCAGAGGGTCCCGGTGATGTGGAAGACATCATGCCTCGTCCCTGTACCAAAGACGCCTCGTCCCAGTGGCCCCCAGGATTACAGGCCCGTGGCACTGACCTCCCACATCATGAAGACCTTGGAAAGGCTCATCCTGGACCAGCTGCGACCCATAGTAAGACCACATCTGGATCCCCTTCAGTTCGCTTATCAGCCTCGTCTCGGAACAGAGGACGCCATCATCTACCTGCTCAATCGTGTCTACACCCATCTGGACCAGCCGGCGAGCACTGTGAGGGTCATGTTTTTTGACTTTTCCAGTGCTTTCAACACCATCAGGCCGACCCTCCTGGGTGATAAGTTAGCAGCGATGCAGGTGGATGCTTCTCTGGTGTCCTGGATTGTTGATTACCTGACAGGAAGACCACAATATGTACGTCTCCCACAGTGTGTGTCTGACAAGGTGATTAGCAACACAGGGGCACCACAGGGAACTGTCCTCTCCCCCTTCCTCTTCACCCTCTACACCACAGACTTCAGCCACTGCACAGAGACCTGCCATCTTCAGAAGTTTTCTGATGACTCTGCGGTGGTTGGATGCATCAGCAGGGATGATGAGACAGAGTACCGGGCTGTGGTCGACTCCTTTGTCACGTGGTGTGAGCAGAATCATCTGCAGCTCAACGTGGCAAAGACCAAGGAACTGATCGTGGACTTCAGGAAGACCAGGAAACACTTGACCCCTGTTTCAATCCAGGGGGTCAGTGTTGACATTGTGGAGGACTATAAATACCTTGGAGTACACATTGACAATAAACTGGACTGGGCTAAAAACACCACAGCACTTTACAGGAAGGGCCAGAGTCGTCTCTATTTTTTGAGGCGACTGAGGTCCTTCAACATCTGCCAGAAAATGCTGAGGATTTTCTATGAGTCTGTTGTGGCCAGTGCGATCCTCTATGCTGTTGCATGCTGGGGGAGCAGGCTGAGGGTCGCAGATGCCAACAGACTTAATAAACTGATCCGTAAGGCCAGCAATGTTGTGGGGATGGAGCTGGACTCCCTCAAGGTGGTGTCGGAGAGGCGGATGCTGTCCAAGATAAAGACAATGTTGGATAACACCTCCCACCCACTCCATGACATGCTGGTCAGTCACAGGAGCTCGTTCAGTGAGAGACTGAGATTACCGAAAAGCACCACTGAACGACACAGGAAATCATTCCTGCCTGTGGCCATCTCCCTGTACAACGCATCCACTTAACACACTGTTTGCTGCTACAGCTACACATGTTTCTTTTCCAAATATTTATTTATAAGTGACTTATGTATGTATGTATGTATGTATATATATGTATATATTGTACTATTCTTAGTTAGCATATTGTCTGTCTTGTCTTAATGTTGGTTTATAATGGAGCACTGTAACAAAAAATAATTTCCCCCAGGGATCAATAAAGTATTCTGATTCTGATTCTGATTATCTGTGACACCTTAAAGACCGGTCCGTGGTGCAAAAAAGGTTGAGGACCACTGTGTTAGACAGTATTCATAGACTGTTTATAAATACTAGATTTAGCTTCTGGGTCTAAAAAGTGACTTTAGTTTTTACCTCTATTTAATTAAATTAAAATGCTTTTTCACTTCTTTTTGGTTTAGTTTTTATAATAACTCTGGTTTAAAATGCTTAGCTTGAGTCTTCAAAAACATTTCAGTTGCCACATCCATCTTTCATATACAGTCTAGCTTTTAAATGGCATCTAGTTTCTTAAAAACAATAGCGCAGTTTTCAAATTAAAAAATAAAAAATTGGGGGGAGTAGAAAACAATCCTTAATTACATCAGTTTCCCATTCATTACACCTTAGAATAATGCTTATCTACTGATATCAGCCAACCACAACTATGCAGCGTCAGTTCAGTTCTAGTACTTTCACTCCAATAAGTAGTCACAGAGAAATCCCAGGAAGTTACATTTTTTATTAGAGTTGAACAAGCCACGTGAATGAACGATAAAATCATTACATTAGAAACGTTTTTAACTTTGGATCTCATTAGTATTAATTATAAATGTGTTTGGGGGGGGGGGCATCAGTGTGACTTGCTCACATTTGCACAGTTCAGTTCAGCGCTCATTTGTAAGCTGTCACTCTAGCTAATCCTCTTCTGAGCTCTGGTCAGGGCCGACTGCTGAGTTAGCTATGCACTGAAATACACCGAAGCCTACTGCCGAATAACGCTTCTGCTAATTTACAAATGCTCAGCTATCGGAAAACATCGTTCTTACAAGCCACAGTGCCTGCAGGCTGTCAGACTGCTCGCCCTCAACCACTAAACTGGCCTTTAATGTCTACATCTTCTGCCTGTACCATGCTTTGTATCACAGGCTTCCAAGTAGCATAAATTGGACACCTGAAGGATTTGTGTGTGTTAACACAAAACAGTTAGCTTTATTTTAACTGTAAATACAAGTTAATGGAATAAGTGTGGAAGATATGATCATCTCGGCATCGGGGTGATTTTAGAGCTCAGCGGGGACTCCAGTTCCTTCTGTTGTTTACCTCCAGCTTCTCGCTTTCCCTCTCATCTCTGTTAGCTGATTTAACACATGCGGGGCTGAACTTTTCGTGACATTACTGGACAAAGAGATGGATCAAACATTTGCTGACTATGACCTACAATCAGACATGAGCTTTAATATGCCACTTTTCCCATATGTCCTGTGCAAAAAGGTGCAGGTAAAACTCCTGTTGTGTGCTGCAAGGCACATGCCCATGGGGTGTATATACACATGGACATGTTCCCGTAGGATGTAACTTTTTTTCTCTAGTTGAAGCATTTTAACTCACCTAAGTCTCAGTCACACTAGAGAAAAAATGGCAAATAATGAAACCTCAAGACTAGAAGAAAATCAGCGGTTGCCTGGTTATTGAATTGAATTTTTGCTCTCAGCAACTGATTGCAGCACCATCAACCTCTCGGTGGCAACTTTTGGTTACACATGTTGCCTGTTTCTGCACAACTGGGGTCTTACCTGTCTAGACTGGAGTCACTCTTGGATAGATTTGTGAAGGTTTGCAAATGTATGAATTCAGACAGATAGGCAGCACATTACAGTTGGAGTCAGTCTGCGCCAATCAACACAACCCATATGCGCCCCCATTTATTTCTCCAAGGGAGGATACAATATAATTAAGCACACAAACTTGAGTTACTAAGGCTTGTGGCAAGCTGTTTACTGGAATTTAATGCCAAACAACAAGTCTTATTTTGCCCCTGCAATATGTGTGATAGTTGTCACTAGGAGTTTATTTGGAAAGAGAGGGGGAGATGTTATCAGAACAAGTGCATACCTGTAATGTCTAGATTTGGCACAGTGCTTAAATGTTTGCATATCAAGTGGCTGACCAAAATGACCGTCAAGCCACCAGGAAATGTGCTGCTCTCCTGGCTCAAACTCAAGATTTCCCATATACGCAGCCAGTGACATTCCAGCATCCATTTATACAATCAAGGGGTTCTGATGGAAGAGTGGGAGAGTTCCTTCTTGCCATGAAATGCACTTTACCCTGTTTGCTTTTTTTGGTTCTGCTGTCACTTTCTTTTGCTCTGCTGCAGTGCCCATGGACCTACACATTACGTAGCCCATTTACTAGAGGAACAAAAACACCACTTCTTGCTGTCAGACACTGTGTGTGTGTGGGGGAGAGAGAGAGAGAGAGCACGAGACGGAACACGAAAGAGCAAGTAGTCCATGTGTAACAAAACAGTCAGTGCGAAGACCTGGTAACACTGAAAGGGAAGCTGAGGTGGTTCGCTGGCCTGACACAGTAGGGAAGAAAAGACAACATTACCGAACAAGGCAACAAAGAATTCTTCCCCTTTTTCCCCACTGCACGCTCCTCACCCCGTCGAACTCAACTTTTCAGCTGCAGGGGGGAGAGAGGGGGTTATTGGCGGACACACAATGAATTGGCTGTATGAACTGAGTCTTGTGACAGAGTATGAGACCATACAGCCTTAGAAGGCCGTAAAGCCGGTGTGAGGGGATTGAGTTTGTGGGGGAAAGAGAGAAGGCGGCCTGTTAAGTTTTCCTAGCTCAGACCTGTGGTTTTTGTACTTGCGTGTCACATGGCTATTGTTCACTTGCTGATGCCGGTATCATTGCTGTGGTCCCCCGCCGTAAACCTTGGTTTGAGCTGACTACAGGTTCAAGCAGGAAACCACAAATACTCTTTGTTTCTCAGCACTGCCATTTGTGAGTGCACTGTTTAAAAAAAAAAAAAGAAAAAAAAAAGGAAAGAAAGCAGTCTTTTGACCTTTGAAACTAGCCTGAGTATGTCTGAGTGCAAACTGTAATCACTTACTCACTCAGACTAAGAGAGTTTGGTGCTTTGTGGCCAGTGTTGGGAAGGTTACTTTTAAAATGTATTCCAATACAGAATACATGCCCCAAAATGTATTCTGTAACGTATTCCATTACGTTACTCAATGACAGTAACGTATTCTGAATACTTTGGATTACTTAATATATTATCATGCTTTTTACAACAACATGAATGTACTATTGCTGTGATTTATTACTATTACTGAAGGTCTGCGACTCCGAACTGTAGTAAAGGGACCTCTGACTAATACGTCCCTGTCGGCTCGTAGCCGAAAAATAGCTTTACTTTGTTGTGTGGGTCAACTTTTCTTGCGAGAGACAGAGAGAGGCGTTGAAAGACTGCTCCAACGGAACTTATTGTTTTCGGAGGAAAACACGAACACGGTGTACAGTCGAGTCTTAATAGCTTACTTACAACTGGGCTCGTCAGGCACTCTTCTTGGCTGAAGTGGTTATTATTATATTTACATGCTTCCAGCTCCCGTTTTTCCTCGATGACAACTCGTACCTTTCCACTCCCCTTTTTCTCCCTCCTCGCGCTCACAGACCCATAACGTGTATGGCAGTCCATTCTCCCTGCAACACGGACTACACTGCCCATGATGCTACATTCTTTAGAGCTATGCTTGTAGCATTCTGCCTGTTAGCTTAGCACAACAACAACGAAAAGGCGCTCTCTCACCCAGGAAACACACAGTCGCAGAGAGAGAGAGAGAGAGAGAGAGAGAGAGAGAGAGAGACCGTCGCCCTGTAACCATGGCAACCATAACGCTGCCGCCTGGAACAACAGAACGTAGCTGTCAAACAAAACCCAAACAGTCCTCACCCGCGACAATATGAAACAGGAAAGTACCGCAGTGTAATCCATTTATTTCAACAAAGTAACTGTATTCTGAATACCACCTTTTTAAACGGTAACTGTAACGGAATACAGTTACTCATATTTTGTATTTTAAATAGGTAACGGCGGTACATGTATTCCCTTACTCCCCAACACTGTTTGTGGCTGTATGTGTAATACCTTGGTGGATCTATGGGAACTCGCTATCAATTCACGTTAAAAGGTGTGCTATCATCATAATCATGACCCCAAAAAAATGCACGAATGGCATTTTTTGCTTCCCTTTTCAACTTCATCCACTTAACACAAATGACGTAGCTTCTGAAAAGTACTCTTTTTAAAGGCAACCAGAGATGATACTTGTGGATGCAGAAAAGTCCTGTAGAAGTCTATGGATAAAAAGGCCCTTGACTTTGACCTCTGTTAACACTTTTCTGATGATGTGACTCATTCTGAGGAACTGTTTCTGATCCTATACATTACTAAGTCGACTAGCATAAGGTTGCTATTGCACAAATGTTCAAATGGGAGTAGAAGGTTCTGTGGATGGCTTACTGGCAAAGAGCTAATTAATAAACCAAGACTCAGCCAGTTCATTTCAGTACTAACAAATCTTATCTACCCAAAGCATCAGGTTTAGAAATTAGTAGTAAACTAATGGAACAGTGTAAGTGCAGGTTTCAGCGTTTCTCTCCAGAAATAGCAAAGTGTTTTTGAGAGGAAAAGGAGAATCGATATATTTCTGATATAAGGGCGAACTCTTCTGTTTGAAGTTGCTGGGGAGCTGTCTGGATAAATCTGACAGTTCTGGTGAGGTTCAGGATTCATGCAGCAACATATTAATAACTAGCCTTATGTTATTACTGAGCTCATCTCAGACTTTCTGTTGGCCCATTATGAAAGCGTTAGCAGGGACTTTTATAGAGTAACAACAGTTTGTCCCTCATCTTACAGTTTGTATTAACCTAAGCTTAATTCTGTAGCTGGACACAATGCAGAAGATATTTTTGTCAACTACTCCACCTTAAACCATTCGAGTATTATTGTCAGTAACTGCTTTTTTCCCCTCACAGAAATACTTTGGACAGAACCAGTATATCATCTTAAGATGTCAACTTGTTAGCCTTAAACTACTAACTTCTAAATCAGATAGACTTTGTAAATCCCATTTTTCATGCATGCCTTTATGTTAAACTTTATTGTAACACCTGGGAGAACAGCCATGGCTTGATGGTTTTAGTGTTTGTTTGCCTTTGGAAACTGAAGGAGTTTATGAGAAACCAATAAGCTTGGTTAAACAGTCAGCTGACTTATATCTTAACGGATAAATAATTAAATTAGTCAATAAATCTTAGTAAACTCTATAACACTGCATTAGTAAAGACTAGATCTTTGCCATACCTCAATATAATTACTGTTAATATATGTACATGTGATTAATCTTTGCTGGAAAATTGAAAATGAAAAGTCCATAGCCAAGAATTTGTGCAGTGTTAAGTACCCCAGTTCTCAAGAAATATGTAATCATTTTCCTTGGTAGTTCGCTCAAGCCTCTCATCTATTATTTACAAGGGCTAAGTAATTATCCCACTTGTAGCTTCACAAGATATTCAATTTAAGGAGGTCCAGTTAGAGACGATTTCAACAACTGGGTGTCAAATAAAAGTGCAGTTCAACAGTATTTCAGTGTTATTAATTTTCGCAATGATGTGAAGGATACTTTAATAATATTAAAACCATAAATAAAAAAAAATAAAAAAAATAATAGTAAAATGTTCTTTTTCCTTAAGTACATTTCACATGCACATAGGGGTGGGCA
The DNA here is from genome assembly GCF_057381915.1 of Diplotaxodon limnothrissa. Lineage (NCBI taxonomy): Eukaryota > Metazoa > Chordata > Actinopteri > Cichliformes > Cichlidae > Diplotaxodon > Diplotaxodon limnothrissa. The sequence goes on from NC_140605.1 coordinate 28,992,820, forward strand.
ATAGAAACGATATAAATTTGGCCAACGATAGAGATTTTGACTATACCGCTCTATCGCGATAGCGCATGTTGATGATTAGGGCTGCCACAAACGATTATTTTGATAGTCGACTAGTCACCGATTATTTTTGCGATTAGTCGACTAATCAGATCATCATCCATTGGACATACAGCTTATTGCACCAGCAGCATCTGCTCTTATATAACTATCATTAGCTTACAGCTTTAAGTGTTTAAGGTATGTGCTAACTAAAAATAAAGACAAGATGATAGTTTATTAAATTTTAATGAAATCTGCAGATTGTTGTGGTTTAATAAACTCCTTGCTATCTAAAATATAACAGGACACCGGAGTAAATTCTTGAGCATCTCACACTTCTGATAATCAGCTGTCTGCTTGACGTTTATTCAGCTGTGTAAAAACTTTAATCTCAGCCAAACCGATTTACTCAGGAACAAATAAAATACTAAAAAAAGCCAAACAATAACATTTTGAAGTTAGCTAAGTGACTTATATATATATTTAACCTGAGTAGCGAAAGACGGCGGTCGGTTTGAAAATGATTTGCCGGGAGTCCGGTGTTCTCACGGCTCTAGTTAGCCTAGCCTAGCCTCCGGCTAGCTATCGAGCTAGTGGGTAACAGACGTCTCTGAAAACGTCGGAGCACTTTTGAAAATATGTGGTGTCTTGATAAACTGAGCAGATATTTGAGGTTTACACAGCTACATTCTCGCCTGAAAATATGTTAAACATTTATTTTGTGACCCAGAAAGAATAATAAGAGTAAAACCAACTAGCTGCCACCATTGTTGGAAACTGAGCTGGGCCGCGCTATGAATTCTGGGACACAGCTTCTTCTTCTTCGGGGTTTAACGGCAGTTGGCATCCTTGTACATGCAGTGCTGCCATCTTCTGTTTCAGTCTGTTATTACACTCTTAAATCCTGCTACTTATTCCTGCGTCTTTCAGGATCTTACAAAGCTTCAAACGACACGTCGACTATTAAATCAGTCGTCGACGATTTTGATAGTCGACGTAATCGTGACTAGTCGACTAATCGTGGCAGCCCTATTGATGATGTCATCAAGCTGCGCCTGTTTTGGTCGAAAGCATCGCAGCGGCTACAACCATTATCATCTGCAAATTATGCCAGGCGACAGTCATAGCAAAGAGATGAAGCACTTTTGAAATATGGGGAAAGCCAAAAACTGCGCTTCCTCCACTTCCGTAACGTTGATTCATTAATGTTGAATTCTCTCGCAGCTAGGGCTGCTTGATTATGGCAAAAATGATAATCACAATTATTTTCACTGAAATAGAGATCTCGATTATTTGACGATATTTATTTAACCCTTTAAGACCTACCATAGAACCAAGTCCGCCAGAGCTTATATTATTTTTTTTACATGCTGTAGTGCCATTTTTGGGAGCATTTCAAGTTGCTATACATCAATACAACTGTTATAGCCCATATTTTAATAATATGTATGCATTAAGTCCATAGTAACTACATCAATTGCAAAAAAGTGCAATAAACTACAAAAAAATTAAAAATCGTTTTTGTTTTTTTTACATATATTTCTACTTGGAAAAATTTAAGAGGTTTATCCCTCAAAACTTTAAATACCAAAAAAATTGCAAAAAATTGTTTACAACAACAGGAAATTTATTTTGAGTGTCTTCATAGTTTTATTTTGGAGATACAGCAATTTTTATATACACTGCAGGAAAAACGAAAAACAATCCTGTGATGCAAATTTGCAAAGAAAACAGCATGTGCATCAAAATAAACTACTTCCAGCAGTGCAATTCGAGTTCTAAGCATCACAGAAACTATTCAGAAAAGTCAAACATGACTTATAAAAACACCAGTATAGGCTTTTAAGGCCTACAAGTAAAACTATATTTTCCGCGAAAATGACGTCACTTCCGGTTTCGGGCAGGAAATGGCGGACATGCGATAGTTCGTGTTGAAGTTTTTTTTCAATGTGGGAAGTGTTATGAACAGCTGGTCAGATCGGCAAAGCGTGTTTCTGGAATATTATGTTTTTGTTCCTGAAAGCCCTTTTATGCAATTTTTGCAAAGCTTTATGTGGAAGGAAACCGTGACCTAGGACAAGCTGATGGCATAAGATGTAAGTACAACTCCTCCGGTTTCATATGCAAAACAAATTATTGCGCTAGCTTACACGGTTCCGGTTCTACAGGGATTTAAAAATAGTTACGCAAAACGGAGCGTGCTGCTCTGTCCGGCTTTAAAGGGTTAACAATAACAATGTATTGAATAATGACTTTAAAAAAAAAAAAAAAATAGTGTGCAAATACTGATAACAGTGCAAATGTTTGCGATATAAGAAATAAATGAAAAATGTAAACATCTATGTTTAGTGAACTTTGCAGTGTTGCTCTGTGGTGCAGCTACGACACCATAGCAAAGTTTACACACTGTCTACTTGATCCACGTCTGACTCCGGCGAACCCATAATGTTTCCACACCACTGAAGTTTTTTTTTACCTCTCTTTTCAACCAATAGCAGTCACTCTCCTCTCCAAATAACTTCTGCTTAGCTTTCCGAGCTTCCCTCGGGTCCTCTTAATTGTTGTGACGGGTGTTCGAAATGCAGAGAGGTGCGCTCGATTTGCCACACGGAGCAGCGCGAGAGTAAAGCACGAGGGAGGTGCTAATAATCGGCTCAGTCATTTTTGATGATCGTTGAAAGCCCAGATCATAATCGTGATTAAAATGAGATTAATTGAGCAGCCCTTCTCGCAGCTGTTCTATTCCCATATTGTTGCAGTATATTAATAACTAACCTTGTATTGTGGATGAATAATCTCAGTTGTTCTCCTGACTGAAGTTTGCCCCGTGTATAGCATCCTGCTATGCGATTGCATTTGTCCCTAACCACCAGAATCCCTCACATTAACTTTTATCGAGTGGAAAAAAAGTTGGCATTCATCCTCCAGCTTCACTGTGCTAATGTTATGCTAACATAGCTGTGTCGCTAGCAATCACGTAGCACAACATTACATACCAGGTAGTCCAACTTCAGTAACCCTGCAAACGCCACTGCTGTTTAGTTTCCTGTCTTCATTTATGTTGGAAGTGGTAGCAGAGCTGTACGTTTTACTTGGTTTCAAAAATCTCTCTGTCAGAACATGGTATGTCATGTTTAGGTGTAAACTAGCGAGCTAACCTCCTGTTAACTTCTAACTCCGTTAAATTTAATAAATTCTGTTTTCATGGATGCATGGATGTTAAACTTAATTGTTACACCTGGTAAAGCAGCAACGCTGATCATTTTATTAAAGAAAGAATTTAGACCGTTTTTAACTCTTTGTGTTCATTTGACTTTGACCTGAAGCAGACTGAGTTTTGGACCCAGATTACTCCGCGAAGCTCCTCACTATGGCAGCCGTAATGCTCTGACAATCCATCAAAACATTTTTTAACAGATTTCTGCACGCCAAAATCGGTTCGAGGTCAGTAAGCACAACCAGAATTCATACATAAGGCGCACTCTCGATTTTTGAGAAAATTAAAGGATTTTAAGTGTGCCTTATAGTGTGGAAAATATGTTATACAGAAGAAAACAATATATCGCGATATATATCGTTACCGCACGTGCTTCAAATTATACCGCGATATGAATTTTAGGCCATATCGCTCAGCCCTACATGCACACCATCTCAGCTTCTTTTTTCCCTTATTTAGCTGCTTTATTATTTATTTATTTGGACTTTTGCGTCTCGTATTGTTTGCACCTGCTGTAAATACATGATTTGATCAGCTGGAAAACTCATAACATGGGTTATGTAACTGTAACAAGTTACAGTTCATGTGTTTCCTGTGTACATACTGTCTGTTGGGTGGTGGGGGGAAAACATAGGCAGACAAAACACACATAGCCTGGTAGTATGTGTTTGTCTCCTGATGAGTAGGTGGAGATGAAAAACAGACCCATTGGGAAAATCAGTCAACAATACGCTGTGTTAGATGGGCGGCTGTCTGTCATGGCCGCAGTGACTGCTGGGGAATAAAGGACATGTTTTGTCATTTCAAAGCAGCTTAGTGTCAGTGCTGCCAAGTTGGAGAGCATCCAGGGAACGAGCTTCTCTGAGCAAAAGTCATTCATAGTTTGAAAAAAAAACAAAAAAACAACCCACACACAAAAATTTAATTGGTGAAATAATCCAGCTTTCTGTTTAAATTAGACAAAATAAATCTGTTGAACCAAGAGAAAAAAATCTATTTCTCTGTGATTGTTCACTCATCAAGGTCACAACATCACAGCCACTATTTATTAAAAATAATTTTGTAATGAAGTTGCTATAAACGTAAGCAAATAATTATAAAACACAAGTCAGATCTCAGTGTAGGAGTTACTTGTTTCATAGGTGCGAGGCCGGTGAATGTTGTGCATGCCTTTCTCCACTCCACTCCAAGTGACACTTCAAATAAAGATGTACCAAGTTCTCCTATGTCACAGGTCTGTTTATAGATGAGGAAAGTTGAAGCCAAGTACTGCTAATCCCATCACGGTACACTGATCTTAAGCGGCTCACCTGAAGCAGCACTTGTGTAAAACTGACCTGTATTTGTTGGGCTTTGCCCTGTCCTAGAGCTATTAATCACATTGAAAACACGCATAATTTGACTTGGCTTGGATTGAAGTAATTTGTTAAATTTTCTTGTAGCATTCAGTTTTACCAGCTCAGATCTGAGTGAATTTTATTTGACCCAATAATTTCCCACATGGCATCACAAAAAACTAAGCCAACGCCTGCCTTTTTTATTTTGAGTTTATTCATAATTGTAGCAAAGATCAAACTTTAAAACTAGATGATGATAATAACAGGGAGTGTAGTAACACAAATGTTAACTTTTGTATTACACTGGTGTAATCTTCTAAGCAAAGTGCGTATAGAAACAAGTCTTGGCACTAGGCAGTCATCTTGGCAGCACCTCTGGGCAGTTCTTTAGGTAATTAGTGTTGAGCCCCGGGAGAGACATAACTTCATTTTCAGTGGTAACCAATTAAATCTCAAAACCATTTCACAAGTATGCTGAAATTTCCCCAGAATAAGTTTTTGAAACTTTTTATCCATGTAGGTTTTACTTAATGACACTGCTGCTTTTTGGCTTCATTAGTGGCTCAATCCAGACGGCTGACGCAATCAAGCTCTGTAGCCAACAGGACTGAACAGTTGCTATAGTAATACACCTTATCCAATAGTTGGTGAAGAAATTCCATAAGCATACTTCCATGTATCTTTGCTATGATAACATATAGATATGTCTGCTGCCACACATGTGAAACTGTCACCTGTTGATTGGCTGTTTAAGATCAGAATTATCACCATATCTGCTGTTATGAAACTGTTATTAGACATATCAGGCAGTATCTTTGGCATTGTGTCTGTACAAGGGTTTTGTTTGAAAAACTATGGCTGTGTCTGACTTCCTGACCTCCTTACCTGCTCTGCAGCTTGACTTGGGTTTTGTTAAAGACAAACACAGTGCCAATTTAAGTGTCATGAATGCCCTTCTGAAACACACCGCCGTGTGAAGTTGCAAGCATTGGCTTGGCTTGAGTGGATGTGATGATCTCTGGCTTTGATGCAGGCCTGGTGTATTTCTGGGGTCAAGGAGGGTCCACTAAGTAAGCAGTTCACAGCAAGTTGGGGTTACAGGGTTACACAGAAAACTGGAGCCTGGAAGGTCCGCCAGCAACTAACCGTCAGCTAGAAAGCTTCCTGTGTGTACACAATTGTTCTGGTGGTCCTCCTTCTGGGCAAGGGATGAAACCTCACCAAAAATGTAATAAAAATATTTTGGCTAGCACCAACAGGATAATGCATAACCCTCGTAATGTAGTCATGCATAAACTATATGCAGACCTCACTTGTGCTTCATCAACCCCAAAGGCCCCTGGTGACTCACAAAAACCCCTGGGCTCAGCTGTGTGTTAATATATTGGCAGGTTAACAATTGCCTATTAGTGCTAAAAACAAAGTGCAGCTGAACTGATGGCTATGTTGATCATAAACCAAGGAATTAAAGTTTTGGACTAACAGGGCCAGCAGAACAACATTAAGATACTTCAAAGAAGTTTTGTTTTCCTTCTGGGGTGCTGGCCATATTGAGATTAAACAGATTTCTAAAGGCACAATCGGGACAATAAATATCTGAACATATATTACTTTTATCAGCTTCACTGAAGTTTCTATTACATGTTATAGCCATCCAGTGCATAAGTAACGATGTTCTCCCTTTTTGCAGGCTGGTGTCCTCTATCCATGCTGCCATGGCAACCACAGCAGGAGCTGTTGTCGTGTCATCGTGCTGCGGCAACGTCATTAATGACAGGTGAGACTTCATGTAAATAACCCCTTTAGTGAAACATTGGTTATCACTGGTAACACATGAAAGCAGCAGCTATGCTTCCTGGGCCTCCCTTTGGTGGGATCTGTTATTCCAAAGACTCGGGCCTCAATTTTGATTCACTGACTCAAACATAAATGTTAGTCACAGCCTGCTAACAGTGAACAAAGTTGCTTAATCTGTCTTAGAAGCTACACAATCTCGGCGTGCTTGTGAGGTGAAAATGCGAATAATCACTCGGCCCTAACACAGTTCGCTGAAGTCTTTGACATAACATTCGTGCTGTTAATTCTTCACGTTCTTCACACACACAAACAGTCTAAAGTGTGAACTTGCATACTCCACTATTAAAATAAATTGATCGACACGCTCCTCCTCGCTTTATTCAGAGACCTGTTTGTCTCCTCTTCTCCTGCGGTTACTGTTCCTTGTCCTGTCAATTCTAGATTGTATTAGGTAGTATTTTTCCTTTTGGCCCACTTAACTTATAGGTGCTTTTAAGTTTTTGTTTTTTTTTCGCAGCCGTTTTTAGTTAATCTGTGGCTGCCTGCTCACTTGACTGTTAGCGATACAACATCCTATCATTAACATAACCTTAGCTGCTGAGATTTCTTCTTCCTGTTTTTAGGTCAAAGATATAAAGTCCATTATTTGGGTGTTTTAGTGTAACTGGGAAACTGCAAGCTTGTCATCCAGGAAATAGAAGCAGCATTGCTGTCCTGAGGGTTAAGCAGAAATGTTAAGAGGACTTTTTGTTGCATCCCATCTGAGTGATAGCTCTTACCTTTAACGGCTCTGCTCATTCAGCAAAGCGTCTGAAGACTAAATGCGCTAATCTGTGATGTCGGAGGGGTTGTTGCACCAGAGCCTCATCAGCACATATTTAAATGGTTTTATTTTATTGGGAATTGGTTATAAATCAGAAGATCTGGTACCTACGCTGCGATTATAGCATGAAACACTCCCCCTGCTGCTGAATATGATGCAAGCAGTCATGTAATGTTAAAGATTTTCAGACTAACTTCCTTTGTGATTGATAGGTCAGTATCTTTCCTTGGGCAGCAGTCTGCCCGTTTCTCTTATTGAACCAGCTGCTTTCATGCTGCCTCCACATCAGCCAGCTGGCAATGAGTTACTGTTAGCGTTAGCACTGGCCACTCTGTGCAGCTGAGGAAAGTGTGACGCTAGGTTAATGCCAGCCTATTAATCCTTCACTGAGTCAGCGACCAGACCCTGGCAGTCCCAGTTTCAGACTGCTAATCTCTTGCGCCCCCCCACTCCAAATCACCCACAGAGCTTAATTCCTCCACAACGCTGCTCAGTTCTGCTGTCCTGTGACGTGCGCTCAACCCGGGGGCTTATACTCCAGAGTTAGACCCACAAATACTCTAATTCTCCATCGCAACCTGTCCCTTCTTTTAGCCTTTAGTGGTTAAGTTGCAGAAATGGTGGTGTTCACTGTATAAACTGCAGTAGAACCACTAAAGTAGCTCAAACGCACCTGATTCGCCAGACTCTAACATTAGCTCCAAATAAAGTGGTTAATATGATCTGGCAAACACTGTGTATCTAATTACTTGTGCTTTTTCCCTCATTTAACAATATTTTCTATACTTTATATTTGAGAGACAAACAAAATTAGGAATGCACTGAGCTATAGGGCTGCCTTGAAAGCCATTTCTTTGTTGTAATCTATAATAAACAAAGCTTCATTTAGTGGTGCAAATGAGAAGGCCAGTGCTTTTCTTGTTGTTATTGCTGAAACAGTCTGAGCAGTCCTGCATACCGCCACCAAGGCTGGAGATGACCACCACTCTAAAAATGAGTAAAGACACAAAATGTTTAATTATGCCCTATCTTGGAATGGTAAAGATTCCTTCCAAGAATTCTTGGATCCAGGCCTGAATTCAGATCAGCTCACAAAGTTAATAATTTCTAAGCTCCGTCAAACCAGAGCCATTGTAGAAGTTTAACATGTATGTGTCCATATCTGTTTAAATAATCGTGCTAATAAGCAGGTAGGCAAACAGAGCATAAGAACAAAAATAACATAAGCACCTGAGGACGGTGAAATTCTTATTTATCTTCTATTATTATGCGAGTTACACCAATGAGAACCTATACAGCAAGAGACCAGGCAGTTCTGTTTTATGTATGTCTGGGGGACTAGTGCTTTCTTTTGTGTTATTTAATACAGAAAGTACATACATTACAGAATCAGCTCATGTAGCCTTCCTTCCTCCCTAAGCTGTTTGTTGTGCCTTACTGTTCTTAATCTCCATCCACTGACCTTAAAAGCTAGAGAAGCCAGTGAGAGGTCAGGGGTCAGTAGCTCAGCTTTACCCTGCAGCTTCACTCCTTTCTGTCCACATAATTAACCATCACAGTAATCAGTGCTCATTAGGCTACTGGAGCTATCCAAGCTGTTGATTTTACTGTACTTACACAAGCTTGTCTTAAAGCTTTCCGATGCTTTGCACAGGACAGAGGGTGGTTAAAAAAAGTGCAGGTTTTTATTTAAATCTACTGAAAGTAAATGTCTTGTTTTGTTTTTTTTACATGTTTTTTTCTAGGACTGTGCTGTGATAGTGCCTAGGCCTCCTTCTGTTCTATATTCACTGCCCACTGTAAAGGTTAAACCCAGCATTAGCAAGGTGTACCCAATAGAGCAGAAACGTTCCTCAAAGATGTTGGTCCATAATGAAATGATAACATCACACAGTTGCTGCAGATTTGTCAGATGCACTTCTAGGATGTGACTCTACTATTCCACCACACCCTAAAAGTGCTCTATTGGATTCAGATCTGGAAACTGTGGAGGCCATTTGATTACAATAAACTCAATGGCATGTTCAAGACACCAGTTTGAGATCATTTGAGCTTTGTGACACAGCATCTGATTTTGCTGGAAGCAGCTGGATTTCCTGGATTTTGCTGGAAAATTAGTGTGTTGTGGTTGTAAATGGATGGGACATGGTCAGCAGCAATACTCAGCTGGGCTGTGGTGTTAAAACAGTGCACAATTGGTACTAAGGGGCCCAAAGTCTTCCAAGTAAATATCCCCCGCACCATTGCACCAATAACTACACCACAAAGTCAGTTAAATCACCTTTCGTTCCTACTCCATTTGGATCAACTAGGATTTTCCTTTAGGTAGTAGTATCTGTTACTGGGCACTTTTTTTTTTTTTTTGGTACCTACTCGACTGGGATTCCAAGCTCCCTGAGTTAACGCCGCATTTCTATAACAACCCCACCCACATTGAGGTGGCACTCAATTGTAATTACTGAAACTGAGCTGAGTCGAATCTGGTCTTTAAGTCTGACGTCATTAGCCGTTTCCGGGTCCAAACTCCACTTCAGGTCCCAAAGTCAAACGAACACTGACATCACTGAAAGTTAAAAACGGTCTAAATTCTTTCATCTTTAATAAAATGATCAGTGTGGCTGCTCAACTGGGTAATTACGTTTAACATCCAGGCATCCATGAAAACAGAATTTATGAAATTTAATGGGGTTAGAAGTTAGCAGGAAGTTAGCTTGCTAGTTTCCACCCAAACATAATATACTACGTTCTGACTTGGGGATTTCTGAAAAAATTGAAATATACAGCTCTGCTATCACTTCCAACATAAATGAAGACAGGAAACTAAACAGCAGTGACATTTGTAGGGTTGCTACGTGGTGGCTAGCTACATAGCTATGGTTAGCATAATGCAGTATAAACACACTTGAGGATGAACTCTGACTTTATTCCACTTGATAAAAGTTAATGCGAGGGTTCCCGAAGGTTAGGGACAAAAGCAATCGCATGGCAGGATGCTGTAAACGGACCAAACTTCAGTCAGGAGAACAACTGAGATAATCCATCCATAATACGAGGTTAGTCATTAATATACTGCTGCATGGGCTGGGCTGTACTTACATTGTAAGGTTTTAAAACTTGAGCTTTAAAATGAACAGTGATAATAAAAACCAAGAGAGGCCGACAGTGATCACTGCCCTTTTTAGGACTTGTTGAGATTAAATAGGACAAGATACAAAGCATTAAAACATGTTAAAAACACAACAGCCTTAATAAACATAGAGTAGTTTGGTCCCAGAAACAGGGTTCATATGTCATCACTTAAATATCGGATAGAGTCAAGTTGAATTGGTGTGAGTGGAAAAGAGCCATAAATGTGCTGAACTGCAGCCATGATATTTGTGTAAATGAGCAGCTAAATGGGTGCTCCTAACAAAGTGACCTGTGAATGTAAGACTGGTAAATGATTAATATGGTTTTATAGTTCTGGTAAAGATTTTTTCATGATTTTTATATAAATAAATCAAACATACACGGGTCATTCCATAAAAAACATTTAAAGCCTTCCACCTGACTCCCTTAGGATCAGGCAAGATTTTTTTTGTTGAATTTTATAAAGCCAAGCAAAGTTTTACTTTTATATTCTGAATATTTTCCACATTACAGACTCTCAGACTGCAAAGGCACGAGTCTGTATTTGACTTTTTTTTTTTTTTTTAATATACCTCAGTTTCTATAGCTTCTTAAGCAAACTGTGCAGTCATATAACATTTTCAGGTCTGAAAAACACACTTAAGATTTAAACTTTAAAATCTAGCCATATCAGTTTAATACCCGTTACAAACAAAAGTAAAATTAATGTACTTGTTCAGCACTTTTTTTTTTATTTCACTAGCCTGTGTCATGTAAAATTATAGTTTCAGTGGCAAAACTTCCTCAGTTTTGTGTCTATGTTGTAGAGAAATGGAGACAGACACTGATACCCTGGATGTTTAATGTGTTTTCAGATCATTCACTGGAGAAAATGTCAAAAAACTCACTCTGTGTAAACTTTCAGGTATCATATCACCATGTAAAATAGGCAATTGGTCAAAACGAGTTGCATCTCATGAAAGGTCTTTTTTTTTTTTTTTTTTTTTTTTTTTTTTTTTAACCCGCATTGTGATAGCAGGCTCAACTTCTTAATAATGAGTATTCAATTATTTGAACATCATGGTCATCCATTTTCGATAGAGGCATTCCTGTGGGTGATTCTGCTGTTAGTTGTAGACACTGATAACAATTTTATTTTGTCTTCCTCAGGCACTGGCTGGCCACCTACTTTGTCATCTGGTACGGTGTCCCCTACATGACGTACGACATCTTTGCCATGTACCTCAGTCACTACTACCGCTTCCACATCAAAGGGCATGAGGACTACAAGCGGCATTCACTGAGGACCATAAACTCCTTTGTCCGTAAGGAGTTCCTGCTGGTCCTGCATCACATCGCTCTGCTCACCATCCTGCTGCCTGTCACACTGGTGAGGAGGGCTGATGGGGAAAAATTAGGGAGGGGCTGAGATGGCATTTAGTACCACAGATAAATAATTAAGATAACTAATACATGCAAGTACTATTAGTGATAGACTGCTATATTTGTATATGTGATAATTTAAGGAATATACAATTAGCTTAGGAATATATATAATTAGCTCTTTTCCAACACAATGCTACCTCAAAGAGAAGCCAAACTTACAAGACACACCTGGATTCATATCTGTGAGAAATAGCCCCTCAGTATCATCTGTTAACACTTCTTTTGCTTGTAGACCCATTTGATAGCATATCACAGCACCTGAACCTAGCATGGGGTCTGTAGTTTTTGTGTTTTGCAGAAAGCCCCACTTGTATGTAGCTTGCCTCTATCAACAAAGAGTCTCACTGCCTCTGGTTCAGATTGAACGTTTGGTAGGCCATGTATCTGTCAGAATGGGTGTGTATTCTTTTTTTTTTTTTTTTTAAACAAGAGCCTCTTTAGCTTCCTCATCACCATGTTAAGTCACTGCATTGGTTAGTGACACCGTGGGCATTTATATTTGGCGCTTGAGGTGTGCTGCACGAGCTTGCAACTTTTCCAGAGCACACTACTCAGAAAAACCTCTACATTGGTGCTGTGATTGTGATGGTGTTCCTTTTCAGACAGTGACAATGGCTAGCATAACCAGGTCAGTAGCATTGTGCAGTGGACTTTTGACATCCCTGGTCCAGCTGAAGCCATAAAACTATTAGCTTTTCCATAAATTACACTGATAGTTCTTTAAGTGCTGGGCATCTGCACTGGTGTCTTCTTCACCCTGAGTCAGGGCCTCTGCTGTGTGCTAATATAGTAAGTTCAAATTTCACTCATTAACTTCTGTGCAGGTGCACTAATAATGAATGTTTGACACAACATCCTGATCCACCTGAAATGTGCGCCAGTTTGCACCTCAATTGCAAACTGAAGCACAAACCACCTGGGAGGGAAACATGAGAAGGGCATGAAAGGCTGGAACTCACCATTTAGCAGACTGACCTTTCAAAGTAAGAGCGAGGACATTGTTCAGTAGTAAAGTCTCAGAGGGGTTAAACAAGTACAATTAAAACATGCAAAAAATGAGTGGTCAGAGATACGTTGCCTGTGAGTGGACTTTTTAAAGGAAAAATGGCATTTAACATATAATGACTTTATTCTTTTCCTGGTATTTTCCATAATAGAACATTTAATTCCTTATTGATGTAGGGAAATGGGCCATATTCAGTGATTTGAGGAATCCAGCTCTAAATTATTAATAAATCACAGAACTCATGTTATGTTTCTGTGAATTTAATGATGTTAAATGTGTTGTACTTTCAGTCAGGCATTAGTTTATTTCAGTGTAGCACTAGATTCATCTTAAAGGGGGTTAGTATTCTCTTTCAGTCTTCTTTAATAAGTGTTCACTGCCAGTAATACTTTATTACTGAGTACTCTAATGTTGTGCAGTGGTTTCAAATCAATTCTTGCCTTAAGCTGCATTATCTCCTAATGATTACTTAAGTGGTGGCAAAAAATAGATTTCATTCTGCATGTCCTTTTTTTTTTTTTTTCAAACCTCAGTTGAAATAAATGGACAATAAATGGACTTCTGCTTGGAATTAAGAGGAAAAATGCACTTCATAATTACAAAAAATTGCTTTGGAAAGTGGTTTGCAGTTATATCAAAGACGTGCGTCATCATGCTAATCCACCTCCACATAACATCTGTTATCTCACTGCTTTGTTAATGTACAGTAAACACTAGCTCAGAACTGCTGCACATGCTTTTAAGGCTGTTTGTTGCTTATGGAGTCAAGCAGACGTATAAACAAATTTTCAACACAACATTTTCATACTTAACCAAACATCTGTGTCTTTTTGAATTCCCCGTAGTGGCGTCTGAAAGCATCATTATCAGTAAAGCTGTGATGCAGAGTGCTTTACTTCCTCTTTAGAAGGACCAAGGAAACCACAGAAACAATGATGGTGTCAGTTCTGTTACAAATAGGTGGCTTAAACTAATTAAGAGTCCTTTCACAGGCCGTACTGAGTCAGTACTGAACAGCTTTTTATGTGACACAACAAAATGGAAATAATTGTAAAGAGTTACTGAAGCTGTTCCTAGATGCCTTTTGGGGAGTAAAAGATGTTGCTAATATTGAAGTTGGTAATGTTGAAGTTAAAGTTAAGTATAGTGGTGACTGTTGTGAGTGAATAGTATGTAAACCCAAATCTACAAAGCTAAGTCTGGGTGCAATATAGTCTGGTGAAAGGGTGGAGTGCCAAGTTATAAGTTAACACAAGCAAATATTGTTAGCCGGCTGCACCCATAAACTAATTTGTATTGCTATATTATACTGTGTGCAACTTCTTACATCTTACAGTTGGATAACTACCACCCATGTCACCACAACAAAAACTAAAACTAAAGACCTTTGCACACCGGACATGTAAAATCTGTGAAAAAGTTTCTCACTTTAAAAGTAATTTTTGAGACTCCCCTAATCTTAATACATTTTTGTGACATTTTTCTAATCCACATCTGACCAATCAGACTGCATTTGGGAACAAGTCCGCTATAGCTCAAAACCTGCACCAGTAGGGACTATACAATGAGATGGAAATGGTAGAATAATGCTGTTTTACCTCAGACACACAGCTAGATGCTGCTCCGGGTCGATCAACTCTATGAAATGAGTTCTCTCCCTACTCACATGTGTTCTCACCTCTGCCAACAAGAGCTCAAACTGCCCCACTGACATCCTTCACCTTAAAACGCAATAAAAAGCATAAATAAGTAAGAAATACAAAACTAAATCAACTCTATTCATGAGCATTCTTTCCTAAACTCTACTACTTGAATAAACTCTTTGATCCATTCAGAGGATGCAGACCAGTTTCAATGTAGAACAAGTGCTTTTCCAGTGGGAATATGTAGCTGGGAAAGAAAGAACACCCAGCTAGTGATTATTGATTACTTTCTTTGAACAAATGCAAGCAATGTATTATTTGTCCTTTGCATCCTTGAATTGTGAGCGTTTCAAAGTGGTGACGTGGAATAGGAACGAAGGGTCTATTTTCTGTTGAAATATGAGTGTAAGGAGAACAATGGCAGCCAGGCAAAAATCTCTGTGCCATTTAAAAATACCGAGGCCTGTAAGACATATATAAACTGAATATATAGTGAATTATGGGTTATTGGAGGAAGCTGGCAGCTGACCAGAGGCTTTCAATGCAGTTGTGACTGGCAAACTTCTGAACTTTTAAACTTGAGTCCACTTTTCAACAGCCTGAATTGGTCAAAAGATAAGATAATATAAGACGTTATGAGCCCACGGCAGGAAAATTTGTGATCACTATACAAGTAGTCTTCGGGAATACGTCCTGGCTTCCTGAAGGATTATTTGGATGTTTCTGCCTTTTTCTCCATTGTCCGTCAACATGATCCCACACTGCTGCAGTAATTTTGAGGTCTGGGCTCTGGGGGAACCAATCCATGACGGGTAGTGTTCCACTGCGTGTTTGTCTATTTGCTTTTACTCCATTTGCAGTGTGTTGTCAGACTGAGAAATGAAGCAGCTGCCACTGTTTTGTAATTTCCAGGTAGTGCTGCATGGTGCATCAGATTTTGCCAGTACTTTTCCTTTTTCATAAATCCGTCCATTTTGAGAAAATCCTCAACACCACTGGCTCAAATGCAACCACAAACCATGGTAGAACCTCCTGTTTTACAGATGGCTGTAGACACTAACGTCTCTCCTGACGTCCTCCAAAAATTTCACATTTAGATCCTTCACTCCACAAGACCTGTTGTCATGGCTGCAGTTTTTTCCGCCTGACACTTCTTCTTTTTAGCTCTTTGGGAATCACCTTGATGCTTTAAAAATGCTTTTTATATCTGTGAAACTGTTTAATCGCATTTTTTCAAACTATGAAACTAGTTAGTTCATTGCTTAGTTGACTGTTATGTGTGGACATATCACTGATTCAGTCCTTGAATTAGGTGCTTTTTTTGTGATCAAATGATTTGGATGTCAGTGTTCAATGGCGTGATAAACAAAATAAAAAATAAACACATTGCTCTGTTACTCGGTCTTTTATAAGGACTGAGTGGGGAAAAAAGCAGCCAATGTCCAAAGAAAATAACTATTCTTTAAGACCACTTTAAAAATGACAAGATAGCCTGACTACTACAAAATATAATGAAATGATGAATGAGATTCGACCCCACTCTGTCACTGGAAGTTTAAAAATTATTTGCAAAGTATAAGGAAACATTCCTGTTATTTCTGACCATTTAATAAACAAAATTAGGAATTTTGTTGGAATAAATGTCAAGGATTGTTTTTTTGTTTTCTTTTTCTGTATAAACATTTGAATTATGTTGCGCAGGCTCTTTCTCCAGACTCCAGAGTTTACAGAACATGTAACATTGCCACTCTCTTTTCCAAGTAGTATCCCAGGTTAGCAGGCCAGGTGCAGTGGAAACCCAAGCCTTTGTTTACAGTGGCTACATGAGATCACATTACCTTACATTATTCAGCTCCAGCTGCAGTCATCCTCCCGCTTCTCTAAACTCTACTCACCTCCCTTTTTGTTTCTCCGGTTCCCTCACTCATCAGCACCATGCTACTTGGGCCTGCACATGTAATACGTGAGCTGGTAGAGTTTTCTCAGCAGGCTGAGTGCAGGAGGAAGAAGAGCATTTCATTTAGGTGTACCAGTTTAAGTGTCTAGTTTTTGTGTGTTATGGCTACTGGCCTGGCATGGTTAGCCTGTACTGTTCTTGTTTTGACAGGTTATGACATGTCATGCATGAAAGCTATTGCATCAGCAAAAATGGCAGTGTGATAATATCGGTGTGTAAAGACTTTACTAGGGTGGCCATGGAGGTATATCACAATTAGTAGTTTTTTCATCTGTTTAACATAATAATGCCATCTGCATTTTATTTACTAATGAGCAGTTTCCTTGCTTCTGTTCCGAAGGGACAACCACCTCTAACCAGCAAGCCCTGGCCCTTCCTGTCTAGTTTCTTTATCAACAGGCAGACAGATGGTGGTGGTAGTTCCTCTTCTTCTCTGGATATTCGCTGTGAGCTTCACGAGTAGTGTAAAGTGTGTCAAATTTATTATGGAAAGCCTGTTGTGAACCTTAGTGCTTGGTACATGTTTGGTTGTTACAGAGCTCTCCCATAAGGTTCTGCCCAGAATCTAGTGAGTGATAAAGTCTCAGGTACCACTTAACAAGCAGCCTGCTTTGTGCTGTCCTCCAGATAAGAACACTATTGTCAAGCAGCCCGATGGTACTCGGGAGTCATGGAGACAAAGAAATTTGTGTCAAACTTTTTGAACTCTAAAATAGTGGAGATGAAAATGGAAAGGCTAAAAAAAATCTTCAATGCTTTGCAGCTACATGCTAGTCACTGTTAACCAGAAAATTCTGTTTGTTGTTACTGGAAACTAAACTCTTTCTCTTCTTATTCACACTATAACCAGGGTTTGCCTCTTATTTGTATTTAATTTTATTTAACTTAATAACAGTACAGTACTCTGTTTTTGGTAACCATTGTCCCTGATGTAAATATGTAAAAATTGTGTACGTTTCTGTTTTGTGTCTTGTGTACTGTTTGTTTGTATTTGTCTTTCTTGCTGCTGTTACACCCAAATTTCCCCTTGTGGGACAATGAAAGGATTATTCTATTCTATTCTATTCTATTCTATTCTATTCTTTTCTTTTCTGTTTGTACTGCACTTCCTGGAAACATTTGTAGAACCAGGAAACTTATCAGGTTACAGACAAGCTAACTCGCTGTAACGTAAAGGTTTACCTCCTACTTCTGAAACAGCTGGACTCAGTTTCTTAGACGTTCTCATCAAAATTAACATTATAGGAAGCCTACGTTCAGATGCAATTTTGGTTTTGAATCCAGTCCATCCCTGATTTATCTACTGAGATCAGGACAACTGTTTGGCAGTTATTAAATGTCTCTATTACATTTCGGAATAAGGATGTGAGTACCAAGAAGCACTTCTAGACTGTCGTAGTTTGCCATCATTATACTGTAGCCCTATATTTAAGCATGTAGGTTGATGTTGATGATGGTGCATTGTGTTGCAGGTGTAGTCATACAGCTTCTCTTGTTTCAAGTGCATTCACACACTCAGGCGCTTGTATGTTGTATGAAATTGTAGCAGGCACAATTATATCCTTTATAGCCAGTAGCTGTGTGAAAACTAGAGGCAGTGGATTTAGCAAGATGACGTTTTCAAAATGTTATCTACCAGTTAACTCCATACAAAGTGCAGTAAATAAGAGTTTCTCATCCTTGGCAGGAAGATTGTTCCAGGCATGTCTGAGAACTTTCACAAAGAAAGTCTCACTATCTCACTGTCTTTGTAACGCTAGAATCAAAGTCAATGTATCAGATTTGACTAGTGATTCCATACATGCAAATTTTGTCTCTCTTGGCATTAATATTAAAGTTATTTTAAATGATGCTGCCCGGATGAGTGCCTGGAGGTTTTACTGAGATGGTTGACACATGGAAAGATTTTTGTTCTAGAAGGACTTTGCCCCGAACTGATGGTGTAATTTTGAAATCCGGACTATGGGAGCCAGACCACCTGTTGGAGGGCTTTTTGTCTTATTTCTGGTTGAATACAGTTTCTCATTTGTGACTAGTTCGAGTAATACTGTGTAACCTATAAGAATCTACACATCAAAAGGATATAGCACTTTAGGCAAAAAAGTTTTTTTTTTTAGCATTACAGGCCTGGTGTTTGAGGGGGAAATACAGGCACAGTAATGTTGAAAGTGGCATGTTGCATAAAGTTAACACACTTATGTCCACAGCCGCTGGGGTGGGATGAGGTAGCCAGGTAGTTTGGTAGGTGTGGTGTAAGGTTCCCCTCTGTGGTCTCTGTCATTGTTTTGTGGCCAGATGGCAAAGCCACTTCTGGAGCTGCTCATGCTTTATTTATTAACGGCACACAGAAAGCTGGGCTACCAGAGAGTGCTTGTCTTTTGTCTGGAGTCTCTTTATCCATCTAAACTGACTCATCTACTCTAGGGTGGCAGCCCCAACCACACGGGACTGTGCTGGTGGTCAGTATTTGAAAGCTTTGTTCATTTGTTATGTACAGAACATTACTTCCTCCCCTCCCTTTTTGGCCATCTTGAAATTGTGGTAGAGTAACATATGAACCGCTGGGGTTGTGGGATTGTACTAAAAAAATGGAGGAGGGTGCGATAATATTATCAGTTAAAAGGGTTTTCCTTTAGCCTCTTTAGTATGTAAGCTTTGAATTTTAACCTTAGACAGTTTAACCGGTTCAAAGTCACTTGCCGGGCTGGCTGCCCTCTCTTTGTTAATGAAAGCCCTAAATGAGGAAGGGGGAAAGTAAACTGATGACTACCGTGCCAGCCAGCATTGTTCTGCAGGTGTAAAAAATAAATAAATAAATAAATAAAACTGCATGACTGTTCTGGATATTCTTCAGCTACCTCTCTAGAAAGTACTAACGCGCCACCATCTCAAACCACACTACTGTGGTAGTCTTTGCTTGCCTTGGACATGTAGTTTGTTATATAATATTACTTGATAAATAATTTTTAAAAAGTGTGGTTTTACCTTCTCTCACTAATGGGTCTAATTGTTTAGGAAACACTTAAAGCACATGCTGCACCTCATAGTGGGACACGCTGTTATTATTAACAACCAAACCCAATATCTGTTATTGTAGGATCTTTACTGTACAGTATAAGGTGACTTGTTGTGATTTAGTGCTATATAAATTCAACTGAATTGAACTGAATTGAACAAGGGTCTTCCCATTAGACCCATTAGACCTGTTGCTGCACCTGCACCGTCACTCTACAGTCTAGTTTTAGTTTTATTATTGTTTTTCAGGGATCATGCACAAAAACATTCACCTGATTTAGCTTTTAGCTTATGTACTTCTGCACTTCCTGGACAGGTACACACAGGGTTAAATAGGCTATAAAACAGAAGTATATATCCAAGATATAAGATAAAAGTCAAGTGATATAATCAAATACACATACACAACCTAAAACCTCTCAACCTTACCTACACCCACAAAAAACATACACATTGTAAAACCTTGCTATGTTAAAGCATCCTCCCATTTAATACTATGGAAGAAGTTCAGGATTGTCATTATATTATTATTTTGTAATTATGCAGCTTTCCAGTAGCTACAGAATTTCAGGCACCTATGATAAACCTGGGTTTAAATTCAAACTCATTTTTGGCACATGCTGACTTTTAGCACTTTACACACAACAGCCCAAATCACAAAGTGCTTTTGCACCATGAACTGTGAGGAATTAGGTGAAGAAATAATGAATCCAGTCAGTTTTCTCTTCCTGGAGCTTTTGGCTGTTTATCTAACAGCAGCACTTGAAGGCTAGGGTGATTACAGTGAGCCATTTGGGGATTTAGGTCTGTCTCAGGTGCACCAAGCCTTTAAAGAGCTGCTGCTGAGCGATAACTAAAGAAAGATTGTTTAAATCTGGTCAGAGCCTTCCTGCTATAACAGATCCATGCTGATCTAGCGTCCTTCCGTAACGGACTGAAAAATACTAAAAACACTAAATAAAGAGAATATAAAATGAAAAATGTATAAAAATTATTATAGAAAGATACAGAAGCAGTGCTAAGACTATTTTTAGTAAAATAACAGAGGAAAAATTATTACTTATAAACAAATATTTTATGGTAATTAAGAGGAACATGAGGGTGGCTGAAAGCAGCTCCAGTCCAGCTGTATGAGTCAGTGTAAACACATGATTAAAGTCTGATATTTTCCTTGTCTTTTCAAGCATTTTTCCGCTGAGACTGTTCGAGAAGGTGTGTGTGTGTGTGTGTGTGTGTGTGTGTTTTCCATGCTTGCGCTTGTTTGCTCAGTCTGTGTGTGCTCTGTCTGCTCCTCAGTTCTTCAGAAAGGACCAGGGGGATTTCTTCATCGGCTGCTTGTTTCTAACAGAACTCAGCACGCCCTTCGTGTCCCTGGGGAAGATACTTATTCAGGTGAGATGGCACATGCACATGAGCATTCACCTGAAACAAACTCTGAAGTCCTTTTCGTGGTAAATACGTATGTCTGTAGATATCATAGAGATGCAGATCTTTTGCTGTGTAGTAGCGGAGCAAACAAAGTTGTAAAATTATTTGCCAAACTTCTACTTCTGAGCAGGTTAGCAGCTGCAAATAGGCTCGGGCCTGCCCAGCTTTGCATTGCTGCAAGGAGTGCATTAATCCAGGGGCCAAACACAGCGCAGTTTTAAATAAAGTGAGCCAGACCAGTGAAGCTATTACTTTTTCTTTTTTTTTCTCTTTTTGAAGACACCCTGGGATGTCTTAAGAGAAATAAGTATAATTTTTAAGTACACATCTCAGTTTTTCTATGTTATAAACAAATATTACTGTAGAAATTTAAGAAACCCACAAGCACAGCTGATTAGGCTCATATTGTAAGAAATAAAGTACTATTTTATATTATATTAATAACAGAAATTCTGAGTAAAAAAGAGAACAGTGAAAAAGAAACGTTTCTGTTATGAAATTAAATACTAAGAACTCTTTTTTTTTTTTTCTATCTTACTTGGTTGCTTTGGCATAAGGCACAGGCCACAGATGATGTCTTTGTAGGTAAAAATACAGTTAAAGACTTTATGCCCTCCTTCTTTGACATATGGCAATAATTTGACAACTATCAAGTGGTAAAACAAACACCAGTTTACTGGTTAGTATAAACCTTTAAAAGTGGTTGCTAACACATAGACTAACATTATTATCTTTGGAGACGTGTGATTATTTGGCACTAAACTCCCTTTGACAAAAACCCCAAACTCTTCAACGGGAAAATCCATCCTCTGACAACAAAAAGAAGAACGCTTTGAATTTGCTGTGCAGTTTGAAGTAATGTTAAAATTCACACACAAAACTCACCAGTTACAAAAATATAAAAAAACATGAATGAACTCCATTGTTCACAGTAATTTAGAGAAGTAGACCAAAAGCAAGGTTTGTTGTTTGTCTTCTATTGTCTGGTTCACACAGGCCTAAAGACCAGTCAGGGACCCTCTCGATGCTCATAATCACCAGACACTTTGGTCATAGTTTGCATGAAGTATGCTAACTTGTCTGCAAACACTTGCCAACCTCCTAAGTGCCCGCACCTTTTGAAATGTGTTTATTTTGAAGGCCAGCAATCTGTTTCCAGTTTGCAGTTTGAACTTTTTCAACTTGCCCTATAGCTCGGTGGTTAGTTCACAAGTGTTTGTAGGCAAGTTATGGCTATACATATCATGCTTACTACGGGTCACCGTGAGAGTCTAATTTGACCTCGCAACAGCCAGCAACCACTTATGGAACATAAATTTCCCTCAGCAAGTGGAGGTTATATTTTATTTTATTTTTTATTGCAGTTTTTTAATTGTGATTTGTCTTCGATATTATTATAATTGTTTTTCTTCTGAATATAACCAAGCAGAAAGACTTTTGTGTGTAGTGGAATTTGTTTGAAGAGAATCTTTCACAGGTCACTCTAACATCTTCCCAGAATGTTTTAATCATTGTACCAAACACAGTCAACAGTGCTGAACAAAAATATGCATATTTAATAAGTATAAGGAGGAGAAAAGTGGAAGAATTCAAACACAGACAGTGGGCCATCGGATTCAGGCTTGAATAAAAACAAATGAAAACATGGTTTAACTAATAATTAGCTGCGGTTGAAGACAAAGGTCAGTGGTGATGGAGGAGACAGCCAGTCTGTCCCCGCTGGCCACTCATAACCGAATGAGTAAGGTTAATAATCAAAAGAAATAATGACCAGAAGGCACACAGTTGTAACATGCCACTCTTGAGTGAGTGATTTGTACTTGTGTACTTTTACAAAACGCAATCCTGTGGAGAAACCGTTTTTTTTTTAGTTTTTTTTTTAACTCAACTC
Organism: Diplotaxodon limnothrissa; assembly: GCF_057381915.1. Taxonomy (NCBI): domain Eukaryota; kingdom Metazoa; phylum Chordata; class Actinopteri; order Cichliformes; family Cichlidae; genus Diplotaxodon; species Diplotaxodon limnothrissa. Next base: position 29,015,527 of record NC_140605.1, read on the forward strand.
ATTCTTCTTGCTTCCTCCACGTCCGTAACATTGATTCATTAATGTTGAATTCTCTCGCAGCTGCTCTATTCCCATGTTGTTCCAGTATATTAATGACTAACCTGTATCGTGAATGGATTATCTCAGTTGTTCTCCTGACTGAAGTTTGGTCCGTTTACAGCATCCTGCCATGTGATAGCATTTGTCCCTAACCATCAGAAACCCCCTGTTAACTTTTATCGAGTGGAAAAACGTTAGCGTTCATCCTCCAGCTTCACTGTGTTTATGTTATGCTAACATAGCTGTGTAGCTAGCGATCACGTAGCACATCATTATATACCAGCTAGTACAACTTCAGTAACCCTACAAACGTCACTGCTGTTTAGTTTTCTGTCTTCATTTATGTTGAAAGTGATAGCAGAGTTGTACGTTTAATTTTTTAATTTTTTCAGAAATCTCTCAGTCAGAACATGCTATATCATGTTTAGGTGTGAACTAGCGAGCTAACTTCCTGTTAACTTCTAACTCTGTTAAATTGAATAAATTCTGTTTTCATGGATGCCTGGATGTTAAACTAATTGTTACACCTGGTAAAGCAGCAAAACTGATCATTTTATTACAGATGAAAGAGTTTAGACAGTTTTTAAACTCTCAGTGATGTCGCAGTGTTCCTTTGACTTTGGGACCTGAAGCGGACGGAGTTTTGGACCCAGATTACTCCGTGAGGCTCCTGACTACGGTAGCCGTAATGCTCAGACACCATCAAGAGGTGCGGCTTCGTAGCCTACCAAAGTCTGATAGATTTTTGAGCGCCGTGTACCACATAAAATCGGTTCGAGGTCTGTAAGCACAACCAGAATTCATACATAAGGCGCACCGGATTATAAAGCGCACTGTCGATTTTGAGGAAATTAAAGGATTTTAAGTGGCTTAAAAACAGAATAGCAAATATTAGATGACACTAGATCCCTAATTCAGTGTGCATAACAACCTCAAACATACACAGAAAAGGTTCCCCAACATTTTCAGATCGCTGTTATTCTGAAGAAATCTCTGTGTGCAACAGACAAAGTCACAAGTCAGCATTGGGTACCTGTGATCTTCAGGCTTTCAGGCAGAAATGCATTAAATGCAAACATGATTCTGTCATGGAAATCACTACATGGGCTCAGAAATCATTGACCATGAACACAATCTGCTATAAAATCCACAAATGGTACGTTTTCCCAGCTGAAATATTTCAAATTTTTTCTATGTTGTATTGTAAATAAAATCTGAGTGAATGATATTTGCATCCGAATTTAAACAGCATCCAGCTGTCCATGAATTAGCGTTGTTTTTCAGATAAATATTTATTCATCACTGTATTTTTTATACACTTAGACACACATAAATGTACGGTATATACAGTTTGATATGAACTTAAGCAAAACAGCCTTAGCTCTCTTAACCAAAACAAAGCCATTCATCTTTTCTCCAAACTGTTCCTGCACAGGTGATCTGCAGAGCACTGCAGCAGCAAAAACCCAAGTATCTCCATTTCATTTGGGATGTTGCTTGTCACTGTTCTATCAATAATTAAGCTGCATGGCTCACCAAAAAAACCCACATCAGTCAGCAGCATTCAGGCACCGCTTGCTCTCCCTGCCCCTGAATTGATCTGTTTCAGCTAATGTTCATTAGTTTCGCCATGCAAAGAGCTCTATAGCCTACACTTTAGTAAAAGGGCCCAGTGTCTTACAAACCATCCTTTCTAAGAATAGAAGAGCCTTACTGTGTAGCTCAGTGAAACCAGTGGACCGTGGACTCTCAGGTCTTTGCTGACATCTGGTGTCGGTGAGCAAAAAGAGCAGAGCAATTCTTCACTGCTGACCACTTTTAGACTTAGTCAGCACTAACAGAAACCGCACCAGACAGTTTTACTGCTCTCATCAGCAGTGCTGACTGCTGTTGTGTGGAAAAGGGAACATCCAGTCTTTCAAATTAAAGATGAGAAGATCCCAGATCATATGATTTTTGTTGTTGGATGTTATGGCCCTGTTTTCCTGTCTCAGTTTTCCTATCCCTTTGACTGAGAAAAATAATTATGGGATTTGGTGGGGTTTTGTTTTTTTTGTTTTTTTTTGACAAAATGTAGTAACCTTCTCAACTACAAGTTAAGCTTTAACTTAACTTTAAGCAAGCAGCAGAAATGGAAAATATACAATAATAAAGTTTTCCTTATTTTATTTGCTTACTTCAATAATGGATGAAATGTATCAAAAGAATTAAGCAGCAGAATAATAAATTAAAACTACTAAGTAGATACTGTGGCTTAATTAAAAGTATAGTATATAATGTCTATAAAGCAAGCTCAGTCATTAGCATGGCTGAAGAGTGATAGGTTTAAGCTACAAACCTATTTGCTGGAACGTTCAAGATAATTTAATTACACAGCAAAGCAAGACACGAGTAGGCAAAGTTCTTTATGTTTCTCGTGCACGGGAGAGAACTGGGCAAACGCCGTTCCTTCGCTCGACCCCAGTTGCTCTCATCTGCTCCCCCATAACACTGCTCTTTTATTGTATTTATTTTACATGAATATGCATAGGTTCATTAACATACGACGTCTACATACAAACAAAGAGTACCTTGCCTGTGTGTTGTGTGTGTGTGAGTGTGGGGTCAGAGTGTGACCCCATAAACAACTTCGCTAACCCTGCTGGTTTGGAAGTCCAACAGTTCATCTAAACAAAAGGCACTTAGACTAAAACTGACATAGCTACGTTTATCCTACCATAAAACAATAAGAGAAGGTAGACCTCTCCCATGCTCCCAGGATGTGGGCGTGAATGCCAGAGCACTCTGGAATGCACACCAAGCCTTTGCAGACTATTAAGGATCACACATATCACTACACAATCGATTATACACCTCTAAGCATATATGGTTAAATATTTCTAAGCATAAATGACAATAAGCAATACAAATCGAACAAAGAGTTTTTAAGTTCTCTGCTTTCAGGTCCTCTGCCAGACTGTTAACACCGTTTCAGTGTATTAGGGTACAAAAGTGAAGCATGAAATCCCACAAATAATTAATATGCATCACACCAAAATGCTGTTAATGTTACTGAGTAAAAAGTGTTGCATTGTTCAACTACAGTAACCTACTTGTGCACAGTTTGAAGCAACTTTTCTGGAGTCTCTCCCAGCTGTCCAAGGGCGAGAGGCATTTGCAGATGTAAGACATATTTTAATAGACTGTTAACATGACCCCTACTCTACACCCCTACAAAGATTTATCAGAATCCATTCAAAGCTACCACTTTTACAGGCAGAGTACCGAACATCCACCTGAAACCTAACCTCCTTGGGGGAGGCCATAAAAGCCACTGATATAGTCAGTTAAGTAGCTCCAAGCTGCTGTCGCTTTGCTGTTACCTTCCTCCATGTTACGTTAGCCCTCCCTGCTAATGACTGCTGCTGATGTGTGATAATAATAATAATGGATTGGATTTATATAGCACTTTTCAAGGCACCCAAAGCGCTTTACAATTCCACTGTTCATTCACACACTGGTGGAGGCAGCTACCCTGGGATAGACTGACAGAAGTGAGGCTGCCATATCGCGCCATCGGCCCCTCTGGCCAACACCAGCAGGTGGCCGCCTGCGAAGTCATAAAGCGACTGAAATGAACGGATCAGGTGTGGATCAGCTCGTTGTCACTAAGCTTTGTGAGTCAGGATCAGACCGCCACATCAGATCAGTGCGTCTCCAGTTAGAAATGCCTGTTAACCTGACATGCATGTCTTTGGACTGTGGGAGGAAGTTGGGGTAATCTCTAATAGATCTCTGGCCTCACATTGGAGTACAGGTCTGCTTTTTACAGACCCAAATGTATATGTGTGGATGAGTCATCAAAAACAGTTGTAGTTTGGTAAATGTGTTTTCGCTGTGCTCTCTGAACGCATCTCTTCATCTGCAATTCCCTTTTTTCTCTTTTCTCTCCTCCAGCTCAGCCTCCAGGACTCCTGGCTGCACAAGCTCAATGGCGGGATGGTCCTCTTCACCTTCTTCATGTGCCGCATCGCCCTCTTCCCGTTCATGTACTGGATGTACGGCCGTCACTACAGCATCCCTCTCTACAGCGTGCCCTTCCACCTGCCGCTGTCTGCCAACCTGGGCAACTCGTGCATCTTGGCGCCGCAGGTCTACTGGTTCGTCCTGCTGTGCCGAAAGGGCTACCGTCTTTACCAGCGCAGCCGCAGCCCAGCCTCGTCTCCCACGGCCGACACCGCCGCTGTCACTGACAGTTCAAAAGATGATTGATACACGGACCACGACCGCTTGCTCTAGCCACACACTCAGCTACTAACACTCAGCCCAACCATCGTACTGTAGTACACCAGGACTGCCTGCTCTCGTTCCACAACTCCCGGGCATTTTCCGCACACTTCAACCAACTCCTCTGCCTACGTGGACCTCTCCACCTCCAATCTAACTCTACTACTGAAGTTTAGTGATTTTAATTTTTTTGGGATGTGACTCTGACCTGGATCTCGCTGAAGTGCTTCACTGTGTCTGAATACATTTACAGCACTGAAAAAAGAAGGAAAAAAAAAAGATCATGTTTGCTGCACTGCAAGTGAAATGTGGAGCAAACGTACCAGAAACTAAAGAGGAGATACGATCCTTACTCCTACTGTTTACAGCTGCTGATTGGAAAGTCCTGTTACAGTGTATGTTTGTGGGTGTTATGGCTGGTTTTCATTTAAGAGTAACATGTCAGATAGTTGGATTTCTTTTCAGATCATTTTATTTGTCACGCTGGTGACAAGGATTGGGGCCTGTGGTGGGCGGCATGGAAGTTCAGGCAGTATTAGCAGAGATAGGAAATGAGGAATACGCGTCACCAAGCAGTTACATCGTTACCTGGTTAATGTGATAGCCTCTGACTTTTCACCAGTTTCTCATAGTGCACGCAATTACCTACACTCTTATTTTCATCAGTGTTTCCACCCTTAATTTTCAGGTTTATAGTTTTCCATTATCTGTAGGGAACTATTTTTGACACCATGATTGATTAAGAAATGGCCTCTCTCACACAGGGTTTTTTTTTTTATAAAGAAAACAGTAATATTGTAATGTCTTGCCCTGAAATAATTTTTTCTTAGGTGTGAAGTTCAGCTCCTAGGCAGATAAAATTTTAAAAAAAAATCATACCTGGTTTAAATTTGGTCGAGGTCATCTTCTCATGGAGTTTTTCCTAAATTTAAATTCTGGATACTTCTACTTGTTCCTCCTCGATGTGTGGTGGCTCTCCTGCAGTGGATCCAAACTGTAACTGCTTAACTTTTGTTTTGTATTCTCAGTTAAAATGGGGAGCATCGACCACATAAGTGACGCCAGCACTAAAGTACCACACCGTCTTTAATTGGCCACCAGGAGACGACTTTTCTGGGTGCAGAAAGACTTGGAGGGAGGGATTAGCCCTCACCTCACTTTCTCTTCGACCGCAATGCTTTCCTGACGACTTTATGGGCTCAAGCGCTAGTTTCAGGGTCAAATTTTATAGTCAATCTAAGGGCCTGAAAGAAGGATTATCCAGGATGTGATCACTTGCTCCGCCGCTCTCTCATCACATCTGGTTTTAAAATACCAAGATTGCGACAGCAGGAGCTCTCAGCTTGTAGCTTGATAATTTTGTGACGCGAGGGTTGGCTGTGGGGGGTGAAAAGGGGTAGACGGGAGAGGAAGTAAAACAGGAAATAACCAAATGAGAGGTAAACAAGAACTTTAAAAAAAATGGGTTCAAACTAAGGATCCTTTTGGGACATTTTTCCCTTGTTGCTACACATCCTGCTCTTCTCACCAGTTATGATTCTTGACACAAAAGTTGGATCAATTCAAAAGAAAACCTGACGTTTGTTCACCTTGAGGTTGACGGTAAGGTGTGAGTGGACAGGAAAGGACTTCCAGTGAGTGATTAAAAAAAAAAAAAAAAAATAGAAACAAGCCCCAACCGAGGTGAACAGTAAGATTAGACCAGTGAACTTTATGCCAGGTATGGTTTCTTTGGGGGGTGGGGGCTTCTGTTCAATGCTTCTGTTTTTTGCCTCTAAACGTCACTCAGTCCAGTCTGATGGCGTGATGTGGAAGGTACCATGAGGCCCGGTGAAGGTCAAGCGGCTCCCAGCTGAACTCAGGGGCAAGGTCAGAGTGATAAATGGAGGGGTGTGGCTCATGGGGCCAAACAAACCACAAATAATCAAACAAATACTTCAGATTATTTATATGCACTTGTGTATCAGGGGTTGCACTCATCACATAGGGGTTTTTAGAGTTACATTAACTATCACTTAAATTAAATATATATCTTGACTAGAATAGAGAGGATCATTTTATTGTGCAAAATTCCAGTTATTATGAAAGAAATGAAACTTCTTACGAATTAATCAAATCAGAAAACAAAGAATTCTGCGTATTATGCATTAAATGTCCTTTTTTTGTTTCCTGTAAATTCAGTCTATGCAAAACAAATGTTGGTGCATGTATAACTGAACTAACATCAGGTCATATCAAGCTCACCCATCCCTCATATGATGTGCTCTTTGCACAGTTTTCTAGGAATCTGTGTTTATCTCTGCTCTACATTTCAGTCTTATTACTGAGTCTTAGTTTTAATTTTTTTATTTATTTATAATTGCGTAACGATTAAAAATAACTTCATATTCATTGTTAGTTTGTTTTAGTGCACATGGACACATTAGAGCTGAATCAAAACTCACTAAAAATCCATTTAAATGGAACGTCGCGCAGCTTACAGCTAACAGGCATGAAGCAAACCGCCTTATGTTAATCCAGAGTTTTTGTGTCTTTGCTTAAAAATCTAGATTGTTGTCTCCCTCTTTTTGGCAGCTTCCGCCAAGCTGTTGTATAAATGATAAAACATAATGTAACAGTAGTACAAGTTGGAGCACAGAAAGCTTCTGAACTCTTTTGCCCAGATTATTGATGGGATCAAAGTGACTGCTCGTGTTAGAAACACATTCTGCATGACAGCTCAAATATTTTCCCTCCGTGAGTCTGATCATCACAACTTGTTGTGAAGGGGGGAGTTAAAGAAGAAGCCTGTTAGCTGAGCAGCAGTTTGGGTAAGAGGAGGCGAGCCGGGCAGCTGAATGATGGGCTTGTTTGTCGAGGTTGGCTGGAGTGCGTCAGGGTGCTTTTGTTACTGCAAACATTCCTCGCTCTTTGTGTTGCTTTTCTGCATCTTTCAGCTGAATTTCTCCCACTTTCTCTTTTGATGATTCTAATAGTATTAAAGGAATTACGATATCAGTTTATCAGCTGTTTTTTTTTTTTTTTTTTGTACATACATGTAGAGGGTTTAAACATTCTCCAAATCCCAAAAAAATCAGATCCATCCCCAGTTAAGGCAGTGAGTCTGGGCTACCTTAACTCTATGCAAGTAAAACCGCGCTTCTCAGCATGTATTTACACACAAGGTGTTTATATTCATGCTAAAGACAGAACTACAGTTCAGAATTGTGAATGTTTTTATCCCAGATTCAGGTTTCAGAACTTTACAACTCTCACGCACAAAAAAATGGAGTGCATCTAGTCTCTTACACTGCAAGGAGGTGTTAATAATAGGATGTTGTTGTTTCAGCACCCTACGCTGAAGAAGACGCGTCTCAGTGGACTATCTTCTTCCCCACTTAAATGTCCTCAGTGTCTGGTCTGCTTCTGGGATGACCTCTGAGATTGAGATTAATAAACTGGGCTTGAGTCTAACAGCTGGTTTAAAGTCTCCACTTTCACTGCAGTTATAATCAATAAGTTCCACTCTACTTAAAGTTACTGTCCCACTGTTTCTGCTCCTTTCATTTATTTTAACTCAGCCCCATCTCTTGGTTTTCTGTGAAGCTAGCGGAGCAGAATGAGCCCTCACCTCTTCTCTGCCGCCCTCTGCTGTCAGGCCCATCCATTGCTTGTCCACTCTGAAGGCTGTGCAGTTGAGATTAAATATCTCAAGTCTTCAGCCAGCGTGACCTCACCCTCCGCGAAATGTAGCGGAAAAAACTGACAGGTACATTTGTTTTCTTGTGTTTGGAGGAGGGGACGGAACAGAAAGAATTTGCTGTGGGAAAGTGTGTGCTTTTTTTTGTTTGTTTGGGGTTTTTGTGTGATACCCTAAAGTTGAGCCTGTCTTCATAGCTTGCATAAATGCCATCTTGTTGACTTTTTCCTAAGAGGACTTTTAGAAGATTGTTCTGAAGCTTTTTTTTTTGGCCTGGATTTGGCCTCTCTGCTAACAGGATGTTGAAGTTTAGTGGCTTCACTAATAAAATTCAGTCTTAGTTTTGAAAGCGTGGGAAAGATGTTTTAAAATGTTAAAAAATTAAAATATATAAACATTCCAGTATCCTTATATAAAACTGACCCCAATTTCAAAACCTCAAATCCTTTAACCGTTTTTCATCCCCTATTGGCTCATTTATTTTTGTTTTTTCATAGCCAGGTGACAACAAGCCACATTACTTTCATTGCTTGAGAGCATCACTGCCACATGAAATCATGAGTAGTTTAAATGCATATCTTTCTACATCTATCACTAAGTACGCTCTGATTATAGAAGACCATGAATTCATCCTCTTTGCTCAGGGTTTGATGAACTTGTTAGGAAACCGTGTGTGTAATGTCGAGGTTTACTGTAAGATGACGAAGCTATGAGACTGATTCTGAAGAGGATCACAGTGTGCTGTTTATTTCTATGTGATATTTTTCAAAGCATCAGTTTTCCTTTCAGATTTTTCTCATATTTATGCCTCCTGACATGGCTTGTGATAGTTCAGCTTCTAAGGGTTGGTAAACCAAAGACTGATTGCAGTAACTATAGTCAGATTCTTTTCAGTCTTGTCTTAATGGCTTAAAGTTACCCACATGTCACCCCAACTAAAAACCTAACTAACCTCCCATTTTGTCGTCCTCTCTATAAGCTCACCAACACTGGGTTGTACTGGAGGAAAGCCTCTGCGTTCACACAAAGTGGACAGAAGTTTGGGATCAGTTTGTTAATTAAGGGAAAAGCTAATTTTTAGCTCCATAGTTTTATTCATGGGCTCCACCATAGTAGCTTTGCATGATTCACGGTTCAAAATCATCCTTGTTCTGTAACATTCAAGGGTAAATTTAAAAAAAAAAAATGTCTGAACGACATTTAACATGAGCACCATTGTTATGACAGAAAATCAGGAAAAGCACAATTGACCCCCATTAGTCATAAATTATTAATTATGTTTAATAGATGCCTCCCACCAGGTGCAATCTGCTTGAAATCAAAGTGGTTATCCCCGAGTTAAGGGTATTGCATGCCTAACCTCTGGGCAAAATTCAGTGCAATCACCAGGCATTGCTTTAATAATTCTACTTCAGTGTAACTGCAAGGTTTTTATCATTTTAATCTCCTTAATAATTACATAAGCAAGACGTTTCTGTTCATCAAACTAGACACTGATGTACTTGTCCTCTTGCTTTCCCACAACTTTTTCACTGTTTCTGTTCTGTTCAAGGCAGCTTTTTTCAGCTTTTCTGTTTTATACAAACTGTGAATCAATTGACTCTTGAGGTGTTTCAGAAGAAAGCTATTTCTCTTTGGCTGTTTTGCGACTGCAGCCTAAAGATTCTCAACAAAGGTACTTTGTTTCAAAGACAAAAGCATTTTGAAGTGACCCTAGACCTTTTGGGAGCAATGTGCTTTATCTTTTTAGCACAGTGGCTGAAAAGTCATTGCTAATGTTATGTTTGGACGCATTAATACGAAAATCATATTAACTTCTTATATGTAAGGTTGTATTTTAACCTTGGAACACCTGTTCTATGGTTAAACTGGGAATATGGTCATTTAATCCACCTTTGAACAACACTGGATCCATTGGACCAGGCTAATGCTAGCATAGGCTAACACTCGTCTAAGCTAGTGGTAGCATAGGCTAATACCAGTATAGTGCGTTCTATTGTCTTGGAAGTCTGAGCTGGGAGTGATGTCATTTCCAGTAGTAAAGTCATAACAGCAAGAAAAAAAAAGGATTTGTGTTGCTCCTTGGTAAGGTAGAATCATGCTTCAATAGCAATACAGGGAAATGTACCACTGCTGTACTTGCATGCATACAGTTTGAGCAGTGCTCTGCATATGATTTATTTAGTGGCAGTGCACATTAAAAGTTTAATAGTTTTATCACTTTTTACATTCCCCTGGATAAAGTCAGCCCTGTTGGGGCTGCTCAGACTTTTCAAGTTGATAATGTGATGTCAGGGTGCTGTGGCCAGCTGAAAATTCTGACTTCTAATTTTAAAGTACAATGGAATGCACTATAAGCTGGTGGCAGCAGATGGTAAGCATGATTTCAAGTTAATATACACAAACACTGCTATAAAATAATGCTAGCATAAGCCGTTGTATGCTAGGGGTAGCATAGCTTAACACTAGCATAGGCTAATGCTTTTTTAAAGTAATGCTAGCATAAACCACTATAAGCTAGTAATAGCATAGGCAAATACTGGCTTAGGCTAATGTTCTTATGCTAGCATAAGCCAGTGTTGATAAAAGCTAACAAAGTCCTACATAATGCTGAGTAATAGCTGCCTTTTTCTTTTTTTTTTTTTAAATGTTGTTGTTAGAGACAGAATACTCCATGTTAATCATTTAACATACACAACAGTGCTATAATATTGAGTGGCTGTAGACTGTGAGTGATTGAAGCTTCAAGTTAGCCCTTAAATGTCTTTTCGCAAACTGTTAAGTTTCCATGCTAATAATTTAGCTTTGGCTACTAATTTGTTATTTAAAGAGATAATTTAGCGGCCAATTTCTATGTTACTGTCATGTTTATGTTATTTAAAGGTCAAAGTTGTGGATTCTTGAAATACAAATGAGGACAGTGGGGTCTCTTCAGGTCTTGTGACAGAGGATGTGGTAGTTTGCTGCTTTCTTTAGTCTCACATATCCATATATCAGGTTTAAACCTTCTGTTTCTGACTGGAGCTGGAGGAGGTTTAAAATAAACTGTTGGTTTAAAAGCTACGATGGGTTTTTAAATTCTAACCAAATATTCTCGTCAATTTAGATGAAGATTATGTGTGCTGGATTTGGGAGTAAATTTAACATTAGAAAACAATATTTTGCTGTTTCTTCTGATGAGATGTCAATAAAATATATTTAACCATAAAGATACTGAACGGGTTAGAATATTGAGCACTGCAAAAAGGAAAACTGTGTTGCTGGTACTGATTTTGATCTGTGGACAGTGAACCAAACCTGGTCTCCAGTGCCTTGTGAAAAATCTATTTGTGACACCCATAAAAACTCAGTTAAAAAAAGAGCTAAGATGGCAGGCAGTGTTTACAGGTTGTGGCTGTATTTGTCATGTTTGTTGTTGTCATCCTCAAAGAGAAATTATATTTCAGTTTTTTTTGGTCTTCACAGCAATCATTAAGACATATCTAATAGAAGCAAGATTTCAGAAGGTATAAAGTTGGCCTGTGATGCTCGTCTGTATTTCTATTCTTATGTTTTTCTCAAGTTACTTTGCATGATTCAGGGTTCAAAATAATTAGTATATGCTGTATACTTGGCTCTTGAGCAGTGATACTTCCTGCCCCTTAAAATGAACTTTTCCCCTCCCACAAGTGGGTGGGGCTTCTTTACTTACCATATTAGGGATGTCCACCAATGAGATCATACACAGCCAGGTGTGGAAAAAAAACATTTTAAAACCAAATGTTTAAAGCAAAACTGATCCTGTTATACATAATTATTCAAACTTTGATCATGTTAAGAGCAAAGAAAATAGATGACAGAAAATATGGAAGAGCATACTTTAAACAATCTGAAACAAACCACCACACGTATATAGACATGTCTTCAGTACACTTTATTTGATCCTGCTGAAATTATGGCATTTATGTAATAAATATTCTAATATTTTGCATTTTATAGTATTTCATTAGTACTTGAACCATTCAAATGTCTCTCATAGGCTTAAGTTTGTTTGCAGTGTTTTCATCGATTTAGCGAGATGTGTCTGTTTTAGAAGTTTGGATTGAAATCTTTCTGTCCATATCACTGGCCCTTCCTGATTGACTTAAATGCAGCACTTTCACAACCTTTAACACTTCCTGCCCTGCATTATTTTTGATAACATTCTAATTTTTCATACATGTATATCAGGATTGATGTATCTGTCCTTTCTTTTTTGTAGTGTGACCGTTCGTTTTTTTGTTTTTTGGGGGGGGGGGGGGTTGAGGACATTTCCTATCTGAAAATGAGACTGGAGTGTTTTATGAGATAATATGAGGAGTCATGTATTGTTGCAGCTTGTGAATTCAGAGCACCCCTTTAAAATTCAATAAATTTGATTTGGTAGACTGTTTTGAACAAGTCTCTGCTTTATTTTTTTATTTATTGGACATTACTTCTGCCCATTCTTGGTTATGTTGTTGTAGTGTAAAATTATGGCCACCCAGAGGTGCTGCTGGCTCAAGCTGAGCTGCTGGAGTTGCACTGTAGAGGCTACATTAAGGCATTAAAGCTGGACTTCTTTAAAATAAAGCATATTTTATATGCTTCTTTACATGTGGGGGCTATGGAGATTAAGTTACATTTAAAGTCATTTACCACTGTTAAGAAATCAAAGATATTTTAACAGAATACCATAAGAAATTGCCCTTTTTTATATAAGTAATTTTAAATGATTTTGGGACATTTTCTAAAATGAGTTTAATTTGAAGTTTACTGTGACATAAAATCTGCATCTATGGAACTGTGGGTAAAATATGATTTATTTATTTTTTATTTTAGTTGTTGAGTTTGAACTTAAATTAGGCTTAAAAAAAATTACGTATTTTTTTTTGGTTAGAAATTGATCGCACTTACTGTTTCTGTCACAGATTTTGATTCAGGAGTCTTTTAGTTCTTTTTCGTATACTGTTTCTGATATCTGAAGGGATGGCAAACAAAAAGATGAAGTTTGAGGTAGTATGAGGTTGTATTTGTACAGGCTGGATCAGCCCATAAATTCCACCGATGAAGACAAATAAAAACAAAAACAGTCAATTACATACAATATAATAATAATAATAAAAAAAAAAAAAAAAACACAGTTCAAAGTGCAGTAATGTGCATATTTATTTCTCTTCTTTCTAAAAACAACTGATATTACACCACCAGAAAATGTCATTTACACTAATGAAGCTATCAGTGGAAGGACAGTGTGACAGTTATATTTGATATTTTTTGCCAACATAGCATAAAAACTGCAGAACGCTCAAATGTCAGAAAGACAGGTTTAGTCTGAGCAAGTTGTTTACACAGAAAAAGTCACAAAATTCAAAAAGCTATTTTAGCGTAGGCAAAAAAACCCTGATGAGTTTCTAGCTGTAAGCTCATGCTGTTTAAGGGATATTGCTTATTGTGACTAAACATTTTAAAAAAATGTTGCATTTATCTCATATCAGCTACATTATACAATATATAAGCATAAATTATAAAATTACTTGTGACTTATCCTTTCATTTTTCATTTACTGTAAAGTAACTATGATTTCATAAAGCTTAAAAATGTACCAATGAGGACCGTGATCACCCCCACCAGCACCGCCAACCCCCCCAGAGACAAAACACTTGAACAATTCTGGCCCCTCCTCCTGTTTCATGTTTTCCCGTCCCCTTTATGTCCCAAAATAAACACACAAACCTGTTGCTCCCAATCTGAAGAGGCACATTTTAGCTCATACACCACGCTGGGCAGCAGGGCCAGCGGGGAGGGTAAAACGTCCAGGAAAATTCAGTAGTAGATGCCCTGCCACGGAGGAGGGTGGCAGAAAATCATTTGCCACTTCAACTGAATTCCTTTGAAAGGTTAATTTGATCATCTCCTACGCGCACTGAGAAAACGATCTGCCCGTGCAGCACATAATCTCTTTTTCCAAGATGTCATTGTGCACGAGTTTTCCATGACTTATAAATAACAACTCTCTGCTCTTGCTTTGGCCAGATGAGAGGGAAGAGTAAGAGAACACGCATGTTGAGAGAAATCCTCCATGGAGCTTGATGGGACTTCAGTGAGTTGCGGTCAAAGGAGTCTGTCTGCGACCTCCTTTTGAAACGTCCTGTGACTTTACTGGAAAAACTTTAATGGAAAACGTCGGATGTCCTTGAAACACTTTTAGAAGGAGTGAGAAGAGAGTGCAGACTTATTTGATTGGTTTAATTTGAGGGGATAGGGTAGAAGTTGAAGGTTTGCTTTAGAGATTTTTGCTGAGGCCCCGTTTCTGGATTGAAACTAAGGGGCGTTGAGGGTTGCTGAAGAAACCATGGATGAAGCTACAGAGCGGGGTCAGGAGGCAGTGATGAACGAGGCTCTCGTTCACTTCGAGGCCACGCTAGAAGCCGCTGTAAGGGAGGTGCACGTGGACGTTAGTGCTTTCAAGCATCGCATTGAGCAGAGGATTGAGGAAATGTGCATTTCCAATGGACCTTTGGCTGAGGCAGTTACCAGACTCCAGGAGGAGAACCTGCAGCTCAGGGCCAAGCTGGAGGCCCTCAGCCACCTGGTGGAGGGTCTCTCAGGGGTGAAGACTGAGGCGAAAGGGAAGAGCAAGGAGCAAAGACTAGAGAACGGCCATATACAAATTCAATCCAAGAGCCAGGAGGAGCAGAAGGGTCTGTTTAACTCTGAAAACAACCAGCCGGGTCAGGCCACGTCCTACGAAGCGTCTGGGCTCAGTGGAGGATCGAGCCAAGCTGCTACCCCAGCCCCTCCTCCATGGAGAGCAAAGAGAAATGCTGAGATTAATGTGAGTATTCAGCCTGTATTTCCACTGAATAAAGAAATACGTAGTAGAATATGTCCAACCCTGTAAGATCAGTAATTAGCAGTGGCAGTGGTCTCAGATGATTAAAAAGAACAACATGAGGGAACCACAGAAGACTTTAGGGGTACGTTTGTGAGTGTGAAGACTTCAAAAACATAAAATCAAAAAGCCTGATGCTTTTTTCTTTAATCTACTTATTGTTTACACATCCAGATAAACTTTGTCATATAGCGTAGCCAGGATTTCAAGGATAGTTCTCTTTTCTCTCTCTCCACATAGACTGTTTACCTGCATGCTACAGCCTGCATCACTTGTCACCCTGCTGACAGGTGATTAGGTGACTCCAGTCGCAAATTAAGACGCTTCTAGAACCAAGAAATGTGTCCCTAGCCTAAAGGTTCTTCACATTCATACAGGTTATAGAGCAGCAACAATTGTAGTATCTCCACCAACAAGGTTGGGTGATGGGTTCTGTTATCTGTTTGTTAGCTGGACAACTCATCTCCATGTGTGTGGAAATTCACCAGAGGTGGAGTGTGACCCTTTGGGGTTGACCTCCAAAGTTAATTTTTTTTTTTTTTTTCAGGAATATTAACCTTGACACACAAACACACATACATCAAATTAAAATAAGAAAAACTGGCAAAGACAAACTGAAAAACCCCCAATCTGCTTTTGTATTTTAAGGCTGTAGTAAAATAACCATCTGAAATGCGATTATATGCCACCTGCCTTCACAAATGACAGCTTTTAGTGTTGGAGGGCACCGACGAACTCAACGACAGGCACGCCTGACCCCGTCCAGCATCGCTGTTAAGCAAACTCTCTCCACATGAATGCTCTGAGCTCCTTCCAAAATTCTTTTTGCATTGCTGCAACATCCCTCTTAACTGGATGCTTCTTAACAGAAATCACATTTGTGTACAATCATTTTATGCAGCCATGACTGCATCATGAAAACTGCTCCTTTCCAGGTGTTGAAAACAAATAACCCTTAAAAGAACAGATGAAGTAAGCCTACCTGATCTCTGTTCATGAAGAGGACACAGCTGAGGGATCTATAGTAAGCCCTCTACACTGTAAAGAGGACAGAGGTCTAGTGGTTATCACTGATTATATACTAAGGTGTCTTTAAGGGGGAAAGAGTTCAATTAATCCTGGTTTATCTTATACAGGGCTTTGGTGTAGCCATTGAATTGATCCTGTTGAATTAAGCTTTCTTCTGATTGGCTGTCCCTCACAAACAAAAGATTAGAAAAGCTGGAGCCAGAGTTGTGTATCTGGGATGACCATATTAGGACATCCATCGTCACTGATATCACAGAGAGCCAAGAGTAGAAAAAAACAGCCTGA
Organism: Diplotaxodon limnothrissa; assembly: GCF_057381915.1. Taxonomy (NCBI): domain Eukaryota; kingdom Metazoa; phylum Chordata; class Actinopteri; order Cichliformes; family Cichlidae; genus Diplotaxodon; species Diplotaxodon limnothrissa. The sequence goes on from NC_140605.1 coordinate 29,031,717, forward strand.
AATTGAGTATTTGGAGCAGATTGAAGCCTGAGCTTTTCACTCACAGGGGTTACATTTACATTCACTGATCTCAGTATTTAAAACTTTATTACTATATGTATAAACACATATGACAGAAGTTTAGAAAAAGCATAATAAGTTCATGTTAATAGTCCAGTAATAACAGAGTAATACCATTCAGTTTAATTTAAGCACTAATGAGATTCTGTGTAATCATCCTTTTTGAAACTAACCCCACCACAAACACACACACTTACCCTCTCCCCCACCCCCCATTCTCAGCCTTCTCATCCTCATGACCCGCTTTTATAAGAGCAGGTCCTCCAAAGGGCAAGTGTATTTTTGGCTTTGCGATTCAAAAGAGAGCTGCAGCTCTTCTGAGCTTCTGCATGCTCACCAACAACTGCAACTTTCTAGCACACATAAGCACCAGCAAACATGCAAGCAAGAGAATCACGCTGAAGTGATCGCTTGATGCACAATCAAGGGCGAAGCGGATTTAATGAAAAGGGCACAAATAAGAACGGCACGCTGCACGACACGCTTCCAACGGCGGCCTCGGTGCACGTACGAGGGGGGATTGTTCGATATAACTCACATGCACACTCTGATGACAGGTGTATAAATAAATCCACATCCTCTAACCACTCAGGAACCTTGTTTCCCCGCCAGTCCAAGTCTCAGATCTCCTAATGGAAAGTTGAATTGCATCTATATCCCTGTCGGATAAACTCTCCCCCAGCACAAACCCTGAGAGAGACAACCAGCTGTCCCGCCAAAGTGCTCGCCCTGCCAGCATTTCTGTTTGCTGAGGTCACCTGGTCTTTTCCCAAACATTGATCCCCCACTAGTCTAACACACAGCAGTTCACCCCCCCCCCCCCCCCCCCCCAAGTTTTTAAATGATCTCACATGATTCTTTACTCCATCATTTTCAACTTTAACAAAGAGACTGTATATAAAAGATGGAAGTAACTAACGGTAAATCACTCACTGTGTTCTGGATATGGATATGCAGACTTACCGCATTTTTGGGGGGCTGTTATGTGGAATTTTTTTACCAGAAGTGGCAGCAGTCAATAACAAAGTGTCAGTGTCAATAAAGGTGGCCACGCCCCTAATGTTAAGCCTCATTATTCAAAGAAAATCCCCCCCAGTAAAGTTAGCTAAAATTAGCTATAAACATCAAACCCTTCTTTTGCACCAGACTATTTATTTCTGATGTAAAGAGATTGATGGGGTTTCACTTCCTTTTGGAGGCAACCCCAAGTGGCCACTAGAGGACCTGCAGTTTTCAGCCTCTTTCAACTTAGTCTTCTTTTTTCAGCCTCAGAGATGGCTTCTTAACTTGCTTGATCTGCCGTCACTCTTCATATTATCCAGGATAAACAGTTAGTAGGACTGGATAAAATAAATCTGGCTCCATGGACGCTCGGATGAGAGACTGTACTCGAAAACAGTGGCTGTCATTCAAGTAGTTATTGTTTATTGCCAGAGCCACATGCCTTAAGATGTAGTGTCTTTAGTGACCAGCAGGAAATCTCTGCTGTCAACACCAGATGTTCATACTCAACTTCAACTTCTTAAATAATACCTATAAACACCCGGCAGACTGGAAACAACACGACTGGAAGATATCTGAAGAATCTAAACACACACTTAATAAATACTTTTTAAAATGCTTTGCATGAGTTTTCTATGAATCAGCTTGTTAGTAACTCTCACTGCACGTTGAAAATGAAGTGACTGATACATGGAACTAAAGAGAACATCAAAAGGTTATTAAACCAAAACAATGAGGTTAAAGAAGTTAAAATGCTATATAGAGCTGAGTGGAACTCCAGAAGGGAGTTATAATCTATCGTTAAGAAAAGTGCATTAGCTTGATTGCTTGCATCCATTCATCCATCTTGTTAATTTTTCTAGAGCTAGGTTTTCAGGGGGCTGGAGCCCATCCCACTTGAGACTGTTTGAGAGGTGTAGTGCACTCTGGACAGGTCACCAGTCCATCACAGGGCTAACACAGAGACAGACAGATATTCATGCTCACATCCACACCTTCAGCTAATTCAGGTAAATCACTGGGCTCGGGGAGGAAGCCAGAGCACCCCCTGCAAACTTGAGCCCAAGCTGACCAGGAGGTTTGAACCTATAATTTTATTTTCTTTGTTGTAAGGGATAGCCACCACTGTGTTTGTGTGTTGGTATCTAACCAAAGCATGTTTCTAAGAAGGAGGTTGTTGGGTGTAAACCCATTTAGAGGTTGCAGATACTATCGAGGGTCAGATGGAGTCAGACATCAGCTACTGTGGAGCCTTCAGATGATCATGGTGCTAATCTCCCTCTCGATGACAGACTGGATATATACGCTGTGCTATGAGCACTGCTCGTCTCTGGAAAGCAAAAGGCTCCGGGGTGGGAGGTGGACTGAATACAGGCCAAAGCTTTGTGCTGATATACTTAGGTGCTGTTGAAGCTGCTCAACCTAACTCTCGTTTCCAAAGCATCCATTTGGGGCTATATTGGGACGTAAGAAGAGTGCAGCGGAAACTCTTGCAAAGGGGCTGATTGCAAAATCTAAAATAGCCTCTCAGTGGGAACACGGGTTTGTTGGCCACAGCTGTCATTAAAGGAGAAGCTGTCAGCCGTTAACAGCTGAAGATCACACATCCAGAGAAGTGAGCACAGACACGCACACACACAAACAAGTTTGCGATGAGTCATAAAGGTCTAAAATTAATTTTAGCTGTGCACAACAAAAGCAAACTGTGAGAGGTCCAGTGAATAAAGTTACCAACGCAAATGTATAAACACAATATAAACACTGTATATGTTGCATAACTTGTTTAACATGCAAATGATCGACTCATTTGCTCCTCATCCCACCCCCTCATGCTTTCCAAAATGCTAATGTCCAATATCTCCACTCTTACAAACACAGCCACATGAAGCAACGATGATTTTATTGGACGTTCCCTCAAAGTGATCATTGAACCCTGAAAATGCTTTAATCATCAAAAAATCCTCAGTAATGATAATGTTAGTTTATAATTGTTCATCGAAATAAAAGAAGTGGGTGTTTTGACTTCTTTGCCTCACCTAAACAGGGAACTGAAGCAAGAGGGGAGAAGAATATCGCTCATGTAGCCACCACCGCGCAAGAGAAACAGGAAGGTAGGCAGCTTCACCTGCACATCCAGACATTTTACTCTTCAAGCTGGTTTCATTGTTGGGTTCGTGTTCTCTGCAGACCCTGATGTAACCCAGACTGCAGAAGCTGCTCCTCAGTCCCACCGAGCTCTGACCGCCATCACCAAACCGACCTCAGAGTCTTCATCTGTGGAAACGCCCAGCAGGCCCGGTCAGTTCATGTCCTTTATGGTTGGATTTACAGAAAGACATTTAAAGTGATCTTCAGCTCAAACTTGAGCTTTTATGTTTCATCTGCTACACTGACGTTGAATAATACCAGGGAACAAAGTAAATGCATGCAAGTCTAAAAAACCCGAAATGATATCCACAAAACCAAATATTTTTCTGTATTTTGCTTGCAGTGTTTTGTATATACCTCACAGAATCCAAAATATCCCATTTTAAAATGCATTTCCTCTCACTGGTTATACTTATTCCATCTTATTTCATGCCATAAAACCCAGATGTTGTTTGCGCTTGCAGATATTTATATTGGCATTAAAATTGAGCTGTAAAACTGTGCACTGCAGTGGATTGTATTTACAGTTGTGATCAGAAGTTTATGTACACTAATCTTGGGGAAGAAAGTCATGGTAATTTGTGTTTTTTAGTGCTGTTTCTTTTTTATCTGTTCTTTTATTTATACATACATGCTCACTAATATTTGGTTAAATGCACGTTGCTTTTGATATCCATCAAGCTTCTTTACATTCACGACTGAATATTTGACCCCTCTTTTTGGTAAAATTCATTTAAATTGGTTGATTTCCCACGATCGACTTTGTCTTTAAGCATAGTCCACAAATGTTCAATAGGTTGAGGTTGATCTTTGGCGAGGCCATTCAAGGAACTCAATCTTAGCTAACCAGCTCTAATGTGTGCTTGGGATCATTGTCTTGTTGGAACACTCAGTTTCAACTATACAGCTGTTTATTTGAGGTGAAGTTGAATTATTTTGAGGTAGTTTTGCTTTTTTCTTATTCCATCCACTGTTTATAATGTACCAGTGCCTCTGGCAGCAAAATAGCCCCAGAGCATGATGCTACCACCACCATGCTTGAAAGTTGGTACGGTATTCTTAGGTTTGTAAACTTCACCCTTTCTTTGTCATTGTGGCCAGATAGCTTAATCTTTGCCTCATCTGACCATAAAACGTTTCTTCAGAAGTCAGTTGGCTTTTTGACGTGGGCAGCTGCAGATTTGGGTCAAGCTTGAAGGAATCGTTTTTGGAGCAGAGGCTTCTTTCTCTGCACCGTTTCACTGTGGACAGAGGTGCTGGTATTCCAACAGTTTCATGTTCATGGCAGGCTTGAGCCTTGGTGGTTCCTGGCTTGTTCATGAACATCCTAACCAATTTCCTCTCTCTCGGCACATTGGTGGGACATCCATATAATTTATATAGAATTTTTGAACTAATAACCTTGGAATCTGCAGTTGTTTAGAAATTAATCAAAGAGACCTTCCCAGCTTGTGTAAATCTACAATTCTCCTTCTTCGATCTTCACTGAGTTTCTTGGATTTTCGTCTTGTTTTGAGTATGAGATGAGTGCTATCAAACAAATCCTTAGCATGGCATGGCAACTGTAAATGCACAATTTTTGTTTTTTTTTCAGTGTCAAAAGCCAACTCTGAAGTTCCATGTGGGGAACCTGTCTAATATTGTAGACTAGACAATTTACCTTACAGTAAAAAGCACCTTGAGACGACTGCTGTTGTGAACCGAACACTACTGACAACAACAACAAACTACAACAAAAGCCATCACTTCCATTTGGACTTTGGATTATTTCTTTTTCAGATGCTGATGAACCCCAGCCTCATCTTCCGGTGACGGCCATGACAACTAGAGCCAGTTCAGAGGCAGCTAAACCCACTCAGTCTGCAGCACCTAAAGCAGCAGGCGAAGCCGGAGAATATCCTTTTATAAGAGGTCAGTTAGTTTCTCTTTATGATTATTTGTTAGGATGCTAACCTTCAGGACATGGACACACCTTATAATACAAAAAGTATCAGGTCAGGGCGCCTGGAGGAATTTAGTCCTCAATTAAATATGAAAATGTCTATGCATAAGTGGCCTTGATTTTAAATACAGAGAGCAGAAGTTCACCTGTCATTCAAGATATACAATTTAGCTGATACCATGAAATATATGAAGTGCAAAATAAACACATGAAGTCATTTTTAGTTCTTTAGTTTTAATTCATTGACGAGGTGGCGTCTTTTTTCACGGTCCGTAGGTATTCAGCAAACTCCTGGATCAATTTAACTTTCTGTTGGTTACAAAATCCACCTTTTTTTTTAGCTTAGTTATGATTTCATCAGCGAAAACAAACTCACCTACGACAAAGTGAGGAAAACAGAGTGAGGCAGCATCCGTGTCAGCAGTATCAGACGATCTTTGCACCCCTATACTGTGACAGAGAGGTGCAGTACTTTCAACAAATCCATTCTTTTTTTTCTTGGCTCGACAAAACCTAAAGTCACACTAAGAGACAACGGGTACGCTTTCTGTTCCAGGCTCTGAGCGCTCTATGTGTAATTTCATCGTTCATGTGCTCAAAATTGGCCTGCTGAGTGTTGCCTACTTCAGTCAGACACATCATCAGAGGAGCAGGGGATAAAGATACCCAAAAAAGATTTTAAAAATAAGAATGAGACAGCAAAGGGTGATGGAGAGAGAAGAACAGCAAGAGAGCAGCACTGCAGAATACCTTTAATCTTTTGATCTATTTATTCTACTCTCACTGCTGCCATTTATTTCTAACAGGACAGCTGTTTAGAGGTAATCATTCAATTTAACACTGAAAGCTACTCAGTGTGTATTGCTCTAGCTGCTAGAGCAATACACGCTGCTAGCTATTACCTTTGGATACTTCATGCTAGAGTCTAGCATGAAGTATCCAAAGGTAATAGCTAGCATTAGCACAAAACTTAATTAAATAATTGACAAAAAATAGTTTCCCCCTTTTTATGATGGTATGCCAACAAACATGCTGATGTTTCCACCTTGTTACGTTCGTTAGAGCTTGAAGCGAAATATAAGCGAAATAACATCAGTGCCAGTTTGCGCTGCTGTAGCTTAACCACACGACTTCCTTTTATTTAGATAGTAAATTATAGATCATCAGGTAAATCCAATCCAATGCAATCCAATCCAATTTTATTTATAAAGCACTTTAAAATACCCAGCACAGGACCAAAGTGCTGTACAGAAAATAAGTTAAAAACAATAGAATAACAGAAAACAGCAAAAATAAATAAATAAAACACCTAATACATGAAAAATTAAAACAGCCCTATATTAAAAAACAAGATAGAGCAACATAGATTCAACTAAAATAAAACTAAAACTAAAACCAACATCTCACACGGTGTCAGGGGTCAGGGTAAAGAGGTGGGTTCTCAGGAGTGATTTAAAAACAGGCAGAGAGGAGGCCTGTCTAATCTCTAAAGGGAGATTGTTCCACAGTTTTGGAGCTGCTACAGCAAAAGCAGGATCTCCTCTAAGTTTACGCTCAGTCCTGGGTACATTCAGGAACAGCTGTAGTAAAAAATGTTCCTGCAGCAGAGAATCTGTATCACACTTACAGCATGCAAAATATGAAAAGGATCATCAAAAATGTGGTGCTTACAGATGATTTCACACAGAAACTCTGAACATATTTTAACACAGCCAGCTCCGACACTGTAAAAAAAAGTTTGTTAAAAAACTTTAAAATGGCAGCAGAAATAAACTGTAAAATCCAAAACAGTAGATCTCCGTAGTAGAAACAGTTAGTGGCTGTAAATTAAGAAACAAGACATCATTTTAATTTTTACCGTCATAATATGTAGACATATTTTTACTGTGAACATATTTTTTTCGCTAACATTTTCCTGCATATGCTACAATGTCACAAGTAAGAGTTAGTTTTTGTCTGAATTACATATTTTACAATTATGTCTAAAACATTTCTACAGAAAGAAGATGTCATGTTTGTTAAATCATTTTGATTTCAAGGTAACATATTTGTATTAAAACTTTAGCAATTAGTTTATTAATTAGCTGATTGACAAACATTTATTCAGCAACTATTTTGATTAACAGTTTCAGTTGCTTTCAGAGGGAAAAATGCAAAACACTGCTTTTAAGATTAGAATGAAAACTTTCCTCTTTAAAGCTTGTGGTCAGGCCTGGATCAGGGCTCTGTGTGGGTTCAGGAAAACCTAGTCTTGACTTTTTTTTCCATTGTGAACCCAACAGTGGAGAAGTGTCTTTAAGTGTTTTACACTTTAGGTTTTTTAGTGATTTAGGTTCTTTCCTGTTTTAATGCTGTATCATCTCCATCTGTGCAGGTGGAGCGAAGGAACAAAGGCCCCAGGCATCCCAGGATCAGTCAGCCTCTGTGTCTCAGACTCTCCCCCATCTTCCTCTCACAGTGTTAACCAAAAGCAGCTCTGACACTCCTGCTTCATCTAAATCTGATCCCAAAGCGGTTTCAGCGCCAAACCCTTCGATGCCAGAGTCACCGACGATAAAGCGCTGCGAATATCCATTTAGACGTGGTGCGTGCACTGCCGAAGTATCAGCAACGGTGTTTTGTTTGGCCCCCTATTTTTAAAACACGCTTTATTTCATCTCCTCTTTAGACACCAGTGAAGCCAAGCCCCACTCGCCTCTCTCTGCCATGACCAAACCCAACACGGAGTCTTCTTCGTCTGCTTTAACGGTTCAGTCTTCAAGCCTTTCAGCTTCACAGGACGCTGCAGTGAAACCTGGAGAGTATCCCTTTAAACGTGGTGAGTCTGACCGAGGCCGTCTGCTTCTCATCTGTTCCTATTTCCATTATTTTTACAGTTATTATTACCTGTTATTTATTTTTATGTTGTATCTTCCTTTAACTCTTGACTCTTGTTTTCAATTTAGTGCCAGTACTTAAGACACCCAGCCCCAGTTTAAAGAGAAGTGTGAGCTTCCCTCAGTCTGCAGGTAAAGCTTCTTCAGGCCTATTAAAACAGATAAAAGAAGCTTGTGAGTTCTCTCTGGTTATGCCTACTCATCACTTGTTGCCACCCCCCCCCCCCCCTTTTTTTTTTACAGAAAAATTACTTCCCTCCAAATCAATCATAAAATCTGGCTTCTCACCTAATTTGGAGAAGTAAGTTTTGATCAACAGCCCTGATTAATCTGAATGGCTGCTTCAGTCAAACTTCATCCAACTCCATCCTGATGTTTCGTGTTGTTGTCCGCTGTTTCTCCACAGGAGAGCGAACAAGCCAGTGGGGGGCGACTTTAAGCAGGACGTGATGAAGTCCCAAACGCTTCCACGCTCCAATGGCGCTCAAGCAAAGCGATCCTTGTTTGAGAGGATGAACTCAGAGCCTATAAAGTAACAGAATACAAAATAAGTTCTGCTTTTTCACCTTTTGTCACTCTTTATTCTGCCATAAAATAAGCTGTGTTTGTCTCCAACAGGCCAAAAGACTCGAAGCCTAAACTGAAGCGGTCTCAGAGCTTTGGCGTGTCCAGTGCCAGTGGTATAAAACAGATCCTCTTGGAGTGGTGTCGCTCCAAAACCATTGGCTATCAGGTATGACAAGCTGGATATACATTTCTGTTCTCTTCCAGTTAGTAGCTCTAAAACTAATTTTTCTATCATTATTTTTAAAACTTGAACATTTGAATAGCTTCATTGTTTGTGACAGCTGGGGGGAAAAATAAAGGTATAAAACTACCATTCTGCTCCAGTACTGTATCTGATGGTTATTTCCACAGACTGTATATAAAGGATGGGTGTAGTCACCATGATGTCACCCACTGGTTTCTGGACGACAGACATCTAAAAGATAGATGGAAAAGATGGATCTGTGGAAATGCCTTGAACCTGCATTCTTTTTAACAGCCACCAGGGGGAGATAAGTTTTAGTCTCACTGAGGTTGTTCCAGAGTTGCCCGCCATATCCTCCTGAGAACCAGCCGATTCATTTATGTCCTCTGTAATGGACATTTGTTTTTGGTCTATATCTTTTGACTTATTTGAGCTATCCTAATAAGTCCTGATCGAATAAATAGAAGACATCCTGGTCTTTCCATTGATATCTCTTGTGTTTGGGTGGACTCTTAGCTCCAAAGAGGAAGGAAATCACAAAGTTCAATGGGAAGCCCTTTTTTTTTTTTTAGATGTGATACAATCACTGGTGCTGTGGAAAAATGTGTATATTCCCTGATAGGTTGACAATATTTCCTGGAGGTTTCTGGCTCTCACTGGGTGAAACTAGGTTCAAAGAAGGTCTTTCACAAAAATCTTCCTAGTGGTTGTATTAATTGCGACCAGATTGCCCCTGATGTCTTTAGTTTTTTTGTGTTTGTCTGCAAATACTTACTAACAAGTAGCTGAGCAATAGTAAAACTTGAAATAGTGCAATGCAAACCGTAAATCAAGAAGGTTCACCTTCAAAATAAAAGTTTCACTTTAGTGCTGCGACCAACATGTTTCAAAAGGTGGAGCTTTTACTTGGAAGGCAAATTGTCTGCGTTTTTGGTCTGTGTTGCACTTTTTCAAGTTTCACTACAGCTTGGAGTGTAGCTAGACGGTGTTTTAGAGACGTCCATCACTTCCATTGAAACTATGACTGCAGTCATTTTTGCCAGCCAGTTGGAGAATACATACCTTTCGCTAGCAACAGGAGTTTCCAGATGGTTGGGGGCTAATCTATAGATCTGTGTGACAGAGGCTTTGGCAATCATTTTTGCATCAACCTCCGCCTATCACTTAGTTGGTTGGCAATTTTTCTTGTCACTTGGTCTTACACTGTCACTGTGAGTTTTACAATGGTGGACAAGTTAACGTCACATGGTTAGTGGTCACATATCTGCAAAACATCAGTTAAAGACAGTAAAGACACTGCTTTCAGCACTGATCTGAAAACACCAATCTCAAGGCGTCAGAATGGGATCTGGCAAACCAGTGGTTGACCTCTGGCTGCTGCACTCTGGACTCATTCGATTTGCCAACATGAAGTCTTTTTCAGGTTGCGTGCTAAGTTATCAGCTACCGCTAGAAAGCTTGGTTAATAAGCTGTATCCATAAAGAGGTTCATAGCAAAGCAAAGATTGAACTTTATGGACGGGCGGTCTTCACCTCTTGAGCTTTCTGGCTGGTAATTTCATCAGGAAGAGATACTGTGTATTAGTGAATATTGCCAGCTTTGCTCTGAGTGAATAAATAAATGAAAAAGAAACACATGACTGTTTTTCTCTCAGAACATAGACATTCAGAACTTCTCGTCCAGCTGGAGCGATGGGATGGCCTTCTGCGCCCTGGTCCATTCCTTCTTCCCTCTGGAGTTTGACTACAACTCTCTGGACTCTTCAAACCGCAAACACAACTTGGAGCTGGCCTTCACCACCGCAGAGTAAGCTGGCTCGAAGAGCCACTGAGTGACTGTGCAGTGTGATAAAAGGTCTGTTTTAGGTGGAATAATAAATTGCTGAAGCCAGGAGAGGTGACACTCTTGCAACAAAAAACTAAATTTACCAGGTTTAACCCTGTAACGTCAAGTGTATCGTGTTTGATGCATGAATTTATGAGAACGTTACATCATCAGTGTAATTTTTAACTCTAACCTACTTTGGTTTGTTTAAGATTTAAAAACTGTGAGGAATAAATTGCCCAAGTGGTTGGCTATAGCAATTATTACAAAAATTAAAACTAATATATGCATTCTGATACTTACAGAAGGCTTGATAAACAAAATTACAATTTTCTGCCAATTCAGTTCAGGTTTTACTGGATTAAAATAATTAAGGGAAAAAAGTTTGATATATTTGGAAATATAAAGTCATAAATTTGTGAGAAAACACAAGGGAGATTGGAATTTTAAAGCCTTACATGTGAGAAGTAAATTCAAAGAGTCTCAGTGAATATTGGACTTTCCCCCCCATAAATGTATAACCTTATTCTCAATGAATATCACTCTAAAAATGATTTCTGGATTACAGTTTTTCCATCCATCCATCCATCCATTCGCTTCCGCTTATCCTTTTCAGGGTCGCGGGAGCCAATCCCAGCTGTCATAGGGCGAGAGGCGGGGTACACCCTGGACAGGTCGCCAGTCTGTCGCAGGGCCAACACACAGGGACAGACAACCATTCACACTCACATTCACTCGCACATTCACACCTAGTGGCAATTTGGATTATCCAATTAACCTATCCCCACAAGCTGCATGTCTTTGGACGGTGGGAGGAAGCCGGAGTACCCGGAGAGAACCCACGCAGACACGGGGAGAACATGCAAACTCCACACAGAAAGACCCCGGCCTGATGGTGGAATTGAACTCAGGACCTTCCTGCTGTGCGGCAACAGTGCTAACCACCGTGCCACCGTGCTGCCATTACAGTTTTTATCATCTAAAAATCCTCCAGGATATAGTTCTTAAATTAATCATGTTAAACCCAGAGATTACACGTTTTAATTTTTCACAAAAATGCTTTTTAAAAAAAATTTATATGTATTTTTTTTTTAAATTTGACTTATTTCATTTACGTAGCATGGCTCCAATAGGAAATCATAGCGGTGATTGCTTTGTTTTGCTAATGTTTTCAAACACAGTGCTAATTGCTAAGTGTCTAATTTGTCAGTTAATAATGATTCAAACACAGGCAGGTTCATACTGAGCACCAGTGACAGGAAAGAGTCTGGAGACAGACGGCGGGGTCAGTGGGACAAGTTGGGATGGAGGCAGATGATGTAGCGAGCCCTAAAAGAGAGCAGCTGAAAGAAGAAGATAAATGTATCAGTTTAAGCACTAAAAGGACATTCATGGTTTTGGTTAAAATGTAACCTTTTCCACTTATTTTGTGGGCTTGTTTCCTTGGTTACCATAGTGAAGCATCCTCTCTCAAGAATCCCACTAGTACTTCCTGTTTCAACATCACTTTCAGCATTAGCATGACTGTTACAAGAAAAAGAAGGGAAAATTTAATACCCAAACAAATAGATTAATCTTTCATCACTAATTGATAGTTTAGTCATGAAATTAATAATAATTGATAAATCATTAACTTTGTTTGTGTAGTGAAGATCACCCTTTGAATAACAGCACTGTCAAAGGTGTGGCCACTGGAGATTTATTCATTACATTTATTAACTCTTTAAAAAAATTACATGAGAGGGTTCTTTTGTTTGCTTACATCCTAAACAACTTTGAACTATGTAAACATGACACTGGCAACAACAGCCACTAGTTTACTCCTATTTTACGTTGCATTGATTTGCTCATAAAACATAATAATCTACAGTCGTACACATTTGGATGTGCTTTAAAAAAAAGAGCGGCTGTTTTAGTTTTTGTTCATATGCAAATACATTTATTGCTTATTGAACTGCTTTCTGTTTTATTCACCTTTATTTCTGTTTCAGAGAGCAGGCTGACTGTCTGCGTCTGATCGAGGTGGACGACATGCTGGAGATGGGGGACAAGCCAGACCCCATGTGTGTGTTTACATACGTCCAGTCTCTCTACAACCACCTGAAGAAGTTTGAATAACTCTTGAATCAGAGCACGTCCCGAAGCCTACATGGCGCTGACCACGGTGTGCTGTGAACACTTTGAGCCTAAAGTGAAGCAAGCTAACAGGAAATCTCAGTTGTCTGTGGCCAATCACAAATATGTTCATCAGTTTTATACTGTGTGTGTGTACCTGTACTCACCTGCTTCCCACAGTTTCTTCAGCATTTATAGTGGATTTCTTAAAATATAGTTTCCTGTGGCTGTTTCACATCAAATAAGGACACAAACATCACATGTAATAAAAGGAAGCGTTGTCTGCAAATGAGCAATGTCGTTTTCTTATTATTATTCTTACTTTAGACCCGGAAGTAGGATTCGTCGCGTCATCACTGAACAACCGGATAGGCTGCACACTGGCTAATGTGCATGTGGGGTGTAACTTACTGTAAATATACTGTAAATATTGCGATTATCAAGAATCCCCCCCCCCCCCCCCCCCTTTTTGGCACACTAACATGTTTCAGATCATCAAAGAAATTTTATTGATAGACAAAGATAACTTGAATTAATCCAAAAAAAAGCTATGGAAACCTACCTGTCCCTATGTGAAAAAGTAATTTCCCCTAAACCTAATAACTGGTTGTGCCACCCTTCACTAAGAACTGCTTTTGTAACCTCCTGGATGAGTCATTGATTATGTTGGCTACTCCTTGGAAGATTCACCACTGTTCCAAGTTTTCTCCATTTGTATATAATGGCTCTCAATTTGTTTCGCTGGAGTCTCAAAGCCTTGGAAATGGATTTGTAACCCTTTCTAAATTGGTGATGTCCCTAACTTTGCCAGACAGGTTCTGTTTAAGTCAAGTCTTGATTCAATAGATGTGGCAGTAATCAGGCCTGGGTGTAGGTGGTAAAACTGACGGAGGTTAATTCATTATTTAATTTGTGATTTAAAATACGGGAAGAAATTAAGCATCAGACTAACTAACCTGAGAAAAAGGCTAATGAGATTTAAGATCTTTATTAATATTTTGTTTTCCTTCTTATAGAGGCATACTTATTTGGTGCAAGTCCATTCAAGGACGGTATTAATATATAAACAAAAGTTTATATTAAGTTTATTTTGATCTCTTAAAGAATGCTAAAAACAAACAAACAAACCAACAACTAACAAACCCAAAAGATGTATTTTACGATTTTCACAATGTTAACGCTTTTTAATTTCTGTGGTGCCTTTGTTGTTTCAACATAAACTTACGGTCGGTGAGCGATGCTTGGCTTCCAGTCATGTCAAGGATTTAAAATTTGTACATTTGTGAGCTAAGACAAAGACGACATAATCAGTAAAAAAAAACACATGCAAACTAATATAAACAGAAGGCATCCGCATTAAATGTAGCCGTAATTTAAACGGAGATGAAAGCTCGTTTGGTAGATTTCCAATCTTTTAATGGGCTTGAACGCACCGCTTCCCATTGACCGGGCATCCCTTCCGGTAGATGAGGTCAACTTTTCCCTAGATCCGCCATTTCAGCCTTGGAGTTTCTTGTTGCACGATAGTTATGATTTTTTTTAGTTATTTTAAACAACAAAAAGTAGATCATTTGGATTTGTGGTGCAGAATTCGTTCCGCCGAAATAAACCCCTTGATATTACGCTTAGACGTTACGAAAATCGTGCCGTTGTGACGTTTTTCCAGCGGGAGTGTTAGTCAACCAAAGTTTTTGTATGAGTTGCGGATAGGGAGAGGCGAAGGGGAAAGGCCTCAAGCCTTGGAAGGGATTTCACAGCCATGGCCGGTAATTTTGATGCCGAAGACCGTGCAAGCTGGTATTGGGGGAGACTGAGCCGCCAGGAGGCGGTTTCTCTTTTACAGGGACAGAGACATGGTGTTTTCCTCGTGAGGGACTCGATAACCATCCCCGGAGACTACGTGCTCTCCGTGTCGGAGAACTCCAGAGTGTCCCATTATATCGTCAACAGTATCAGCAACAACAGACAATCTGGATCAGGTAACGTTGGTCTACTTCTCACTTTAACTGAACTTGACCCTCTTCGTGTTCCCTTGGCTCTAACATAAGGAGTACTTTCATTTTAAACCTGCTTTGCTAGGATTTAGCTCACTCGCTCTTCAAGCAGCGCCAGACTCCCTTTCGGAATTGTCTAATTGATCAAGATTGTAGTAGATCCACAAATATATCCTGGTTTTACCAAATAAATTTACAACCTTTTCGCGTTTTGGAGGCTTCTTTTTTAAGTCGGCGTATATGTAATAACAAAAATCACCACTCTGTTCAACAAAACGTTATACATGTGGTTTACACACCTCTCTACCGCCCACTCGATCCCCAAGCCACGCCAGACTCCCCTTAGGAATTGTCCAATTTTAAAAAAATCAGAGTAACTCCACAAGCACTCAAATCTTACCATTAGAGATTTACACATTTATTTATTTTAGTGTTTTTGAAGCTCAGTTTTAAAATCATTATTCATATAATAATGAAATCTTGGATGCAAAACAAAACTTTGTAGGTATGCTGTACACATCTCTTTCCGCAAACCAGCCAGACTACCTTTAGGAATTGTCCTATTTAACAGATTTGACTAAATCCAAAATGTTTTCCCCCTATTTACCCTATAAATCTACATCTTTCTGGGTTTTTAAAACTATTTTAAAAAGTCGGCATGTATGTAATAAATCTCCACTATCCGCCCACAAACTCCTCAGGCAACATTGAACTCCTTTCTGGAATTGTCTAATTAACATTACTTCCCTAAAGCCACTAACATATATGTACAGTAACATGCAGGTTTATAACTTTCCGTGATTATTAAAGCTGTCTTTTAAAACTGGTATATAGTTTTACTAAGTTCTGTGAGTCAGTGTTGCTTTTAACTGAAAAATGAAGGTGAGTAGTATTATTGAATCTAATCCCCATGTGTGGTTGATGGAGGTTTCTTTAAAGGATAGTAGAGCTGGGCGATAAACATAACGATATGTATCGCGATATAACTTTTACTCGATAGAGAAATTAAACTATCGCGATAGACTTCGCCGCTCTTGTCCTCTTTAAAAAAAAAAAAAAAAAAAAAAAAAAAGGTCAGCCAAGCCAATCCAAATTAAGTAGCGCAGAGCCGAACCAATCACAGCCGCAGCGTCACGTCGCGTGACTTGTTACGTACAGCACAAGTGCCAAGCCGCACGTGTGTTTGTTTGGGAAGCAGCCAGCGGGTAATGGAGCCAGCGCGTAATGGAGGAAATGAGTGTGCCGACTAGAAAAATCAACCGAGCGTGACCGAAGAGAAAACAGATGATGGTTCCAACGCCGGAGAGATTGTCGAACGGAAGAGCCATAGAAGTTCCGTAGTGTGAAGGTATTTCGGCTATTTCAAGTCTGACAAAAAACAGAGTAGCGTGCACTGTAAATTGTGCCGAAAGCAAGTCTGGAAATACAATAAACTGGTGCATGCGTCACACTGTGCGCCACGTTATTTCTACAATACTGTTACTGTTAATTCTACTCTCTGCAGTGTTTAAATGCTTACATATACACACAGTTACTGTCCCTCCACACATACGACTCGGTTCTGCTTCTATGCCCCAGCTTTGTTTACTTTTTCCCACCGAGGCTTCTAGACTTCTGATTGGCCAACATTTCTGCACGGTTAGGAATCTAGCGCCACCTGCTGCTTTGGCATGTTCATAGCAGCGTTTTCCTTCATTTCTGCCTTTATGTGTGGACGGGATTATTTTTTAAAACGAAAACGGAAAATCTCAGTTTTCAAAAATACCCGTGTACGCGTGGACGTAGCCTCAGTCTCTGACTGGAAGCGCTAATTCGTCATTCGGCTTTTGTCAGACTAAAGTAACTGTTAAAACTGTTTGAAAAGCTAAACTATACAACAAGGAGAGATTGAGAATTTCCTTTTAGTTCTCAGTTTATTTGATATTGACAAAAGTTAGTCAGTTTTGTCTGTTCTTCTGTAAAACAAACTAAGATTTATTTTTAGAATTAATATTTTGTTTCTAAGTGGAATTGACAATTTAGTCTGTTTTGTTTGTTCTATTTTGAAACTTAAACGCTTTAGCGGCTGCCTTTTGTGTAGTTTGTAATATTTGCCTTTATTTATCTGAAAAAGTCTCATGTTCCTTAAGTACATCTACCCTGTTGAACTTATTATGGGAAATAAATATTTAAATAAAAACAAGCTGCTGATTATTTCACATTTTACTTGTAAGCAACGGCACATTTAAATCTTACAAATATAGTTATTTGGCTTATATCGTGATATATCATTATCGCCTGAAATGAAAAAAACATATCGTGATATGAAAAAATCTCATATCGCCCAGCTCTAAAGGATAGTAAACAACCGCATTTTAGTCATTCAGCCGCTGTTTTTGTTAAGGGTAATATATTTTTTTGGCGGTGTTTTGTCCCTGTTTAGCAGCAGGACTACCCTTCAGCAGGTAAAGAGGTAAGGTGAGCTGGTGTGAGCAACTGTTATTACTGCTGTTGCTGCTGCTGCTGCTGCAGAGGTTGAATGAACTGGGGAAGTTCCGCTGTCACAACGGGGGGGATGACTGGTCAGATTGGTGCTTCAGGAATGTCTGTGATCAGGCCCTATTGCGCACACACACACCCGTACTTGCAGGTTTTGCCGTTGTGCTTGAGGCTCTTAATGGCTGTTGCACAATCCTCGTCCTTTCTGAACTTCCCTGTGTCTTGTTTCCCAGTAGTAAATCAGGGGATGGCCTCATAGATGGTAAAAGAGACTGTACGCAAAATGATTCTCCTCATAGTTGTCACATTTATTTTGAAATGACAAACAAGTGCTTAATTCAGCTGTGGTGCTGTTTGAGTCAGGACAGTTGAACTCAAAGTGACACAGTGTCATAATTTAGTCATTCCTGAATCCACGCCCTGCAGAAACTTGCTCTGCTGCTCTTCTCTTCTGTCGTTTATCTGGCTGTACCAAGCCCTCGTGGAAGTTAGTAAATCAGTGAGAAGTAGGCTAGATACTGTTTGCCTTTATTGATGCATTATCAATTTTATTATCCCTCAAAAATCAATCTGCTCAGGTCTAATGTGTCAGTTAGTTACATGACAAATTTTCCCACAGGCACCAACAGCACAAACACAGTGGGCAGCTCCACTTCAGTGGGTGTTTCTCTAACACCACCAAGTTTGTACTTGTGTGCTTGCTCAGTACACTATTTGGCAAATGTTCTTGAGAATTCAGACTACTGAGGATGGGAGGGAAGACAGTCATTCTGCAGTTACGATCACAATACAGTATCATCTGTTACGTTCCCCTGGGGGGGGGTCTAGGCGGTGAGGGGGAAGTAACAAAAGTGACCGGGTCAGAAAAAGGAGTCAAGGAGGCGAAACAGTTTAAATAAAACAGTTTTATTGAAGTAAGTCAACTAAAAGAGACGGACAAGCCGTTATCACCATAAAACACCAACAAAACACAAACAAAACTCAGGCGTTGGTCAAATAAAGCAAAAAGTCAAAAGGAAAGCGCAGCTCACTAGCTGGAAACCACACTACACAGCTCACTAGCTGGACAACACACTACACAGCTCACTAGCTGGACAACACACTACACAGCTCACTAGCTGGACAACACACTACACAGCTCACTAGCTGGACAACACACTACACAGCTCACTAGCTGGACAACACACTACACAGCTCACTAGCTGGACAACACACTACACAGCTCACTAGCTGGAAACTACCGCAAACACTCAGCTCACTAGCTGTACCCACACAAAATGGCACTCTGGCCCAGAGCTCACCCTGCTCTGGGCTTAAATACCCTTAATTGCTGATGGGAGTCAGCTGTACAGGAGGGAAAGGTGGCACCTCAGGCAGGAGGTAGTGGGACACGCCCACACAGGCACCCTCAGGAGAGAGAGAGGCCCTGCTAGGGCCGTAACACATCACTGTTAATGTTGCATGTCGATCTAAAGGAACCTACCTGCCTTTGGTCTTATTCATATCTGTTATTAGTTGTCTTCTAATATCAAGAGATTTATATAACTGCTTATTAAGTTATATTAGGTAACATTGATCACATGACTTTTTGCACACTTTCATTTTCTCTTTCACTAAAATGGTTATGTGTGCACAGCTTAACGTGTTTATTAAAGAAAAAACAAACAGGCTAGGTGGCAAAATTATTATTATTTTATTATGAAATAGGGGTTTGTCCTAATTTTTTTTTATTTTTCAGCAAGCTAATAAAGTCTCATTTCTTCCACCAGGATTGGCTCCTTCTCGGTTTCGGATTGGGGATCAGGAGTTTGATGGGCTGCCGGCTCTGCTGGAGTTCTACAAGATCCACTACCTGGACACCACAACGCTCATAGAGCCTGTGAACAGAGGCAGGCAGTCAGGCCTCATCAGCCCCCCCGCTGTCGGACCTCCCCAGCAGACCGAGGAAGGCGAGTATGTCCGGGCACTGTTTGACTTCCCTGGCAACGACTATGAGGACCTCCCCTTCCGCAGGGGGGACATCTTGCGCGTGCTGGAGAAACCAGAGGAGCAGTGGTGGCACGCCAAGAACCAGGAGGGCCGAGTCGGGATGATCCCTGTGCCTTATGTGGAAAGGTTCCGACCCTCTTCGCCCACTGCAGCCAGTCTTAGTCCGGTACCCGCAGGGACCGGACAAGGCGGCCATGTTGGCGGGGTAATGGGCAGCACAGATGGAACAGGTTCTCCTCAGGCCACCGCTCTGGGGGAACCGGGCCCGTATGCTCAGCCTGTGGTCAACACTCAGCTCCCAAACCTACAGAACGGGCCGGTCTATGCCCGGGCAATTCAGAAGCGGGTGCCCAACGCTTACGACAAGACGGCGCTGGCTCTGGAGGTACTAATCTTATCACCAGTTACTTTCCTCTTGTTTATTGTGAATCACTCTTCCCCCCTTTATTTTCCACTTTCAAAAGGGTCCGAGCCGAGGCGGCGTAGATTGTCCCGATTGTTATAATGGCTTACTCATGCATGTGAGCACGCACACTGTGTCTTTATAAATGCAGGCTGACAGCGAGCATGAGGACATTCAGAGTGGAGACATAGATCCTTTACAGTGGCCTCTCTTCATGCACACACTGCAGCCCAATGGGTTAATGTGAAAGTTGCATTGAACATTCATTACCACTGAGGTCCAGTGGAGCACAACGCTTTTAAGTTGCTTTGTGGTGATGTACTGAATAGTACATTCTACAGTAATCTGGACTCAGTGTCTCCACATTGCACACGTTTGCCGTTTGGCCAACTAAACTTTTAGCTTTTCCATTTATTATTTTTTCAGCTCTGATATCAGGGTTGGGTGATTTGCTCCATAGTCCAGTCATCCTGTTACCTGTGTTGGATTGCTAATTGTCAACAGCATCCGTGCTAGGCGGCAGAGGTTATCCACCCTCCATAATGCGCAGTGTTTGGCCCAAACATGCTTATCTACCTTCCTCGTATAGGTGTACTGTATGGCCAGTTTGGGTTGTTTTCTTATGTGTAGATCTCACCTGTCTCTCACACACAGCTCAGTTTTTCACTGACAAGTATACCTGGTGGGGAAGAGTCAAGGAGAAGATATGAGAGCATCTCCAGCTTAAACGAGTCCAACAGTCAGAAATATCCTGCTGTTTTCTCTCCTTTGACTATGATGGATGGTGTTTCTGCAGGTGTGAACCTGTGTGTGCACGCCCAGACACGTCTGTGTTGGAAATGGTCGTTGTATATGGAGATGCAATGTGAAACTGTAGTGAAGCACATCGCCGTGCATGTTGACCATAATCGGCGTTGTCCATCGATGGAACTATAGTTGATGTGCTCCATTGAGCTGTAGCAGTGGGTTACAATCTGATTACATTAGTCTGTGATTCGGAATATGAACAGTTTAATGAAATTGCAGCTAGTTAAACAGCAATACTGCAACCGCCGGACAGTAAAAGTATTTCCAGGATTTCTTTTTATATGCAGGAGAAAAGATGTGAAGCTTCTGAGGAGTGATTCTGATTTATAGCACGAAGCTGCAAGAATGTGACAGTAAGGCTACGTTCACACTGCAGGCGAAAGCGCATCAAATCCGATTTTTTTTGACCCTATGCAACCCATATCCGATCATGGTATGACAGTGTGAACAGCACAAATCCGATATTTTCACATTCGATCTGGGTCACTTTCGTATGTGGTGCTGAATCCGATACATATCCGATGTTTTAGAAAGCGACTGCTGTTTGAACGGTCAAGTCGCATTAAATCCGTCTTTTACGTCACTGACACAAGACAGACGCCAATTATCCAGAAGACCGAGAAGACATCGCGAACGCTTCCTGGCCATCAAGTGTAGATGTTAGTGAAACTGTTGGGAAGACAACGTGAACATTTTATTTGTACTGTATAATCTGCAGATTCTGACAGAAATCTGCAGCTATCCTTTGAAGCACCGCTCCTCTAAAACAGCAATAAGGATCATTATTAGGTTATCTACATTATTATGTAAATGACAAAATAACTTAAAGCAAAAATTGGGAAACGTAAAGTCCAAAGTCTTTATATTAAGGGCCATCAGTCAAACAGTACTGTTTGGTCTGGGTCTAAACAGAGCGCGCTGTGTGTGACGTCTTCTTTTGCGCATGCGGGCTGCTTTTAACGTTCACACTAGAGCGCGTTTGCTGTCGCATTTTTTTTTTGTAGTGTGAACAAGCAGACAAAAAAATCGGATTTGATCAAAAAATCGGAATTGAGCATCAAGACCTGCAGTGTGAACGTAGCCTTAAGTGCAAACTGCTCTGGCCAGAAACAACAACCCACCACAGCGAGCATGATGGCAGGTCTGCAAAGCCAAATGCTGTGACGACCTGATAACGTCCTTTAATCTAAGGCAGGGCCGGTAACTGGATTTTAATTTCATTACGATTGTTTCCAGCAATTATGGAACTAAAAAACAAACAAACAAACAGGGATTTAAAAATATGAATCTTTTTGCATTTATTTTCCTTACAATGCTTCTGATTTCTTGTTTGCGTGTGGTATTAACGCCTTTTGGCTTTGCAGCGCTGCGTTTTCAGTCGTTTGTAAATGCTGAGTGCGAGCCAAGACCATACAGACCTACTATATATAGGAGGTAACACTCACAGGTTTTCTGTAAGTAAAATCTGAGGAAGGTTTATTAAGAGCCGCCTCTGTTTCCAGATCACTGAGGATCTCTCCCTCTGTCTGTGTTTGGCGGCTTGTGGCCGTTGGTAGTTTGCTTTGATTTGCTGTGCAAGCTCATTCCCACCCAGGCCTCTGTTCTCTGGCGGTTTCCCTTGAGACTCTGGCTTTATGGTGAAAAACACTCATTAGTCTGGACCCAAAACTCCTCAGTGGGTGACTTTGTGTCCCTCACCACCCAAACGAAAGATCTTCTGCGTGTCCTCATTACTCTGACAGCAGTATGAAAGGTTTAGTGTTACACTGTAAACTGGGAAGTTCACAGGATGGAATAAGCAGTGTAAGAATTTACTTTCTACAAGGAGTAAATAAGTAATTTGTGAGTGTTTAAAAGGTAAAAACTTACATGTTTGGTAACAGCCCCAACACTGGCTGGAACTGATTTAACAGGAAAAAATAATTAACAGTAATGATGCGTAGTTCCAAAAGAAAGAAAAAAGACAGCTAAAGTAAATTTAATCTGCTTGGCGCATCCAGTCTTTGGATGAACTGCTGTCAGCAGAGCCCCCTGCTTAAAATCCACTGTTTATTTGACTCTCATCGGTAAGGACAGAAGCCACTGCAGTGTTTGAATTATCACAAGTGGAAGATGGTGTGAGGTAAAGCAGACGAGATGGCATTGCACTGTTTTATAAATGTCTGCTGTTATTAAAGTGGTTGGCAGAAATTTTGCAGCCAGTATCCAAATATAGACTATTTGTGCATTTAATAAAGACTGAGGCTGGATTATTGGGGTGATACTAATTTCTAAGGAGTAAAAAGAAAACCTTTTATTAATGTATTAGCTGATATTGAATTAACTTTCATAGTATTTTGAAGGCCAATATACCCAAATCTATATCTAATTTATGAAAAATGTGAATTGCATCTGGTGTCCATTTCCAGCTTCTGTGTCCACTAAAATGACCTTCATGGGATAAATATGTCACTCACACTAGGAAGGAAAAATTCAGCCAAACACGAACACAGCATCTCGTTGAGTAAATGAAGCGGATCAAACCGGCCGGATCTGATTATCAGATGAAAGCTGACGAATGTGGAAGTCCTGTAATTTGGCCTGTATGGTTTCTCTGCTCTACAGCTGTAAAATGAAGATGGGTCAATCAATGTCACATCAATGCATTTCTTTCTGCGGGCTTTGATAGAAATCAGACGCTGAGCTTGTATTGATAACTTTGACTTGCATGTGTCAGAGTTTATTTAGAGCGTGAAGAGGACGTGTAAGGATTGCAGAATATGCCTGACTTTTCTTTTTATTATTTAACAGGTGGGGGACACCGTAAAAGTGACCAAGATCAACGTGAACGGCCAATGGGAGGGTGAATGCAAAGGCAAACGAGGCCACTTTCCTTTCACCCACGTTCGGTTGTTGGAACAGTACTATCCAGACGACGAGAGCTGAGAAGCGCAGGCTCCCGTCACCTCCAGCACATCCCCTCGCTTTCAGTTTCGTCATGCTGGAATAGAAGAAGATTTCTGCAAGCACACACTATATGAAACTCTGAGCTAAACTGGTCAGTGTTTCCTGCCCACCCCAACATGTGATGTGTTGGCTGATCTTGTCTAATGTCTTTTTGATGAACCCCAGTCATATTAAGAATTCACCCTGTGGTCGGACTGATATCGGTTTGCCTGCATTGTGAAACATCACTGCAGACACACTGAAGTACATGGCAGCATGTATTGGTTCACCCAGGATGACACTGGAAGGTCCGTTAACGGTTTGACGAGAAAGGCCTTTATTTAACCCTTTTGAGGCAACCAAGAAACAAACAAGTCAAGAACTTGCTAAACTTTTTTGTATAATCATAGTTTAAAAGATATAAGAACAATAGGATTTTGCTTTAGCGTGCTTACACACCTAAAGTTTTCACTCAGGTTGGGGGAAACATGGGGTTTTTATCTTAACCAAAATCTGCAGTCGTACTCAGGTGCAGGTTTTCCAATTTAAAGTAACTAATATTTAATTTTAATACAAATCCAAAAGTTAAACCACTGTTTAAATACATGTGATCAGATAAACTGTCACAGTAATGTCCTGATCAATCTTTGTATCCAATCTCTATAATTATGCAAGAATGGAGTAGCCAAAGTAGTTGGTATGAGTGAGTTTGTTGTGCTTATGCAACAGTTTTTCCTTAAAACGTAAACTTTTTAATCGTTTTTAATCTTATTTTCACCCGTTGGGCACAGTTTATATAATATCAGGCCCAGCCAATAACCTTAACACATTTCTTTATTAGACTAGCTAATGATGACGTCTGCCTGTAACCACAGCTGTTACTGTCCAGTCTTTTTAACACAGAGCCCCCAAAGTCCACTAATGTGAGGTTTGTCTTTTTGAG
Source organism: Diplotaxodon limnothrissa (assembly GCF_057381915.1). NCBI lineage: Eukaryota > Metazoa > Chordata > Actinopteri > Cichliformes > Cichlidae > Diplotaxodon > Diplotaxodon limnothrissa. The sequence continues at coordinate 29,055,975 of NC_140605.1, forward strand.
CAAGGACGTATCTTCACTCTGGTGGACTTCAGCTCTGTGTACTTGTAGTAAATTTGTGTAAACTGGAAATGTCAGAGCCAAAATACAGGTATCAAAGGCCCCCCCCCCCCGCTCAGAGGGCGTTGATGCTACACAAGTGTACTGATTCTGAGCATGTTGATCAAACACAGCTAAACCTGTTAATACCTCCTATTTAACAGAGGTATTGAATAGAAAACGTATTAAAGACGGCACAGGTGACCGATATCAGTCAAACCCCGGTTTACATGCTTCCATCCCAGTATTGAAATCATCACATCACACAGCAGAGTCATCCTCCTCCTCTCCGTTGTATCCGTGCATCTCCAGCCACTACCTTTCACTGACACCTGCAGGAGGGAAATGGAGATAAAACGGGAGATAAAACACTGCGGCTCTCACAGATGTGTGTGTCTGTGAGAGATTTTTTTGTTTGCTTGTGCTAGACTGTGAACCTCAGAGTGAAACCAACAAAGACTTTACCTGATGACTGTCCTGTGGAGACAGCGTCACCACTTTACCACACCCTACACTACAAACCAAGTCCTCTTTTTTTGTTGTTGATGTACAAAAAGTGGAAAATAATATTATAGAATTAACTCTATATACATGCACACCTTACATGCTAAATACTGTAAACGTTTCCCCTCTTTATGCTGATTTTCTCTTACTTTGTATGGCCAGAGAGTGTACACCTTTTTTATTTTTCTCTTTTAAGACGCAGAAATGCGAAAGAACAAAACGAGCACCCTGTCACAGAGGAAGGAACAATCCCGTGAGGCTGCTTTATTAAAGGATGCAAGGAGAAAGGTTGAGGGATTTTATTTTTGTCATCCTGGTGGGCTGATACGACAGTCATTCGGAGACGCTTTTAAGATAAAATCCACCACCTAAAAAAAGTATTACTGCTAAAACGGACATGTTTTTTCATGTTGTTTCTCGTGCCATAAGGGTGCCATGGATGGCATTTGCTGTAACTTTGTTTGTCATCTTGAGCACACAAAGCTTTTATAAACATTCACAGTCCTGCTGGCACCGTGGCATTATAAATAGAAAGCTGAAACTCATCTGTTACTAAGGACATGTTTGTTCTCAGAAACGAGGAGAGGAATCAGCAACTTGGGATTTTTTTTTTTTTTTTTTTTTTTTTGTAAATTTTGTCGTTAGTACAGACTTGACAATGGTTGTGAAATGTGGTGAGTGGCATTGAAACTGATAAAACACTGTGTGTGTGTGTGTGTGAGTGTGTGAGGGAGGGAGGGGGGGAAGAGTCTTAAATTGGGGGTGTGATTGGTTGCACCCTGTATTTTTACCAGGTCAGAAACTCATTTATCATCTTTGTCAGGATGCATTCAAAGATTGAGTTGCTGGCAGTGCTTACTGAAACAGGAACCCCTGCTGCACATAGATTTTTTTGTTTTGTTTTGTTTTTCTTGGTCACGAGGGAGGGTCCGCATCCTCCGCGGACCTGCCTTATATTTGTTCTTGGAAAAGATGAGAAGTTAAATTGGGAAGTGACTGGCTTGAAGTTGAAGTCTCGAGGACACACCCAGAATTGCATGTTATTTTTCTGGTTCTCCAAAATTAAGAAGTTCAGACCTGCCCTGGAGCTAAAGCGATAAATGATGCCTACGTGTCCCTCCTATGGTTATTAGGGGACGGAGGATGAGAAGATGTTCACCTCACACCTCGCAGTACAGATCTGGGGTTCTCAAACTCTGTGGGAGGGGAAAAGTTAACACCCCACAGTTTGAATTTGTCAGTAATGTGGAAGAGTGGTCCAAAAAAGAATTTTTATCTCAATGGAGATGGTCCAGTGCAACTAACAGATTCCCTAAAATACACACAGAACTATTTTTCATCTTGTTGCCCACACCTGTGCAGTTTGAGAACCACTTATGTCGACCCCAGTGTTAGCGACACCTGCCTTCTCTCAGATATTATGGAACTAAACTCGCCACGTCGCTCTCAGAGCATCCAAAAACAGACACGTGCAGATGTTCCAGTGTCAGGGTAGTGTGCTCGATGTGGAAACGGTAACTGTTACACTTTCACCTGTGAATAAACCTCTTCCTACATAAATGCATTCCCCCAGGAGGTAACTGCCCCCTACCGTCCAAATGTGTGCAGTAAGGGGGGGGCAAAAGAAATGCTTAAAAAAATAAAGAAACGCTGACCTTAAATTTGGGGAAATGAGGGGACAGATCAGTTGAGTAATTGGAGGTAAACATTTGTCTGCTTTTTTTCCCCCGCTTTTCCCTTTCACTCTTTTTTTTGTGTGTAACTGTATGACAGCAGTATCTGTAAGCTAGTTACTTGCATACCTATCTTAAAGGTTGTAACTTGTCAGATTTTTAATATTTTTTTTTGTTAGTTTAGTAGCTAGTAGCCAGAAAGGGTTTGTTTATTTCACTTTAGTTTTGAAAGTATTTAGTTAGTTTGGTTTTTATTGGTTTCACGGGTAGTTTTAGTCATTAGTCTTTAACTGGCTGTCTTAATCTTTAATTTATTATTATACAGGGGTGTGGTTAATGTTGAGAAATATGACCAAATAGAGCAAAAATGAAATCTTCTCTATGTTAGTTATTGTTTGCTTTATTTTTTCTTATTGTATTTCACACACTTTTTTTTTTTTTTTTTTTTTTTAAATAAGAAACCAAAAAAGAAAAAAAACTTTCACCACCTCCTTCTGCACAGGCTTGTGTGGTTGGGCAGAAAGGAAAAAGTAGTGCCCTACATGAAGCTTCTCACAACAATTTGTTGGGGATTTATTTGTTTTATTTTATTTTCTCTGTGTGTGTGGTTAACAAATGATTATGATTCTTGGAAGGAGATGTCGCTATGTGCTTTTCATATGAATTTCTGTGCGCTTGGAGCTTCACAGGGCGAGTCCAGTTTAGTTTCTATTCAAGAGAAGGCAGACGTCTCCAAAACATGATGCAAGAAGGTGAATCAGAACTTTAAAAATACCGGTAATAAATCTATAATAATGATGCCATCACAGGCACGTTTAGTGATAAAACCTACGGGGGTCCTTAAAGTGCTTTAAATGATCGCAGCTGTGTGTTGGTGGGGAGGTTGGACACAATTTTCAAACACATTTAAGAGCGCAGAAGCTGTGTTGAGTTTACGTTGTGTGTAATTTTCCTTCATATTTCTTTTGTTGAGATTCAGATTTATGGAAAATATTTTTGTACACCATTAATGTCATGTTTTATAACCGTATACAGTATGTACAGCCCCGTTTGTGCTGCATTAATAAATCCATGCAATATTTCCACGTCCCAAAGGAGACATTTTTGAGTGCTTTGTGTGGAACGTGACACAAATGAAACCTGCTGCTGCTGTCTTGGTGATTGTGGGGTGAAATGGAAAGCTTCTTTTAAAAACAAATATAAAATCTGGTGTGAAATGGTGATTTTTATTTTTCAAACGGTCGTTTGTGATTCCTTTTCTGGTTTACTGCTGATTTTTGGGATGTTCACCTCACTGTTACTCAGTTCTGCCACATTAGTTAAAGACCGATCACCTACAAACATGCACCTTATCTAGTGGTGATTTCAGAACAAGCAAAAATTGTATTTCTTTTCAGGAGATTGTACAATGAGTCAAAATCTTTTATTTTGAAGTCAAAATTAGCTTTTTATCTTCTGTAGTGTGTAATCTATCAATGTATCCTAGTCAATAAATATACACCTAATTGTCAGGGTGCACTTTATCGGTGTGTGAAATTATTCCCTTTATCTACATTCAGGGTTTATAAATGCTAAGTTTACTGTATGCACATTCTACAGAAAAGGTTTGGCTTTAGCTTTAGTTTTCATTACACAACAATACAAACAGACTTGGACAAGTGGAAGAGGATGGATGGTGGGAATAATACAAACATTTGGGACTCAGTCACAAAGACATCCCAGTATCAATAAATACTGGGACTCAAGCCTCCTGTTGCTGGTTATGAAGACAAAAATTTAACATTAAAACAGTAATTTCTAGTGTATATCAGTTTATCTTTGGTTTAGTACATTGTATTATTTAAGGTTAGGCTTCATTTAAAAAAAAAAAAAAAAATCCTTTCACATTCTTTCAGATAACTAAAATATGTCTCGACATTTAGCTTTAGTTCAGTTTTACTAACTTATGATCCTCTTGGTAAAGTAATTATTAATATAGTTATTTGGAAAATAATAAAAAAAATAAAGTGCTTCTTTGTGCTTTCTTAACATGTTAGATTGCAAATTCAACTGCACTCTTCAATGAAGAGTGTAAGTGAATTATTAAGGCGTTAACATTAAGGTGTTGGAGGGTTTTGAATTTACTTAATTTACTTAGAGGACAGTTTATTTTGAGACTTGGTTCTTTTTGTATTTTTCAGTTTTTTTATTTTTTTATTTTTCTATTTTATTTCTAAATGTATTTCATAAGTTTTTTATCTTATGTTTTAAATTATTTTTAACTGTATTTCATTACTTTTTCATTTATTTTTTTTTTTTCTTTAGCTTATTTTTAATTTTATTTATATTCCGGACCTTTTTAACTTATTCGTGTATATTCTTTGTTTTTTTTTTAGTGACCTTAATTTTTTATATAACGTGAAGTTTTTTAATTTCAGTTTTATTTAAATTTATTTACGTGACTTTTTTATTCATTCACGCACTTCTTTTTTTTTTTTTTTTTAAATCACTACCTTTATTATTGATTTTATTTGAATATATTTTATTGACTTGGCTGGAGGCTGTAGGCGTGGATGAGTCCGCTGCGTGGATTTCCCGGATGGAGCAGCGGCGCCATCTTTACGCCAGTGCTACCGGTGGCTCTTCGGTTCAGCGAAGCGACAGTGCTGTTGCTGATCCACCACCAGGAATCGCAGAGCAGCCGATAATCCTCCCTTTCCACTGGGACGCCACGAAAAGCCCCAGTATCCGAGCACCATGGCGGACAGAGAGAACTTAGTATACCAGGCTAAACTCGCCGAACAAGCGGAGAGATATGACGGTAAGGCTGCGGACAGATATCGGTGGTTGCAGACCGCCTGGCCCCTCTTTCCCCCTCTGTCTCCCTGCGCAGGGGGTTTGGAGACGCAGGTGAAGCAGTTCACATGGATTTGTTGGGTGAGACGAGACAAAATGGCGGAGGTTTCCCCAGCCGAATGAAACAATATACGTTTAAATGTAGTTTTCAGCTCATGAGGAAGGCGCAGCCAGCGTGCTGGAAAGCGTGTCCCGCGGTGTGCACTGCTGCCAGCGAACATTTGTGTTAGTTACGCGGTGCTAAGCGGTTCTTCTTAGTTAGCGAGCTATTAAACGGCTAACTAGCTGGCTAGCCTTTCTTCAGCCCCGTCACGCCGAACTCCATTCAGAAAAACCACGACGAATGCCCATACCCCTACAAACACGACCTGCAGCTCCGCTGACGCTGATCTTTCTGATCAATAACGAGTGGAAAAATCCCCAGAAAACGGCTCCAGTTATTGCTTACAAATCGGCCCCACAAAGGGTTTCAAGAGAAGCCCGTGTGGCAGTGAGTCTAATGGAAAACGTGCACGTAATTAAGCTCTTAAAATCACGTTTGAGGAATTTCTGTGCGGATCAACTTTTTTCTTCTTCTCTGAGGGGCTTCTCAATTTGCGCCGTAGCTGGCAAACTACAAGGTGTTTTTCAGCCTGGTCATTATAAGATGTTAGTCTTGTACCTAAACTGTAATCTTGATCAGAAGTCCAGATGAGCCAGTACCTGAAGAGTTTTAGTTTGCCTTTAGTGCCTTTCAGTAATCTCAAATAAAAAAAATATATTAGTAAATGTACACAGTCATGAGGCAAGGAAATCTTATTAGTATTGCCTGCCTTGCAGTTCCTTAGTTAAATTCCTCTTTCTAGAAACTGCATATTGCCATGCAACAAGTAAAATAAGCCAAAGCAGCCACCACAAACATGACACATTTCATTCTTCAATTAGAACAGTAATTTACTCAAAGTTGTTTAAATAGAACTAATATTAAGCACAGAGGCGGTCTGTTTGTGCTGTTTTTGCCACCGTTTATAAATAAAGCTAACATTTGGTCTGTTGCTGCTAGTGTATAAACTCCATGTTGTGGCACAAATGAGTCAAGTTTTCAAGTGAAAACAGCTGTTAGCATTGAGTTATCCTCACCTGATTCCCTGCATAGACTGCATCAAAAAGATGTAAATATAGTGACATCACCCATTGGCATCTGAGGTCCTATTTTGAAGGCTTTCGCCATCGCGGTTTAAAAACGAATCGGATGTAACGAGGGGGGGGGGGGGGTGCTTCTTTACTGGCAAAGTAGCTCGCTAATTGTTAGCCTTAACAATGAGCATAATGATCTTTACAAGCCCTTGAGCCCATAAACTGAGCAGGAACGTATTTGCGGCGAATTTCTCATGAACATCAATAGTACCGGAAGTCTTTTTGTAGCTCAGCTGTCGCTGTCTGGTGGTGCAGATTTACTGCAGCAGACATTGCCTTTGTTTCCAATGTGGAAGCTACGTCCATGTTTAAAACCATCTGTTTCCTTGTTACTGTGTTTTGGCAGAGCTGCAAAGCAAGTCTCCTTTTAAATAAACTGACGGCAGGGCTCCTCAATTAGTTATTGTGGAGTCTTTCCACACTTTTGACGGAGCCGCTTCCAACAGGCTGTAAGTTAGCATTACCCAGCATGCCCTAGTTTACTCTTCAGATTATAGTGCCATGATGTTTGCCCTTTTTAAGAGTGCTAGCAGAGGATGTTTAATTCTTGCGTCATATGACTAAAACCGTGTGGAAGACAGATGCTCAGTTTGTCGATCTGCATCGCTCCCGGTGGTCAGTATAGAAACCACAGCTGGCTCCTTGGCTGTTCTCCAGTTTATCAGTATTTGAAAGATTCGTGTCATGCGTGGAATTATGACCAGCATACCGCCCAGCCCTGGTGTAAAATGGCCTACCTCCTGCTGTGTGCAGGAGTTTATGCGTGAAAGCATCGCTGATGTGTTAAACTGTGCACTTTCCACACTCTCTGATCTCCGTGTCTGGTTCAGAGTGTGAAAACGAACCTCTTTCTCAACAAAAAGTCACATTTCCCAAGTTTGTCTGCAGCTGCTGGTATTAATTGCAGCCATTTGGTTCAGAGTGTCTGCCTCTTTTTTTGTAGATGGGGCACAGAAATTTCCCTGCCGTCAATATAGCTTTGCATTTAATCATGCATTTTATGGGTTAATCATTGTGCAAACAAACACGCCAGTGTCTGTGTTTGTGCTATTTTTAGGCTGGTCTTTCTTTCTGGGGTGCTGCTGCTTATAAAAAGCTTCCAGCTGAAGTAATTGAGGAAGAGAAACAAAGGCAAAAAGGAATAAAACATCACAGAAACAGGTTGCTGCAGTACAGGCAAAAGCAAGCTTTTCCTGCATGTAGCTGGAAAGTAACAATTTCAAACAAGCAGAAATACGATAATGGCTAATGCATATTGGATTTGGCACTTACGCAGTGCTTTTCTACTATAATTAATGCTTCATAGAAGTATTTCTCCTATGCCTAAGTGCTTTTAACCTAACATTTCCACACACTCACCCTCTGATGGTTGTATCAAGGGCAACTCGGGGTTCAATATATTGCCACAAGAATACTTCAACATGCAGACTGGAAGAGTCACTCACCCAGTGCTGTTGAAATGTCGACAGCACCCCCTGCGCCCGGTGTTTGGAAATCAATGATTGGACAAGAGCCTTCCTCTCTTCTGATCCACTTTTCGGCTACTGTGGAGATCTCCAGGCCTCTCGTTGAACATGTTGGTACCTGCAGAATTCCTTTGGTAGAGGTCGTGGACGTAGCTTCTGGGTCACAAAGCCGAAGCAGAAATCTGCGTTCGTTTTGTGCTCAGTCACTCATTTGACAGCATACTGAATAAAAAAATTAAATCAATTTTGTATATTTTGTAAATTTAGCACTATGGTAGAAACGGCTGAGAGCGGACCAGCGGGCATCCTTACGTGATGGACTTAATGGGCTGTGTCGAGCCCATGTAGTTTTGGTTCACAACCAAAATCCTAGTTGGCGGTGGAGTTTCTCTTTTCTAGTCAGTTTGAAAATTGGGTGTAGAAGAAGTAGTAGCCAGAAATGCACTAGAGGAAACGACAATACTGAACTGCCGGGTTAATGCGAGCTGTGGTTTCTAAGGAGGTGCACAGCACGATGTGGCTTACACTTTCAGAAAGTTTGTGGTTATGATGTACCCACGGTGTAGATTCAAAGCAGATGTAGAACAGCCCTCACGTTAAATACATCTCCTATAAATTTCATTTTTTCCAAAGTTGAATACCTGAGCATTTAAGTAAATGAATAACAGTGTTACATAATTGAGATCACTGATAAAAAAAATGAGTTTTTTAGTATTCAAACAGAGATGCATGTCACTTTTACTTACCTACATCTTTACTATGATAGGGAGTAGCTTTGTCTGCCACTGCACAGCTAAAAAAGGTCGTGAACGTCTATTGTGCTTGTGCAGATTCCTTTTAATGACTTGGTGTCCAAATACAGCCTGTGGAGGCTTCACTTGAAAAATGCTTTAAAAGCACGAGGGGCTCACTGATTTGCTCTGAGAGCAGGCCGAGGTGGAGCAGCATGTTGAGTCCTCCTGGTTTGTAAACCAGCTCATTGCTCCTGCTGACTGTATATGATCATACGTCACAAACTGGATGATTGGCACTTGTATTTTCCCTCCAGCGCTGGGCTGGGTGACAAGGCAAGAAATTACATCCAAATTAGATGTTTTAATGTGGTGTGTGGCTTGTTTTAACCACTTTTTGTCTTTCATCCTGCCATCTTTGATGCTTCTTATGTAAGTTATTACATGCTAGAATAAAGGTATTTCTTTTTAAGTTGAAACAGATCCAGTTAATTTTCGGTGTTTGTGTTCTTGATTAAAGAGGCTCCCCGTTGCCTCGGGGAAGAAGCTCGTTGTGCTGACGAATTACTCCTGAGATAAGTGCCAATCGTTTTGTTTTGCTGCCATGAATCAAACATGAGATGTTTTAACGTACTGAAGATGATTTGGCTCAGCCCTCTGGTTTAATGTTCTGGCTCAGTTTCCATCGCCTCCCCGAAGGTGTCCACGATGGTAAATGTCTACATTAGAGGAGTTTATAATTGGTCAGCATCCCGGGCGCTCCATTAATAAATCACTGAAGATGACAGAAACCTTTCAGGACTGAGCTAATGGCATGAAGATGTGTTTGCTTTTAATTTAAAAACAATGAATGTTAATAACGGTAATGAAGACTCAGTGCTGAATATTAAAGCAGAAATATTTTCACATTTACCTTTTCTGTTGTTTAACCCAGCAGAAAATTTCTCTTTAGAATTCCAATCAGATGTAATGAAATTTATGCAAATTTCCTATTTTTGATCTTGAAATCTGCAATCAGTAAATTTAATACTTCAGCTCAAATATTGGAGTATTAGCTCCTTCAGCAACCCCTCCTTTAAACCTCCTTAATTCTCCTAGAGTGGCTTTGCATGATTCACATTTCAAAATAATCTTTATTTGTGTTAAATTAGGCCTCAGTGGAGCCTCTTGACTGTCTAAAAGAGGGGTGGGGGAACTTCAGACCTCAAGGGCCGGTGTCCTGCAGGTTTTAGATCTTGTCCTGGGTCAACACACCTGAATCAAATGATTAGTTCATTACCAGGCCTCTGGAGAACTTCGAGACATGTTGAGGAGGTAATTTAGCCATTTAAATCAGCTGTGATTGGATCAAGGTCACATCTAAAACCTGCAGGACACCGGCCCTTGAGGCCTGGAGTTCCCCACCCCGGGTCTAAAACAAGAGGGCTCCCCTATCCCCACCCTTCAGAAAGCATTTTTCTGATTGGATCCCCTCTCCTATGTGGGTGAAGCTTCAAACAGCCTGAAACTGAGTTTAAAGTTTTAAAAGAAAAATCATGGTAGTTCCAACATTGCTCCCCTCGTCCTGTGGATAATTCACCCGACATTCAGCCGTTTGTTTCTATTTTGCTTCTTTCAGAAATGGTGGAGTCGATGAAGAACGTGGCGAGTATGGACGTGGAGCTGACGGTGGAGGAGAGGAACCTTCTCTCTGTAGCGTACAAGAACGTAATCGGAGCCAGGAGAGCCTCCTGGAGGATAATCAGCAGCCTCGAACAGAAAGAAGAAAACAAAGGAGGCGAAGACAAACTAAAGATGATCCGAGAATACAGGAAAACGGTCAGACGCAGTTTAAACCCACATCTGATGCTGTCCTTGTTTTTCATTCTGATTCTGCTCTTACCACACGTGAAGTGATTGTATTTTTTTCTTCTTGCCACTACTTCACAGAGTGATTTAAAAAAACAAACCCTCAGGACTGAGGTAGCACTGGTTAGACATTAGTACCTGCACAGTTATTTCATGGAGATGAGAGCTCTCCTCCAGGAAATGGTTTCACAGCCCAAAATGATGAGGCTGGTGGCAGCCACGAAATAACTCTAAATTGCATTTTTTCCCAATTATGCTCCAGAGAAACTCCCAGTAACAGCAGAATTCAGAGAACGCCCACTGTGGGACTAACTGCATGCTGACTCTGGAGTTAAATCCCCTAAGCTCTATGCTACAGCTGCAAAACTTGATTATTTTATTAATAAAGTATTCTGTCGTATCCATCCAGTAATCCTATGAGAAATACTTTTCTTAATAATCATAATAAATATTCAAGAGATAAAAAAACAAACAAACAGGTCTTTCAAAATGAACTGCAATGTTTTAAATATCAGTCAAATAAAAAGCTCAGCTCATTCCTTTTAAATAATCACCAGCACAGTAAAGTCAAATAGACCTACAACCTACACTAAGACATAAAGTTAACCAGCCTTTACTCTTCTTTCTTACATTAGCATGAGGCAAAAAAAAAAGAGTTCAGTTTCATCTCCTGGATGAGGTCAATTTGGGATGTGGGGTGTGTGTGCTTAAATGTACTAGTGAGTAAGAATATGGGCCTGTAAGCCTGTAGAAAATAAAGAGCGACGTATAGAAAAGTGAGCATATCAGCACTCTCAGAACTGAAGTTTCCTGCTGCAGACGTTCTGATGGTGTAGATGTTAATAGTAATTCAGTGTCCATGTTAACGGCTACAGGTCAGCGGCTCAGTTTTACTGCCGTGCAAAAAAAAAAAAAAAAAGACTTAGAAAAGTACTTTCAAATATTAATACAGTTTATTTAATTAATATATTTTGTGTTGATTCGAATCTAACTCTGAAGCCTTGAATTGCAGGTCTATTTTTAGTTGCAAATGTGGGTGAAGCGCTTGCGCTTACATGGTGACAGCTGAGCGCTACAGAGTTGTGGATTAAACGAAGCATCGAAGCAAATGCATTATATTTAGGTTTTTTAGAATTATGTTATTCAACTTTCTCTGGTCTCCACTATATTTATCATTATTTTATACAAAAAGCTTTTTTCACCTTTTTGTTTTGTTTGCTGTTTTGTTAATGGACCTCAAAATGAGCTTCATAGATGTCAAATATTCATTTGTTAAAATGTGTCTCATAACCTAAAAATAAAAAAGATAAAGGAGAGAGGTCTGTTGTAAGTAGCCTTCATATACTATATAATGAAGGCTTTTATTGTGAAAAGCCAGGAAGAAGCCCTGTTTGCTTAAGTGGAGACCAGACCAGGTCCCTGGTCCAGGTAATAAGTTAACCATCAATGGGAAGCATTTCTTTATTTCTTTGTGGCATTGTTTACTGCTTATTTGTTACTATGGAAAAGGCACAACAAGTTGGAAAAAGTTTTTATAGCATTAGCTAGCACAAGAGTGGCTGTCAAACACTGTCAGGTTAGTGCTGTCTAATTGAACACGCCAATATCTGCAAAGGTCTCAAAGCACACAGAGTGAGTAGGAACATGGTGTACTAACAGAATCATCTGTGTTTTGTTCTGCAGGTTGAGAAAGAGCTGAAATCAATCTGCAATGACATTCTGGATGTACTGGACAAGCATCTCATCTTAGCTGCTACCACGGGAGAATCTAAGGTTTTCTACTATAAAATGTAGGTATCCAGTTCATATCTGAAATTGTACTAACAAAATGAGGAAAGTGGTGTGGTCGCCCAGATTATTACAAATTATGGGACATTCTGAGTTTTTTTAATGTATGTTTGTTGTGGGTTGTGATGCCTTGCATAACTAGACTAAAATTTTAATCACAAATGACAGTCTGATATTTATTATTTAGTATTTTTCTCCGTTTCTGTGGCCTTATTTAGAGGAGCACAGCCCTGTCCCATTTAGAATAAACCATTAAAGGTTGAGGTGAAGCTGAAGTCTGGAGGCTGTGGGGTAAAAATCATGCACTGTGCAGAAACTGGCCTGTCAGAAAAATTGGATGCATTTTTAAGCTCCATCTCCCGCGATGAAATGGTACACGGTACCTCTCTTAAATTTAAAAAGTAGATGATTGAAGGAAAATCACAAACTTGGGAGTAAACGAAGCTTGTTTCAGGAGTGTTTTGCTTACTCTGTTTAGTTGCCCTCTAAAAGATGCTTCTCTGATTAGAATTGTGCCCTAGTTAAGGGGATTAGGCGCCGGTCTAACTGTACTTATATGATCCTAATGTGGTCTTTGTTCATTTTTATTAAAAAAAAACTTTTTCCATGATAAGTATTAACCAATACCCCTGATTTATTTTGAACAGTTAAAAGTGGCTTTACCCTTCAGACTGCCCATATGTTCTTCATGGCCTTTGTGTTTGCCCCACTCAGGAAGGGAGATTACCACAGGTACCTGGCAGAGTTTGCCACAGGCAACGACAGGAAGGAGGCAGCCGAGAACAGTTTGGTAGCGTACAAAGCTGCGAGCGACATCGCCATGATCGAACTCCCATCAACGCACCCCATCCGTCTGGGACTGGCCCTTAACTTTTCTGTTTTCTATTATGAAATCCTCAACTCGCCGGACCGTGCTTGCAGGTGAGTGCACGAGATAGTTGTTTTTGATGTGTGTGGGGGGGGTGCACGAAAACAACAAAACAAGTTTGACGTCTACAAGCAGGACTTCCTGTGGCGTCTTTGATGGGGCTACGGGGGTTTTACATCACGTGAGGCTTCAAGATTGTTAGTGAACTGAAAGGAAACTACAAACTAAAAAAAAAAGGTGTGAAAGTAAAAGCAGTTTGTGGATGTCATCTTATGCTTTTTAATGGAATGATTTATTGAAAGAAATTTAAAATTTAAGTCAATTTTGTGCTGTTCAGTAGTTTATTTATTTCTTACTTTTGTGGTAGGCTGAAAAAAGAAGACTTGGATAATATAAGCAGCTTGGACTCTCGGTCTCTCATTACTGCCTTTCATTACTCATTACAAAGAGGAGCATCGTTTAGGAGTTGAGCCATCCAGGGTGCCAGATGAAATGATTCATGAACTGGCTATTCAACCACATTGACTTTATTTTGACTCGTCTCACAGCGTAGCTTATTGGCAAAGGACTACAGTTTTCCAGTTTGAAAAAAAGATCACACTGGCACCAGCCGGTCATTTGTTTGGGTATCTCACCAGGCTGCTTCCTGGATATCTTCCAGGTTGGCCATGGGAAGAGCCTCCAGGGAACATTTGGGAGTATATCTAGATAAGTTGGAGAAGGTGAGCAGGGTTTAGCTTGCTGCACTTGCAACCTGGACCCAGATAAGGAGCAGAAAATGAATAATGGCACACATAAATATTCAGAATGGTCCATGGATTAAGAAAAATAATTAGATTTTGGACACCAGATGTGATGGATGAATGGTGGATCCGACTGTCACACTTCCACATTTGCTTCACTTTTGATATGTCTGTGCTTCCACTGTGTGAAGTGAATCCTCAGCTCCTCTGTGTTGGTTCGTATCTTCTCTGCTGACAGGTTGGCGAAGGAAGCATTTGACAATGCCATTGCAGAACTGGATACCCTGAGTGAGGAAAGCTATAAGGACTCTACGCTTATCATGCAGTTGCTACGTGACAACTTGACACTATGGACCTCAGATGTGCAGGGAGATGGTGAGAGAACCATGACTTTACTGTTCAGGCTTAGTATTTCTGCTTTCTTTGTTTGCCCCTTTTTTATTTCTGCCTCTTTTATGGTCAAAAATCTAGCAAACAGGTTTCGTCCGGCCTTTCCTCTGAGTTCTGTGGTTTCTACACTGCTCCAAAAAATTACTGGATAACTATATTGATATGGGCATGGTAATGTGTTAGGATGCTACATCATTTGACAGAAATGAAAGCCTTTAACATACAGAGAGCTAAATTCAAAGATGGCAGGCTAGTGCATTCTGCCAGAATTTCACTGCAGCAATGCAAAAATGGTACTATGGTAGTTTTTATTGCACCCACGTGCTTGCATGCCTGCCTGACAACCTCGGGGCATTCTCCTTAAGAGATGGTGTCCACCGGGATCTCCCAGATCTGGACCAGGGCATCACTGAGTTCCTGGGCGGTCTGAGGTCTGGCAGCATTGGAAGGACCAAAACAAAATGTTGTTCTATTGGCGGATGCTGGGGCCAATCAGTGGTGTAAAGAGCCTGCGTGCATACTCTCACTACATGAGGCCGGGCATCATCATGCACCAGGAGGAACCAGGACCCACTGCACCAGCGTAGGGTCTGACAAACCTTCAGGCAATAGCACGTATTGATGTACCATCCTGGAGGAGTTGGACTACCTGTGCAACCTCTGTAAGATCTAGGTATCGGTTCATGCTACCAGTAGTGACAGTGACCCTATCCAAACATAAAACTAGAGAAAAATCAGCCAGAGAAGATGAGAATTTTAAAGGTGGAGGCGTCTGGCATTTTTTTCCCTTAACCACCCCCTCTGCTTCTTAACTGACTAGATCAGTATCCCCCAAGTTTAGCTGACTTGGTGCTAAACTCTGATTAAAAAGTGTTTAATTTTTTGAGCAGTGTATAAAATCACTCCCTCCTTTCAGGGTCGATACTCACGAACTCTTTTAACTTCTCTCCCCTGTAGATTCTTAAGGACAGCCCTCCTCCTTCTCTCTTCTCTGTTTTTAAAGGTCTATTTTGTAAGTCATTCCTCTTGTCTTGGGCTTTTTTCCACCTCAAGCCGTTAGTCTTGCCTCACCACCCTAACATCCCTCACTAACTTACTCACAGCACCAAGTCCAGTGTTTTTAGGGGTACAGAGCGGTAATTTGTCGCATTGTGTTGCTAACCTCTTCCACTTTTTTCATCACTATGTTTGATTGTCTATGTTTGATTTGTCTTCCGCAAGTCAAAAAAAAACTTAGATAAAAGGCTGAAATACCTCCCAGTAAACGGCCGACGTCCCGAATCTGCTTCTTGGCCTAGTCAGATTTTCAGTATAACTATTCATCAAATGAAGTAAAACACATTCACATCGGAGTTGTAACAATTTAAACTACTTTAAATGGCAGTTTTGTGTTTTTAACCTTTCATAAAGTAATATTTAGGTGCTTAATAATATTACAAAAGTATATCCAGACTGTCTTTGAGACCAGTTTGACACATCAGGGGTGGCTCTAGCTCAGGAGGTAGCTGGTCAACTACTAAAACGCTTTGAATAGCACTGTATAAGAACCAGACCATTTACTTTAAATGTCTTAATGAGAAAGATGAAGCGTCACTATGCCAAGGCTTTTAAGTATCATAGTGAGGTGCAGTTACACAAAGTAACCAAATCTAGCTATAAAATGTAGCTTATTTGTCCCTTTGCTCAATATTTTAATTCTTATCCTCTACAAGAATGGCTTTGCATGGTTACACAACCTTGTGGTTTCAAACAAGCCACCTTTATTCTGATTGGTTGCCCCTCTCAAACTCTCAATGGCATCATGCAGAGCCAAGAGTAGAAAAAACTGCGGGAAACAGTGTTTAGAGCAGTCTGAAACCTGAGCCTTGTGCATGTGCTCCTCTCATCATGTGAGCCATGTTTAATATGAGCCTCCACCACTGTGACTTTGCATAATTGATAGAAAATATTGGAAAAGTGTAACAGGTCCCCTTCAAAATTATTGTTATTGGACGATTATCTCCATGATCAGTTATTCTAAGTGAACCAGGCGACTTCAGTTTTTATAATGTTAATTTTCCAGCTTTTAAGCTTTGCACCCTAAATGCTGGTGTCAGTCTCACAGTTGTGGGCTTGTGAATCTGAAATGTAGAAACACAACCCACCTTCCTCCTGTGACCATACAAATGACTCCATCTTCTAATTTAACCATAAGGATTTGCGGACACTCTGCTTCTTCACAAATGCACGTCGGTGTGACTGAATCCTGCACACTGGGGCATCACAGCAGATCACATGTGTGTGGGTCGGTGTTTGGAAACCTGTGAACGCAGCCTCGCGGAAGTGTGACATAACGGAGGAACTGCAGTGGCAGCATGTGAGGCTGCTGCTCCGTGTCCTGCAGTGCTCTCACATCACAGTTAGCCGCGGTGCTAATGAGCACCGTTACGCTTTCTATTTTAATCATGACAGATTCTCAGGCCTTTGTTATTTGTGCCTCTCAATGCTTCATTACACGGATGGCTGTGCGGTCTCTATGGTAACCTTTCTAAGCAACCAGTTGCACAGGTTCACAAAGCATTTCGCCCTTGTTAGTAAGTCTGCACACAGCTCCTCCTTACTGGCCTGCACGTTGACGGTCACTGGTGAAAGTTGCAGTTTGTATGTAAATGTTTGGGTTATTTTTAGCATCTGAGCGTCTCCCGCTTATTACAATGATGGTCGTTTAAACTTAAATCAGTTTAATCAGGGACATAAGTATTTAAAATTAGATAAATTTATCACATTACAGCTGCAGACAGATTACACATGTTGCCTTATTTAAATGCATGGCTGGCTTTGTTGGACTGTATCTAAAAGATGTCTGTAGTCTCTGGGTCTATGCATAAGTGCCTCAAAGCTGCATTCTTTCTAATAGCCACCAGAGGGGGCAGTGGCAAACTACTTCACCATTAGAAACTGACCTTTACAATGTTTAGAACACAGGCGTCGAACTCCAGGCCTCGAGGGCTGGTGTCCTGCAGGTTTTAGATGTGTCCTTGATCCAACACAGCTGATCTAAATGGCTAAATCACCTCCTCAACATATCTTGAAGTTCTCCAGAGGCCTGGTAATGAACTAATCATTGGATTCACATGTGTTGACCCAGGGTGTTATCTAAAACCTGCAGGACACCGGCCCTCAAGGCCTGGAGTTCGACACCGCTGGTTTAGAAGAACACAAACATTATGTCAGAAAAATACGTTTGTGTGATTCTTTAAAATATACTCCTCCTAAAGAGGAAAACTCCTGTAAAGGCATATGCACAAAGTTCAGCCACAGATATTCCTGTTTCCAGCTTTCAGTCAGAAAACGACAAATAGCAGCTGGTTATAAACTAACATTATACCGACTAATGTTTGGCTTAAGTATCCTAAAAATCACACTTTCAAACTGATAAATAATTAAAGGAAATCCTCAGGTTTTACGAGAGTTTAATCACGTACTGGTCGAGTTTGACAAGATTAAAAAAAAACAAAAACAAAAAACCTTTAGAAACAGCTGCAGCTCTTACCAAGAGGAATAATTCATCACCTCAGATTTAGCTTCACTGACTCATCGACTCGTTTCGGACTCGTTACACAAAGATTGATGGCATCCTCCACAGCAAATGTACGTGGATAATTCACACTGGGCATGTTGACAGCTGAGGTAAACAGCAGGCTGACAGCTTACACTCACTGCGGATGACCAGGGGATATATTGGAAAATATTACACAAAACACCCGTGGGAGCGTTTTTTTTGTTTATCCCCATTCCTGGTTTGCTGATATTATTTAAATATTTTAAAGTGTGTACAAAAATGTTTTCATACACAAACATGCCAGCCACCTGCAGGTGTTTTTATTCTACGAAGCTCGAGCTGTTGGGTCTTGAAGCCCTGCTGTTTTCAACACCTCTTAATTTCATTAACCTCAAACGCTTCATTCAATGTGACAGTAGGCTACTGACAGCAAAGAGCGGTAAAAATGGGTTACTTCACAGGTGAGATCATACCTGTGTGCTGTTGAAACACTGTCACAGAACAGCAGCTGGCCAGTCTGCTTGCCCCACAGGACACAGGTTATGTCAAACCCTGTTTAATCTTCTTAATTTCACTCCATTTGGACCATAAAGGGCTTTTAAATTAGTGCCGTCATCGTACTTACTGCTCTTTATACAGCTGTTACGTACTTTTATGTGAGTATTTGATCATTTTCTGATTTACAGGCAGTTTTCCAACCATGGATGAAGCCTAAAAATTCAATATTTTAAGGTCCAGGCTAAATCCGTGACTGGCAAACCGTCCTGTAGTTTAGATATCCATGCTTCACTTCACGCTGCTCGTCACCGGTGATGCTTTTGAAATGTCTTTAAGTGTATAGCAGCAGCCCAGTGACTGTTGGTGCTTTTTGTCTCCATCTCAGGTGAAGAACAGAACAAAGAAGCACTGCAAGATGCGGAGGACGAGGCCCAGTGAGACCGAACAACACAAGACAAGCTCTCCTCCTCTTCCTCCCCCTCCTTCTCTCTTAACTCCCTCCTCCCAGCACTGTCTCCTGTCCCCAGCCACAGTGTTCAGCTGGGTTTACTCTGCAGCCCACTCCTACTCTACAATCCCCTCCATTTCCACCCTCCTGCCCCACCTTTTTCTCCTCGTATGCACGCCATCTCCCTCGTTTTTCCCACCCTGGGGGTTTTCACTTCGTTTTATTACTTTTTCTTTTTTTTGCACGCCTGTACCCCCTTTAAGGTTCACGTCCTCTTGCACAGTTTTTATTTTGCTTTATTTTGCTGTTATCATCTGTTGCCAAGTACGCTTGCCTGTATTTGTAACACGTGCAAGAGTTTATTTAAAGACGATACTTTGCTGTTTTCCGGTGTATGTGCGCGCGTGTGTTGATGATCAGTATCTTGTCCGTGCTTCGTCAGTTGTCACATTGAGGAAACACAGCAGTGATGGGAGGTTTAAAAGGGATGTGTTAAAGCTTTTTGGAAGAACTAAGTGCCCTCGTTACATTTTCTTTTTTGTGGTTACTACACCTGCTTCTTCAACACATGTTCATTTTCTTTCTTTCTTTTTTTGTTAAATTACGAAACGTCCCCCACCTCCGAGCATCGCTCTGACCTCTCTCCTTGTCCACTCTTTGGACCAAGTTTTGTGCTGCGAGGCTGTAGCGCTTTCGCTAATGGCAGATAGTTAGGTAATGGCTTTTTAACAGACAAAATGTGCATCAGTGTGAGCGTGGGAGGGGATTGCTCAACACTCTTTGATTGTAACGTAATGCAGTTTTGCATTGGCACTATATAAAAACAGTTTGGGAAATAGAGGCCTGCTGTATCTTTACTCCCCTGACTCTTTCAGGTTTTCTTCTGTCCCTTCCCTCTCCTCATCCTCCTCTTCTTCCTACTCCTTCTGTTCAGTATGTGTAAAGTGAATCTGATTTGTACTACTGGATATTCTCACCGGAGCCACAAGTACCATCTGTATTCTTACTGAAACACAGCATGGAATTAACATTAAACTTCAAATTGAAAATCATGTCTCTTTCTTTTTTATTTATTTCAATTTAAAATCCATGAAATTAGGAAAAGAAATTGTCGTTGTGTTGATCAGAGGGTATCTGACCTGCAGAGTGAGAGGATATCCTTGGATCACAGTCATGGGGGCGCTGTAGGACCGGCACTTAGCTTTAACCTACAGTTAGGACTGTAAGCTTTCAGACAATGACACACTTATTTGTAGTTTTGTGTCTGTGCATCACAGTGGATTTAAACAGCGAGTGATTACAGTTCAGACTTTCATCAGGAATTAAAGGCCATGTTTATACACACAATTCTTGAGATATTGTATTAAAGTGCAATTTCAACAGCAAGTCTCAGTTTGCTCAGTTCTAGCCAATAAAGAATCTAAGAAACAGTTCAGGTAGCTCGTTACCCAGACGGTCCTGGAACTATAGAGCAGATGGTTTTTAATTCACAAAGTTTTTTTTGTTTTTTTTTTTTTCAAATCTTTTTTTTTTTTTAAAGGTTTTGTCCAAAAATTATAGTTGGTCATGAAAAGTCAGTAACTTTTGTCATTTGTTTATTTGATGGTTAATTTGGTGTAGCATGAATGGCTGTGAGTGAGGAAAGCTGTAAAACCTGCAGTTAAAGGGTCAAATCCAGCCCACAGAGTCTGTGCCGGGCCAGTTCTGGGTCCCCCGGCCTTGTGTTTAACACCAATGTAATAGACCATCAGCCGACAGCCAGTTAAATAGCCAGCTGGGTCTCGTTTCATTATTTCATGGCAAATTAAGCATGCATTATTGTTTCCTGGCAACACATGCCTAAACATGTCAGCCTCCAACAAAGCACAGCACTGAAACTGTTGCTGCTGTGGAAACGACAAACGTGTTTCACCGATTCAGGAACAAGTGGAACGTAGATGCTTTTCATAAAGGTTTCAATTTTTTGGTCATTTGTCATCACATAATTCCTGTAATATTACATTTTAAATTCCTAATGTTCCTAATATTTCAAAAGTTCATACTGAGAAAATCAGAGACAATATTTTATCCCAAATTTATGATGGTTTTTACAGAAACTCTCCACTCAATGGGAGTTGGATGAAAATGTGTTCTTTGTCATATTCAAGTTTTAATATCTGTGAATCCAGTCCACCTAATTTGGACAGTTTTAAAGAATATTATGAATATTGTATATATTATGTATGTGTTATGGAAGAAAAGCTAGGAAAATATCCAAAAACCACAAAGGACCTGGAATTTTGCCCAGTTTCTTTTAAGTGTATATTATTCCTGGTGTTTTCCGCCCCATAAATCTGAGGTGGCGTGAAACTGACATGGAACGACGCCTCAGTCCTGGTGATGTTACTTTGCTGGGCATCTATACTCACACTTATTTTGATGGGCTAATGAGTGTCAGCTGATAGCAACATTGTACATTTTGATTACAGAGATATTAATTGCAGGTAAGTAAGGATTTCCCACACTGGCTTCAGCTGTCATACATGGAGTGAAATAACATTTTTAATCAGCAGAGGGCAGTGATGGGAATCTCTAACATCTCACTTTGATTCAGCATCTGTATCCTCACTTTTTTACCTTCACCTTTAATAAAAAGTGGATTTTGTCAGGTCAAAACAAGCATAAAGCAAAAGACATCTTTGTTTGGACCTACAACAGACACCAGGCTCATGTGCGGTGTGGTTTCAACCTTTCCCTGATGTAATGCCTGGTCTTTATAGTCATGCTGTATTAAAATATGAGGCTTACATATGAGTTAAGTTACAGAACACGCATTTAAGAAAAGGTCTTCTACAGTGAATCATAAAACAGATCAAACATCCAGCGTTACCCGTGGATTTTTCGGCTGTTGTTTTGTTGTTGAAATGATGAATTATTTCATGTTACTAATGCTCAAAAGTTATACAAAAAAAGCTGTACAAAAACTAGATTTTGGCTTAAGATCAGTATCCAGTCAATATCTCCCTGTGACAGTTAACCTTAACACCGTGATTCAATTCAGCTTATATATTTAGTATTAATGTTGACTTTTTTTTTTAATGTACTTTAAACAAAATCGAGATGTAGGCATGTGTTATTGCGCTCATAGCAGCTGTTATTTTGTTGTTGTTTTCAGAAATATGTGGACCTCACAGGATGGCAATTACAAATATGATTTATTAGAATATGTAGATACTTTAGATTCAACGTAGTATCAAATGTTTGAAATCAGCTCAGTATTACTCTGATGGGGAATATTTTTCTGCACAATAATTATTTTCAGTGTTTCTAATCTATGCACAATTTTTTAATAATACAGCTTTTTTGTGCAGTGAGCCGCTTTCATAGTTTTTTATTCCTTTTTTTGCTAAAAGAATGGTTCTAAAAAACATACTCCATCATACCTTATTGGCCGAGAATAGTAAATCGTTTTTGGTAATACAGTAGATATTAATTAACCCTTTAAAACGGTTGGAGCAGGCACGCTCTGTTTTGCGTAACTATTTTTAAATCCCGGTAGCTCTGCAACCACTTAAGCTAGCGCAAAAAATTGTTTTGCATATGAAACCGGAGGAGTTGTACTTACATCTTATGCCATCAGCTTGTCCTCGGTCACGGTTTCCTTCCACATAAAGCTTTGCAAAAACTGCATAAAAAGCACTTGCAGCAACAAAAACATAATATTCCAGAAACACGCTTTGCCGACCCGATCAGCTGTTCGTAACACTTCCTATGGCGAACTTTCGCACATCCGCCATTAGTTGGCTGAAACCGGACGTGACGTCATTTTCGCGGAAATGTAGGTTTTGTTTTTTTTTTACCATCAGGTAAAAAAACCTAGACTAGACTGGTGTTTTTAAAAGTTATCTTTGACTTTATGACTTTCTGTGTCGTTTCTGGGATGCTTAGGACTCAGTCCTGGAAATAATTTATTTTGATGCACATGCTGCTTTTTTGCAAATTTGCACTATAATATTTATTTTTGTTTTTCCTGCAGTATATAAAAATTGGTGTATTTCAAAAATAAAAGACACTCAAAATAAATTTCCTGTGGTGGGAAACTATTTTGTGCAACTTTTTTTGTATTTACAGTTTTGAGGGATAAGCCTCTTAAATTTCTCTAACTAGAAACATACGTTAAAAAAAACAAACGATTTTCAATTTTTTTTGTAGTTTATGTAATTACTATGCACTTAATGCATACATATTATTCAAATTTGGGCTATAATGGTTGTATTGATGTATAGCAACTTGAAATGCTCCCAAAAATGGCACCACAGCATGTAAAAATATAATATACGCTCTGGCGGACTCGGTTCTATGGTAGGTCTTAAAGGGTTAACTATACAAGTAATATTTTAATCTAAATGTGGCTGGGCTCGTTCAAATATTGATAGTAATGATACCAACGGTGGTGTTGGTGTTGGGTTGATAGTAGCACGATAGTATTAATACTTTCTTTCTGTCCTCTAAGACTGTTTTAAATAAATAAATTTTGGGGAAATATATATTTTTTTTATATATTTAGCTCAAAGCACTTGAGAGACAGACACATTTACATTCCAGGTCTCCTAAAAACTTCGTTTCAAAATACATGAAAAGCTGAAACGTGGTGTGGTCATTAAAATGCATTCAGGATTTGCAGACTGATGATGATTCATCTCAGAAAACCCTCTTCGACATAAGCTGCCTTTATAGGTTAATAGTATCTGTGCAATTTTTGGCCCTGTATTTACTTTGTATTGGGTCGACACCAAAATTTGCACTACCGCACACCACTGTAACAACTGAGAGCACAAAAAAGCAAATATATTCCCCAATATTCTAACGTTTCCTTAAACGTTTCCTTAAAGGACCTTGCGCCTTACGCCGCGGCGTAAGGCATCAGCAAGAAACCCAATAATGTCTTTATACAAAGCAGCTGTAACCTCCTGAGACCCTGTGTCCTCGCATAGTGGACATTTCTCTGCCTTATAATTTGATCTGATCGATAAAGCTGTTTGAACCATTTTTGTTAGCTCTATAAAACCCAAGTCCCCGTGTAAGGACAAACTTGAAAAAAACTAGCTTCTGTTTAAAGATGAAGGTTTGTTTTTGAGCGCTCCCTTCCATCCTCTTCTGTCACACCAACCTTTGCATGTCGTCCTTCACAATATCCACGAAGGGTCTTCCTCTTTTCCTCCCGCTTGGCATCTCCATCTTTATCCTCCTTTCTTTGATATTTCCACTCCTCGGCTTGGATCTCTAACTTATCAGGACCAACTGAGGTCAGACATCTAGGAGAAATTAAATGGGTGTCCCAGACAGATTCCAAACAGATTAAAAATGCTGGACCAGAAGCCAATAAAATGGCACCACTGTGAAATTGAGAAAAAGTCTAACTTGTTAAAACCTGCATGAACCACCCAATACCCAGATGTGGTCAGTTGAATGGTTTTTAAAACACAGGGGAACAACATCTGGTCAACACAAACATCTGATTCCACAGTTAAAGGTGCATGGATCTGAGAAAAAACACAAATCACATCACACTTTGTAATTTCTTTTTCTTTGTTTTTTTTTTACTTAAAAAAGATCAAAATAAAGATGTACAGCTGGAACCAAAATAAGACGCCGTACTACACTTCAGCTCTAAAGACAGATGGCAGAACAAGAAGGCATGGCGGCCTGGACTGCGTCAGCTGGTTTGTCCGCTCCACACAGGGCTACAGCAGATGAGCGAACCAGGAATCGGCGAAAACCAGCCCAGCCGTCGCTGATGGGGAGGGAGGGAGGGAGGGACAAGGTGGCTGGTGCTGCTGAAGATGTGGCGTCTTTCATATCCAATCGCAGATTGTCCACTTCCGGGAGAGACTAGGACACTTTGAGACCGAAGCAAATACATTTCTGCTACAGGGTGTCCAGCCTCCCCCGGAGGATCCACAGTGATTCAAATAAGGAAGGGCTCTAATCACTGCTCGACATACAAACGGCGGCTTCGTAAGCTGGGGTTTGACGTCTTACTGGCGATAAACACTTCAAATAACATACAGCGAGAGTAATGGCATCGTCCGATTTTTGTCACGTCTCCGCAAACATAATGGTCTAGAAAGGACTACCCAGATAGCACTTGACTGTCGACATTTAAAACCGGGAGACAGACGTTTAATTCTTTTACGTTTCTGAGTACAAAAAATAGACCAAAGAATGAAAAAAATAGTTATATTCTGAGTGCAGAGGCTTGATTTATGAAGCTCTACTCATGAGCGACTCTCTGGGTCTATGCCTGCACAGTGAGGGTTGTGGTTTAAGGATTGGGGGTGGCACTAGTTAACATTCATCATTGAATATATTTATTAATTTCCAACAGGTATCAGAATATTTGGGCAGTCGATACCCCTTCACATTAAAAGTTTGAATAGTCCTATATAATGAAGTTAAGTATTCAACACATTTTGCCTTCCATACATCTCATTTTTCACTTTTTCATCTTTTTTTCATTATTGCGATGAATAAAATCTTTTTAAAGATGATTTACCAAAAAAAAGTTCTGTTCACTACAATATCTGCTATATACATCTGTTTAAAAAGCAAGCACAGTCATCCCTATGTACAGCTAAAGATTTCATTGTGTTGTTGTTCACGGAATATACATATTTATTATTTTCACAGTTTTCTATGTTTGCTCTTATATTCAGTATCAACAGACTTCATTTGTTCTTATGAATACAAATGTTTTTCAGCGCACTGAGCTGTCAACCCTCCCGTGTTGATATCCGGTGATGTCTCTTGAACGCTGCTCGTGTCTATGTAGCAAATACGGTTCAGAAACAATCTTGATTGTGGTTCAGTTTTGTTTTCTTCTCTTTTTTTTGACGATTCACAGCAATCCAAAAAAGTTCTGAGTTTCAAGTTTACAGTTTTCTGGTCTTCCTCTTCATCACGTATCATGATATTTTTCATTTCCTCTCTTCTTCCTCTTCTGTCACTGGAGCTATAAAACACAGTGGATTTTCCACAAGCGTACGCTTCCCAGTTTAAAAGAAAAAAAAAAAGAGACAGTTCTGCCTCAAGTTTCCACAGATTTCGGAGAGAAGTCATCGAGCCACTAGCCTCTA